>NC_091245.1:43032500-43657500 GCF_042477335.2 Ovis canadensis
TGCCTCAAGGTCATTTGTTCCACTCCCTCCCTGTGATTTTCCTGGTTGTTCAGAGACAAAAGTAACAATAATAAATTGGCATTCAGACAGTAGACCTTAAGTGACCTCAGTTGACTGGCTAACCTATTCCTTCGACTCACTGAGATTCACAGAGGAAATGGCACACAGAGCATTTGACCTGTGGCCATGTTTTGTATCATGTGTTTTTATGCTCTCTGCTGCAGAAACCTTAAAACCTGGCCAGTGACTGTGATCCTCAGCACGGCTAGTATATATTCTTTCAAGATGAGCCATACAGGGGCTAAAAACAGAAAGAAAGAAAGAAAGAAAAAAGACCGCCTAAGAGGCTAGTCACATTGCTTCATTGCTGAGAAGCATTCTGATTTAATCTCTTCAGCTCTGTTATTTATATTTGGTTTTCATCTTCCTCGATCTCTTGTTCTTTATTTCCTGTGGCTGTGGGTCACCTGACAGCCACTTCTCTCTGAAGTAAATGTGTTGTCAGTGACCACCCAGCAGCACCTTGTGTAATGTTTATCTCTCTTTGAAGAGATTGTACTCTGGCTGTTCAGCACCAAGGGGCTGACTGTTCATGACTTGACTTGGTAGGTCAACTTAAGAAAGTCAGATGGCTTGGGAGAGATGGAGAATTTCAGCAGCAAATTCTTGACTTCAGTGGCTCAACATTTTTCTCCCTCCACCATGATACTTTCTTGACATTTCTATGACACTTGTGTCAAAACAGGGACAAGTGTGGCAAAAACTGGATACTTATTATTTGTACTTGCATAGTACAAAGTTTGATATAATTCGAGGACTAAATTTTTAAAGGCATGTCTGATCTTCCCACAATTCATCTAAGAATACGCCCCTAGCAAGACATTGGGCATAAAATTTTTTTCATGAGACCTATGATTATAAATCAGTAAAACTGATGCCGCACCTGAAAATAAGACTTTCTATTTTCTATTCATTTTCTATTTTGAATGTGAATAAGTCACATTCAAATAATGAAGTGTTCCTTTGTAACTGTACTTCACTGAACTTAGGATACCTTCAATTAGGAAGCTGTGCTATTATTTTATATATGACTGAGAAAGGGAGGGGAAGCTGCCAAATGAGTTAAGGTACAATACTTTCTTATCATACTGATTTTAACATCCATCCTAATTTCAGAGAGGTTAAAAAGTCCACATATTAGCATGAGTGAAATACAATAAACCCCTTTTGTACTGAAAAAAAAGCTCACAGGATCTTCACTATTTGAAATGGTAGGGAGGGAAAGTCTGGTTAAAATTATGTGAATAAAGAAAATATTTAAAGTTATTCTATTATAAGAACCAGACTCTTAGGCATTTAGAGATAGAGATAACCAAGGAATTATCTCTAATTGTAAATATCCAATTTATTATTTGCTTCTTATTTCTATGTGTGACAGTCGTTTTTTAGATGTTTGCAAAACCTTCCTTTGCAATCTACCCCAATGCAAAATATAACGATAAAGACAATTTGTCTTCATTCTTAAATTCATTATTAATTATATTTCTTCAACTGTTCTTTATGCATTTTTAATTACATCTTTAACATCCCAGGAATCAGTAATGAATGAAAAGTAATCCTTTACGGGCATCAGATGGACTTTGATGCTTCCTTTGGTATAGAACTTGGAGCAAAAGTGATTTGTATTCAATACAGAAATATTAACCATAGAATCTGAAACTTAAAACATTTCCTCTAAGCTTTTGTCTCTCCAGGCGGGGTGGAAATTCTGACTTAAATAAGCTTTTTTAAAAATATATCTGTGTTAACATCAATTATTCTGCACAAAAGGAAAGACCCTTAGAGACAGGTATTCTTGATCCCAATTTTAAATTCCCACACTTAATTTTAGTATTTTCCTCCTTTTTTTTTTTTTTTTTTGGAAAAGCCTGTCTCCAATACTGGCTTCCCCATCTCAGATCAATTGGAGACAGTTCCCCTGGTTAGCTCTTAACAAAATTTTTCTTCTTTACCTAATCTGATTGTTGCCCTTATTTAAATCAAGCACAGAGCTATCCAACCACCCATTTTTTAAATTCTAAAAAAACTTAGAATTTTTTTTCTAAGTCCTCAATATCCATAACCATAATTTTTTAAAAAAAAAAGGTAAGCATGCTGTTCAACCTTTAAAACCTATTCTTTTGTAACTTCAGCTCAAAGAAAAAGATGGCAGTCTTGGAGTCTCCTCATTTTAAGGAGATTGTAAATAAAACATCAGTTTTTCAAAAGAAAGGAATATTCTCCACCAGTCCTCACTAGTAGGTAGGAAAGGGCACTGTTACAGTCAGCCACTGCCAGTGTAATCTTTTTGTGTCCTATTTTCTAGGGGTATTATGGGGTGTCCTTCTTAGTGCCAGTCCCTATTCCTCTACTGTAGATATTATAGAAGTTGCATTCACTTATTCTAGCTGCCAAGGAAGTCACATGTGTTCTGAAAACTGATTGACGGGGACTTCCCTGACAGTCCAGTGGTTAAGAATCTGTTTACACTGCAGGGGGCACAGGTTCCCTCTCTGGTCAGGGAACTAAGACATTGCATGCCATTTGGCGTGGTCAAAAATAAAGAAATAAATAACATGGAGAAATAGCATCATCTTAGTATTTTAAAACAGCTGATTGACAGGTGCTAGTTTAGAGCCTTAAGAACTGACAAAATACTTTTCCTGCCTTTTTCGCTAAGTCTAAGAGCCAAGCTAGTAGAATATTTTCTAAGAAGCATAGTTTATGAAGTAATTGTACTACCCTCATCTATTTCCTCATCTTATACTTCTCTACATTGTAGGAAAGATTCTCCCTTACTTGTCTTGGTACAGAATTTATTCAGTTTTCTGTTAAAGTTATAATAATATCCTTCAGATCTGTGGCACTGATGGATCTAAATCGCATAGAGTAAAACTTAAGTTATCTGCATTTGTTTGTTGGGAAGGAGGGAGACCATGTACATACATTCAGAATGCTTGGAGTTCATAGCAACTATTGTGACCAATTTAATACAGAGACATTTGGCCATGATCAGTACCATAGCCAAAGATGGAATTACAATAATGCTGTTCAAAACTAACAATCCATAAGGACCAAAGACAGGTGCAAAGGCAAATTGAAGTTGGATATTGATGAAGGTGAAATGAGAGACTTCATTCAGGGACCTCAGATTCATACTGTTGCTTTTTTATGATCTCATTAAAAGCCTCCTCTTTCCCCATGGGGAGGCAGGTGCATGCTGGGTGATCCCATTGAGCTGCCAGCACTCTGTCAGGAGGTTCTGTTGATGGATATCTGTCCAGTCACTTGAGAATTGTGTCTCAGTGAAATATACTTGCACAAGTCAATTATTAATGACAGTGCCTTTAACAACTCCCTGAAAAGGTGGGGGTGTGATTTCTTCCATGGAGTTGACTTCAGCAAATTCACAGATGCTAAAATCTGGCATTTAAAAAATTTCCGTTTCTGCTGTTAGACTCATCATGAAATAAACACATCACTTTTTTATACTCTGTCCATAATCCCAGTGTCTTGGATTTTGTTTCCTTTTTTCATTAAAATCATTCCTGTGTTTTGATCAGTAAAGTGCATTGCTTGATTTCATTTGAGATTTGTATTTGTGTTTTTATTTTCATTCCTTTATATTTCTTTGGTTCAAAGTGTCAGAAGATGATGTTTTTTATGACAAACTGCCCTCGTTTGAAAGGCGCTGTGAAACGCCTGCAGGTATGGTGCTAGCTGAGTGATCTTTAGATATCTAGACTTTAAAAATCCAAGCCATTATGCCATCTGAATGCTAAACTTCATGGACATGCTGCTCACCTCATGAGTGTCCGGTGCCTCTCAGATGCACTGTCTACTTACTGTTCATCATGAAACTCATGCCACTGAAATGTTTTTTTTCAAGTGAACATATTATAAAGCAGTAGGTTGCATGACAGTTTCTCAGTGAAAAGGTTCAAAAAAGGGGAGAGGCTACTGCTTTGTGAACTAACAAAGGGAGGGATAATTTAACTGCTCAGAATTACATATCCAGTGATGGCTTTTTTATTGAAAACGTAGTAGAACACCATTAGTAATCTTGTTTTTCCTATGGTACATAGGTAAAGGGTGTTTTGTGTCTGGTTGCCTAAGGTGATTCCAGGGAAGGGAATGGAAGATATATGGCGTCTTCCATGAACTTTCAATTGATATGCAATGCTGCTGTCACTGAAAACCTCAGCTAAGTTTTATGTAACCCGTAACTCCTAGTTTCTTTTTTAAAACATAGAAGGGGATGACAGTGAAGATGAAATAAACACAGCAATTGCTGAGTGACAGTTTTCCCAAACTAGTGCAGTTAAAATATGCTGACGCCCCTGCATGGCCAGGAAGACTTCTGCTCCGTGCGCATCAGCACCAAGTACCGAGCTGCCAGCAACACGTGCCTATCCCTTTAGGCCTACGTAGCTTTGCTTTTGCTTTCTATTCCCCAAACTAAAAAAAAAAAAAAAACATAGTTTGCCAGCCCTCCCTTTTCCCTGCACGCTAATAGCATGCAGTGCCTCCACCCTCCCCTTAGTGAGATTAATGACCTGCTCTGTAACTCATAATGTGTCCTTCTCTCTCCCTCTCCTTAACCTTTCCCATCCCGCTTCAACTCCTGGCCATACAGAGAATGAACAGCCTTCCCTCGTTTGGTTTGACAGAGGAAAGTTTTATTTGACTTTTGAAGGTAAGTAGTACATAGCATACCAGATTCTAATTTTCCCTCCCCTCATGCTTTTCCCCATTCGCATTTTTTAAAATTCCCAGTTTTCTTCAAAAGACCTGGTCTCACTTTCTATATAAAAATGCTATGGCTACTTAGAAAATATTAAATACTAAAGAAAATACTCCATGAATTTGGTTTGTATGAGATCTCCAATTTTTCGTATTAAAAAATTAAAGCTAATTTGCAGTTACTATTGGTTACTTAATTAACTGAAATAAATTGAAAAAAAAAACCAAACACCTTTTTTGGGCAAGGAACTTAACTCTGTCAACCAGGGCTCTTTCCTAACTCTTTTGCAAGTGCAATGAAACAAATATAAGGACATTTTTGGTTGGAACTGGCATTTAGTTTTGTTTTGGATAATTAATATTTCAGGTACAACATCCATTATTGTAAAATGTAAATATATTCTTATGATAAGGAATGCTGCATGGGAGATCAGAAAAATGAAGAAAAGAAAAAATATTTTCATAAGTTCTATTTACAGCTTCTGATATGGAAATTTGTAACTGGAATGACTAGTAAACTGGGCAACTACCACTGGACTTGCCATTTTAGAAGATGAAAGAAAATATACATAAGTGTAAAGTCAGTTATCTAACCTCAGTGTTGGATAATTTGTTATTTCTGCATTAAAGATTAGCATTCTTCTGTCTTATATTTAAATTCTAAATCATTTTAACAGGCCAAGCATTTGATAAAATGACCCATTTAAACTAATGGTATAGAAAAAATTAAGTAAGTGAACTTAACAAATGGACTATCTTATACATATTTATCACTTAAGCCTTCTACTTTCTACAGTTTTAAATAGCTAAGTTTATCTTGGGATAAAAAGTTGGCAAACAAAATTTTTACTCAAGAATTGATTCTAAATATGGTCTTTGTATTTCATGATAACAAAAAGAACTTCTCTAAGTTAAGTGTGTGTTTTAGCACAATTTAAAATATTAGAATGACTGGCACAAATTCTCAAATAGTTTGTGTGGTGTGACATTTTTCTCTTAACAGTGACTTTTCTTTGCAAGATGGTCCCTTTAGCTTGGAGTGGCTTTGCTAGTAGCAGGAAATATTGTCTGATTCAAAGCTTCCCAAATACTGATGTCTCTCCTGGCTCAGGCAGAGAACAGGTGGATAGACAATCTTAGAGAAGGATGAATATTTTCCACATGATGTTGGAAGCCTTCATTGCCTCGGGTCATTAATTTTGTAATAACCAAGATGCAAAATCTACAAACTTATGACCTTCTAAACTTTCTCTTCAAATTAGATGAGTAAAAGTGCCCAGGTGTCTTTTTACTGATCAGCACATCTCACAGGAGACACTATGACTGAATAGGTTGATGATCTTGACATACTGCCAATACCTGCCTATATGAAGGCTCTTCTCTGGTTCAGCTTGACTGCATTAAAGGTTGTAGTTTACCCTGTTTTAAACAGGAAATTAAGCCATGTGCTACTGGCAACCTTCAAGTAATGTCTGGGCTCCAAAAAAACTTTCATAGTTGTTTGTTGGTACAGTTTGTTATGGCTTTAGAGCATCTATTGGCTGGTTTGCTTTTATTTTGGTTAGGATTTCTTTAAACCAAAGAAATCCAAGAGATAGACTTTTTGTAAGATTCCAGTCTAAAGACAGCTTTCGATTGTTGGCTTGTTTTTAAAATATATCATCAGTCAAACATAAGTATTAATAAGCATGTGGAATAACAAAGTGAACCACATTTTTTTTCATTTTAGGAAAAGAAAATATTTGTTAGTAGATCTTGGGGGTATCTAAAGTTGGTAGGTAATTGCCATTCTAATTAGTAAAATCCAAATTCCTTAAACATTTCAATTTGAGACAAGAGAAGTCACACAAGGAAAGAGGTTGAACAGAAATTAATTGAAATCTCTAGCTCTGTGTTAGCTTTATCTTGGACTTTGCTCAAGGCTTGGAAGTATAAACAAGGTTTTCCAAGGGACTATAGGAGAGGTCATATCATGAATATGTCCTACTCATCTATCAAGAAATGCTCATGCAAATTAAAGTACATTTCAGTGAACTTTAAGGGAAGACTTAGGAGGACATCTTACCCCCTGAAACTAAAAATAACACAAGAGTGGCTATCTTTTAAGAATGGGAAAAGGCTTGTTTTCATGGTTTGTGTAAATTAGCCTCAGGTAGTTTTAGCTAATACAACCTGGAGTAGTTTTTTAAAATCTTCTGCTGTGATGATAAAATGGCATAGAAACATGAATTGTTAAATTACCTTAGAATAGTGCCCCTACTCAAATTTTAAACTACAAAAAGACACGGTCATTCAACATATTTTATTGAATAGCGCTTCTAGTATATTCTTCTAGGGCACTCTGGCTTTACCCACGTTTGTTATTATTAATGTTAATTATCATTATCTTCAATTCTTTATTTAGGGAAGAGGACCAGATTCCCAGGTCAAATATTCATTTGTTCTAAATAACTTTTAAGTTATTTGTTGGCATTTAAATAGTGTTTTATCATGTTCAAAACCTTAGCCTGTCATATCCATTGCTTTTTCTTATAGGCCTCTGGTCAGTGGGTTACCCAGTGAGTGTTTGAGCCACTTACCAATCAACCAACTAACTAATGAACTTTATGAACCTATTTGGAAATAACATGAGATGCTTCACACTTATAAATTTAACTTAACAAGAGAGATAGAAAAGTGTTAGACAATGCTTCTAACTCATAAGAGCTCCAAAGCTTGTCTTAATGGTTTAGTTTTAAACAATTTCACTGAAATTTCAACCTATTTAAGTTGAGCTTAAAAAAAAGGTAAAGGTTACATAAGGTAGTACCTGTTAAAATTCATTCATCCAGGAGTATATCCTACTGAAGCTATCAAGTCTTCTGAGATGAAAAGAAGGGAAAGACATTCCATAAAAAGTAGAAAATGTGACTATTAGCTATTTGAATAATTCCCTAGAACATTCAGACATCAAAATGTTTCCAGAAATGTGCTGTCCCTCTCTTTGTTTAGCTTATTTAACTACAAAATCATCTTGTATCCGGTCATGAAAAACAACAACCTACAACCATGGATTCTTGTAACCTTGTTCTGAAGATTGCCTCTCTCCTCTGTGCATACAGCCACTTGCACCCTCCTCTCTAGTCCACTCCTTCCTCTTGTTCACTGGTCTCACCCCCAACACACCCCTGGGAAAGTCGCTTAACAACACCCTTGTCTGTACTCCCAGGCTCTTTGCCAAACTGGCCCACCTGTTGCCTTCACTGCATCCCCGCTCTCTCCAGGGGTCATCACTTCCCCTATAACACTCTCCACGGAAAGTTCATCAGTCTGCTGTAGGCTGCATGTGTTCTTCCAACTCTCCATTAAAACTTCTAACCCTCTCTCCCCATTATGAAAAGTAGCCATCTGCTCATTTCACCTTTTATTTATCACTGTTCACACTGACCTACAGAGCATTTCCCCTGCATTTGTCTATAGGCTTAGGGACACTGGCAGCTCCCTTTTCACCCTCTTCTCCACCTCACTCCCTAGCTTCCTTTTGTCACACAGATTCGATGTGGGTGATCCATCAACATTCTCTCTCAAGGGCTTCTTCAACTTCAGTTCCAATAAACTTTCCCCCAGCTCAGTAACCCACATGTCTGGCCACATCTAAGAAATGGCCCCTACTGGAAAGTATCATTTCAGCTATTTCAGATCTAACAATTTGGCCCCCTTGTTGTAGTACAAGAACTGTACTAGGCATGATTCTTTCATTCAATTAGCTGAGTACTATTGTGTGCCAGCACTGTTCTAGGCACTCCCTGCAGGGAACAAAACAGAAAAAATTCCGAGTCACTGCAGAGCTTATGTTTTAATGTGGAAAATCAAAAACAAGAAGATAAGTAAAATATGTAGCGTGGAGACAGTAATAAGTTCTACAGAAAAGAAATAAAATAGGGAAAAAGAATGGAGCATATAGGGGTTGAAAATAATTAAAGAAGAGGAACTGAGGTAATAAAAATAATGAATAATAATAACTAATACCTGAGTCTTTACTACATGAAAAATACATTTCATCTAATATCTCATTTCATCTGCACAACTCATGGATGAAGAAATTCTGATTCAGATAACATATGTGATTTTTGAGAATCACTCAGCCAGGAAGAGGAAGAGTAGAGATTGAAATTCAGGCTGCCTAGCTGGAGACCTGGCCTGGTGCTCTGCTTCATGTCCATGATATCTCATTTAGCTTTTGCGACAGCCCCTTGAAATAGGTGATGCTGGTGGGTTTCTCTAACTCTCCTAACCTTCCAGTTTCCCAGTCGCCTGACTACACATTATCTTTGACTTTGTTGAACCTTCTAGTCTTATGGCCACCCCACTCGCATCCAACCCACCAGCCAAACCTACATTCAAGTTTATTCATATTAGACCCCATGAAGGAAAAGTATGTTTCTATACAATGGAAGATACACCTTCCTCTTTGAAACTGTGTTGTCTATATGAAAAACTCAACTCTTTGACATTTTAACTTCTGACCTCCTTCAATGGGTTATTAAATATCCCTACTTAATAGTTTGTAATACATAATCTTAGTCATGGGCCACTCAAGTTTCTTCCCCCTAACATAGTAATCCTATAAGAAACAGGTCAAATTTTTCACAGATGACCAAACAGATATTAATTCATTCATCCTAGAGTCACTGGAGAAAGGAAACTTGAAAGGCATAAGCAATTTTATGAGAAGGAGCCATTTTGCTAAATTCGCAATATTCTTCTAGTGGAAATTGTCCACTAATTGCCCCCACCCCACTGTTGCTCTGCTGGACTTAGTCGTGTCTGACTCTTTGTGACCCCATGGACTGTAGCCCGCTAGGCTCCTCTGTCCATGGGGATTCTCCAGGCAAAAATACTGAGAGTGGGTTGCCATGCCCTCCTCCAGGGGATCGTCCCAACCCACGGATCGAACCCAGGTCTCTAGCATTGCAGGCGGGTTCTTTACCCTCTGAGCTACCAGGTAAGCACTGCCCCCCACCCCCCGACTGTAGGCCCTTCTCAGTCAATAAATTTACTGAACACTCAACTCTACAAACACAGTGTTAAGTACAACCAAGTTGGGAAAAATTACAGAAACGTGAGAAACAGTGATACAAGACTGTCTTCATTGAAAATGTTAAAACTGCCCTCCCTAGCTATTTCAGATTTTTTAATGTAAACTACAGTGTGATTATGAAATGCAAAATCTTTTCTATTCACAATTGAAGGTCACAGAGAGTTTAAAAAAAATATCCTAAACCTGTGAGGAAGATTTAAGTGGAGCAGAACCTATAAAATGTTCTACCAGGCAGGTCTGCTGATGGCTTCAGAATTCTCTCGACCATGGGATTTCCCTGATGGTCCAGTAAGGCCCATTACTTCCAATGCAGGGGATGTGGGTTCAATCCCTGGTTGAGGAACTAAGGTCTGACATGCTGCACAGCCAAAAAATAAATAAGTACCTGATGCTGGTTCCCTGGTAGTTCAGATGGTAAAGAATCTGCCTGCAGTGTGGGAGACCTACGTTCAATCCCTGGGTCAGGAAGATCCCCTGAAGAAGGGGATGGCAACCCACTTCAATATTCTTGTCAGAGAATACCAAGGACAGAGGATCCTGGTGGGCTACAGTCCATGAGGTCGCCAAGAGTTGGGCACGACTAAGCGACTTTCACAATGCTGGTTCCGAGGCTCAAAAACAAAACTAGTAAAGTATTTTTTAAAAAAACAATTCACTTGACCTCTTCACAAGTAATTCAGTTCAGTTCAGTCGCTCAGTCATGTCCAACTCTTTGCGACCCCATGAATTGCAGCACGCCAGGCCTCTCTGTCCACAAGGAATTAGTAGTTCTGAAATTCTCTGGGATTGACCAACATGCTGATATTTCCCTTAACTTCCTGTTCTTTGAGGCAGGTACCTTATATCATTTAAGTTTAGTGTATGACTGTCATGCTGGAGATAGAATAGAAAGTCAGTAAAAGAGAAGCCTCTTTCTTTATTCTTCTCACTCCTGATACCAAACATGTAGGGTGTTTCCCTTCACACTAAACAGTTGGGGCATTAACTATTTGGAGTCAGGCAGACCCCACAGGTTAAGGCTCAGCCCCACCAGCCTGTCCCCTCCCTTCACATACCAGTCACAAGTCTCAGGTCTGAACTTCTTATGGACCACCTATAAACTGAGTGTTCCCCATAACCATCTCCTGGGGTTCAATAATTTGCTAGGACAACTCACAGAACTAGGAAAGTGGTTTACTTTCTATTTCCTATTTATTCTAGAGGATACAATGCAGGCGCAGACAAATGAAAGAAATGATGAGGACAAAGTCTCAGAGAAGGGGCCATGGAGCTCTCATGGGTGTGTGCCCTTCCAGTACATTGATTTGTTCATCAACCCGGATGCTCTCCAAGCCTCATTGTTTCAGAGGTTTATTATGTAGGCATAGTTGTGTGAAACATTGACTGTTGGTGATTAAGTCAATGTCCAGGCTCTCTCCTCTCCCCGAGATTGGGAGACAGGACAGAAAGTTCCATTCCTCTAACCAGCCAGCCTCCATCCTCCAAGAGTCACCTCATTAGTAGAAACTCAAGTATGCTTGAAAGAGGCTTTTTTATGAATAACAACCCCCACTCAACCCTTTCACTCAAGAAGTCACAGGAGTTTGAGGAGCTCTGTGCCAGGAACTGGAACAAAGACCAAATATGTTTCTTACCATCATAGTCAGCAAAGTGCTCTCTGTTTTAGCCTTTGTGTCCAAGCCAAATGATGTGAATGGGTTGCTAGAGATGACATGAATGTGCAAAATTCATATCAGAATTATATCCGATTAAATACCTGTGGGAAAGCTTAAGAGTAGTTAGCAGCTTCTATCTCAAGTCACCAAGCACAGGGTCCCTAGTTGGTGAAAAGATGATTTTATTTGGGTTCAGCATGTGCAGAGTACTGCAGCTGATACCAACACTGCTAATAAAATATCATGATGAGTCCTTACCAAGGAGAGCTAATTACTGCTAATTACTCCCTGGCCTTAAACTCATATAATCCATACAGCAACTGTGTGGGTTCATATTTTAAAATATTATTCACATTTTATTGATGAGTAACGAGAGGCACTGAAAATTTAGGTAACTTCCCCCAAATAACACAACTAGTCACTGGGTAAATCCATTCAAGGGGAGTTAGTGTTATGTTACAAAACCAATACTGCTAACCACTGTAATGTTCAAATCTTCATTGTGCCACTGAAAAATACTGTGATCTTGGGAATTTAATGTCTCTGAGTTTCAGTTTTGTAATTTTTAAAGTGGAAGCTATAATACCCACCTAGCTGGATAATTAGGAAAATCAAGTAAGAGAGATTTTTGTTTGTTTGTTTTTTAACATACTGCACACTATGAAAGGCTTTTTGGTTTGGTTTTGTGTTTATTTAGACTTTATGTTTTAGAGCAGTTCTAAGTTAGCAGTAAAATTGAGGGGACGGTACCGGGATTTCCCATTCACCCCCTGCCCCCACACATGCACAACCTTCCTCACCCAAGTGGGACATTTGTTACAGTGGATGAACCTACACTGACACAGTGTAATCACCTAAAGGCCGTAGTGTACATTAGGGTTTACTCTCGGTATTGTGTATTCCACTGGTTTGGACAAACGTATCTCTAATTATGATATCCAGAGTTTTTCTCACTTCCCTAGAAGTCCTCTGTGCTCTCTCCATTCATTCTTTCCCAGTGCCCCAACCCCTGGCAACCACTGATCTTTTTACTAGTTCCATAGTTATTCTTTTTCCAGAATGCCATCGTGTTGGAATCATATAGTGTGCAGCCTTTTTCAGATTGGCTTCTTTCACTTAATAATATAACTTTAATATTCCCTCATGTCTTTTTATGACTTCACTGCTCTGAAATGTTTTTATTTTCCATACTTTGAGTTTGCATTCAAACTGAATGAGGAGAATTAAGGCAAAGGGCCAAGAAAGTTCTGTGCCTTACATGCATTTGTTTCTTATTTCTGGCATTTTCCTGATCTCAAAAGTGACCGCTTGGGGCTCTGGGAGTGACTAAGGCCAGGAGTTTCCTTTCGTATTCTCATCAGACTCACTGTAGTAAATGCCGTAATAGAATTATAAAAATCTGCTGGAAATGTATAAATAATGGATAAACTTTTAAGTGGGAAAAATTTGGGAAAGCTTCTTAGAGACACAGGGGCTTTGACCTGACTGACAGTAAGGGGCAAGGAGGACTTCAGATACCGAAGACTCTTCCAGTTTAAAGAATGGTTTGAGCAAAGGTGTTAGGGTGAGTGAAATCCATGTTATTCTCAGGGATGATATCCACGTTTCACCCAGGAATGACATCTATGTTACATTCAATAAACCCTGGTAGGGGCCAGGCGTGTTTTAAGAAATGATCTTGAAAAAGACTAACTAGAGCTCATATTCCAAAAGATTTTAAGTACTGAAAGAAGGGATTTGATTACAACCTTTATGCAACGTGGAACCTTGAGAAATTTTTGAGGACGGTAGGATCATCTTTGATTTTAAGAATTAGAGGAATTTGGGGTTTTACTGAATAATTCAGGATAAGTAGTAAAGAACCAACAGTACTGTTTTCATTGAGATATTTGAAAAAAGCTATAGGGGTAGAAACATTGGACATCTAATTGGTTGTGCAGAGGGGCTTCCCAGGTGATGCTCGTGGTAAAGAACCCGCCTGCCAATGCAGGAGATGTAAGAGATGCAGGTTTGATCCCTGGGTCAGGAAGATCCCCCAGTGAAGAGCATGGCAACCCATTTCAGTACTCTTGCCTGGAGAACCCCATGGATAGAGGAGCCTGGTGGGCTACAGTCCACAGGGTCGCAAAGAGTCAGACACAACTGAAGCAACTGAGCACATATGCACAGGTTATGGGAAATAAGTGAATACTTCGATTCTGAGACACAGGGAGAAGGGTGCTGCTGTGAACCAGGAGAAAGGAGACTCTAAGAGCCCTGGATCTGGTCAGAAAGAATGAACTGCTTTCGAGACATCTCAGCTTTGAAGTCCTGCACACCATTCCTTGTATATGAGTCCAGGATGTAGACAGACTGTGGAAATGTGGGAATTATTTTTTGTTTGGAGATGAGGGCTGAATCCAGGGAGGGGAGGGCTCAGCCTTGGGACAAACCTGTATCATAGGAGCCATATGGGAAAAAGGATGCCTTGGAATTTGCTCCGTTGTATCTTTTCTATAAAGTGAAGTTGCTCAATCGTGTCCGACTCTTTGAGACCCCATGGCCTATAGCCTACCAGGTTCCTCCGTCCATGGGATTTTCCGGGCAACAATACTGGAGTGGGGTGCCATTTCCCTTCTCTAGGCGATCTTCCCAGCCCAGGGATTGAACCCAGGTCTCCCACATTGTAGGCGGACGCTTTACCATCTGAGCCACCAGGGAAGTCTTTCTCTAAATAGCCACACAAATATTAATATATAGCCCAAAAATATATCCATTAAATATTGTGCATTCAAAATTAATCATTAAGATTTCTATAAATAGCCACACAAATATTAATGATTAATTTTGAATGCACAGTATTTAATGGATATATTTTTGTGCTATATATTAAGTACCTAGATCTTTTCCTGATCTGTTTTCTCTCAGTTGTTTGGGAAGCAAGGAGCATGGAAGAGGGTGCGCCTAACTAGCTCACCTGGCTGCACCCTGAGTGTGACCTGACCATTAACCTAAGTAACAGGAAAATCGCAGATACCAAGCCTGGAAGGACCATATCATCTTCCTGAATGCCATTAGAGCAAAGACAAGTTAACATAGATGTGACATACTGCCTCTTTTTGCTGGCTGTTGCCTGTCCATGCCTTTTGTCCAATCTTCTCATCTGTCTTATCATCTTCTATCTTTTCCTCCCGACACACACACATGAACACTGAAAACTGAACATCATATGAGACTGAAGAAATTATTAATACTTGTCATGTCCATCAAACAAAAAAGTAATAACTTGTATAAACTTTACAAATAACAGAGTAACAAATTTTGCATTTCTTGGTTTATAAGTAGAAATAAAATTAGGCTTTTTAATAGGACACCAGTTTTCTTTTTCCACGAAGTAGGAGCTCTTGCAAGAAAATTATGACAATCCCTGCCTATCCCCACAGTAAACTTATAGACATATAAATCATGTTCGAAAGGAGGAATTAGTTGCTTGTTATGATATAATAGAGTTTCTGAAATACTCCTCATAGTAGCTGCAGTGTGTCTAGACACGCTCATAGTTAATATTCTTTAGCAGGAATTAGGGCTATCTTCATATGTTTATATGGATGTGCACAAAATTAATTATGATGGGTACATAGCAAAATGCTAAGGTTTACCATGCTTACTAATTCTACAACAGGTAGATACCTGATAGGAAGGACAATGAACAAACCTGTAGAACATAGCCTTGATAATTGCTATAGGAACAAATATTGTTTTGGCTATATTTATTCAGTCAGCAAGCAATTACTGAGTCCCCACTGTGACCTCAGTACTATGAAAGATACTGTGGTTTCAGTCGAGAACAAGACGCATCTCCACCTTCATGGAATGTAGAAGCCAGATATTAAGCAAGTTGTTATAATAACATACATGGCGATGGTTATAATTCAGGAGTTACAGGGCTTTGAAGGCACCCAGAAGAAAGACAACCTGGCCTAGAAGCTAGGGAGAGTTTCCAGAGAAAGAAGAAGGCATGACTTTTTAGGCTACAAGGAGTCTGCTTTGAAGAAAGATAAAATGTTGCCAAGTTAGAGTTCTAATAAAAAATCTTATGTAACATGTAAATGTTAACCTAAAAGTGTATTGGGTATTATCCTAGATATTAAAGCTAGAATAAGAGTTCCTAGTTAATTTATATGGGTTTACTCTCAGTACACACACATGCATACACACACATATTTGTATAGATAGAGAAAATATATGGAATACATATATACTTAGAGAGAATGTGTGTGTGTCTCTGTGTGCACATGCATTGGCTTTAGAATTAGCCTTCTGGGTCTAGTTTCAGCATAATGTGAAAAAGCTGGCTTAAAACTCAGCATTCAAAAAACTAAGCTTATGGCATCTGGCCCCATCACTTCATGTCAAACAGAAGGGGAAAAGGTGGAAACCGTGACAGATTTTATTTTCTTGGACACCAAGATCACTGCAGATGATGACTGCAGCCATGAAATTAAAAGGCACTTGCTTCTTGGAAGACAAGCTATGACCAACCTGCTGCTGGTGCTGCTAAGTCACTTCAGTCGTGTTCAACTCTGTGCGACCCCATAGACGGCAGCCCACCAGGCTCCCCCGTCCCTGGGATTCTCCAGGCAAGAACACTGGAGTGGGTTGCCATTTCCTTCTCCAATGCATGAAAGTGAAAAGTGAAAGTGAAGATGCTCAGTCGTGTCCGACTCTTAGCGACCCTGTGGACTGCAGCCTACCAGGCTCCTCTGTCCATGGGATTTTCCAGGCAAGAATACTGGAGTGGGGTGCCATTGCCTTCTCCGATGACCAACCTAGACAGCATATTAAAAAGCAGAGATATCACTTTGCACACAAAGATCCATATAATCAAAGCTCTGGTTTTTCCAGTAGTCATGTATGGATGTGAGATTCAGACCATAAAGAAAGCTGAGTGCTGAAGAAACGATGCTTTCTAATTGTGGTGCTGGAGAAGATTCTTAAGAGTCTCTTGGACAGCAAGGAGATCAAACCAGTCAACCTTGAAGGAAATCAACCCTGAATACTCACTGGAAGGACTGATGCTGAAGCTGAAGCACCAATATTTTGGCCAGCTGGTGTGAAGAGCCAACTCAATGAAAAAATACCCTGATGCTGGGAAAGATTGAAGGCAGGAGTAGCAGGGGGCGACAGAGGATGAGATGGTTGGATGGCAGCACTGACTCAATGCACATGAGTTTGAACAAATTCCAGGAGATAGTGAAGGTCTGGGAAGCCTGGCACACTGCAGTCCATGGAACTGCAAAGAATCAGACATGACTTAGCAACTGAACAACAACAAATGATGTGACTTTAGGGAAGCTACTTAACCTAAGTCTTAGTTTCCTTCTCTGGCTATTTGGAATGGTAATGGTATTACTAGAAAATAGTAATATGTTTCATAGAGTTGTAGTGCTTGCAGTCAGGATTCAATAGTCAAGTACAAGGTCAGTGCACACAAAGTGCTCAATAGTGATTAACTCTTAACACCCTTGTCCAACTTCCCACATCCCTGGTCTGTTTTGTTTGGTTATTGCCTGCTTTGGAGAAGATCGGGTTGTTGCATTCTAGTTTTCTTCCACATAAAACATCTGGCAACTCCATCTACTGAAGTTGCTACACGGCCCTCCTACCCCTTTGTCAGCAGGGGCTATGAGCAGTCTTTCCCACCCTGTGAGTGCTGCAGGAGAATGATTTGGAAGCAGAAAGCCTCCTCCCTGCTGTACACTCACCCCCCACCTCCACCAGCCTCCACCAGACCCCATCATTAAAGCTAACTTGCTGAGACTAATGATCTGCCTGCTGATACACTCCTTGGGGGTGCTGTGTTCATTGCTGATGAGAGATGTTGGAAGAAAATCTGTTACCATCTCCTTTACAAAGAATTTGTAAATCAAGGCATTTCAGCAGATTTGACAAGTGATGTCAACTTCCTAAGGAAAGAATGGAGAAGATAAGAATCACCAGAGGGATCTGTTTTTCCTTTGCATGGTGGAGCCTTCATTGTGTGATAGCTTTTTTAAAATTGAAGTATAGCTGACACACAATATTATTTAAGTTACAGGTGTGAAATATAATAATTCGCAATTTATAGTTATTATTAAACATTATCTATATTCCTCATGTTGTACAATATATCCTTGTAGCTTCTTTTACACATAATAGCTTGTGCGATAGCTTTTTACTGTGTGTCTTCTAAGAAGAGCTGTCCACAGACGGAAGCAGCCCATCCATTGTGCTCCTGACTCTGACTCCCCCAGACAGAGAGGAGGACCTCTGATTATCCACTTAAGTGAGAGCTGACACATGAATAAAAGAGGCATTCAAAGAAATGATTTCAGAACTCAGAAGAATCTCTCACTTCTAAGAACTTATATATGTGTGTGTGTGTGTGTGTGTGGAATAAATATATTTCATCAATACCACATATACCCCTAACAGATTTAGTCAATTACTTGTGAAAGGCCTTTATAAGCTATATAGTACTATATACATGCAATCATTTCTTAAAATAATAATTACCATTAAATAAATACTTAATATGTGCTAAGAATTTTGCATTCATTGCTTTATTTATTAAATCAAAGATAGATTCGAGGACATTAAGATAAGTCATTGCGCTTAAGCTATTTTAACCTTTTTGTATCTTTGACGATTTTGCAACCTGTATGTGGTGATAATTTCTGGTATAGCATATACTTCCAACAGACAGGAACCTTCATGGACTTCTGCTGCTGGATCTGCTGCTCTAAGTCACCAGGATATGTAGAAATAAGGCCTTGGGGTTTCTTCTGCTGGCACACATTCACACAGAGTGTATGATTCACAGCTGTGTTTCCGAGGAACTGCAGTGTCGCTTCCCCAAAGATTCGATTTAGAGGTTTGAACTATGCCTCTGAGAAAACACAAAAGGTTTGGGTGAGGTTAATTTTTCAAGGATGTTTTGGTGACTTTCAGGAGTTGCAGTCGTCATCGTAGAGGGTGAGTCCAGGAAGGGGAAGAATGAGTTATTTAATGTTGTTATCCTTTCCTAGATTTCACCTTTTATGGACGCTGCTCATAGTCCATTCGCCAGGAAACTGGCAGCTCAAATAGCAGGCTTTCAGCCAGTCAGACTAGGACCGACGGCATTCTTTATGCCTCTCCATTCATAAATATCAACCCCCTAGGGAAATAACTTTGTAATTCAAAATTACCAGCATCCACTTTTTAACTGTAAGAATAGAAACTACTCCAATAATAAAGGAGAAATGTAGAAACTTCAGCATTATTGAAGACACTAGTGTAACTCTCAATTTATTTTTCTTAGTTTTTGTGTGACATTGGAGCATAATTGATTAACAGTGTTGTGTTAGTTTCAGATGTACAGCAAAGGGATTCAGTTACACATATACATGTATTTATTCTTTTTCAAATTCTTTTCCCATTTAGGTTATTGTAAAGTATTGAGCAGAGTTCCCTCTGTGAAATGGCAACCCACTCCAGTATTCTTGCCTGGAGAATCCCTGGGACAGCAGAGCCTGGTGGGCTGCCGTCTATGGGGTCGCACAGAGTCAGACACGACTGAAGTGACTTAGCAGCAGCAGCAGCAGCAGGTCCTTGTTGGTTATAGCAGTTGGTTATAGCAGTGGGTACATGTCAGTCCCAAACTCCCAATCTAATCCTTCACCCACCCTTCCCCCTGGTAACTGTAAATTCATTCTCTAAATCTGTAAGTCCATTTCCATTTTGTAAATAAGTTCATTTGTATCATTTTTTTTAGATTCACTTATAAGCAATCTTTTATGTTTGTCTTTCTCTATCTGGGTTTACTTCCCTCAGTGTGACAATCTCTAGGTCCAACCATGTGGCTGCAAATGGCTCCATTTCATTCTTTTTATGGCTGAGTAATATTCCATTCTATATATGCACCACTGCTTCTATCTATAAAATTTTTTTGCCACACTATCATTATGTATACTCATTATAGAAAAACAGAAAGATATTAACAAATGAAATAGTCTATAATCTAATAGCCTTAGATAACCACAACTTTGGTATATTTTATTTCCAAGATTTTTCATGTGTAGGTTATGTAATTTATATTTTTATACATATGATAATTTACTTTAACATATGATACTTTTTCTTACTTTAACATGTGATAATGTCCCCCATGCCATTAAATTGCATTTGAAAATAGCTCACAGTTTGTTTTGTTCTGATCATGAAACCGATGCAAGCACAAAATTGACATAAGCATGAAATTGATGTAATCCCAGACGAGCCCATCTTAGGGCTTCCCTGGTGGCTGCGACTGTAAAGCTGTCTGCCTGTGATGTGGGAGACCCCAGTTCAATCCCTGGGTCAGGAAGATCTCCTGGAGGAGGAAATGGCAACCCATTCCAGTATTCTTACCTGGAAAATTCCATGGACAAAGGAGCCTGATAGGCTACAGTCCATGGCATCCCAAAGAGTCGGACACAACTGAGTGACTTCACTTTCTTTCAGTTACTTTTTAAAATTCAAACAATATGGAGAAGTATAGATAAAGAATAAATACAGAGAAAGAAGGATATCCTGCTAGTTGCAACAATATGGATGGATCTTCAGTACATTATGCTGTGAAATAAGCCAGACAGAGAAAGACAAGTGCCACGTGGTACCATTTGTATTCGGAATCTAGAAAAGAAAGTCAGACTCATAGAAACAGAGTAGAAAAGTGGTTGCCAGGGACTGGGTATGGGGAAACAGGCAGAATTTGGTAAAAGTGTACAAACTTTCAACTACAAGATGAATATGGTCTGAGGATCTAATGTATTTGTTGTTGTTTAGTCACTTGGTTGCATCCAACTCTTTGCAACCCCTGGAGTGTAGCCCACCAGGCTCTTCTGTCCATGGGATTTCCCTGGCAAGAATACTGGAATGGGCTGCCATTTCCTTCTCCAGGGGCTCTTCCCTGACCCAGGTATTGAACCCGCTGATCGAGCTCGCGTCTCCTGCATTGCAGGTGAATTTTTTACCGCTGAGCCACCGTGGAATCATGAGAGGCTAACATAAAGCATAGTGACTATAGTTGATGGCACTGTATTGTACAACTGAAATTTGCTGAGAGAGTAGAACTTTAATGTTCTCATAAAAGAAGGAAAGGAAGCAAGGAGGGAGGGAAGAAGGGATGAGAAAGAAGTATACATGAGGTAATGGATGTGTGAATTAACTAGATGGGAGAAATCCTCCCACAATGTATATGTAGGTCAGATCATCACGCATACACATTAAACATCTTACAATTTAATTTCACAATTATACCTCAATAAAGTTAGAGAAAAAGACTCTGAAATCACAAGTGTGTGTGTGTGTGTGTGTGTGTGTGTGTTGCATTTACTTGATTCCAAAAATTCCTCCACTGGGATATGCTTCATTGGTTTAATAATCTTCTGGTGCAAAGTAAGCTTCATTAAATGAATAAAAGAATTTTTTCTAACCAATTATAACAAATTGCAAGCTGCTATCTTCAGTATAACCATTAGAAATTGAATCTAAACTTATTTAAATTTCAGAATTAAAAATGAATCTAAATCACTTCTGTCCATCAGCTGCTGCTGCTAAGTCGCTTCAGTCGTGTCCGACTCTGTGCGACCCCAGAGATGGCAGCCCACCAGGCTTCCCCGTCCTTGGGATTCTCCAGGCAAGAGCACTGGAGTGGGTTGCCATTTCCTTCTCCAATGCATGAAAGTGAAAGGTGAAAGTGAAGTTGCTCAGTTGTGTCCAACTCCTAGCGACCCCATGGACTGCAGCCTACCAGGCTCTTCCGTTCGTGGGGTTTGCCAGGCAAGAGTACTGGAGTGGGTTGCCATTGCCTTCTCCCTGTCCATCAGCAGTTATATTTAATACCATATTGACTTGATGCTTTTTATACCACGTGTTCATTATCTTGATCTCTTTATTCTCTTTGATGTTGATAGTTTCATTTGGGGGCACATCAAAAATTCCAGGCTTTTATCTGCATTCATATTCCCAAGTTTATTTATAAATTGCTAAAAGGTAAACAACTTTTTAAATAGTCAGCCAAAAGTTGTTGACAGATACATTTTTAATACCAAAGTTATATATTCTTTCATCTGCATAATTCAGTCATAACCGGCTTGTCCCATCTTTCAAAATACTATGGTTTGTATTTCAAAGAATCTGGCAGTTTCTTCTACCTCCCATTGCGTAGCCTGGTATATGACAGTTTATCATCTGTGTACTAATAACTTTTCACTTTATTACTGCATCAGGTGGAATCTTTTTAAAAAAATGTTTAAGGGGCAATAAGGGTTTGAATTCAGTCACATGAGAGGCTATCAATTCAAATATTCAGCTCAACTGAGGCAACCCTGAGATGAGGTAATCACTTCTACTCGAAGATACATTCTCACAAGTACAACCAAAGACAATTCTGGAACATATCCTGTTAGCAGCCACCAGTTTTATTTTCACATTGATTATAAGATGCACCTCAATTTCAGAAATCTTAATATTTTCATGTTTTCAAAAGTGTGTTTCCCACAATTAAGGAAATATGTACAATTGTAGGCAAATAGAAGATATACTCTGCTGTATAACCTGCAGTCAATAGTAGCCATTTAAATTTATGATATGGAGTATTTTGGAATGTATATGTGTATGCATTTATATACATATACATCTATATAATCATATAAATGGTTCCAAACTATTCAATTATATGAACTTGCCTATCTTTTATTAATGGAGTTTTAGGTTGGGTTTATCCTTTTATTTTTTGCTAGTATGTAAAATAGTGCAATGAGCAACCTTAAACTTATATCCTCATGGACTTGTATATATTTCTCCAAAAGATAAATTGCTAAAAATGGAATCACTGTGTTAAACAGTATGCATGTTTCAAATAATACTACATATTACCAAATGTCCATCCAAAAATTCATACCAGCATTATGATTAACATTTTTTCTACACACTTAGCAATACTGAGTTATGCCAGTATCTCTTGCCTTTTCCAATCTGGTAAAATGTGATATGTGATTGTTTTTAATGCTATTTTAATTACTAAAGCTTTTAATATGTGCATAATATTTCATTCTGTCACAAATCATGATTTGTTTCACTTCAATAACTAGGCATTTAAATTGCTTCAAATTCTCCTATATGCCTTGAACATCTTTGTACATAATTCTTTGATCTTAAGATATTTTCTTAGGCTTAGAGTTCTAAAATAGACAAAGATATACAAATATACCAAAATATGCAAAGTACTTTATGCATATTTTTATATGCAGTGTATGCACACTATGCAACATACACATATATAAGATAAATTTCAAATAATTTTTCAACTAGTTAATGTAAAATTGTAACATTCAAAGATGTAGAGAAAAAGAAAAAAATAGAAAATTTTATATGTAATAACTTTGCTGTGACTCCTTTCCTTACAAACCTATCCTAAAAAATTTTTTTTCTATTTTTTTTTCTTTTTTTTTTCTAAAATTTTTTAAACAAAGTTGCTATGAATTTTTTTAAGTAATACACACAACACTTTATTAGCCATCATTTCAGCTAAGATTCACAAAATCACAAAAGTACAACTCACCTTCTCAAGTTAAGTTCTCATGATAAAATTCTTTCTCCTGACCTAAGAAAAACTTCTAATTTTCTCTTTCAGTTCACTGCAGTCACTCAGTCCTGTCTGACTCTTTGCGACCCCATGAACCACAGCACACCAGGCCTCCCTGTCCATCACCAACTCCCAGAGTCCACCCAAACACATGTCCATTGAGTCAGTGATGCCAACCAACCATCTCATCCTCTGTGGTCCCCTTCTCCTCCTGCCTTCAATCATACCCAGCATCAGGGTCTTTTCAAATGAGTCAGCTCTTCGCATCAGGTGGCCAAAGTATTGGAGTTCCAGCATCAACATCAGTCCTTCCAATGAACCCCCAGGACTGATCTCCTTTAGGATGGACTGGTTGGATCTCCTTGCAGTCCAAGGGACTCTCAGGAGTCTTCTCCAACACCACAGTTCATTATCTCCTCTCATATACTAAATGTGTATGGAGTTGAGGGGAACCTGGAACAATATATTGGATATTGTGCTGCTGCTGCTGCTGCTAAGTCACTTCACAAATTCTCCTTCTCTATTAATGTGTGTGGCATGTGCTCATTTGTGTCCAACTCTTTGTTGGACACAAATGGACACAAATGAACTGTAGCCCTCCAGGCCTCTCTGTCCATGGAATTTTCCAGGCAAGAATGCTAGAGTAGGTCACCATTTTCCTCCTCCAGGGGATCTTCCTGATGCAGGGATCGAACCCATATCTCCTGCATTGCAGGGGGATTCTTTACTCATTGAGCCATCATGGAAGCCCCATTAATGATAATGGCTGTCACTTATTGAGTATTTTCTATGTGCAAGCACTCAGATTTTCATATCCTGGCAAAGCTCCCTACGTTACTGTCCTTATCAGTGTCTTCGCAGTTATTGGATTGGGTAGGAAAGTAAAGATCAATGAATCATGAAAGTATTCATCTGTAACACTAGTACCTGTACTAATATCAATTTACCAGATTAACACTAGCGTCTATCCTCATCCATTACATAATATGCAGATTTGGTCAGTTTCTTCATGAACATCTGAAGTAAACAATAGACATACAATGCAGACACAGTGCACATCTATTGCAAAGTGAAATTGCTTAGAAAGGATATGGAGTTCCATGAAGTCAAGGAACGTGATGGTATAAAGCTCTTTAGGTCATATTCAAAGTCATTCTCAAATGAAGGTTTAGCAGAAATAAAACTTAATAATTGAAGAAGAAATAAAGGAAGCTCACATTATAGCCACTTTGAAAGAAAAATAAGAAATTAAGAGGCCCTTGAAAAATTGCTAAAACTCTCAATTAACCCTGTAATATAGAATCACTTTATAATCATGAATGAAAACCAAATCTGAAACTAGATTGGTATATGAATCTATAATATAATTTTTATCAAAAAATATACCTTTCATCAAAATATCCACAGAATCACTTTTCTTCATTCTAAGAATCCATTGATTTGATTGCAGTATGTTAATAAAAGATATTTTCACAAGTTTAGTTTATGACAATTTTGACTGTCAGTCAAGCTTTTTTATCACTATAGCCTATGAAATTTTAGCAGCCATTTAAATGCATTCATTCTAAGTGACTTTTTTTCTGATACTATCAGATAAGGCATTCTATATCATAACACAGTGGTCACATTATCTGCAAAAAATACAATCTCCATTTTCCAAAATGATGAAAGTGGACATCAGAGAGGTTATGTAATTTTTCCAAGGTCACACAGTAAGTGAATAAAGTCAGGATTCAAATTTTATTCAATCTGATTCCAACAGTATTTGTATGGAATATACTCTATAAATTATAATTGAATTGATTATGCATTATTTACTAATCCTGCTGATATGATCTATTTTTTGGTTTTTTTAGAAAAAGCTAATTCAATTCTCACTCATGCTGTTTAGTACAGCTCCTGGAATTTTTTTTCTCTCCTTTCATGCATTCTGACACTCTGTGTTGCTTCCATCTGTGAGTTCTGTCTCTGCATTCTCACTCCTGGACAAAAGTGGGTCACTTGCCCTGTGTGTACAGCAGGCCTGGTAGAGTGGCAGTTGTTTGGGTTGGTAGACTACAAGGGTGGGAACAGTCTTCTAAACAAACAAGACTGCCTTCTCCCGCTGTCCATACTTCAGGTGGTACTTTCAAAATGACTTTTTCCAGCCCCAGATGAACAGAGAGTAAAATTTGCAGCTCTTTTGACACCTGGCATTTGTAAGTGCAAATCCTCTTTACAGTCAGGTAGGGTTGGTGGCCCTGACATCCCAATTTGATAGGGATGCAGTTAGAATCACTGACTTGCCCAAGGGCAGATATTAACAAAGAAACACAGTCATGACTGAAACTCACAGTGTGCGATGAAGTTCTAGATTCTTTACTGTAACATCAAAGCATAATAATTAAAAACATAGATGTCTCGGCTCTCTGGATTTGAGCTAGTTACTTAAGGTTCCTCATCTTGGTGAGGTGGTCATATGAATTAAAGGAAATAATATTATGAAGCATCACGCAGAGTTAGGACACAATAAATAACATCTATTACCATTTATTGAGCCTATAGTGACAAATGCTACAAAACCCCTGAAGGAAGCACGACTCTGACATAAATTCTTAGTAAATTTAAAACAACTGAAAATAAATCTTCATGAACTGAACTGGCCTTGATGTGAAAAAATGTTCTAAATTTCAACTTTGCAAAGTGGAAAACACAGAAAATGGAGAAACGTGTGCAGAAAGTGAGGAGGAAATGAGACCTCGCCCACTCCTCAGGCTTGCTCTGGACAAACCATGAGGACGCACTTTTCCTCTACACGAAAGTCTGGCAGTAGTGCAGCCTCTCTGTGCAGCTTGGTGCACAAGCCGTCATTCCTTTGCCAAGTAAACCTTGTGCTCTTACTCAGTTTCTGTACCTAGGTATTTTACTTCCTTTTCGCCCTCTTTTTTTTTTTTTTTGTATTTTTCCCTTTCTCTTCTAAAATCTCTCTCCCTTTCCCTTTCTCCTTTAAAATTTTTACATATACAATCCCTGCTCCTTACTCACTTATCTTTTTCACTTTTTATTGACATATAGTTGACTTGTGCTTTGGCCCAGCCACTTCATTCTTCCTGGAGCTGTTAGTAATTGCCCTCTGCTCTTCCCCAGTAGCATGTTGGACACCTTCTGACTTGGGCGGGGGTGGGGGGGTGGGTTTGTGGGGGGAGGGGCTCATCTTCCAGTGCCATACCTTTTCATCACAGTCCATGGGATTCTCCAGGCAAGAATACTGGAGTGGTTTGCCATTTCCTCCTCCAGTGGACCATGTTTTGTCAGAACTCTTCACTATGACCTTTCTGGCTTGGGTGGCCCTGCAAGGCATGGCTCATAGCTTCACTGAGTTACACAAACCCTTTCATCATGACAAGACTGTGATCCATGAAGGGATGCTTTCGAACTGTGATGATGGATAAAATTCTTGAGAGTCCCTTGGACAGCAAGGAGATCAAACCAGTCAATCCTAAAGGAAATCAGCCCTGAATATTCATTGGAAGGACTGATGCAGAAGCTGAAGCTCCATTACTTTGGCCACCTGATGGGAAAAGTCAGCTCACTGGAAAAGACCCTGATACTGGGAAAGACTGAGGCAGGAGGAGAGGGAGACGACAGAGGATGAGATGGCTGGATAGCATCACTGACTCAATGGACATGAATTTGAGCAAACTCTGGGAGATAGTGGAGGACAGCACAGCCTGGAGGGCCATAGTGCTTGGGTTTTCAGAGTCAGACACAACTTAGCAACTGAATAGCAACATAATTGATTTACCATGCTGTGTTAGTTTCAGGCATGCAACACAGTGATTCAGTTATAATACTTACATATATATATATATATATATATACACATATATATTTTCTTTTTCAAATTATTTTTCCTTATAGGTTATTACAAAATATTGAGCATAATTCCCTGTGCTATATAGTAGAATGACCTCTTCTTTTAAAGATGTCATACTAATTTTTTTTTAAACCTTGGGTTTTGTGTGCCTGTGTGTACCTGTGTGTGTGTATATAACTTTGCTTGGTAATGAGAGTCATAGAAAACTGCCTTTCAGAAAACGTTATCACATTATGGTGATTCTGTGTGCCTTTTTCCATTTCTCAGAACTCCCTAAGTATGCATGACAATTACTTTCCAGGACCACAGAATTGCTATTTTGTCAACAAGCTAATGGCAACAAGTTGTTCTTCTAGGAGGACTACATATGTGCCCACAGATGGCTAATGTAATTTTGTTGTGACTTCTTTGTTCCAAGAGCAGAATAAGTAAGAGTTCGGGACCCAAACTGAAGAAGTACTAAGTTTGCATCTCTATTCTAGTCTTACTATTTACTAACTGGTTGACTGTAGGCAAGGCTACTAAATGACTTGAAACCTCAGTTCTCTCATCTGGAAAAGAGGGATAATAATGGCAGTTTCCTAATAGAGATATTATCAAAATTAAGAGTTAATATCAGTAAAACCCCTTGAATAGTTCTTAGGATGAAGGAAGAGGTATAAAGTTTTCACTGTTGCTACTATTGTTTTCATTAGAGTTGGGACACCTTGGATTGAATTTTGGCTTTACCACTTACTAGCAGAGTGAACTTGGGCTAGTGAAGTAGAGATAATTATCCTGACTCTGTTTATCCCCTCAATGTATAAAGAACAAAAAGCATGTTAATGTTTGATATTTTATTTTGTTGTAGAACAAACATAATAATTGCTATTTTGATCTTGAATTCTTTAAAAATAATCATTAATAGTAATAGAATTGTTATAATACTGAACTATTATCTAACTTCTTAGAGTCTTCATTTTTCATTCGCGTCTAATATTACAGTCCTCTTCTATACTGTAAGCTCCATGAAGGGAAGGGTAGGTACATCTCAGACATTTCTGTGAATTCCTTAGCATCTAGCACAATGCCTACTTGTGCAGGAACTCACATTCAAATGAATCAAAAGATTATGCATTCAACCAACTTTCATCTCCTGTTAGTCCAAGCATTATATCAAGTAACTTGAATAGATGATAGCTACCATGTAATACACAAAAAATTAAACGTGCATGATAGAATTCACTGTTCTTATCATAAGAAAAATTTAGAGTTGGAAGGAATTTGTAAATTTTGGTCTGTCTCCTTGCTCAGTGAAGAATACCATTTGTGATATCATCTCCTTTCATTCTCTGCCTCAAAAGCTACTCAAATTCAGAGTCAACTCTAATTCAACAATGTTAGTAAAGCTCACCCTGACAAAATAACAGAAACAAAAACAAGATGTTTTTCAAGTACATACTGTCAACTACAAATTGGCACTTGCCATCTACTTCTACAAGGAGCAAATTATGCGCTGCTGCAACTGCTGACTTGCAACACCCCCTGAAAGGAGTTCAGGGTGGAGAGCTGAGGCACGCTGTGCTCCGGGAAAAACTGGCAGAACAGATCTTCAGATAGATATTTTATGAACCAATTCTTTTATTTTGTGAACCAATTCTTGTATCTCTTCATATCTAGAAAAGCACTAAAATCCTTCATGGTGACAACTGCTCCTCCGGACTAGCAGAAACCTGCAAAAAAATATGAGTTTGATTGTATGTATTCCCCTTTCACCAAAACCACATATATTCTGACCATTCCCCTACCTCTTTGGAGCAGTTCCTCAGAGCTATCTGAAATGCTCTGAAAGTTCAGAGAAATGTCCTCATTTTGCCCCTAAATAAAACTTAACTCATAATTCTCAATTTGTGTGTGTATATGCATTTTTTAAGTCAGCAATACCATTTTAAAGATTTCACAAATTTTATCCCATTTGATGTCCACCCCAAGATGCTTTTGAACTGTGGTGTTGGAGAAGACTCTTGAGAGTCCCTTGGACTGCAAAGATATCAAACCAGTCAATCCTAAAGAAAATCAACCCTGAATATTCATTGGAAGGACTGATGCTGAAGCTGAAACTCCAATACTTTGGCCACCTGATGTGAAGAGCCAGCTCATTGGAAAAGACCTTGATGCTGGAAAAGATTGAAGGCAGGAGGAGAGGGGGACAACAGAGGATAAGATGTTGGATGGCATCACCAATTCAATGGACAGGAGTTTGAGCAAGCTCCGGGAGTTGGTGATGGACAGGGAAGCCTGGTGTGCTGCATTTCATGGGGTCACAAAGAGTCAGACACAACTGAGCAACTGAACTGCTGACAAGCCTTCAAAATAGATATTATTATCTATTTTATCTTAAAAATCAGGAAACCAAGTCACGATTAGATTAAATATCTTATTTCTTGTCATATAGATTGTAAGTGGAGGAACTGGGATTCACACCCAAGTCTATAAGATTCCAGAGCCCTAGCAGCATTTAAACCAAGGAACAACATTTCCTGTTCTGCTCATTGGGCAATTAATTTTGCAGTGAAAAAACTTCACAGTGCTGTCACTTGGACTATTGTCTTAAGCTTTTACTTGCATATGTTACTGTTACTAGTTTTTAGAAATGTTTATATCTTATTTTCTGGAAGTTTATATATTTATGTCTCCAAATGTGTAAAAAAAATATGTAAAAATAACTTACACATAGTAAAGTTTCCATAAATATTTGGCATATTCATTCAAAACACCATGAAAGGATATTCTTTTCAAATCAGTTTATTTCTGTGTGAGAAAATTACTCTTTCTGTTTAAAACTCCTTAGATTCCTAAAACAAAATGATAGAATCCTACTACACAAAGATTATGTAATCTATTGCCTTCATTTTATGATTGAGAAACCTAAAGATAATTGACTTGCCCAAGGTCACAAAGCTATTAACTGGCAGATCCATGGCCATGAACTCTGACCCCTAGAGTCACTGTCTGGTAATATTATTTCAGATACTCGAAAATAGATTTGAGGCCCGTCTTGGTCATCTTAGACCATGAAGTTTGAATTTTTCAGCATCTTAGACATTCTCCTAGTTTTAGCCCAGTTTTCCAATAGTCAAATTAACAAAGACTTTCTAAGGTACTGCAGGGAAACAGAAACATTCATTTATTATTGATAGCATTTTCATTGAGTATAATCTTTATGTAAAATAATCTGGCATTCTTAGGAATCAAAAATTTATCTGATTTCTGGTTTAGTTGTCCCATTTTGTAATAATAAAATTACATCTTAAGAAAATAATTGAAAGAAAAAGACCAATTTATTCAAAGATGGATTTAAATAATTTCTACCTAGAAATGGCCGAACATTTGGAGAATGTTTCTTTGTAGAATATATACTCATGGAAATGATGTGTAAGCCAGATAGCAATAAGAAAAAGTAAAAAAGAAGATGGCATATTAATTGCAACGTATAAGGATGTGAAGAAATTAGAATTGTAAATTGTGGATCCTTTAAGGTAAAAGGGTTCTTTGTCAAATCTTGCTATTTCTCCTTCTCTGGCATTGTTGATTAAACCCATAGTAAGAATTTTGGTGCCCAGAAGTGAAGGTAGCTAGAGTATAGGGTTGTTGGAAGGGTAGAGAGGAGCTGTATCAAGAACAGATCGGGCCAGGCTGCGAGTCAGTCCATTCTGAATTCTATGACAAAACGCCACAGACTGCATGGCTCACAAACAACAAAAATTCTTGAGAACAAGGATTGTGTTTAATTATCTTTGAATCCCCAGCATCTACCACAATGCCTGATGTGTGTGTGTGTTAGTTGCTCAGTCGTGTCCAACTCTTTGCGACCCCATGGACTGCAGCCCACCAGGCTCCTCTGTCCATGAGATTTTTCCAGGCAAGGATACTGGAGTGGGTCGCCATTTCATACAGTGGATAATAAGCAAATATTTGTTGAGAATCAATGCCCACATCCAAGACATTGAAAGTCAAGGGAAGATAGAAAGCAGACACTAGCATGAACTAGAATTATCAAAGAAAACTTTATTGAGGAGGGAAATATACAAAGGGTAGATCTTCTCATAATCAGAGAAGAGGATGCCAGTTACTGAAGGTAAAAGATAAAAAGCATAACGTGTAGTGTGTGATGAGGTGGGGACAGGTAAATGTGTTTTGTTTGATAGGAAGGAGAAGCAGTGAATGTATGACATAATTAAATACTTTGTTCTTATTAAAACTCTGCAGTACTATGTCCAGAGGTTGTTAATGAAGGCAATGATCCTAAACTTAGTCCTTTTGGAAACCTCAAGGTGCATCAAAGTCATATAAAAATGTTTCATTTAGACAAATTTTATATTATAAACAGTTTCCCAGATGACTAGTAGTAAAGAATTCACCTGCCAAGCAGGAGACAAGGGTTCTATCCTAGGGTCCGGGAAATCCCCTGGAGAAGGAAATGGTAACCCATTCCTGTGGGCTTGCCTGGGAAACCCCATGGACAGAGGAGCCTGGCAGGCTACAGTCCATGAGGTCACAGAAGAGTAGGACACGACTTAATGACTAAACAACAAAGAATATTATAAACAGTATAGGGGAAAAGCATGAGCTTTATAGGAGGGCAAATCTACATTTGAATTTTAGTTTTCCCACTTAACTATGTTATTAGGGCAAATCACTTAACTCTTTGAGCTTCAGTTTTCTTTCTGTAAAATGGGAGTATATTGCCTATCTCCCACTGGGCTGATGTGGGGCTTGAATGCAGTAATTCTTATCAGATATTCAGTGCAGTGGTTGGTATATAGTAGATATTTAGTACACATGAGCACTACTGTTATTTTTAATCATGTGACTTGATGAATTGGTGTGTGTATGATAAGTCAAGGTGGACATTTGGGTTACATATATTTGGGGATAAGCACACTTGAGTCTCCTTGATCTGAGGGTAATTGGAAATGGAAACAACTCAGAAAAAGATAACGTATAACATGGTGCCCCATGGCTGTTTGCCTCTTTAAAATGAAGTAAAGCCAACACTTTTGAGTCTATTGGCAATTGTATGATGTGAATGCTCATACAGGAAGCTAATAATTTTCTCTACTAACTACCTGCTGTACAAACTGTCATGCAAATACTGCCTTATGATTTATGTAAACATTGAAAAATCCCATGACTTTATTCTTATGCTTGGATTTTTTTCTGTGGTAGAATACCTAATTGAATTAATTTCAAGTGTGTTTGTCTGTAAACCAGCCAAATATTTCCTTTTAAATACTTGAGCTCTATGTTGAATATACAGTTATGGTTCTTAGCACATTACTTTGTTTCAGTAATTAGATTTCATCCTGTAATCCCTTAATGAGGTTTTAGTTCCACATATACTAGGCTGTCTCCAATCCATATTAAGTGAAGATTTTTCATCTTGTACAGGTTCTTCCAGGGGACCCAGCCCCCTAACCATGGGAGCCCAGGACACCCTCCCTGTTGCAGCAGCATTTACAGAAACGGTCAATGCCTACTTCAAAGGAGCAGATCCAAGCAAGTAAGCCTGGGGCTTAGTCCACTATATTCTCCAAACTCTGTGCTATTCAGTAGGGAACACTCCACATATAATTATTTCATTCCACATCCTAAGACAAAAAAAAAAAAAAATCTAGTCAGCAATAGCAGGTGACATACTTAGAATTAACTTAATTATGAATATTAACTCACTGCTTTCTTTAAAAAAAAAAAATATATATATATATATCTCCTCCTCATTCTGTGGCCCTTGGGGAAGCCAGTACCCCACGGGGCTCCTCCACGGCCCACAGCTAGAGGCAAGAGGATATATGTATATATATATTCCAAAAGGTCCAAACCTCTAATCTTACTACCCAGAAATCTCTGATTCAGTCTTTTTTGTAAGTTACAGGAAACCCTAACTCAACTCTGTCAACAATGAGAAAATGTATTATCTCATAAAAGGAAATGTCTAGATCATGTCTTTATTGTCTTAGTCTTTCCTGGCTGAAAGTCACTCACCTATAAATGAAACAATGGTGCATTTCAATGAGAACCTGGAATACAACTACCTTTCCATAACATATAGATTAGTAAGAGAATAAATTATATTAATATGTAACCCTTGTTAAGTAAGGAAAAACTAGCCAAAAAAATTGTAATCACAGCAAAGTAAAAATTTTAGATAAAAATGTACCATTGCCTATTTACATGAGCCTCATTTCACTTATATCAGTACGTCTTGACAATGGTCTTCACCTGAATGCACATGTGATGTAATTAGATACTTTGCCTCTCTGTAAGGAGTCCCCTGGATGGAGTTCAGGAAATCTATGGATCCCTTGAAATCATATTTCATATCTAATGTGTATGTCTGTATGCAAATTTGTCCATAGAGGGTCTACGGCATTCATTAATTTTACAAAGAGGTCAGATTAAAAAAAAAAAAAGGTCTCGTGATTGTTAGTCTACATTGAAAACTAAACACTTAAGTCAAACTGATTTTGAAGTATGTGACTAATGCAATTCCAGGTCTGAATTTGAAGGATAAACAAAGGACAAACCTGAGAGGGGAAAGAATTGCTTTTTGTTTTTTACTTGCAGGGACTAGGGCTTAGAAAACCTTGGTATCCATGGAATAAAAGATCAGAAAAAAATTAAATGTGCATATACTATAGAGAACTATACTGTTTTATAAAAAATTATAAACAGTGATGTTAAGGATAGTTAGGACGTAGATCTCTCTATATATTTTAAGTGAGAATCTATATGACTAATTGTTAATCCTCTTTACACTTCTGAAACAGTAGTGTTTTTTAGTCTAAATCTAAGAGTATTATGCTGGAAAAACTAATATAATTAGTAACTCTACTCCTATCTAGCCACTGGGATCTATCAACTTCCCTAAATATCCTTTGAATCAACACTCAGGTTTTATTCTGGGCCCAGAGTTGTGCAGAGAAGTAACCACTGTGGATTCTGGTGTCTTAGTTCATTTGGGTTGCTATAACAGATTAGGTGGCTTATAAATTACAGAAATTTATTTTTCAAAGTTCTGGAGGCTGAAAAGTCCCAAATCAAGGCCCTGGCAGATTCAGTATCTGATAAGAGCCTGCTTCCTGGTTCATAGGAATCTTATAGAGTGGAAAGGGCTAAGGAACTTTGTGGGTCTCTTATAAAGGCACCAGTCTCATTCATGAGGGTCCTACCGTTATGACCTAATCACCTCCCAACAGCCCCACCCAAATATTATCACACTGGGGATTAGGTCTAAATATATAAATTTTGGACATCACAAGCATTCTGGTTTCTTCCATGCCTTTTCTTTTTCATCTTCAAAGCAGGAAGATCATTTGCCACAACCACACATCAATAGAAATTAAAAGTTCATCATAGAGTATGCATTTGAACTGTTAGAGAAAAGTAAGCATCATGAGCTTAGTATACATACTTTATATACATAAATATGTGTTTGTTCTGTGGACTTCTTCTTTGAATGAAGAATTTAGATTATTTTCTGTATGACCAGTTCTAAGGACTGCTTATTACTGACTAATCTATACCTTAGAAAACTCAGGGTGCCTTAAATTACAGGTAGAAACACACCCCCCCAAAAAAACAACTAGTCAGAATTGTGGAGAGATATCTATAATGGAGTGAAAAACACTGGGAATCAGAGAAGAATGAATTCTTTTTTGTACACTTAGTAATTGGCTTTAATTCATTCATTTATTCAGAGAGATCTAATTTGTAGTAAGGATACTTCTGCCCCCTAAAATCTGTTCTCAATATATCATGTCACCCCTTTGCTCAAAATCTTCCTAATTTGTTCAGAGTAAAAACCAAATGCTTCATAATGATGTATAAGCTTTGTCCTTCGTGACCCATTTCGGTTGCCACCTCTCTGATCTTGTCTCTGTCACTCTCGTGCTTGTTCACGCCCCTCTAGCTACTCTGCCTTCCTGGCTGTTTGTCTTTCATCAGCCCAATCCCATCTGCATCTCAAGGTCTTTGAATCTGCTGCTCCTTCCACATTAGCGAGATCTTCTCCCAGGTATCTGAGTGACTTGCACCCTCCCTTCCTTCAGGATTCTGCAGCAGGCTTATCAGAGGCCATCCTTGTCCATCTGTGTAAAGCAGAAACTCTCCAGCCCTCTCTGTGGTCAACACTTCCTTTCTCCCTACCTCACTGTCTCTTTCTTGATAGTTAACATTTCAGCTGTTTTCTCATTAATAAACACTTTAATCAATGTGTTCCATGTTTTCAGTTTCACTGTCTGTCCCTTCTCCCACTAGAGTGTAAGCTTCATGAGAACTGGGACCTTGAGTATTTGCTCATTGTTGTATCCTCAGTACTTAAAACAGGACCTGGCAAGGAGTACCCAACGCATAGTTGCTGAACAAGTTGAGTCAAATTACTCACTTAACATTTACAGAATGTCTGCTATGTGGCCAATGTACTAGACAGTGGTATATTGGCAGTGAAGACAGTTGATATGGAAAATAAGACTTGCACAGAAATATAATGCAAAGCCCATTATAGGAGGAGAATAGATATGGGACAATGGGGTTAAGAAGTCCTTAATAATAATCTTTTTTTTAAACCCCAAAAGTGCTGTAGCAGCCTACCAGTCACTTGTGGAACTGTCCCTATCCAATCTGGGTTCTTCATCGTGTTTCAGTTTCCCCGGCACGCTATGACAACTGAGGTCTGTACCTGTGAGCCTGGTATCCATGACCTTGGCATTTCAATGATGTGGCACTTGAACCAAAGGAATTTTAGTGCTTTTCCTATCCCCTCCCAAATTACCTGAGTCTTTTAAGCATAACTGCATATATTGAATCTTTTTTCAATTATATTGTTATAAAGTAGTTGCAGCATATACTATATGTTGGTACATGGGAGATTTAGTATATTTCACTGAAATTATGAGATCTGAAACTTATGAACAGATTATGAAGTGACATGCTTCTAAATTTAATTTCACCTCCTGTGATGAAATTAGAAGTGAATCATTCTAATTGCTGTTGCTTCGTCATTCACTTTGAAGGAAACAACTCAAGTGATAAGTTTGATCATGGAGTGAGGTGGGGTAGAGGTTAAAGCCAAACACGGCACCACATGGAGAAATGATACAGAAAAAGCATGTGGGTTTGCTTTGCCTGCGGTTCTCTCACATCCTGTATCAAACATGTTCCCCCTGGTTTTCAGAACACACGTTGAAATGAGACATATACTACTTTATTTTATATTGTGACATATAATCCATTCAAATATGGTTTACGGTCTTTCTGAGTATTCAGAACACCTTGTAGCAGGTATATCTGAAACTTTCTAAGTAGCTCATAAGCAGAGAATTCCTTGACTTTGCTGCCACCTGGGGGAAACACATCTCCTGTTATTAGCTTCTATTTGAACAACCCTAGTTGCTGCTGCTGCTGCTAAGTTGCTTCAGTCATGTCTGTGCGACCCCATAGACAGCAGCCCACCAGGCTCCCCCATCCCTGGGATTCTCCAGGCAACACTGGAGTAGGTTGCCATTTCCTTCTCCAGTGCATGAAAGTGAAAAGTGAAAGTGAAGTCGCTCAGTCGTGTCTGACTCTTAGCGGTGGTAGGAACTAATTCTCTAATCCCAGGAAAACCTTGGTTTTCTCAGTTGTATTCTATCCTTCTCTTATCACCATATTTTTATTCAAGTGTCTGTCTCCTTGCTTAAATGGGAAGTTTGCTCAAGGTCATGTTTGTCCTGTTTCTCACTGCCCATTCTGTATATGCATTATATAATGTGTGGTTCATTGATTAGGCAGTTGATATATAATTAGGAAATGTATGAACTTATTTTTAAAACATTGTATTGAGTTCCTACTCTACACTGGGTTCTATGTTTTGCACCTTTGCCTTCCTAGAACCTAAGACACAGAAGTTGCCTTCACAGTAGTAGATAAAATAATGTGCAAGAAACTACAAAATAGTTTTTTTTTTTAAATCTGTCCATTTGTCCAAGGAACCTAAAGAAAGGAAAATCTAAAGAGGGCTGAATGGAAAGGATATTAAGGAAGGCTTTGGAAAGATCTGTCTTTGAACTGAATCTTGAAATATGAAAAGGAGTTTTTGCCTGGTGCTAAAGTCAGTGAAAAGGGATGATAAATAAAGGAAGGGAAGTAGCCTATGAACAGAAGTTTATGCTTGAAAAGAAATCCATGGGTTTAGTTATCAAAGCAGTAGAAGAAACATTTTATGTAAGGGATACATTTCTGACGACCTCACATAAATTAAGTCCACACATTTCCTGACCAAAATAGGCCAGCATTTCTGTTGACCAGCTATCACAATGCTGCTTGTGGCAAAAGGGACAACCCAATTCATGAGCCACTTGACCAGTTGACCTTGAAATTTTGTCATTCTAGACAAATTTGTGGGGATTCATATGATTTCACGTTTACTTCATAAAGTACATGTGTTAATATTTCCATATTGCAGTATTTCCGATTTCCATGATTTAAACTCACATGAAATATACCCACATCACTCACTGATGAGGACAGTCATTACTGTTGAACAAAGAATTTCCTTTAATGAGTGAGTATAGGTTGAAAATATTAATTATATATAGAAAATTTCAGATGATTTAGACATTGAATGGATTAATAAATCATCAAAGGTCTGACTCTGACAATTGAGATAAAGTGCAGAAATAAAATGTAGGTCAGGAGCGTAGGTGACCAATATATTGGCTTATACTGACAACTTCTCTCATCATCCACCCAACACTGTAAGCCCTTTGAAGACAGAGGCTGTTTTTGCTCATTTTTTAATTGCCTTCCCACTCAAACAACTTACATATGAGTCAATAAATGTTTATTGAATTAATAAATACCACCCCCTCCTCTTGATGACTTGCTTTCAAAAAACAAACTTTATCCTCTACCATGACACCATGTAGAGCTCATTTTGCAGAACCTGGGAAAAAACTGAGCAGAGTCCTTACCAAATAAAAAACATTCGAGCCACTGCTGCTAACAATATACTCAGTGATGGTAGATGCTACAGTCTAATTTTTAAAGTGCTCTGGCTAGCTGTTGTCTTCTTCTAGAGTTGTCAAATAAAACTTTCCATGTCTCGTATGTTGGAAAATGTTGGGTAGGCTCAGCTTAAGGGAAATTCCAGGCTTAGTACCAATTCATCACCAGCAAATCAAGCAAGGCTCATGAATCTAACACATAGAGAAGGAAGACAGCTGAGCTGACACCAAACTGGGAGATCAGCCATATTCTCAGGGAGAGATGGAGGGGCAAACTTCCAGACACCAAATTTCTCATTCAGAGCAGTTCAGAGTTAGAGATGATAATACCTGAGAGGGAAAAGGGTAACTTTAGGAAGCTTACCTGCCCCTCCACCTCTAACCCAAACCCAACTTTGCACATACAAGGCTATAGCAGTTCTTCACATAGCTATTTTGAATGTGTACCAAGGGCCATCTCACCTGAGCCATTTGCATCTCATCAGTCACAGTCACACAGCATACAAGGTGAGTATAGGGCGAATAGAGTTTCCTATATTCAAGTGTGAGCCAACCTTTCATTGACCAAGCTCAATTTCCCTAGAAAGTACACTAGGGAACAGTGCAAAGGTCAGTCATCCAGATGTATCCGAAAGTCGTAAAGAAGTTCACTCATTATAAATATTTATTATTTCCCAAAGAAGAATAATCATTTTTAGGTTTCTGCTTCTGGTCAAGATGGAGTAACCAATTGACCCTTCTACCTGAAAATACTTCAAAACGGACAAAATATATGAAACAATAATTTGCAAGACATGGGACCTCAGGGAAAGGACAGTCACGCCTGAGAGGTGAGGTGTGCCCTATGATTGCCCCGACTGACTTCCTGGAAAGTATCCAGGCCATGAAAATAGAGAGAGCCCACCAGCCTCACAGCTGTTCGTGGGAGAAGTCTCACTGAGGCACGCTACACTGCAAAACTGGCTGAGGAGGGCGCCCGAGGAAGCTAAGGGCTCCGGGCTCGGGAGAAGCTGGCAGCGGAGAAAGGACGCATATGGAGTCTGGAGCCGCGGACCCAGCCACAGGAACCTCAGGAGCCAGACGCTATAGAATCTGCCAGTGTCACTGGGGTGGCAGTACCCACACCCTGGGGCACCACGTCCCTCCTGCACTGCAGGAGCCTGATTCTAGATAAGCCATGAGCACTGCAAGAAGCCTGCCTAGCAAGCACACTGCAACGAGGACGAGAGAGAGAGGAAAAAAAAAAAAAAAAAAGCTTCGTTTTGCAGTGTCTCTCTAGTGCCCTCTACTGACAAAATATAACATAGTGCCTGTTGGCCAAGGAAAAATACATACCTTAAGGGCCCGATACTAATTCTCTAAAAGCAGGTAGTAGAGGGTGAATTGAAACTCCATTAGCTTTATTTAGAAATTGACACAGAGATCCTAAATTTCATGTGGAAATACAAAGGACCTAAAATAGGCAAAACATTTTTGAAAAAGAACAAAGTTGGTAGAATAATGTTACTTGATTTCAGAACAATTTAAAAGCTACAGTATCAAGACATATTGGTTGTGGTTTAACGATGGACAGAATAGATCAATGGAACAGAACAGAGAATTTAGAAATAGACCCACACATATGTGGACAACTGAATTTTAACAAAATTGCCAAGTGGATAAATTCTCCAGATGGTAGTAGGATGATTAGATATATTCATCCACACAACTAAAAAATAAACCCGGACATATACCTCACAGGAAATATGCAAAAATTAGCTAAAAATGGATCACAACACTTAATGTAAAACTAAAAATAAAAAATTTCTAGAATAAAATAGGCGAAATTTTTGTGACTTTCAGGTTTATGATTTCTTCGATAAGACTCCAAAAGAATAAACTGATTAACTAAAACCCATAAAAGAATAAATTGATGAATTAAAAATGTCTGCTCTTTGAAAAAAAACAACTTCTTCAAAGTTATTAATACTCTAAAGAGAAAGAAAAACAAGCCAGACTGGGAAAAAATCTTTGCAAAGCATATATCTGTTAAAAATATTTGTATCTAGAATGTACCAAAAACTCCCAAAATTCAGTAAAAGAACAGAAAACTCAGTTTATAAGCTTGGCAGAAAGTTTGAGCAGACAGTTCATCCAAGCAGATAAATCACAAAGAAACACACAAAAAGATGCTAACATCCTTAGCCATTAGGGAAATGCAGATTGCAACAACAATGAGATACCATTACTCACCTATTAGAGTGATTAAAATTAAAAAGACAGACTACCAAGTGTTGGTGAAGATGTGAAGGAATTAAAACTCATACTCAGCTATGCTTTCCACTTCAGAAAACAGTTTGGCAGTTTCTTAAAAAGTTAAAGTTACACCTACCATGTGATCCAATCATTTCACTCGTATTTATCCAAGAGAAATAAGAGCACGTGCCCATAGACAGACTTGTACACACATATTAATCACAGATTTATTTGTAATAGGCAAAAAAATGGAAAGAATTCAAATGTTATTCAATAAAGGAATTTTTTTTAATTGCCTGTGGTATATCCATATTCTACCCAGCAATAAAAAGACATGAACTATTAATTGCCACACTATGTAAGTGAATCTCAAAATAATTATGCCGAATGGAAAAAGCCAGATCAAAAAAATCACACACCTTTTGATTCTGTTTATATAAAAATTTTAGACAGTCCAAACTAATGTGTACTGTCAGAAAATATATTAGCGATTGCCAAGAGATAAGGAGGAAAGGATGGAAAAGTACAGGAGAGAAAACCAAAAACACAAGATGAAACTTTTAGGGACGTTGGAGATCTTGACTATCTTGATTGTGTGATTGTTTCACAGATGTACATTATGTCAAAAAATATGGAATTTTACGCTATAAATAAGTACCAGTTGTATATCAATTATATTTCAATAAGGCCCTTTTTATTTTTTAACTTTTATTAGCCGACAGTTAATTTACAGTGTCATGTTAGTTTCAGGTATACAGCAAAGTGAATCAGTTATGCCTGTACACACACCTACTCTTTTTCAGATTCTGCTCCCATATGATCATTACAGAGTAGAGTTCCCTGTGCTGTATAGTAGGTCCTTGTTAGTTATCTATCTTACATGGATTTGTGTGTATATGTCAATCACAACCTCCCAATTTATCCCTCCCTGGCATACCCCATGGTAACCATAAGTTTGTTTGCTACATCTGTGACTTTATTTCTGTTCTATAAGTAAGTTCATTTGTCATATTTTTTTTAGATTCCATCTATAAGCGATATGTGATATTTACCTTCCTCTGTCTGACTTACTTAGAATGAAAATCTCTAGGTGCATCCCATGTTGCTGCAAATGGCATTATTTTATTCTTTTTTTTTATGGCTGAGTAATATCCCATTCTGTTAGATGAGCAGCACATCTTCTTTATTCACTTCTGTGTTGATGGACATTCAGGCTGCCTCCCTGTCGTGGCTATCGTAAACAGTGCTGCAGTGAACATTGGGGTACATGTATTTTTCGAATTATGGTTTTATCCCAATATAAGCCCAGAAGTGGGATTGCTGGATCAGACAGTAGTTCTATGTTTAGTTTTTTAAGGAACCTCCATACTGTTCTCCATAATGGTTGTACCAATTTAGATTCCCAACAGTGTAGAAGGGTTCCCTTTTCTGCACACCCTCTTCAAGCTTTATTGTTTGTAGATTTTTTGATGATGTCCATTCTCATCAGTGTGATGTGATATCTCATTGTAGTTTTGGTTTGCATTTCTCTAATAATTAGTGATGCTAAATAAAGCTTTAAAAAAAAAAAGGATTATTCTTCCTTCCAAATTATCATCCAGCTGTATTAACTTATGTATGTGACTGATTTTATAGTTTCAACCAAATAGACAAGTTAACGGAATGAAGATCTAATTAAGTGGGAAGCAAAAAGTTTACCCCATGAGTCCATAAAAGAACATAATGAAGGCATCAATCATGTTACTTAGAGAGCTAAAATAAATCCCAATGAATAGTGTGACAACACTGTGTAGTTTAATATCTTCAAATATACTGCCAACAATTCAGAAATCAAACAGAGAGAGAACCATCAGGATAAATTATTATATTTGTGAGGTGAACATAAAGACTTTTCTACAGGAAAAGAAAAGCTGTTTTATTCTAACAATGCAAAAACACCTTCAGAAAATAGCCATCTTTTGGAGGAAGTATTAATACAAAACTTTGAGTCCTCGAGTCTTAGAAATGAGTTAGTAATTCAGAGTGAATTGTAAGAGCTTACTTTTTCTCTCTTCTGCTATGTCATAGTATTACAGAAATCTTTGCTTTTCACAACTGCTTTGATTCACAGCATGTTGACCTGGGTTTCCTCTCTTTCCTCTCACGTGTTGTGACATGCCAGATGTATTGTGAAGATTACTGGAGAAATGGTGTTGTCTTTTCCTGCCGGGATCACCAGACACTTTGCCAACAATCCATCGCCAGCTGCTCTGACTTTTCGGGTGATAAATTTCAGCAGGTTAGAACACGTCCTGCCAAATCCCCAACTTCTCTGCTGGTAAATATATTTTCCACAAATTTTTTAAAGATGTAGGTGTCTTATCATGTTATTCTTAGATGAGAGATGTACCTTAGCAAAAGGGAAACACTGTAGAGAAATTATTGTTACTCAGATATATTTATAGATTGAATCCCAGAGCTCTGTATGTATCTGTGTGTGTATTATATATGTATACACATATGTATATGTATACATATATATTTTTTTAATGATCAACTATCTCAAGTGGCTAAAGAGACATTTAGAATAATAAAATTTATTCATTGTCTATTTTACTTATCACTGGTAGACAGTGGATGAGGATGATGGGAAATGAGCATAATAAAAGGAATAAAATCCATTTATTGTATTGGCATCTTTTAAAAATCAAATGATATCTGAACTGTAAGCTACTCTTCATATAAGCTTAAAAATCTCTTTGTGAGACATGTAATTTCATTACACTGTAAAGGTAATTATTTTGATGGAACGTTACCTGTGTGGCATCAAAGAAACTTTTCTAAATTTGTTTATATAAATACATTTCACATTCTTATTAAATATGAATGTGATGTTTTGTCATATATGTGCATATCCATGTTCACACAACACATACACACATACATACTATTAAAAGTGATCCACTATACATGTTTATTATTGGCAATGGATGAGACAAAAAGAAACATTCTTGGTAGTTTTTCCATCAACAAGTCCTGATATTTCATCTAAAATTCTATCTCTAAAATAGCCGCATTTTCCCTTTATCATGGCTTCTATCCAAATGATAACCATCATTTCCCTGGACAACAGCCAGTGCTTTCCTCTTCCTCTCTCTGCCTCCAATCTTGCCACACTCCTATACACAATAGCCAGCTCTTTGGATGTAAATCAGGTTGTCCTCCCTTATAACCTTCTGGAGGCCTCACATTACATTGCCTTCAAGGTCCTGATTCATCCACTCTTGCCTGTCTGTCTATCCTTATCTCCCACCATCCTCTTCGGAATCCTTCTAGCTGCAGCCATACCTGCCCATCTTGGGAATGGCTGAGTCCTTTCCCACATCAAAGTTTTGTACACTTGATTACTCTGCCTTCGATAGGATTTCCACTCTTTTCCACCAGACTTTTTTGTACATTTGTTTACTCTGCCTTCAATAAGATTTCTACTCTTCTCTACCAGACTCCTACTCGTCTTTCAGATCTCAGCTCCACTCAGCCTTGCCTGACCATCCCACTCTCCTCCCTACTCCCAAACTAAATCATGTAACCTTGTTATTCTCTCTCAAGATTCCTATTCTTTCCATTGTCACACTTACTAAAACCAGTAATTATAAATCTGCTTGCTTTCTTCATTCATCCACCTTCCCTACTAGACCATAAAACACATGAGGGAATAGAACACATCTGTTGGATCACCACCATATCCTCAGTACCTTCCACTATGCCCAATAAGAACTTGAATAGTACTTGTTGAATGAATGAACAATTCAACTATAATTTAAAGGGATTTATCAAGCTGGATATTTATGAAGAAATAGCTAAAGGTCATTTGGAATTTGAGGGCCAATACAGTCACTCTCTTTCTTGACTGCATGAGACTTTTTCACTGCAGTGATGAAAAGATAGTCACAGGTCTTTCAGATGATGACTAAAATCACCCCCTTCTCATTAGTCTTTATGATGGTTTAACTGGTAAACCTGATTCCAGGCTTAAAAATATAAATGAAATGCTCACCTATGAAGTGAAAGATAAACATGAAATGGCCAAGATTGGAAATGAACAACTTTTTATTTCAACTTTTTATTTCTGTTTTCCTCTGTGGTTTTGATGTGCACGTTGAGCCAGTTAATTTTATTTTTCTAGGTTCCTCCATCTGCAATTAGGAATTGTGTGCCACTATTTTACCAGTTTGTTTGTAAATATCACTGGTGGGATAGTCATAGTTTTTGCTGCATTTTTAGGCAGATATGTTACCAAGTTCTTAGGTATATATATATATATAATTATATAATTATATATATACATATATATATCAGAGTTTTATATTTATATTAATACTTCAGTATTATGAATTGAATTAAATATCAGCCTGAGAATATTCCTGTTTGACAAAACATTATATAGACCCTTAAATTGTTTTCTAAACAAAACGAAAGCTCTCATTAATTTGGACTTTATTGAATGTATTTGATGGTTGTGTTAGGGCTGGGATTGCCTGCGTGTGTGCTCAGTCATGTTCTACTCTTTGAGACCCCACAGATTGTAGTCCATCAGACGCCTCTGTCCGTGGGATTCTCCAGGCAAGAATACGGGATTGGGTTGCCATTTCCTCCTCCAGGGAATCTTCCACACCCAGGGATCAAACCTGTATTTCCTGCATCTCCTGCATTGCAGGCAGACTCTTAACAGCTGAATCACTGGGGAAGCCCAGGGCTATGACTGGTGACCCATTAGTCCTACAGCCTGTTTGGTGTTTGTTATACAATGAAGCTCCACCACCACTACTACCACACCTACTTTTTAAAAGGCAATGGGACCCAACATTATTCTCAAACACAGCTCAAGACTCCTTTCATCTGTCATCTTAATCCTCTCTATTATCTTTACTGAAAGACATTTATGCTACCAGCTTTGTCCCTGGAGACATTTGGGTTTGCAATCCCTATGACAGGGACCAAACTGAAATTTACTTCTACTTCTCCCTTATGAAAGGGTTTGTTTACCAAGAATGTTTAGGAACAACCATTAAACCAATTACAAATCTAAAGAATTCTCAAGTCTTCTTGAGCATTCAAGAATTGCATCTTTGTATAAGCTTTGGATTGCCAAATCTTTCTTAAGTATTTATTAAAGCAAGTTTTCCTGAGGAATTATCATAGACATATGACTCAGCTTATTGTGTTGTTAAATATATAATTGAGATTTTTCAGTTATTCTGATTTGCTTAGCACAACTTAATAAAATGTTGTTGTTCAGTCACTAAGTTGTATCTGACTCTGCAATCCTGTGGCCTGCAGCATGCCAGGCTTCCCTGTCCTTCACTATCTCCCAGGGTTTGCTCAAACTCATGTCCATTGAGTCAGTGATGCCATCCAACCATTTCATCCTCTGAAACCCCCTTCTTCTCTTGCCCTCAATCTTTCTCAGCATTAGGGTCTTTTCCAATGACTTGGCTCTTCACATTAGGTGGCCAGAGTGTTGGAGCTTCAGCTTTAGCATCAATCCTTCCAATGAATATTCAGGGTTGATTTCCTTTAGGATTGACTGTTAGATCTCTTTGCTGCCCACCAGGCTCTCAAGAGTCTTCTCCAGCACCACAGATCAAAAGCATCAATTTTTCAGTGCTCAGCCTTCTGTTAGGTTCAACTCTCAAATCTGTACATGACTACTGGAAAAACCATAGCTTATTAACATTAATAAAATAAAATGTTGCTGGATATTAATTCCATATCTGTTTTGGTATAGTGCAGTAAAACTGACCTGGGCTGTAATCCTGACCCTGTTACTTATTTAGCAATTCAACCTTAAGTAAATTACTTAATTTTGGTGAACTTCTATTATTCTCGTCTCCTGCCTCCTTGTATAGCTATTCCTCAAGAAGCTCTGGGTAACTTGAATGTTTTAGATAATAACAGTTTATACAGCCTTTATTAGCATCCTTAGCTTGACTTGGCCAGGGGCAAAGACAAGGGGCCAAGAGTCTTTTCCATCCACTTTTTACCTGTCCAGAGTAATAGGACTTTACTTTGTCCTCAACAACCTATATCAGGCACAACAGAACCATAGGGGTCTTGCTGATACTTGGGCCCTACAACCACTCTGGACCAGGATCACTTTTAAGACTTGATTATATTTGGCTTCTGGAGGCTGAATCATAGAAATTGACAATTCGTCTTTATCACACCCTTCTTCCTGGTAGCTCAGAGGGTAAAGCATCTGCCTGCAATGCAGAAGACCTGGGTTCGATTCCTGAGTCCCCTGGAGAAGGAAATGGCAACCCACTCCAGTACTCTTGCCTGGAAATTACCATGGACAGAGAAGCCTGGTAGACTATAGTCCTTGGGATTGCAAAGAGTCTGAGTGACTCTTTTTCCCTCTAATTTTCTCTTTTTATAACATCCATTTGTCTTTAGAAAAGAAGATCCTTCTTTCTTTGCATGGTAGATATTAGTGAAATAGTTTATAGCATAGATAACAGAGTGCCTAGCACATAATAGATACTCAAAAAATTCTAGCTACTGTTATCTTATTCTACAGGATATTCTGAAAGTGAAATGTCAGTAAGTTACTTAGACATGTGGGCCCTCAATTTCCTCATTATGCAGGAAGTGAGCAAATGCTTTTCACAGTCTTGCCTGATTCTTTTGCCATTGAGGCAAGCATTTTCAAGAAACATCAGGGGAAGCTATCAACTCCCTTAGGGATTCAAAACTCGTTTAATTCACCAAGACTGCACTCTCTAGTGTAACTGCCATGGTTATTATCACTTAAATTCCAGGATCATTTTGTAAGTGAGGTGACTTTGTATGATTTAGACGCTCTTAGATGAACTACTGTGAATATTAAAAATGGAGCATGATAATTTTAGTAACACACTTTTCTCCTCAGTTGGAGACAAAGAACATGTTTACTTAGAGCCAAATATTTAAATCAGTAATTTCTGAGAACCTACTGTTGAAGTAAATTCAAAAGAAAATCAATGTATATGACTCCTTGACTGCATTAACTGACTAATTTAGAGGAAATAGTGGTGACGTATTAGAGCTATTAAATTTGAGTTAATAAATAATTCACTCTTTGAAGCAACCAGTTATCATTATGATTGGTTAATATCACTGGGTACTCATTGGATTTACAGCAATACAATAATGCCTCACTGTGGGTATTTATGGGCTTCCCTGGTAGCTTAGATAGATGGTGAAGAATCCGCCTGCATGCAGGAGACCTGGGTTTGACCCCTGGAATCCCTGGAGAAGGAAATGGCAACCCACTCCAGTATTCTTTCCTGGAGAATTCCTGAGGAGCCTGGTGAGCTACAGTCCATGGGTTGCAAAGAGTCACACACAACTAAGTGACTAACACTTTCACTTTCACTTTCATGGGTACTTATTAACATAATACCATTCAGAGCGGCAACTCTACTATTGTTAATAATATACTCAGTATAAATTCTCAAAGATTGAGCTAGAAATCAGGTGATAATTTGCTAAGATGCTTTTTTTGTCTTTTGTGTTTTTCACAAGATGCTACTCAATCAGTTTTTCTTCCCAATTAAATAGCGATAATACCCAAAATGATGCCAATGCCAAGGAATTCTGGGTAAACATGCCAAATTTGATGACTCACCTAAAGAAAGTGTCGGAACAAAAGCCCCAGGCTACGTATTATAATGTGGACATGCTCAAATATCAGGTAAGACTGTTTATATGGTCAGGGTGCCTCTTTCATATTACAAATGTATATTTTGTCAACTTTAAAAAAATGTACAATGTGAGAGTTGTGAGTCAAGTTTTATTTGGGGCAAAATTAGAACTATAGCCTTGGAGGCAACATTTCAGATAACTCTGAGAAATTGTAACAAAGAAGTAGGAGGGAAGTCAGTATATATTTGATTTTGGTGAAGGGAAAGTACATGCAATTAAGCACATATTTTTTGGCAGGTTTCTGCTAGTCTTATGAAGGTTACTGCTACTCATGAGGAGCAGATATTGCTGTAGCCATGCATTCCGGGAAACAAACTCACTCAGAAGGACAGTGCAGATAGTGGAGTGCAGTTTATTACACCGGTGGGCCCAAGGCAGAGTCTCCTCTTAGCCAAGGACCCCCACCAGCATTTGTGAAAATTTTTTATACCCCATGTGTATGTGTCTGAACCCACCACTCCAAATTCCTTGAGACTTACATAAACCAAGGAAAATACAATCCCAATAACCCCATCATTCACATGCTATGTGCTCATGTGCTCAAACAATTAGCCAATAATCAATAAACCCGAGGTTACACTCCGATTGATACAGAAAAATTTATGGCCTGTCTGGAGGAAGGGGTGATTAGCGTATGTTTTCTCTTAGGTGATGAGTAACCTAGATACGATCTTCAAGGTTCCCGTCTGGAGGGGGTCTTATCCTTCTGTTGTTGTTTTCATAGGCACTAAACACAGAGTTCAGAGTTCATTAGAAAGGTAGCCGAGCATGATCAGCATGAACAGGCCTAAGATGGAGTCCAGGCCCTATGAATTCCTTCTTCAATATCACCATGAAGGATTTTAGTGCTTTTCTAGATATGAGGAGAACTAGGCTCATAAAATCAGCTCTGAAAAATATCTAACTTTCAGAAGACCTGTTCTGCTGGTTTTCCCCAGACCACTAAGTACCTCATTTCTGCTTTCCACCCTAAACTTCTTTCAGGGGCTGTTGAAAATCAGCAGTTATAGCAGCACATGATTTAATCCTTGTAGAGGTAGAAGGCAAGTGCCAATTTGTAGTTGACAATTCTAGCACTATTAACATTAAATAAAAGTAAAGTAACATTTCTTTAACTATTACTTAAAGCTATAATCTATAAGAATATAGAGATCATAAAAGGCTGTGTAGAAGCTATTTAGAATATTCATACATTATTTGAAACTTAAAAGTAAAAAAAATTTATTCAAATTTAGGGAAACACACCACAGAAATGAATTTGCAGAAAACTATGTCAATTAAGATTCCAAATATTGACAAAATAGTTTACTGTAATTTTGTTAAGGGGGCTTCCTAGGTGGCAGAATGGTAAAGTATCTCCCTGCAGTGCATGAGACATGGGTTCAATCCTTGATTCAGAAAGCTCCCCGTCTACCCACTCCAGTATTCTTGCCTGGAAAATTCCATGGGCAGAGGAGCCTGGTAGGCTACAATCCATTGGGGTCACAAAGAATCAGACACAACAGTTTCTAAACAAAATTTTGTTAAGAACATTACTGTACTAAAATCTGTTATTTTAAACAACTAAATGTAAGTAAGCTGGATTTTTAAAAATAAGGTGATAGTCCTACAAAATAAATTCTAATGAAACTTACCTTAAGAAATAATTTAAGGTTAACATTAACAAATTGAAAGATAAAAACCACATGATTATCTCAATAGATGCAGAGAAAGCCTTTGACAAAATTCAGCATCCATTTATGATAAAAACTCTCTGGAAAGCAGGCATAGAAGGAATATACCTCAACATAATAAAAGACATATATGATAAACCTACAGCAAACATTACCCTCAATGGTGAAAAATTGAAAGCATTTCCCCTAAAGTCAGGAACAAAACAAGGGTACCTGTTCTCACCACTACTATTCAACATAGTTTTGGAAATTTTAGCCACAGCAATCAGAGAAGAAAAAGAAATGAAAGAAATCCAGATTGGAAAAGAAGTAAAACTCTCACTGTTAGCAGATGACATGATCCTCTACACAGAAAACCCTAAAGACACCAGCAGAAAATTACTAGAGCTAATCAATGAATATAGGAAAGTTGCAGGATATAAAATTAACACACAAAAATTCCTTGCATTCCTATACACTAATGGTGAGAAAACAGAAAGAGAAATTAAGGAAACAATTCCATTCACCATTGTAACAAAAAGAATAAAATACTTAGGAATAAATCTACCCAAAGAAACAAAAGACCTATCTATAGAAAACTATAAAACACTGTTGAAAGAAATCAAAGATGACACAAATAGATGGAGAAATATACCATGCTCATGGATCAGAAGAATCAATATAGTGAAAATCAGTATACTACCCAAAGCAATCTACAGATTCGATACAACCGCTATCAAGATACCAAAGGTATTTTTTCACAGAACTAGAACAAATAATTTCATTAATTTGTATGGAAATACAAAAAACCTCAAATAGCCAAAGCAATCTTGAGAAAGAAGAATGGAACTGGAGGAATCAATCTGCCTGACTTCAGGCTCTACTACAAAGCCACAGTCATCAAGACAGTATGGTACTGGCACAAAGACAGAAATATAGATCAATGGAACAAAATAGAAAACCCAGAGATAAATCCATGCACTTATGGACACCTTATCTTTGGCAAAGGAGGCAAGAATATACAACGGATTAAAGACAATCTCTTTAAGAAGTGGTGCTGGGAAAACTGGTCAATCACCTGTAAAAGAATGAGACTAGAATACTTTCTAACACCATTAACAAAAATAAACTCAATAAACTCAAAATGGATTAAAGATCTACATGTAATACCAGAAACTATAAAACTCCCAGAGAAAAACATAGCCAAAACACTCTCTGATATAAATCACAGCAGGATCCTCTATGACCCACCTCCCAGAATACTGGAGATAAAAGCAAAAATAAACAAATGGGACCTAATTAAACTTAAAAGCTTTTGCACAACAAAGGAAACTTTAAGCAAGGTGAAAAGACAGACTTCAGAATGGGAGAAAATAATAGGAAATGAAGCAACTGACAAAGAATTAATCTCAAAAATATACAAGCAGTTCATGTAGCTCAATACCAGAAAAATAAATGACCCAAACAAAAAATGGGCCAAAGAACTAAATAGACATTTCTCCAAAGACATACAGGTGGCTAACAAACACATGAAAAGATGCTCAACATCACTCATTATCAGAGAAATGCAAATCAAAACCACAATTAGGTACCATCTCATGCTGGTCAGAATGACTGCTATCAAAAAGTGTACAAACAATAAATGCTGGAGAAGGTGAGAAGAAAAGGGAACCCTCTTACACTGTTGGTGGGAATGCAAATTAGTACAGCCACTATGAAGAACAGTGTGGAGATTCCTTTAAAAACTGGAAATAGAACTCCCATACAACCCAGCAATCCCATTCCTGGGCATACACACCGAGGAAACCAGAATTGAAAGAGATACATTTACCCCAATATTCATCACAGCACTATTTATAATAGCCAGGACATGGGAGCAACCTAGATGTCCATCAGCAGATGAATGGATAAGAAAGCTGTGGTACATATACACAATGTAATATTACTCAGCTATTAAAAAGAACACATTTGAATCTAATGAGTTCTAATGAGGTGGATGAAACTGGAGCCTATTATACAGAGTGAAGTAAGTCAGAAAGAAAAACACCAATACAGGATACTAATGCATATATATGGAATTTAGAAAGATGGTAACAATGACCCTATATGGGAGACAGCGAAAGAGACACAGATATAAAGTATAGACTTTTGGACTCTGCAGGAGAAGGCTAGGGTGGGATGATTTGAGAGAATAGCATTGAAACATGTATATTACATATGTGAAATAGATCACCAGTCCAAGTTCGATGCATGAAACAGGGCACTCAAAGCTGGTACACTGGGACAACCCTGAGAGATGGGATGGGAGGGAGGTGGAGGGGGTGGTTCAGGATGGGGGACAATTGTACACCCATGGCTGATTCATGTCAGTGTAAGGCAAAAACCACTACTATACTGTAAAGTAATTAGCCTCCAATTAAAATAAATTAATTAATTTTTAAAAAAGAAATAGTTTAAAGTTAAAAGAATGTTTGGTACAGCACATTACAGGATATGAGAACTTTCTTTCTGTGTTTAGGATTGCCCTTTACCCAAGATTATTACTGATCTAATAATCCTGTTTCAAAACAGGATTCTACAGAGCCTAAGTATCCCACTGATTCCCAGCCACTTGATCTCCTAGGTTATTTTTTGAGCATTGCAATTTTTGTGATTAAATATGCTCAAATTATTTTGCTTAAGATGAGGAAACTAAATTATTACTTTTGAAAGTTGCACTTTTTAATAGAAATCAGTACATCCCAAACATGAGTACACTTTAAAACCACCAGGGGAGTTAAAAAAAATGCTGATTCTGAGCTGGTCTTAAGTATAGATACAGACAGATACCTATATTAAAATTTATTTATAGATAAATAGAGATGGAGATAGGGAAGAAGAGAGGGTTAGAGATAGTGATGACAGGGACAGAGACATCTTCTGAGCCCTGACACTCTCAGAGATTTTTTTAAATTAGTTCAGGATGTGACCAGTTCAGGCACTCAGTTGTGTCTGATTCTTTGCGACCTGATGAACCGCAGCATGCCAGGCCTCCCTGTCCATCACCAACTCCTGGAGTTTACTCAAACCCATGTCCATCGATTCGGTGATGCCATCAAACCATCTCATCCTCTGTCGTCCCCGTCTCCTCCTGCCCTCAATCTTTCCCAGCATCAGGGTATTTTCAAATGAGTCAGCCCTTCACATCGGGTGGCCAAAGTATCGGAGTTTCAGCTTCAACATCATCTGGGTGTTCCTTCCATGAACACCCAGAACTGATCTTCAGGATCAACTGGTTGGGTCTCCTTGCAGTCCAAAGGACTCTCACAAGTCTTCTCCAACACCACAGTTCAAAAGCACCAATTCCTTGGCTCTCAGCTTTCTTTATAGTCCAACTCTCACATCCATACATGACCACTGGAAAAACCATAGCCTTGACTAGATGGACCTTTGTTGACAAAGTAGTGTCTCTGCTTTTTAATATGCTGTCTAGGTTGGTCATAACTTTTCTTCCAGGGAGTAAGCATCTTTTAATTTCATGGCTGCAGTCACCACCTGCACTGATTTTGGAGCACCAAAAAATAAAGTCAGCTACAGTGTCCCCATCTATTTGTCATGAAGTGATGGGACCAGATGCCATGAGCTTAGTTTTCTGAATGTTGAGCTTTAAGCCAACCTTTTCTCTCTCCTCTTTCACTTTCATCAAGAGGCTTTTTAGTTATTCTTCACTTTCTTCCATAAGGGTGGTGTCATCTGCATATCTGAGGTTATTGATATTTCTCCCAGCAATCTTGATTCCAGGTTGTGCTTCATCCAGCCCAGCATTTCTCATGTACTCTGCATATAAGTTAAATAAGCAGGGTGACAATATACAGCCTTGACGTATTCCTTTCCCGATTTGGAACCAGTCTGTTGTTCCATGTCCAGTTTTAACTGTTGCTTCCTGACCTGCATACAGGTTTCTCAAGAAGCAGATCAGGTGGTCTGGTATTCCCATCTCTCTCAGAATTTTCCATGGTTTATTGTGATCCACATAGTCAAAGGCTTTGGCATAGTCAATAAAGCAGAAATAGATGTTTTTCTGGAACTCTCTTGCTTTTTTGATGATCCAGCAGACGTTGGCAATTTGATCTCTGGTTCCTCTGCCTTTTCTAAAACCAGCTTGAATATCTGGAAGTTCACGGTTCACATATGGCTGAAGCCTGGCTTGGTATCTTTAGAGCATTACTTGACTAGCATGTGAGATGAGTGCAATTGTGTGGTAGTCTGAGCATTCTTTGGCATTGCCTTTCTTTGGGATTGGAATGAAAACTGACTTTTTCCAGTCCTATGGCCACTGCTGAGTTTTCCAAATTTGCTGGCATATTGAGTGCAGCACTTTGACAGCATCATCTTTCAAGATTTGAAATAGCTCAACTGGAATTCCATTACCTCCACTAGCTTTGTTCATAGTGATGCTTCCTAAGGCCCACTTGACTTCACATTCCAGAATGTCTGGCTCTAGGTGAGTGATCACACCATCGTGATTATCTGGGTTGTGAAGATCTCTTTTGTATAGTTCTTCTGTGTATTCTTGCCACCTCTTCTTAGTATTTTCTGCTTCTGTTAGGTCCATACCATTTCTGTCCTTTATCGAGCCCATCTTTGCATGAAATGTTCCCTGGGTGTCTCTAATTTTCTTGAAGAGATCTCCAGTCTTTCCCATTCTTTTGTTTTCCTCTATTTCTTTGCATTGATCACTGAGGAAGGCTTTCTTCTCTCTCCTTGCTATTCTTTGGAACTCTGCATTCAAATGGGTATATCTTTCCTTTTCTCCTTTGCTTTTTGCTTCTCTTCTTTTCACAGATTTTGGAAGGCCTCCACAGACAGCCATTTTGCTTTTTTGCATTTCTTTTTCTTGGGGATGGTCTCGATCCCTGTCTCCTGTACACGAACCTCCATCCATAGTTCATCAGGCACTCTGTCTATCAGATCTAGTCCTTTAAATCTATTTCTCACTTCCACTGTATAGTCATAAGGGATTTGATTTAGGTCATACCTGAATGGTCTAGTGGTTTTCCCCACTTTCTTCAATTTAAGTATGAATTTGGCAATGAGTTCATGATCTGAGCCACAGTCAGCTCCCGGTCTTGTTTTTGCTGACTGTATAGAGTTTCTCCATCTTTGGCTGCAAAGAATATAATCAATCTGATTTTGGTGTTGACCATCTGGTGATGTCCATGTGTAGAGTCTTCTCTTGTGTTGTTGGAAGAGGCTGTTTGCTATGACCAGTGCGTTCTCTTGGCAAAAGTCTATTAGCCTTTGCTCTGCTTCATTCTGTACTCCAAGGCCAAATTTGCCTGTTACTCCAGGTATTTCTTGACTTCCTTTTTGCATTCCAGTCCCCTATAAGAAAAAAAAAAAGTCTTTTTTGGGTGTTAGTTCTAAAAGGTCTTATAGGTCTTCATAGAACAGTTCAATTTCAGCTTTGTCAGCAGAACTGGTCGGAGCATAGACTTGGATTACATTGATATTGAATGGTTTGCCTTAGAAACGAACAGAGATCATTCTGTCATTTTTGAGACTGCATCCAAGTACTGCATTTCGGACTCTTCTGTTGACTATTATGGCTACTCCATTTCTTCTGAAGGATTCTTGCCCACAGTAGTAGATATAATGGTCATCTGAGTTAAATTCACCCATTCCAGTCCGTTTTAGCTTGCTGATTCCTAGAATGTTGATGTTCAGTCTTGCCATCTCCTGTTTGACCACTTCCAATTTGCCTTGATTCATGGACTCAACATTCCAGGTTCCTATGCAATATTGCTCTTACAGCATCAGACCTTGCTTCTATCACCAGTCACATCCACAAGTGGGTGTTGTTTTAGCTTTGGCTCCATCTTTCATTCTTTCTGGAGTAATTTCTCCAATGATCTCCAGTAGCATATCGGCCACCTACCAACCCAGGGAGTTCATCTTTCAGTGTCCTTTCTTTTTGCCTTTTCATACTGTTCATGGCATTCTCAAGGCAAGAATACTGAAGTGTTTTGCCATTTTCTTCTCCAGTGGATGACATTCTGTCAGACCTCTCCACCATGACCTGTCTGTCTTGGGTGGCTCCACACGGCATGGCTTAGTTTCATTGAGTTAGACAAGGATGTGACCCAAGGTGTACATATTTTTACAAGACCTCCGAGTGATTATAATGCACCCCATAGGCTGAAAATGCACCCAGTGGGCTCACATGTTGTAAGGAAACCATTGAACATGAAGTGTCTATGTGCTGGTACATTGCCCAAAAATACAAATGGGTGTAACATTTTTCTAGTAAGAATAGTATTGTCTAAGCTTTAAACATCATTATGACAAAGCCTAGAAGGTAGACAGAATTCACCTATTGCAATATGAATGTGATGTAAAGTATTAATATGTAGGCAGGAGCCTGAATTCTGGAATTAAGTCAGCTTCCCTACTGTCCACTGACCTTGGACACTTAATCTCCCTGAGCCTCAGTTTCCTCATCTGCAAATAAGGATAAAAATGATTCTCAGCTAGGTATTTTTTAAGCTGTGGAGAACTAACAGCTTAACATATTTCAGAAGTAGCCCTAAGTCTGCCATTTTGCTTTAAATGAGAAATCCCTTTTGTTGTGGTTTAGTTGTAATGTTGTTATTGTTTCTCAACAGTGCAGGGGGTTAGGTGGGAGGCATTATTAGCACTTTGTGGAATCACTCTCAAATCAAAGCAAGTTTACTTTCTGGCAACCAGTAGCACCCGCCCCCAGTAACTGAGCCAATCACATGTCCATAAAGCCCCTCATTGGGCAGAGGAACTACTATGAAGTTGAGAACTCCTGCCGAGGGGAAGAGTGTAGAAATGGCAAGGGAGAGCGAGTCTGCTCTTCTTTTGAGCTCTTAAATAACAGACTTCTAAATAAGAGTTCATTTGCAGAGGACTGGGCTGCTAAAAATAAAGTGTAGAAACTTTATTATGAGGTTTATTATAGAGATTATTGTAAAGTTTTAAAACTTTTATTATAATGACCATCTAACTAAAATTATGTCATCAAAAGCCATGTCTTTCATTTTATAAAAGGATCCGTGTCTGGTTTTGTTTCCAAATCAACCATAACCGCTCTGTAAGTGCAGCCTGTCTTCAGGACCTTTCCCCATGGTGTCCATATGTACAGGCATTGCTAAGCCAATAAAAAGCTGTTTATAGTCTTCAAAATCATCAGAACTCATACTCCATGAATAAAACTTCAAGACTACAGACATCACCCACGCAACCCCTGCGGTGCTCATATACTTGTAAAAGGTAGAAATAATAACCTTGTAAAATTTTCACTGTGGATCCAAAATTCAAGTTGGTATTATTGTTTTATAACTTTTTGCTGATTCTTCAAATCTGACTCTTCCTTAGTCAAATTCACAGTTGTTTCTAACTAGAATTGACAGTAGACTGTAGAATGCAGTACTGCCAGTTAGAAGATCTGGGTTTAAGTCCTTAAAATGGCAAATCCAACAAGAGTAATCATAACTTGCTTTGTCTAACTCACTATTTGTGAAGAGCAAATATGATAAGAATATTAATAGGTTACATGTATTAAAATGTTAATTCCTTATTATATATTAAGCAGTATGCTGAGTGTTTCATATAAAACACCTTCTTCAATCATCCTAACATCTCTAGGTATAAGTATTATTCTCATTCCCAGGACTTATCTAGTAGTTCAGTGATTAAGACTCGAGCCTTCCAGTGAAGGGAGCATGAGTTTGATCCCTGGTGAAGGTACTCAAGGGCTTCCCAGAAAGCACTAGTGGTGAAGAACCAGCCTGCCAGTGCAGGAGATGTAAGAGATGTGGGTTTGATCCCTGGGTGGGAAGATCCCCTGGAGGAGGGCCTGGCAACCCACTCCAGTATTCTTGCCTGGGGAATCCCATGGACACAGGAAACTAGTGGGCTAGAGTCCATAGGGTTGCACAGAGTCAGACACAACTGAAGCAACTTAGCATGCACACATGAGGGTACTAAGATCCTACATACCACATGGTGTGGCCAAAAAATTAAAAAGTAAATATTTTAAAAAGTTATTATCATTCTCATTTGGCAGATGAGGAAATAACAGAGGCACAGAGAGGTTTTTAATGACTGGTCCAAGATCACTCAGCTTGGAAGTGACAAGCAGAACTCATACTGAGATATATCTGAAAAACCCAAAACACTAATTTGAAAAGATACATGCACCCCAGTGTTCATAGCAGCATTATCTACAATTTGCCAAGGTACAGAAGCAGCCTGTTTCTATCAACACGTGAATGGATAAAGAAGATGTGGGATATATGTATATCTATATGTATACAATAGAATACTATTCAGCCATAAAAAGAATGAAATTTCACTATTTGCAGCAACATGAATGGGTTTGGAGGACATTATTGGAGAAGGAAATGGCAACCCACTCCAGTGTTCTTGCCTGGAGAATCCCAGGGATGGGGGAGCCTGGTGGGCTGCCATCTATGGGGTCACACAGAGTCGGACATGACTGAAGTGACTTAGCAGCAGCAGCAGCATTCTAAGTGAAATAAGTCAGACAGAGAAGGACAAATACTGTATCACTTATATGTGGAATCTTAAAAATACAATCAACTAGTGAATATAACAAAAAAGAAGTAGACTCACAGATATAGAGAAAAAGCCAGTGGTCACCAGTGGAAGGGCATTGGTAGGATTTTCAGAGGTACAAACTGTTATGTATAAAGTAAGGTACAAGGATATATTATACAACATAGAGAATATAGCCAATACTTTCTAGTAACTATAACTGGAGTATAACTTTTTAAAACTGTGAATCACTATGTTATGCACCTGTAACTTATATAATATTGTACAGCAACTGCACTTCAACTTTAAAAAGAAAGAACTCACAGGACTATCTGCCTTCTTGGCCTCAGCTCCTAAGCACTGTGATACCATCTGCCTAACTGACATAAAATGAATTGTAAACTCTAAAGTGCTATGAAGATTTTAATCATTGATTTTATGTTTTTAATCTGTAACTGTTTACCCGAAGCATCCAAATCTCACTTACCCATCATGGTGACATTTCTTTTTACTGACTGCTCATTTGTGAGCAGCACAAGGATCTTTTGATATCTATGAATATTCTCATAGGACATAATCATAGCTTCTGGCTTTGTTTCAGATTAATAGTCAAGCCTTAAATGTTCTCTTTTCTGTCTTTGGCAAGGTGTCAGCCCAGGGCATTCAGTCCACGCCTCTGAACTTGGCAGTGAACTGGCGATGTGAACCAGCAAGCACCGACCTGCGCATAGATTACAAGTACAATACAGATGCAATGGCAACAGCCGTGGCCCTCAACAACGTGCAGTTCTTGGTCCCCGTGGATGGAGGGGTAACCAAGCTCCAGGCGGTGCTTCCACCAGCAGTCTGGTAAGGAGCCACTAGCCCGCTTCCTCTTCACCAAAGGGCTCCTTCTGGCAAAGGCTTAACAGACATTTTAACATTTGTGTTTCCTATAGGAAGAGATCACAGTAGGCCTGGGTGTCAGGGTTCAGGGCAGAAAACAGAAACTGCTATAGCTATTTCAAGCAGAAAATGATTTAACACAGGGATTTCGTTCATGCACAAAAAGAACAAGGTTTAGGCTGGATCTCCAAGAATATTTCCCAGAACACTGCAGAACTGACCCACCAGGGGAGTTGCTACCTCTGCTGCAACCAGGAAGGAGAGAAATTAGAAGGCTGTCAGTGGAGCCACTGAATTTGAGAATCCACCATCCTCATGAGAATCCAAGGATAAGAAAGCTCCTACTGGCACTGCCTAAACTGCTTCTCAGCAACTGCAAAACCGAGACTGGATTGGAGCACTGTTTAAGAAGATTCCCTACATCATCTCAGGCTGCTGACTAGCAGAAAGCAGCCCAAAAAGCCTCTGCCCCACTTCTTTCCTCCAAATCTTAATTAGTGCATGTGATTGGTGGACCTTAGTCTGTATCTAGGACCCTAATTACAAGGGAGTCTGAGTTTCATTTTGCAGTCTCTGTATTATTAAAAGGTACACTAGAGAAGGTATGGGAACAGAAACAGAATAGACACCGAGTATCAATAATTGATATAAATAGAGCCTACTCTCCTAAGGAAAAATACTACAGTGAGTCCATGTGATTGTTAGAAGCAAAAAGTAGAACATTAAAAAAAAAAGAATGTCAACCATATAACAGCTTCAATTTAAATTACCTGAATTAACTGATCAACTAACACTTCCCTTCTATTTTCTCAGTAGATGTGTTAAATTTTTAACTGCACTGCCCTCTAAATGTTTAACTCTCTGACGGTGTTGTGACAGTAAAGAAAGAGAAAGCAGAGGATTTATGGATAGATGGATGGATAAATGAAAGGATGGATGGATGGAAGGGTGGATAGATGAAAGGAGGGAGGGGAAGAGGAGGGATGATGGATGGATAGATAGATAATGCTGAAATTGTAGCTAAAATTTTTAAGATCATTTTTATTAATTAACACTTTGGAAAAATATGACATCCATTAAACAAAAACCCTTACATATGTAGAAGTCTTTTACCTATTTTATTTTTAGGAATGCTGACCAACAAAGAATATTGTGGAAGATTCCTGATATTTCTCAAAAGTCAGAAAATGGAGGTAACGCAATCACAGGCTTATTTTATTTAATACATAAAGCTGAAATAACTGTCAGATATTAAAAACCTGTTAATCAAAATACCCTTAACACTAAAAGTAATCAAAGTATTTTGGTCAATTTTGTTATGTATTATTATTTTTACCGATAAGAGAAAATAGTTTTTCAATGAATCCTCTGTTACCTCTTTTCCTTCGAACACCCCACATCAAACAGACCATACATGAAGCAGAGACCTTCTAATGAAACATGTTTTCATTCTGTATCAGATCTCACACTCTGATAGTTTAGATATTTTTCACTTTCCTTGTATATTAATCATAAGCTGGAAATACATTGCATTCCAAGTATCATGCTTCCAAATTTTGAAGTACCATTTGGCTGAATTACATTTTTATTGCTGTATTTAAAAAGTCATGAATAATATTTCATGACAAATATTATTCATCACTGTTTTGTCCCTGAAATATACATATACTATGTTCTAGGAAGATTGATTTTGCACTTTAACCTTGAATACAATTTCCAAAATTATATCCAGAATGTTGTGTTGACTGTTATCTTTTAAACTGTTATCAATAATACTCTTTTTGTAGGGGTAGGTTCTTTATTGGCAAGATTTCAGTTATCTGAAGGCCCAAGCAAACCTTCCCCATTGGTTGTGCAGTTTACAAGTGAAGGAAGCACTCTTTCTGGCTGTGACATTGAACTTGTTGGAGCAGGGTACAGATTTTCACTCATCAAGAAAAGGTTTGCTGCAGGTAAGTGGGTGTCTTGTGTGCTTATTTGCAAACAACAATATTGCCTTAGCTATTCTTCCTTAAGAAGAAATATGTTATGATTTTCTGATCATCTTCCTCCTCTTCTCCACTCCCAACCCCCATGTCCCATTGCAATCAGAAAGCAAACTAATTGTTGAATGAAGTAAAAATAGGACAATAAATTGGGGAAATCAGAAATTAGGACGGCCCTGCCTACTTATCATGGCTCTGGATAGTTCTTACATGTTACTGACCTATCATTCCCATTATATATGTATGCACACTGAGGTTAATGCTATAAATTCTACTTTGTTATATTGAGAAACAAGATAAATGCCGTTTTGCTACACTGACAAGCAAGATAAATGCTGTTTTGTCTCTTACCTGAAAATGCTTTTTCTGCAGCAGATCTTCATAGGTTTTAGACTCAGGCTTAGCTGAGATCTAAGAGTATCCATCTTTCATTTCAATAACAACTTTAAAAAGTCTAGGCCAAAGATCAGAACCAGTTACCTTGAGCTGAAATGTGGTCATGAGACCCCTTGGGGGGCACACGTGAGAGTTTATTGGTAGGGATTCCCCAATATTAAGGTGATTTGTTTGCCAAGGATTTGCTGGGATACATCCAGGGTTTTATGGTTGCAGTATTGATATAATTATTAATTAGCCCCCTTTCACTCTCAAAAATGGCCCACATTGAAAAGTAATTATATGATTACTCCTACTATAAGAAGTTGGATTCTCACATCCAGGAACAAATCTTCCAACCTATTCTGGGCAAAACCCAAATCCCTGCAAAGTGTTCATATATGGAAATGTGAAAAGGCAACCTGCTGGTCTAGAAAACTGAAAACTTTAAAACACTTTATGTGTTTTATGCTAATATTGTACCCCTTGAGTATGTAATATTTAGCTTCTAGAAGTAAGGCAGGAAGAATAAAATGTTACCTGCATAATAACTGCATTATGGAACTAGCAGATAACCTGTATATTGTTTTATTTTGCAGGAAAATACTTGGCAGATAACTAATAAAATCTTATGCAAGGATTTGGAGATTCATATAATGGAGAAATGTTGTATGAGAAACAGATTTTAATTTTGGTTTGATGAAAACAAACCAAAAATCTGCACTTGGGATATATCTGCTGGAAATGTCAATGACTTTCAGCAATGATTTCCCTGACCCGCTACCATGATGACCAGTCCTACAGTATTTACTTCTAGGTGTAATATTGTTAATGGTTTTAAAATGTAATTATTGTATTTGTAAATTGTACTCATTCCAGTAAGGCGGTTAGATACTTGAGTTTTAGCATTTTACCATTCCTGAAATGGATGTAATTTAAACTGTGGTATGTAAATTTAATAGTAGTACTGTTGAATGGCACAATGCTTACAGAGGTAGATTGCATTTTGTCAATATATAAAATTTAAATATAATATTGTTAGCTGTCATAAAGGGGGTGCCACGCACAAAGAAAATTAAGCAGAACCAGAAAAAAAAACTTCCTTTTCTTCAGTCCTTAGTATGTTTTACTTTAGTGCTAAATAAAAATTCTATCTTCATATGTTTAGTGGATTAAATTCAGAAACTATTTCAGAAAAAATAATCTAAACTTACAGCATATTCAAAAAAAAGCATTAATTGCCACTTTTTAAAAAGCTTTTTTTTCAAACTGCAAATTTCATAAAAATGCAAACTGTGTAAACAGGGCCTCTTATTTTTATAACTTGTGTAAAAAGGGAAAGCAATTCATATTTAAAGTTTAAGTATATGAAATTATAAACAAGAGTAAAGAAGATGTTGAAATCTTAATTACTCCCCTCCCTTCCACAGATTAGCAGATATGGGGACTACTGAATAATCAGACTAACACCAAAATTGTGGTTTTAAAATTTCAAGAATTTCCATGGTTAAACTGGTTAACAACTTTTGCACAATATCTCTAGACAGAGACCCTCCCATCCTAGAATGGAGAATTGTACCAAGCATCTTCCTCATTACCCACAGGAATCAAAACATTGACTCTAAAAAACCCAGAAAAGAAAAATATCAGTTCCCTATTGAAATCCAGAAGTAGAATTTTAGTCATCATTTATATCATATGGGAAGGAAAAAATAAGCTTTATAAATGAAATCCTAACCACATTATTGTGCAATAAATTTCCTTTTGGATAAGATTCATTATATGTAACTATAAATCTTTACTGTTCTTAGGGAATCAAAAAGAGAGTTATCAAAAATGTATGTTATGATTTCATTGTTGCAAGGTATAATAAAAACTGTAATTATTCAGTCTGGCCTCAATATAGGAATTTAGGATGGAGAAGTTCTTCTTCAGGAGTCCCAGCTATAAAACCTTCCTCCATTACAATCTGAAAACATGAATCTTCCTTTAAGTCATAAAACCTATTTTAAACATAAACTCATTCCTGTTCTAGGTTATACTATTAAATAAATATAATTATTAAGTTGTTAAATTTATCATTAGTTGCTAAATTTTATTTACATCATTCATATTTGACAAATAACTTTAGCCCCTTAAAATTTTAGAATCAAATTAAATTTTGTAAGCTTACTTTTAAAATGAATTGTGACTGCAATTGTTTATAGTGGAATTTTTAAAATTAATATTTGTACTCCTCAATCAGTGCTTGCTACCAAGAGACTGTTCAAAATGATCTGTTTTACCTAAGAAGAATTCTTGCTGTTCAAACAAATTCTCGATTGGCTCCCCAAGCAGTCTGACATTGAAGTTTTTTGAACAAGTAACTAATATAGTCACTTTAAAGATATTCAATTTTATTTTGAAATAAAAATAGAAAATGAAAACTTTTAAATGTCATAAAACATGGGGAAATTTCAAACACTGGAACCAATGGAGAGTAAGTAGCAGAAAATTGAGTATTATCCAGCATATGAATATAAAATTGTGTTTTTAAGATATTAATCCCTGAGAAAACATATTAAACATTAACATAAAGCATATTAAAATATGTAAATATTATTTGTTCTCATGTCTTGCTCATTATATTTTATTTTATACCATTCTAGAGGGAATTAGTAATTAAACACAAGGTTTTCCTTTCATAGAATACTTTTGTTTATATTATAAAATGTAATTTAAAACAGATTACATTAATCTCTAACATTATTCAAATGTCTCTAGACACCAAATTTGAAACTATGAAGTTATGATTGCATAACTGGTCTTTATGAAACAGAATAAAAGTCAATGATTTCAAAATTAGTAATTAATTTTGAAATATTATTATTATTATTGAATAACAAGAACCTCAGTAGAGAATATATCCCTTCTTCTTTTGGAAAATAGGTCAAATAACAACACAATAAATTCATATCAAGGATTTAGATTTTGGTAGGTTTTTTTTAAACTTGTAGTTTATAATCTCCTGTTATTCTTGTATCCATAGTACTATACAATAAGAAATAGTGTTAGGAAAAATGATCCTAGACAGCGAAATTATAAAAGAAACATTAGGTCAGGTTCATTATCAATTCCTAAAACAAAATGTGCTACTACATGTTCAGATTTTTAATACCAAGCATTAAAAGAAAAAGATTTCTCATTAGCCAGGACACCATTTCCTGAGTGTTATAATTAGATAGAAAATATGAATGCTTTATTTTGCAACATGGAAAATGTGTTTTTTTAATAAATTTCATATTTTTCACATTATTTTTAAAAATAAATTTCTGTTAAGCATTAGTCTGAATTTTATCATAATTGGAACATATAGTTCCAAACAACTTAATTTTAAATTGCTTTTAAAGCTCTATTCTTCTCTACACTTACAGTCAAAATGAAAATTCACTGTAGAGTATTTGGAAATGCATTTCACCTGTAAAGAAAGAATGTCTACATTTCAAATGGTTTCAAGTGAATACAGAGGAACCATCCCCTCCAGAAAGTCAGATTACAATTGTTTTACTTTTGTTTTTATGAATTTTTACTCAGTCTCAATCTGCAAAGTGTTTGAGGCCACAATTACTCATATTCCCATTTCCAAACATTCATTCAAAGAAGGCTTTCAATATCAGCTCTACCACTAACTCTGCTATATGACCTTAGAAAATCATAGCCCTTTTGAATTTTTCAGCTTTAGAATGAGGCATTGGGATTGCCAGTGGTTTCCAAGCTTTTCTTAACAGTCACTTTTTTCTACTAAAATTGCACATGAATTCCTATTAGCAAAATAACTAAAAGCAATGAAGGAGTTCTTCCAAGCAGTTTAAATCTGGCTCTCCAGAGCACCGTTTAAATACCATAATAACACAACTGTGATCTATAAATCTCCCACCTCAGACGTTCCATGGTTCTACTTGATTAAGAGAGATGCACCTGTGGGGGCTTTACAATCACAGTACTTGATAGACTATAAAAATTTATATTCTCTTGAGTGCCATATACCATTCACTATGGATGTTAGCTCACCTAATCTTTATATCAACCCCTAAATGGTACATACTCTTTTTAATCAGTATTTTACAAATGGTGACATTGAGTCTTAGATTAATACAATTATTATTAATTTTTTAAAAAGTGACATAGCAGCTGAAAGTAACCCAGTTATCTTGACAATGGGAGCAATTGACCTGTTTTACTTATTCATTCTAGGAAATGAACTCTTCTGTTTTATTTTACCATACATATTCCATTTGAATACCCAGGTAAAGGGTGCTATGAGAAATTAATACCAAAATAAGGATAATTCCCAAAGCAAAATTGTTGGCAAAATTATGTTTCTCAAAGCATGGTATGTGAACCACTTGTTTATCATTTATTTAACAAGGGCAATTGTTTTGGCTTAAGTATCACTATAACCCCAGAGCCTAGAAGATAGTGGGCATCAGTAAATTTATACTGAATAAATAAATCTGTAGGGATGGAGTTTAAGAATATGTACTTTGACAAGCACCCAAAATTTGAGAATCACTGCTCTAGTAGATCTCTCAAATACTTCTTAGTTCTGAAATTGCATCAAATTTCAGACATTCAATTATTACTTGCATACCATTTTTCTAGAGAGCATGTTGGTTGTTTTCTTTTTTTTCCATCCAGTCCATTTAGCTTCCTCCAATCTTGAAAGAAAAAAAAAAGGTAGAGAGATTTTTTTAGGAAAACACCCCCTTTTTTTTAGAGTTCTTTTATGCTGTCTCAAAGTGTCCTAACATGCATTCTCTCATTTTCATTTTTCTGTCCTTTTGTCTATGTTGTCAAAGATTAAAAGAAGAAATAGGGAGGGTGCAAGCTGTCATGAAATCCAGATAAAATTTCTTCCTTCCTGTCAGGGACACAGACATCTAACTTGTGAGTTAACACTATTTATTCTGTAGGCCTTTGAACAATGTGTTATCAGCAACAGTTCAGTTCAGTTCAGTGGCTCAGTCGTGTCCGACTCTTTGTGACCCCATGAATTGCAGCACACCAGGCCTCCCTGTCCATCACCAACTCCCAGAGTTCACCCAAACTCAGGTGCATTGAGTCGGTGATGCCATCCAGCCATCTCATCCTCTGTCATCCCTTTCTCCTCCTGCTCCCAGTCCCTCCCAGCATAAGGATATTTTCCAATGAGTCAACCCTTTGCATGAGGTGGCCAAAGTGTTGGAGTTTCAGCCTCAGCATCAGTCCTTCCAATGAACACCATCAGCATGGACTAGTGTAATTCCAAGAGAACTGCACCAATCATTTTTGGGTTTGCATTTTTTTCCTCAAAATTATCACAGTCTGTCAATTAAAGTTGAATGATACGGTAAAATGTAGTAAGGAGATGAGTTTATGGTTTGTTGGGTTTTTTCTTTCTTTCTTTTTTCCAAAAGATGAAGCATTTGAGCAAAGTCTCATTCAATCTAAAAGTATTCTTTTTACTACATAGTTTTCTGATCAGGATTTTTTTTTAATGGAAGCATAATTTTTTATGATATCAAAACTAGGATTATCTCCAAATACTGCTTTAAAAGTTAATGTAAAGTCAACATGATACTTCCTTAAAATGAGTCAGATTAAATTGTTGATGTGAATGAAAAATGAGTCTTTGTTACACTGATAAAGAGACTGTTCTGGTGAACCACCCCACCTCCTTTAATGTGTTTGCTTCTCTCTTGAGGCTTTCTTTTGTTTTCCCACTCTTTTTCTTTTTTTTTTTTTCCTTTGGCAAACAGTAGTTAAATGCCATTTGCTCATTGATGAATCAAGCATGACTACCATTATATTACTTTTTGTCCATTGAATGCATGGAGGAAAACTGAGATAGGAATGTAATTTTTAAGTCCCCAACTATAAAAACAAACAACAAAACCCACTAGCACTTCTATTTCTTTGATATTCTGTCATCTGCTATAGGCGAGAACTGCATTTTAAATATGTAATTGAATACTAAACATCCTTTTTGAAAGAATGTCAAATTTTATGGTCTATTAACTAACGTTAGTCAGACCTCTTACAGTTGCTCATGTTTAATATCTGATTTTTATCCAAAATGAGTATTCCTAGGAGAGAATGTCACCTCCCTGTTTGTTGACATTCACTACAGGTATAACAACTTATTCTCTAAATTCAACTTCTAAAGTTATTTTTCCTTTGATTTACAGTATTTCTAATTATCTCCTATCTCTAAGATAGCACATTGCCCATTCTAAGTACATCTTTAACCTTATAACAAAAGATGTTTCAGAGAAAAGCAAACTTTATGTGTCCCTTAACTGGTAAAAATAATAATAATAATAATAAGGAAAGGGTAATTTTACTTCATTCATCATATTCTGGTATTTCCAAAATCATGTTCAACACTGCTTCTTCTGCCAAGTGTTCATTGTGGTCTGAGAATAAATGATTCTAGACAATAGACCTCACTCTTTGGACATTGTTAATTAATGTTAGTGCTTTAATGAAGCCTAAGAAAGTTTTGAATCAAGAAAACACATCTTGAAGAAACTTCAGAAAAGTTTTGTTTTACATATCTTTCAGCAACTTCAAGTAATATAACCAGGAATGCTTTGAAAAAGATGCTTCTGGTTTTTTGTTTTAACGCTAAGGAAAATTTATGCCACTTTCAATGAATCTACTTTAAAGTTCATTAGTATATCTTAGTGAATTTTATCACCTAATATATTCAAAACAGTAAAATTGTTTCACCATTTAATTTTTTTAAGTATTATTTTTAAGATCTGCACCTATGGGTATCACATCATGCTGCAATCTGTTGAAGATGGTCCAGATTCTTTACTGAGTGCAATTAATACTCGTGAACAATCCTTGGTAATACTTTATCTAAACGCTTTAAGAAATTAAATCATGATGAATTGATGCTCACAGGATTTTTACATAATCTTGTTAGAAATTATATGAAAAACATTTCAGTTAAACCCAAGAAAAATGTTCTATTTAGTATAGATTTTGCAAGACTCCTACATTCTGTTACAAGCAGAGCATTACATAGTACTTTTTGCTTTGCTTTATTTTGTAAATCTGTTGTTTTCATGAACAAAGTTTCTTTAAAAATTCCTGGGTAAACTGTCTGTGATCAGAGAGAAAAGCGTAAAGCTGAATCACTTTACATTTCTCTAAATACAGTTCAATTTTTAATTCAAAGTGTGTGAATCAGCATTATGGATTATAAAACATTTATCATTTTTAAACATTCCATTGAATGCGTATATCATGCAAATGTTAATTCCATCTTATTTGTTCAGTTGTTTATTACTTCGATGACCTTTTCTTTTGGAAAAACAAATTTTAGTAGTTTTCATACATCTCCACTTTTAAATATTTTAAATAATACAAAAAATGACTAGCACTGGGATCACTGTCCCAAGGTCCAATGTCAGGTTTTTTCTTGTCCTTATGAGATGATAGGATGATAATTTTTATAGCTGTGATTTTGCAGGTCAGTATTTCATTTTTACTTTCTTAATATATGCATGAGCGAGACTGACCTCTGTTTCATCTCCCTCTTTGTGTCTGTCTCTCTCTCAGTCTAAGGGAGTTGGAACATTGCTGCTGAATAATTTTTCTTGAAAAAGCCAAGTGTTGGTATGATGTATAACTCTCATCTATAAGCAGGGCTTCACTACAGGTCAAGCAGTCATTTGAAGAGCTGGATTTTTAAAGTGTTTGAAGAGTACTGGATTTCAATATACAGAGGATTTTTTTTTTTTCACTTTGGATAGGAGAAGATCTAAAATGGTCAAATTTTAATTTTTGTGCCTGCTAAGTGGCAATATAAGGCATTTTTTGTACTTTTAACAGTAAGAGAAACTAGGAAAAGAATCTCAGAGAAATTTAGCTGTATTTCTAAAAGTAATAAAATTCAGTCAGCTGTCTTTCCTAAGGAAAATGCTATTAGTGTATACTTTGAGTTGGTGGTAGCATTTATTTAAATATCTCCACAATATCTGTAGCAAAAGTAAGCAATGTCTTTTTGACCTTGGATGGAGTACATATTTTCACAAAATACCTTGAGCATAAAATATTTATAAAAAGAATAGTGGGCTAAAAGACTCAAATATACTTTGAAAATCAATTAAAATGTTGATGACTGGCTCTTTTTCCTATATGTGTAATTCAACAGAGAATACTTTATTCTCATAGCCGTAACTGCTTTGTCTGTGATGAAATCTCTATTGCGTCTGTGCTGTGCTCAAGAAAAAACCAGCAAAAGAATCATGGGTTTGTTCCTTCACAGAACTGCCCAAAGCTCTCTGATGAGCAATGGTGATATGAATGTGTAATACTGACTTCTTGAAGATAATCATGAGAACATTTTAATGTTACTTGCCTTATACATTAGAAAAAAATGTGGGTATCATTTTTTGTAAATAATGATTTTTACAAATGTTTTTTTCCTTCATAATTTTCCCAATCACCCATTTCACAAAATTCTGAATATGCAATTATTTATCATGGCACATTACTGCAACTAGGGTTCCCATTTCAGGACAAAGTTTAATTATATGTGAGAACAAAATCAGATATCTCAGTAAATTGTTATTTCAATGTAATTTTTTCTGGAAAATAAATGAAAAACAAAAATAAATTGAGGTGTAAATCTCTTTTATTACCAGCCTCTTAAAATTTTACCACATTTCTGGAAAAGTTATTGCATGTTTAGGGTGGGCATGGTGGGCAGAAGTGGGGGCACAGTGCAAGGGCTTTAGAGTTGGACAAATCCTAACTCTATAACTACAGTCTTGAGTATGTTACTCAATGATTCTTCATTTCCTTAAATAAAGTTAATAACCCCTTATCCTGGGATCATTGGACAGATTAAATGAGATAATATTTACCAGTCACTTAACAATTCCTATTACAAAGATCGAAGGCAAATGGAGAATTGGGTGGCAGAGGATGAGATGGTTAGATAGCATCACCCACTCAATGGACATGAATCTGAGCAAACTCTAGGAGATAGTGAACGACAGGGAAGCCTGGCCTGCTGCAGTCAACAAGGTCATAGAGAGCTGACTGAACAACCACAACAACAGTTACATAGTGAATAGCCACAATCCTCTCCTGGTCTTATTTTTCTGTGAATAGTGATGAGATGGGCCAGAAAATGTTACGCTCTTTCTCCAATACTATCCTAACCGTTACCTGCTCTGTCCTTAGCCGGATGTATTGTGATTGACAGTCAATTCTAGCTGCACTGGGCACTCATCAAAGGACCTGCACCAGGCTAGGTGCTTAGAGGCACCATCTTATTTCTATCTCCAATGGTTGCCCACTTTGTGAGGGTCCCTTCAAGGTCTGGTGTTTTCCTCTTGTGATGAGGGAGGGGTTCTGCAGTTATAAGGGGGATAGTTATTAAGGGGAAGGGTCCAGTGGTTGTGTCAGGTAAGTCCTCAACCCCAAACAGTCTCCGTTTCAAATCTTTTTAAACTTTAAGGGCTGGGGAGGGTGATGTTAAGGAAAGTGTAAAAAAAGTATAAAAGTTTATAATGCATGAAAGATAAGCCTGTGAGTTCCAAGGGGTCTTGGGTATATTATTATCTCAGAATCTCAATTCTCTAAATCTGTAAAGGAATAACAACCCTTTCTTGAAAGAGTTGTTGGGACGACTGGGTAAAACTAAAGCTGTTTGCCAGTACCTGGCAAATGTAATTATTCCTATTATCAATCACACGGTGGAATTGCGGCGTCAGGGGTCGGGGGAGGGGATGGGGGTGCTTTACTTTCTGTGCCTCGCATTTCCTGTCCTAGGAACCGGCGGCATTTCCCATCCCTGTCCTCGACATCTGCAAAAGGAAGCTGATGAGAGCTCTCAGGGCTACCTCTTGAGTCCCCGATGTCCCCCTCGCTATAGAATGACCCGGCTCCTCTGCAGCTCGCGGCCACCCCCACAGCACAGCCGGGCCCAGGGCAGCCCGCTCGGGCAGTGACGAGGAGCTCCTTTACGTCCTTAGAGGACCACGCAACTACTATGCCTGCCTGGGGCGGGCCAAGGACTCTGTTTGAGAAGGTCGCCTTGGAGACAAGTCGCGGAGTCCAGTGTGAGTGCGGGAGTGCGCGGGCAGAGAGGAAGCCTGGGAGGCGGGAGCCTTGCCAGGCGCCCTGCAGTGGAGGAGCCTGCTGTCTGGGAGGCCCCCCGGGGCTGAGCCGCGCCTGCAACTCCAGCTCCAGACCTGCCTTAGGTAAGTGCGCCCTCTCCGCAGAGCGCCTGGGCAGTAGCAGAGAGACCAAGGCAAAAAGCAAGTTCGAAAGTCCGGGGGACTAAGGAGGGAGAGCCCAATGTTGAGAAATGGCCTGCCTGCCTTGATCACGACCTCTCTCTCCCATGCCTTATTCCTCCTCCCTCCAAGAAATTAGAAAAAAGTGACCCCAATTTTCAGAACTGGAAGCGTGCCTGGCCTTTGGTTCCCTGCCTGCCTGCGTGTCTGGGCTTTAGAGTGATGCCCAGTGCAGAGCTGGCCAGCCGGTCCAGCTGTGGAGCAACTTGAGTTCTGAGCAGTCTACCTGAGGTCTACTTGGAGACACTAGCAGCCTCTGCCTCTCAAGACCTCTAGGTCTGGATTCTAGCCTGCACCGCAGCTTTGGAAAAAGGTGAACAGACTCAGGTATGTGTGTGTATCTTTAAGAATGAAACCTGAATGACCTTCTTATTAAATAGGCTCAGTATGTCTTGTCCACACATACACACGCTCAGACACTCTCATGTACACAGACACACTCCTACACACAAACGCACACACATGCAGTGCAAAGACATGTCACACACAAAGGTGCACACACAGACACAGCAACACACACTCAGGTACACAGATAATCATACGCACAGGTGCACACACAAAGAGATGCTCACACTGGCTCACATCATGGGGACACACATGTTCATAAACACAAGCACATGCCCACAGAGACACACGCTCACACAGAGATGCTCACACCTGTGTACACAGTCTCACGGGTGCACAATCACACACATCCCACGCTGCCTCTCTTCCTAGCGCACAGAACCTCCGCTGTTTTTGTGTGCCCTTCAGTACACTTTGCCTCTGTCTACCCTGACGTCGATTACACTGGGGTTCTTGATTGTGTTCTTGTCAGCTCTACCCACTTCAACTACCACCTTTTTGAAGGTAGGGATTGTTTCTGTCCTAATTTAATGCCTAGCACAGTCTATGAGTCTGTGTATGTAGACAATAGGGCAGTGGAATTCTAGTTCAAGTTCTGGAAAGTCCATTCCTACTTCCAGCTTTTTCACAAGCGTTAGTGAAAAGAGGTCGGGTTTCCAATAAATTACTTTGTGAAAAGTTCTGTTTGCTCTTTACAGAGTAAATCACTGTTGCTTGGCTGTGGGGAATACCCTTTGGAGAAGCAGTTCATCTTAATTTTTCAACAACAAATATTAATTAGCAAGTTTCATTGAGATTAAATTTGAAGGAAGGCAATAAAAAATGTTGTTTTCTGGTGTGATAGTATCTTTCTTGTACATATGGCTCTCTTTTCTCAGTAACTTTAATGTCTTTTGCAGTTAAGTATTTTTGCTGCAGCATAATATCATTGGAAAAGACTTTGATGCTGGGAGGGATTGGGGGCAGGAGGAGAAGGGGACGACAGAGGATGAGATGGCTGGATGGCATCACTGACTCGATGGACGTGAATCTGAGTGAACTCCGGGAGTTGGTGATGGACAGGGAGGACTGGCATGCTGCGATTCATGGGGTCACAAAGAGTCGGACATGACTGAGCGACTGAACTGAACTGAACTGAACTATCTTCTTATGTGAATTAAATATGCTATTGTATAAGTAAAAGTTATCAGTTATTATTTTTCCAGTTATACTGACCAGAACAACAATATATACTAAATATCACTCTTAAGGATACCCCACTTCCCTATTCAAAAATGGTTAAAAAAAAAAGCATCTGTGTACTTTATTTAGAATAAGTCTCGTGTTATACTAAAGTATTTTCAGATCTTTTGTTCAATATTTTACAAAAGTTTTCCTCCATAGATTATGATGATGTCAGACATCGCTAAAGACAGAACCGCTCATTTGCTGAAGAAGAGGGGCAGTGTGTCTTCTCTAAGTAGTCATGAGTTCCGGCGGAAGGAACCTCATGGGCGTACCAAAGAGTGAGTAACTGAGTATCCATTAACAAACTCAATTATTGAATAAAAAGGCTCATGATATTTATCAGGAGGAAAAAAAAGTGAGAAAAAGGGAGAGAAACATGCAAGTACATAGTTTATGTCATCTTTAGGGGCCATATTTTTTAAAAGAATAGTAACTAGATATATCATGGCAGTCATTTTGAAATGTATAGCAATATTGAATCACTGTATTATGCATCAAGAAAAAGAAGAAAGAGAAGAAGAGCAGAAAATTTAAGTGATAAGTTGACACAGCAGCATTTTTATAACTTCAGATACTATCCCAAAAAGTCGTCTACTGAAAAGAATGTCATATGCCGTTTAGACAGGCTACTTCTTCCATTGTCTCCTGAATTCTACTCTTCAATATTATATAAGTACATCATTTTTGCATTTTTATAATCTCTCTCTATATATATACAATGCATTTAGCATTATTTTAAACAAATTTTGTAATGTATTATCATAGTTTTTGCCCATATCCTTTTAAACAGTTGCATAATATTTTTATCAGCCTATAATTCTGGGTTAGCTAACCATTTTCCAATTATTGAACATTTGTTTGTTTCCACTTTTTAAATTTGTTACTATGTAAGAAGTTTCTGCTTGTTTTCTTCCCAAAAGTATAATTAGTGGGTCAAAGGATAGTAAATACATTTTTTGTCTTTTGCTTACAAATTGCATTTGCTCTCCTAAAAAAGATGAATTAATTTTTAATACTTTCATGGAATTTTTTTGGGGGGAAGAAAACCAAACAAATTATCCAATGCAAAGGTCAAATAATTTAAATAATAGACTTTTCTTCTTAAGAGTTTCCAAGGGATTGAAAGATGTAGCATATTCATTTCCATGATTGTGAAGCAGGAGCTGGTGTGTCTGGTGGAACAAAGCCAGAAGAACTGGAAGAGACTTCCATTCAAATTCTGAAACCAAATTGTTCTGCTCTCAGAATGTACTAATGCGCTTACTCAAAATTCCACTTTTTAACTCTGGATTTTGTGAATTACAAGTATTATATAATTTCTCTCTCTTACAGATAGGAAATATAAAGGAATAGCAACCTCAGTGTACATTAGAAGTAAAGATGGGTGAATAGTTAACCTCTATAGGATCTTCTGATCCTAAGTTAATTTGGTTGCTATTTCTAACATTTGTGTAAGAGTTTTAAAAATTATTTTTAAATACTTGTTAGATTAAATTCAGTTTTTTAGAAGAAAATATTATAATAATAATCTGACATATATCCTGGTGCTGTGATTTAAAATACACTATCTTATCCAAAAACTAAACTATCATCCCTACTTGCATAATTTTCATTCACTTCTTCTTCAGAGCAAATTAGAAAGTCATGTAGAATAAGAACATGGCCCAATTTGGAGAATTAAAGATCATGGTAAAGAATCTGACAGCAATGCAGGAGATGCAGGTTCAAGCCCAGGGTGGGGAAGATCCCCTGGAGAAGGGAATGGCTACCTCCTCCAGTATTCTTGTCTGGAGAATCGCATGGACAGAGGAGCCTGGCAGGCTACAGTCCATGGGGTCACAAAGAGTGGGACACGACTAAGCAGCTAATACTTTCACTTTTCACTTTTATTATTTTATTGATAAAGTATAAATATAAATTAAAAGGTTACAAGAACATGAAAAGAGTTTTAGCAACACAGTAGGAAAAAATTTTTACTAACAAAATCATTTCAGTGATTGTTATTTGGATATATTTCAAAGTTAGAAATTGGGACTCTCAAACAAATTATTCAGATTGGATCCTCTAATGGAGCTTTTTATTTCTTAAATAGGAAATGAACAGCTTCCAAGCACTCCTGCAATGCAGAGGCCATTCAGGAGGCTGCCTCCCAACCTTAACTCCCACTTATTTTCCATGGTCTTCATCCTTGTAGGGGACCAGATGTAGGGGTGATTCTCCTTCATGAAATAGGTCTTCAACTAACAGAAAAATTCTGAATGCTCAGTGACTATCAAATGCAATATTGTTTTGAAGTTGTTTTTGGAAAAGCAGATGTCTTTCCTTTGAAAGTTATAGCAAAACAGTTTTTTGAATAGATTAATTTCAATAGTATAAAGCATGCAGCTGTATGCTGAGAAGTATATAGAAGAAGTATGCTGCTGCTGCTAAGTACTAAGTATGCATATAAGTACCACTAAGTACTAAGTATGCATGATGCTCTTTCTATGAAAGAGATGCTATTATCATCTTCCTCTTACAAATGAAGAAATAAATGGTTAGAGAGTGTGAGGTTCCAAAGCTATAGAATTAACAAGTGGTAAAATGGGCTTTTGTTTATAGTCAAAAATTCTCATTCTCTCAAAATTGGCTATCTATGTGTAACTTGCATTAATGAAACTCTTCTACTCATTCACCAGAACCTTCTATTTCCCATCCATGGGTAAGAGTAGGTATTTACAATGACATCTTTCTTTTTGGAAGCAAGCTTTGGCAGCCTTCAAAGAGTACTTGAACGGATGTACTGCTCTTGTGTCCATACAATGGAAGCAGAGGCCTGAGGTTAAGTTACTTTCCCAGGAACATGTGACTTGATATCCCAGCTTATCTCTGAGGCCAATAGTTCAACTGTAGGTCAGGCCTAAGGCTGAAGGCTGAAGAGTATGTTTCTAGCCTCAAATCAAAATTACATTATGTCATGAACCAGAGTTTTTATAGATCCCACATCCTTGTGCTTGAACCCACTGGTGGCATCTAACACACTAGTTGTCACTCTATATTCGTGCATTTATTCATTTATTCAAGGTTTATAAAGCTTCAACTCAGTGCCAAATGTTAGGTATATAAAGGTGACTAATTGTAGGGTTATTCTTCTCTGGAGAAGCTCATTTTTCACTTAAACTGAAAGTCACCTCGTAGTCATTTTTCTGCAAAAAATGGAAAAGATTTCATTCATTTCTTTATTTCAAATAAATGTTTTTTGAGCAATGAGTAGTTAGTGAATCACACATAAATAATCTGGTGGGAAAGGCAATGAACAAACCATTTTAGATGTGATGAATTTATTCTGTGATTCCAACCTATACTACTTGAGGTGCTATATGCAGTTAAAAATTATGTGGCCTGGCCTGTTTCTTCATTCTGATAAGTTCAGTTGCCATCTTAATCAAACTAAAGCTCCTAACAAGATATGGATGAGACCCAGCTTCTCGCCAAAGAGAGAGAAGCTTGAGAAACTATGTTGGCCATGTTCTGAAATTAAACTACAATAATAGCTAATATTGGGCTTCCCTGGTGGCTCCAATTTGATGGCTCAGACAGTAAAGAATCTACCTGCCAATGCAGGAGACCTGGCTTGAAACCCTGAGTCCAGAAGATTCCCTGGAGAAGCAAATGGCAACCCACTCCAGTATTCTTGCCTGGGAATTCCATGGACAAAGGAGCCCGGTGGGCTACAGTCCATGGGGTCACAAAAGGGTTGACATGACTTAGCCACTAAACAACATCAACAACAATAGCTAATATTATGTTGTGCTCAATAGATACATCACATACAATATCCATATAAATCTCAGAAAAATCCTATTGGTTAAGTAAAGAAGATGTTTTTATTATCCCCATTTAGGTCATGTATTATCTTATTTATCTCAAGAGCAGAGTTGAGTTGAAAATACATGGCATTGCATAGCACGTTGTCATCGCCAACGTGAGTGGGATGCCTTGTTTCTTGTTTGCCTGATTTTCCCTTTTCTTCGTCATCTTCAGTCCCACTCTCATCTCCCAAGAAGCACCCATTCTGATGTGCAAAATACTCAGTATGCTACAAGCCTAGTGCTGAGTGTTAAGTCACCTCAGTTGGGTCCGACTTTGTGTGACCCTGTGGACTGTAACCCACCAGGCTCCCCTGTTCATGGGATTCTCCAGGCAAGAATACTGCAGTGTATTGCCATGTCCTCCTCCAGGGGATCCTCCTGACCCAGGGATCAAACCCTCATCTCTCATGTCTCCTGCATTAGCAAGCAGATTCTTTACCACTAGCTCCACCTGGGAAGCCCCATACCACAAGACTACACGTTTAAATATTATACTGTATATTTTAAGTTTTTCTGTGTATTATGACATTTGACATCTTAGGAAACTTTTCTGGCTAGGGAGAGATGAGACAGTTCAGTTGCTCAGTTGTGTCTGACTCTTTGTGACCCCATGAATCGCAGCACACCAGGCCTCCCTGTCCATCACCAACTCCCAGAGTTCACTCAGACTCACGTCCATCAAGTCAGTGATGCCATCCAGCCATCTCATCCTCTGTCGTCCCCTTCTCCTCCTGCCCCCAATCCCTCCCAGCATCAGAGTCTTTTCCAATGAGTCAGCTCTTCGCATGAGATGGCCAAAGTATTGGAGTTTCAGCTTTAGCATCAGTCCTTGCAATGAACACCCAGGACTGATTTCCTTTAGGATGGACTGGTTGGATCTCCTTGCAGTCCAAGGGACTCTCAAGAGTCTTCTCCAACACCACAGTCCAAAAGCATCAATTCTTCGGCGCTCAGCTTTCTTCACAGTCCAACTCTCACATCCATACATGACCACTGGAAAAACCATAGCCTTGACCAGACGGACCTTAGTCGGCAAAGTAATGTCTCTGCTTTTGAATATGTTGTCTAAGTTGGTCATAACTTTCCTTCCAAGGAGTAAGCGTCCTTTAATTTCATGGCTGCAATCACCATCTGCAGTGATTATGGAGCCCAGAAAAATGAAGTCTGACACTGTTTCCACTGTTTCCCCATCTATTTCCCATGAAGTGATGGGACCGGATGCCATGATCTTCGTTTTCTGAATGTTGACCTTTAAGCTAACTTTTTCACTCTCCTCTTTCACTTTCATCAAGAGGCTTTTTAGTTCCTCTTCACTTTCTGCCATAAGGGTGGTGTCATCTACATATCTGAGGTTATTGATATTTCTCCCGGCAATCTTGATTCCAGATTGTGCTTCTTCCAGCCCAGCATTTCTCATGATGTGCATATAAATTAAATAAGCAGGGTGACAGTGTACAGCCTTGACGTACTCCTTTTCCTATTTGGAATCAATCTGTTGTTCCATGTCCAGTTCTAACTGTTGCTTCCTGACCTGCATATAGGTTTCTCAAGAGGCAGGTCAGGTGGTCTGGTATTCCCATCTCTTTCAGAATTTTCCATAGTTTATTGTGATCCACACAGTCAAAGGCTTTGGCATAGTCAATAAGGCAGAAATAGATGTTTTTCTGGAACTCTTGCTTTTTCAATGATCCAGTAGATGTTGGCAATTTGATCTCTGGCTCCTTTGCCTTTTCTACAACCAGCTTGAACATCAGGAATTTCATGGTTCAAGAGATGAGACATCCATACCCCAACTCCCCTACCCCTTACCAGTCTAGTTGATAATTTAAAATAGTCAAGTTATCAACAAAGAGTGTGCCTTTGATATGCAGATTAACCAGTCTAGAGCCTGACCTCTTCTCTCTGGTCCCTAGCACACCCCAGGAGTCAGTTTTCCTAATCAGTAGGGGCTTTTCCAATGGCTATGCGGGTAAAGAATCTGTCTGCAATTCAGAAGACACAGATTTGATCCCTGGGTCAGGAAGATCTCCTGAAGAAGGGAATGGCAACCCACTCCAGTATTCCTGTCTGGAACATCCCATGGACAGAGGAGCCTCACGGGCTATGATTCATGGGATCACAAAGAGTTGACACACTGAGCATGCACATCCATGCAATAATCCCAACGCCAAGTACCAGGCAAGGAGGGGCCTCTCCTGTAGCTTAGAGCTCGTTGAAATCATTCAGACTAGCCAGTCCTGCACTGTTTCCCCTGCACAACTTTGCCTTTCCCTGGGGAACCCCAATCCTGTCTTCTGCTCACTGATCCTGTAGTGTTTTTCCACATGGTCTTGCGTGGCAGGTCATGTCTCTCCTGTCTAGGACCTGTGAATATAATAAACTATATTTTCATGAACCCCTTCTCTGACTCCCTTTGTGACTTCACCAGTGCTGTGTGCAAATTCACTTCAGTTGTGTCCCACTCTTTATGACCCTATGTACTGAACCCCACTAGGCTCCCATGTCCATGGGATTTTCCAGGCAAGAACACTGGAGTGGGTTGCCATTTGCTTCTCCAGGGGATCTTCCCGACCCATTAATCAAGCCTGCATCTTTTTGTCTCCTGCATTGGCAGGCGGGTTCTTTACCACTAGCACCACCTGGGACTGAGTCTCATAAAACACTACAGAACAAGTACTTAACAAAGACATGGATGGTTGTGCTATAAATCTCATTTTGTTTTCTCAATCTCGTACCTCATTCAACATTTTTATTTTTCATATTTACCCATGTCACTATGGATATCTAGCTCTTTGCTTCTTAATGCTGCATAGTAGTTCTTTATATTTCCATCACATATGTTCTTACACATTTCCCTAGGGATGAACACTCAGATTGGCTTTCACTCCCTGCCAAGATATACAGTCCCATATGGAACATCTTTTGCAAAACTCTGCATTAATATCTTTGTGAAAACTGTCCTGGGAATGTGATTCCAGGTAAAGGCATTCCCATTAAGGAAGATACAAATTACTGCAGAAATAATTCATTGGTGAAGCTGCTTAACACCAAAACATATCAGTAGTTCTCAAATTAATTTACAAATGCAATATATCTCAATCAAAACCATGTGTACTTTTTGAGAAGCTCAATAAAGTATTTCTAAATTTTATAAATAAGGAAAGAATTCTGAGTAACTAAGTTAACTTCGAAGAATGAACATAGAAGAGGAATTTGCTGTATCAGATATTAAGATATACCACAAAGCTGTGGTAAGTAAAAATAATAAATGTAGGAATAAATAAACAGGTGTAAGAACAGACAAATAGATCAATGGATGGAGCACATAGAAACTTTAGAAGTAGACCTATGAATATATAAAACATAGTATGTGAACAAGGAGAAATGCTGGGTTTTTAATAGATTGTTTTGGGAGAAAGCTAGCTTACTCTATGAAGGGGGAAAAAATGAAGCTCAATTATTACACCAATTGAATTGTAGACTCTAGGTGGAAGTCTGAAATGTGGAAAGCTATAAAGCTAATAGAAAAAAAGTATAATATATCTTGTGTTCTTTGGGAAGGAAAGATTTCTTAAATAAGTTCCCAAAGTGAAAAAGTAAAACCATAAAGCAAAATAAAGATAAATACAATTATATTAAAATTTAGCATTTCTCTTCAAAAAATAATACAATAGACACAGTTTATAGGCCAGTAAAAGATGTGTATTTATAAATTTATGCATATTAACAATTTTTAAAAAACAGGAAAACAATTTTTTAAATCATCAAAAGAGATAAATAGCAATTTACAGAAGCAAAGCCAAAATGGCAAAGCAGAATGTGAAGAGTTGCTTAAATTCACCTGGAATGAGAAAAATGCAAATTGAAACAAGATACCATATTGCACCCATCTGAATGGCAAAATATAAGAAGGTAGACTGATATCAAATGTTGGCATGGCTAGTGGGAATAAAAGCTTATATAGGCTTTCAGAGAAGAAATCTAACATTATTTAGAAAAAAATAGGGATATAAATTCCCTATTTTCCTTATATATTGAGGAAATTAAGGTTTTTGTGTGGTAGAGTGACTGGCCAGAGTATCACAATTCCCAGATAACAGAGCAAATAATCTGTGATTCTCTGACCCTAGAACTTGGAGATCTCGTGAAAGTATTTGTATTTGTTGTGGGCTAAATTGTATACCCAACTACTCCTGCCAAACTCATATGTTGACGTCCCAGTCCTCAAACCTCAGAATGTGATCTTAGTTGGAAACAGGGTCTTTAAAGAGGTAATTAAGTTTAAATGTGTTCATTAGGGTGGGTTCTAATCCAATGTGTCTGGTGTCCTTATAAGAGAAGGCAACTTGGACACAGAGTTGGAAGGAAATAAGTTACAGGGAGGAGATAGCCATCCACCATCTAAGGAGAGAGGCCTAGAGCAGATCCTTCTCTCACGACTCTCAGAAGGAACCAATCAAGCCAACACCTTATTCTCAAACTTCTAGCCCCCAGAATTGTGAGACAGCAGACTTCTGTTGTGTAAGCCACACAGTATTGGAGGCTGGAAATCTGAAATCAGCATGCCAGCTGGGTTAGGTTCTGGTGAGGGCCAGCTTCCTGATTTGCAGATGGCCATCTTTTCACTGTGTCTTTGCATGGAGGAGAGAACCCTGCTGTATCTTCCTCTTATGTGAGGTCCCAGGTTCTATCAGTGTAGGGCTTCACCTTTAAGGCTTCATTTAACCTTCATCACCTCCTTAAAGGCCCTATCTCCAATACACTCACATGGAGGTGTTAAGGCTTCAACCTATGAATTTCAAAGAGACAGTTTCATTCACAGCAGGCACTGCCGTCTCTAGCCTGCTGCTGCTGCTGCTAAGTCGCTTTAGTCATGTCCGACTCTGTGCGACCCCATAGATGGCAGCCCACCAGGCTCCCCCGTCCCTGGGCTTCTCCAGGCAAGAACACTGGAGTGGGTTGCCATTTCCTTCTCCAATGCATGAAAGTGAAAAGTAAAAGTGAAGTCGCTCAGTCGTGTCCGTCTCTTCGAGACCCCATGGACCACAGCCTACCTGGCTCCTCCATCCATGGAATTTTCCAGGCAAGAATACTGGAGTGGGGTGCCATTGCCTTCTCCGCATCTCTAGCTTGATTACCATAAAAGCTTTCTAACCGGAATCCCTGCGTTTACACATGCCAGCCTGTTCTCGACAGAGAGTTTGGAGTTATTGTAAAATATAAAGTAGATTTTGCTATTACTCTGCTCAAAACTCTACAAAGGCTCCCACTTTATCAGAGTAAAAGCCAAGGTTTTAAGATGGCCCACAAAACTCTACATGGTTCAGCTACCTGACTCGCTGGTAACCCCATCCTTCACCCTCCTGCTTGCTCCGTCCTCGCCAGCTATTCTGGCCTGTATGCACTTCTTCAGAAATACCAGGCAGCCTTCTGCCTCAAAGTCTGTGCATGTGCTTTTCCCTCCCCCTGACATACCCTTCCCTCCAACATCCACATGGCTCATTTCCTCACCTCCTCCAACTCTTGGCTCAGGGAGATCTATCTTGATCATTCTGTTTAAAATAAAACACAACCACCTCTCTCCCATCCGCTTCCAACCTCCCTTAACAAAGATCTCCTTTTCTGTGTAGCATTTATCATCTTCTAACACAGTGTATGGGCTTCCCTGCTGGCTCAGTGGTAAAGAATCTGCCTGCCATTGCAGGAGACATGGGTTTGATCCCTGGGTTAAGAAGATCCCTTGGAAAAGGAAATGGCAACTCCCTCCACTATTCTTGCCTGGGAAACCCCATAGACAGAGGAGCCTGGAAGGCTATCATCCATGGGGTTGCAAAAGAGTTGGATATGATTTAGCAACTAAACAACTTGTTTAGTATTTTATATTCTTTCTGTCTCTTCTCACTAGGTCCCATAAGGGTAGAGATCTTAGTTTGATTGTTATTTGTTTTGTTTATGGTTTTTTTTTCTTCTGCATCCCAAGGACCTAGAATGGTACCTGGCACATAGCCATCACTTAATAAATATTTTTTTGATGGTGGAATGAATAATTATTGTATTATTCCCTCGTAGCTCTGTTGGTAAAGAATCTGCCTGCAATGCAGGAGACCCGGGTTAAATCCTGGGTTGGGAAGATCCCCTGGAGAAGGAAATGGCAATCCACTCCAATATTCTTACCTAGAGAATCCCATGGACAGAGGAGCCTAGGAGGCTACAGTCCATGGGGTCGCGACAGTCGGACACGACTTAGTGACTAAACCACCACCACCACGAGTTCCTGAACACAAATGGGTTAGGTTCGCAGGTTCGTGTATGTGTTAAGTCCACAGTGACAGAGAGCTTTCATCTTGCAGACGTAAGATACGTTTAGAGCAAAAAAAAAAAAAAAATTTGTTCAAAATTTAAAAACAAGATGTATGTTACTTTCTTGCTGAAACCTTCCATTGTTCACCTATTTAAAAAAGAAAAAGAAGAACATTATCATTTGTATTGAACATTTGTTGGGTTAGATGACACGCCTTGATGATCTCCATGGCACCCATGCTCTCAGCCACACCTCTCTGATGATTGCCAAGGGTAATGCGACTTTGAACTGTGAACTGTGCATTCATCCAGGAGCTGCATCACAAGTTTTATCAGCTGCTCCTGACCTTAACCTCACCTTCTCTTGGATGAAGGGATTCATCAGTGGGCTTCAGACACTAACTCTGACTTTCTATTCACCCACTCAAAATTGTTCTACTTTGTCAGTCACCTTTCCTGGATCAATCACTCCAGAGCTAGAATTTTCACAGGTTGCATGGTTCATTCTTTGTCCTTCAAAATCACCCCTCCTCCTAAAATATGTATCCCTCAGGAACACATACCATGGCATTTTATCTCCTCTTTCATTTTTGGAAATATTTCTTGACTTTTGTCTCCATTATAACATTTCTCTTGTAAGATAGGACCAATAATGTGAATAAAATATCTCAAAACTATACAAAAGTCTGGCAACCTCTGCTTTTGTTCAATCTGACATTAAGTCATGTCCAACTCTGCGACCCCATGGACTATAGCATGCCAGGCTTCCCTGTCCTTCACTATCTCCCTGAGTTTGCTCAAACTCATTTCCATTGAGTCAGTGATGCCATCCAACCATCTCGTCCTCTGTCGTCCCTTCTCCTCCTGTCTTCAATCTTTCTCAGCATCAGGGTCTTCTCTAATGAGAAGTGGCCAAAGTATCAGGTGGCCAAAGTACTGGCAACCTTGCTACAAACTAAATAGCCACACAACTAAATCACCTTAACAGACAACTTGTACCTTCCACTGATGGGGGAAGAGTTGTTATGCTTTTGATCTTAAGCATAACATTCATAAAAATATCAATAGACATTTGAGGTAGAAAGTTCCCAAGTGAGTTTCAATGCATATTTTATTTTCTACATATTGTTTCTCTAGCACAGGGACTCTCTTTTTTTAAAAAAAATTTTACCAGTACTTCTCACTTTGCCTGCCATGTTATGGGCAATAAATATCTGTTGAAAAAATGAAGAAAAAAAAAATGTACACGTTTATACCCTGAAGCCTTCTTGTTCTCTGTGCACTCTGAAATATCTCCACTGGGAGGCAGCACATGACTTTAATAAAAGATTTTTTAAAAAGAGGCTCATGCTATGATACCATTCAAAATATGCTACTTTGAAGCATTTCACAGTTACAAACTGAAGATAGAGATGATAGTCTGACCTTCTTAAACTACTCAACTAATAACTACAAGGCTGAGCTATCTATTCAAATATTATATCTTACTACAGCTTCAAAACATTTAATGTCAGTAGAAACAGCTGGAAATGAATTCTTAATAATAATTAGATGGTATTATAGCTGGTGAGATTTAATTGACAGTATTTTTCTATCTCCAACCATCATAAAAATAAGACATGCCTTGTGTTCTGTTTGATTCAAGGAATGGTCAGCATGCAAATGTGTAAGATGTCTTCAGGAAAGCTGAATTTCATGAAAAATATAAACATTCTAACTCCTTAGCTGTTTTGTGTGGGGTGAACACAGGCTCTTGGGTTGGCGTGGGACGTTTCCAACGTCAATCAGTTACAATACAGGAGGGTTATATACGATATGGACTTCCCTGGTGGCTCAGCGATAAAAAATCTGCCTACAATGCAGGAGACTTAAGTAACGTGGGTTCAACTCCTGGGTAGGGCAGATCCTCTGGAGGAGGAAATAGCAACTGGCTCCAGTATTCTTGCCAGGAAAATCCCATGGACGGGGGAGCCTACAATCCATAGCATCATAAAGAGTCAGACATGACTCAGCTACTGAGCACACACACACATATACAATATAGGAGGATTACTTTTGTTATTGTGGACAAATTTCATGCAGCTGTTTCCACATCCAGGCTAATTCCAAGTCTCTTCTGAGCAATAGTATATGTGATTCAAAGTATTAACTGGCATTTACATTGATTACAAATTGTTACTCTTTTCTCTAGAATAATATTAGTTGATTTCTTCAGTGTTTTCACCAGCAGCTTACTTCAGACTTTCAGTTTTCCTGATTTTACTAAAACCTACCTTCTTTCCTAAAACTTTACAACTCTCGTGGATACATTTTTCCAGTTGAAATCCTTTTCCTCCATAAATGCCACACACTCATGAAATACATAGACAGCAAAAACATTTTTCAAATTAAAAAAAATCAACTACAGCATTCCATTTGTGGTGAGATCATGTATCTAAAAAGATTATTATTATAAACTAGGGAAGGCCTGGTCATAGACAACTGAAATTCATCCACTTGTAACACTGTGAAATATACACAGTAAATTTGTTGTGCTGTGTATACAGTACTGGTAATTAAAATGACAAATTTGCTCTTTGAAGCATCTCACATTTTTATCTTAAAGTTTTTCAAAGGGCTTGAATAAAGCTGTTTACCAACAGGAAATATGTACAAGTTCTTCTGAGTCAATGTTCTGAACTGACATTGATAACTGCAAGTATTTTTAATATTTTATGTCTTCTTTTTGTCTTTTTCAAGCATTAGTATCGTATTTTTTTTCTGTTCAGCATATTATTCTCTTTTCTCTCTCCTGTTTTCCAAATGATCTCTTTCTAATGTGAGAACTCTCAGGTATCAGTTTCAAAAGATATCATGAATAGGATTTTTTTTTAAGTAAAATTTTCCTATAACTTTCCTTGAAGTTATTGTCTTGGCCGATTCATGGTCAGCTTTCCAGTGTACAGAAATCAATAGACTAATATCTTCCTTCTGCATGATAAGGGAAGCCAGGTTTTCAGCAAAATATCTGAAATCTCATTCCTGAAAGCCCCATCTCTTTCACAAAATTAACTCCAAGTTTTGTGCTCTGTTAGTTATGACATCCTACTTCCAAACTCTGTATCAGTTATATCTAATGCTTCTTATAATATTTTTATTAAAAAAAAACAAAAAACATTGGCTTTAACAAAATAGAAATATATTTTCTCTTGCATTAAAAAAAGTCCAGAAAACATAGTTCAGCAACCTAGTTTTCTAGCTTTTGATCCATTATCCATAAGGTCATCCCAACAGCCAAGATAGCTCCTGAGCTCTTGCCATCATATCTATACACCAGTTATAAACAGGCCCCTGCTGTTTGAATTAGTTGCATTAATTCTTTCAGAATTTTTACCCATAACTTCTTCTGTGAGTTTTTAATACGGTGTTTTGTAGAGAAAAAATACGGTCTTTATATGTTTGTGCAAGGTAAATTTTAATTGCAGCAATTAATTATTTCAGGAAGTCATTGCCCCTATTTCCATTCTATCAGATACGATCATATGTGAAACTTTGTCACTGAGAGGTAAATAGGATATGTGAAATTCACGTCTGCCTTTCCTATATGTATGACGTTAAGCCCTTTGTCTAGTTCTCTTTATCACTGAAATGGGCAGAAAAATGACTTTCTTACTTACGTAAAGGGAATATTTTAAAGTTAAAATGAGATGATTGATGGAAAATGTTTTGGAAAATAAAAAGTAGCATATACAATATCGGGGGAGCCTGGCTTATCTTAGAATCAAGGGGTTTATGCCGCATTGGGTTTTCTAAGCAGAAGCTATCATCTTTGGTGCTGCCCACAACACCTGCAGCCAGTGTGGCTAAACAGGTTGGTTGCTACTTCAAAGGGCAGCAGAAAATTGAGGAAAGCAGGTGTTACAAGAAAGAAGACTAACTCTAATCCAGAAATCCCTCATAGAAAAGCAGCCATAATAATGTCTTGCATCACTTTCTTGGGCTAGATGGGTAAACCTTAATTTATTGTGTAAATTGTATTGTATTAAAGGATTTTTAAAATATAATGTCCATGATTTTCTTAAAATAGCAATTTGCAAGAAGCTCACTAATTCCCAACGGCTCAGAATTAAGTATTTAAAACCCTTGCAGAGAGGAAAAAAAAAATCCCCAATGATTAAGAGCAAATACCTTATTCTCATTTAATTTAAAGCAAATGTGTAGACTCTTAGAAAAGTAGTCACTCTGAAAGCGCACACACACACAATTATATCATCTCCTTTGAAATGACATCTGTTTAACGTCCGTCTTCACAGGTGGAGAGAATTGGGGTGGAGACCTGAGACTGCATTAGTGACAGCTGAGTTTCCTCTGATTAAGCAGTGCTGTAGGGACTTTAGGAGTTCCTCTTCACTTGGGTCTCCTGTTCAGCACCTGGATAAGCTTATATTGCCTTGGTAACCAAGCCCAAAACCCTTTCTTAATGTTGAAAAGGGTGATTGATGCTTATGGTTATGATAATTTGGGTGAATTGCGGTTTCTGTCATCATATAGAGGGGTTTCTCAGTTTTCTTTCTTCTGCTAAAGGGATTTTGTGAGGTACATTTAATAATAAACTCTTTATAATCCCTCATGTATGTAGAGAACTTGTTTCCCAACATTTTAAGCTTCCTTGTATAATCCCCAGTCCCTTTGTGAGTTTTGTCCGCTTTGAGAAAAGCCTTTGCATCTGTCATAGAGGTAATTGCCAATAGTTGTTTGTTTTTGAGACAGTCTCCTTTTTAAAATGTAGTTATTTTTAATTGAAGGATAATTTGCTTTACAATGTTGGTTTGATTTCTGCCATATATCAACATAAATTAGCCATAGGTGTACATATGTCCCCTCCTTTAACCTCCCTCTCACCTCCCACCCTTTCCCACCCCTCTAGGTTGTTCAGTTCAGTTCAGTTCAGTTCAGTCTCTCAGTCATGTCCGACTCTTTGCGACCCCATGAATCGCAGCACTCCAGGCCTCCCTGTCCATCACCAATTCCCGGAGTTCACGCAAAGTCACGTCCATCGAGTCAGTGATGCCATCCACCCATCTCATCCTCTGTCGTCCCCTTCTCCTCCTGCCCCCAATCCCTCCCAGCATCAGAGTCTTTTCCAATGAATCAACTCTTCGCATGAGGTGGCCAAAGTACTGGAGTTTCAGCTTTAGCATTGTTCCTTCCAAAGTACACCCAGGGCTGATCTCCTTCAGAATGGACTGGTTGGACCTCCTTGCAGGTTGTTACAGAGCCCAGTTTGAGTTCCCTGAGTTATACAGCAAATTTCCATTGTCTATCTATTTTACATACAGTAGTATATATGAAGAAGATTGAGAGCAGAAGAAGAGGGTGTCAGAGGATGAGATGGCTGGATGGCATCACCAATGCAATGAACATGAACTTGGGCAAACTTCAGGAGATGGTGAGGGTCAGGGAGGCCTGGCATGCTGCAGTCCATGGGGTCACAAAAAGTCAGACACAACTGGGTGACTGAATGATGACAAAGTGTATATGGAGAGAGTATCATGGAGCATGCACACTGCCAGTAGCTTTCAAAACACATACAGGCATCCCTCGGTATCTTCTGAACACTGGTTCCAGAAGCCCCTGTGGATTATCAAAATCTGTGGATGCTCACGTTTCTTATTTTTGTTGTTGTTTAGTCACTAAGTCATATCCAACCCTTTGGCGACCCCATGGACTGTAACCCACCAGGCCACTCTGTCCATGGGGTTTTCCAGGCAAGTATACTGGAGGGGGTTGCCATTTCCCACTCCAGAAAATCTTCCGACCCAGGGATCAAACCTGCCTCTTCTGCATTAGTAGGCAGGTTCTTTAGCACTGAGTCACCAGGGAAGCCCAAGTCCCTTATATAAACTGGCGAAATACAGCTGGCCCTCCATATCCATGGGTTCCATATCCATGGATTTAACCAAACAAAATCCATGACTCTAGAATCCACAGATGTGGAGGGCCCACTGTACAAACTGTTACCCTGCGAATGGAACAACCCATCAATACTTTCATGATAATCAAAGGCCCCAGGCACTGAGCTGGGTTTCTACCACTATATTCAGACTTGCTCCAAGTAACTTCTCTACTCCAGTAATATTTCCATCTCTAAAATGTTTTAGACTTTAAATATTTTACCAGAATATATCTACATGAGACTTGCTTAAAATTTCTTTTTAGAGTAAAAACTTCTATAACTTTTTGCTAAAAGCAACATTGTGTTTTGTTACCATTGTTATCATAACTGTTAAAATTTGCTTTCTCCTCGCTTTTAGCTCTATGAGTACAGTGTCCTATATGGATGAACCTTGCCAGCCTGAAGATGCCTCTCGCCTCACAGTTCACATGGAAAACACTTATCAAATGGGTGTGTTATTTTATTATTCCTTCCTATTTAAAACTTATAATATCATGAGTGATATTTACTCTGAATAATATCTGACAACCTGGCATCATCTTCAATACTACCATGATATAAGGGATCTTAATTAATTGGGTGATTTGATATTGCTTTAATTTCTTCCTCTGCAAAATGGGGCCAGTATCCATTGTTTACCTTTTTTTTTAATCAGTATTTTCTAAATACCAAGTAATTCATTGGCTGCAACTAAAGTGTAGTGTGTGTTACTGAATTAAGAAGTTCATTGGGTATTTCAGTGTTATCTTGTGGAGTTTTTTGTATCTACTTGAGTTAAATGAAACAGGCATTAAGATTTTATTGAACAAAAACCAACCAAGATTGCTAATGGATGGAGAAAAAAGCCTTCAAGGCAAAAGCAAATGATCCCTGGTCCCCTGTTGACAGAGATGTTTATCTTTTCCCACAGAGGTTTTGGGTCTTTGAAAACAAAAATCTTTGCACCTGCCCCTGTACTCCAGGTGGAATCCACAATGACTATCATTCCCCCTTACATTTTCTCACAGAACTACTTGTTTGCTCCAAAGTGTACCTGCCCACTATTATCTGGATCTACATATAATTATTGCTGTGTAGAAATTCCACAGAGACTTACCAGTAACCCAAGGAAGACGCAATGGGCCAGAGTGACTTAATCTGTGGCCAGTTAACCTTAAGAAAATTATAGACCATCAACACATCCCATTAGACCTTCTAGGCAGTTTCCTATGGTAATCCCCAAGATGACATGGATTGTAACGCTCCATAATTAGCCTGTCCATTGGTATTTTCACAGTGCCTATGGTAGACAGATAATATCCTGCCATTCAATATACCCTTATATTCCATCTGATAACCTTACCCAGTTTCCTTAGGAGGAGCACCACCATTGCCATTATTATCACTTTTGGTCCATAGCATCCTGCTGAAGCTGACACTGGCTTCGGAGATGTAACAGTGACTGACCTAGGGATACTGTCAAGGTCATCAAAATCTTTGAGAGTCAATTCAGAGAATATTGTTTGTGCTACTGAAGAAGTGGATCAGCCTCTGAAACCTGAAAGGATGTAAGCTCTATGGCAGGTTTTGCCATCTTACCCCTACCCAAAGCCTGAGACCAAGTCCTAAATACCCTGTGTACTCTTAGACTTTTTATTTAGGCAAGCTAAGTATGGGTCAAGTTTTCTTGTAACTAAAAGATCTTCACCATTCAGTGCCTTTAACTCTGGTCTCTGCATGCTAGAAGGGTTTGAATTGAAAGATGGCAAGAGAAAGACATCATTTGAGCTCAACTCCCATGAGATGATTGCAACAAGATACAGCTTTTGAAATATGAAGCCCTGCATTTCTTCAAAAATACATGCTTTCATAACTTATTTCCTCAAATAAGCTACATTGTCTCATCAGTTTTAAAAGTACTGAGTGCTGAACCAAGTTAGAAAAATAATTTTTAAAATACCTTAGTACAGAAAAAAGTTTCCATATTTTCTTTCAAAAAGTCATGCAAATTATTATTCTATGATTAGCCTTTTATACTTGACAATCAATTTTATAAGGATTCAGGTAGCTATTTTGTTAATAATCAAATATGTATTTCCACTTCTACTTGTTTCTGGGTTTATTTTGCATCTGAAAGGTACTCTGTGGACCTTTGGCAAAGATTTTCTCATATCTACACAGTAAATACTGACTTAAGGAGTTAAAGAAATATCAGTCACCTTTATTACCATGTTTAAGTTTTCACACTCTACCCAATAATACGTGCATCATTTAAACATATCTTAAATGTTTAGTATGGTTGTCCTCCCTTTATATGAGTAATTTTAGCCACCAAGAAGAAGATTAAACATGAGTATAATTAAAGAAAAAAAGGAAAGGGGAAAATGAAGATATATTTCTTATAATTAAAAGCCCCTTATCTCTTCCCATTAATTGATTACTGAAACATGAGTACAAGAGAAAATACTGGCTGTAGGGGCCAATGTACATGAGTCTGAATACTCGTTTTGCCCATTCCTAAATAAATAATGTTTGAGCAAGGTATTCAGCATCCTTGAACCTCAGTTTCTTCCTCTGTAAGTAGGGATCATAGGTCACACATGGTAGGGATACTATGAGAATTAAATAAAGTATTGTATTTAAACTGCTTCTCATTCAGTATGTTATTGCTTCTGACTATAGAACATCACCTTAGATCACTAAGAAGAAAAGCCTTCCATGACATCCAATATAACTTCCTCTTAAGTATGGCATGAGTTCTCCACAGGACTTTTCTGGAGCAATGACTATAGAAGTACCCGATTCTTTAAAAAGACTGACTGTAATCCCCGCATCACACAGGGCTATAGATGGCCATCCTTGCTGACACATCAAGACAGCGCACATGAGAATGCAGCCAGTATAGTGAAAAATAGAATCGAAAGCTGGCGAGAGAAGGCCATCATTTGAGCGCAACTCCAGTGAGATGATCAGGCCCTGTGACCAGCTGATTTGTTGGACAGAGAGCCTGCCAGTCTCAGCACTCCCTCTTTGCTCCACCCTATAGGGTCCTTCCTGCCTGTGGAGACCTAAACCATCTCCTGCCTTACACCATTGTCCGTCCTGCTGCCTTCTGTTGCTCGCAATGAGGAAGCAACAGTAACAGCAGCAACACTATAATAAAGACCTAATGGGTAGCTTTTTGGGTGGCAGACTCACTGTTCTGAGCATTTTAAATACTTCATCTCATTTCATCCCAACAACAAAACAGTAGGTGGCAATTCTCATCACTATCCCAAGTTGGGAAGCTAAGACACAGATATGTTAACTAATCAAATTTTTATCTATTCTCTCTTAAATATGTTTTTCCAAATGAGTTTTGCTTTCTTTTCTCCATCCTGATCCTTCTTCAGATCTTTGCAATTTGATTTCTAAAAGCGTGATTTCCTCCTAAATTAGAAAAAAAAATGCTCCAGAAAAGAAAAAAGGTTTCAGTTCAGTTCAACTGCCCGGTCATGTCCGACCCTGTGACCCCGTAAACCACAGCACACCAGGCCTCCCTGTCCATCATCAACTCCCGGAGTCCACCCAAACCCATGTCCATCAAGTTGATGATGCCATCCAACCATTTCATCCTATGCCATCCCCTTCTCCTCCTGTCCTAAATCTTTCCCAGCATCAGTCTTTTCCAATGAGTCAACTATTAGCAGGAGGTGGCCGAAGTACCAGAGCCTCAGCTTCAACATCAGTCCTTCCAGTGAACACCTAGGACTGATCTCCTTTAGGGTGCACTGGTTGGAGATCCTTGCAGTCTAAGGGACTCTCAAGAGTCTTCTCCAACACCACAGTTCAAAAGCATCAATTCTTCGGCACTCAGCTTTCTTCACAGTCCAACTCTCACATCCATACATGACCACTGGAAAAACCATAGCCTTGACTAGATGGACCTTTGTTGGCAAAGTAATGTCTCTGCTTTTCAATATGCTGTCTAGGTTGGTCATGGATTTTCTTCCAAGGAGTAAGCGTCTTTTACTTTAATGGCTGCCATCACCATCTGCAGTGATTTTGGAGCCCAAAAAAATAAAGTCAGCCACTGTTTCCCCATCTATTTCCCATGAAGTGATGGGATCAGATGCCATGATCTTCGTTTTCTCAATGTTGAGCTTTAAGCCAACTTTTTCACTCTCCTCTTTCACTTTCATCTAGAGGTTCTTTAGTTCTTCTTCACTTTCTGCCATAAGGGTGGTGTCATCTGCATATCTGAGGTTATTGATATTTCTCCCAGCAATCTTGATTCCAGTTTGTGCTTCTTCCAGCCCAGCGTTTCTCATGATGTACTCTGCATAGAAGTTAAATAAGTAGGGTAACAATATACAGCCTTGACATACTCTTATTCTTATTGGGAACCAGTCTGTTGTTCCATGTCCAGTTCTAACTGTTGCTTCCTGACCTGCAAACAGGTTTCTCAAGAGGCAGGTCAGGTGGTCTGGTATTCCCATCTCTTTCAGAATTTTCCACAGTTTATTGTGATCCACACAGTCAAAGGCTTTGGCACAGTCAATAGAGCAGAAATACATGTTTTTCTGGAACTCTCTTGCTTTTTTGATGATCCATCAGATGTTGGCAATTTGATCTCTGGTTCTTCTGCCTTTTCAAAAACCAGCTTGAACATCTGGAAGTTCATGGTTCACGTATTGCTGAAGCCTGGCTTGGAGAATTTTAAGCATTACTTTACTAGCATATGAGATGAGTGCAATTGTGTAGCATAGTTTGAGCATTCTTTGGCATTTACTTTCTTTGGAATTGGGATGAAAACTGACCTTTTCCAGTCCTGTGGCCACTGCTGAGTTTTCCAAATTTGCTGGCATATTGAGTGCAGCACTTTCACAGCGTCATCTTTCAGGATTTGAAATAGCTCAACTGGAATTCCATCACCTCCACTAGCTTTGTTCATAGTGGTGCTTCCTAAGGCCCACTTCACTTCACATTCTAGGATGTCTGCCTCTAGGTGAGTGATCACACCATCATGATTATCTGGATCATTAAGATCTTTTCTGTACAGTTCTTCTGTGTATTCTTGCCGCCTCTTCTTAATATCTTCTGCTTCTGTTAGGTCCCTACCATTTCTGACTTTTATTGAGCCCATCTTTGCATGAAATGTTCCCTTGGTATCTCTAATTTTCTTGAAGAGATCTCTAGTCTTTCCCATTCTGTTGTTTTCCTCTATTTCTTTTTTTTTTTGTTTGTTTTCCTCTATTTCTTTGCATTGATCACTGAGGAAGGCTTTCTTCTTTCTTATCTCTCCTTGCTATTCTTTGGAACTTTGCATTCAAATGGGTATATCTTTCCTTTTCTCCTTTGCTTTTTGATTCTCTTCTTTTCACAGCCATTCGTAAGGCCTCTACAGACAGCCATTTTGCTTTTTTGCATTTCTTTTTCTTGGGCATGGTTTTGATTCCTGTCTCCTATACAATGTCACGAACCTCCATCCGTAGTTCATCAGGCACTCTATCTATCAGATCTAGTCCCTTAAATCTATTTTTCACTTCCACTGTATAATCATAAGGGATTTGATTTAGGTCATACCTAGTGGTTTTCCCCACTTTCTTCAATTTAAGTCTGAATTTGGCAATAAAGAGTTCATGATCCGACCCACAGTCAGCTCCCGGTCTTACTTTTGCTGACTGTATAGAGCTTCTCCATCTTTGGCTGCAAAGCATATAATCAATCAGATTTCGGTGTTGACCACATGGTGATGTCCTTGTGTTTTACATGTGTTTACATGGTGATGTCCATGTGTTTTCATATGCTGTCCATGTGAAAAAAGGTTTAAGCCTTTGCATTAGTTGACTCTGAAATTTTGGGAGCTTGTTTTGGAAGTCAGTGAGTGAATAAAAGTCACTCAGTCGTGTCCGACTCTTTGCGACCCCATGGGCTGTAGTCTGCCAGGCTCCTCTGTCCATGGAATTCTCCAGGCAAGAATACTGGAATGGTTGCCATGCCCCTCTCCAGGGGATCTTCCCAACCCAGGGATCGAGCACAGGTCTTCCACATTGCAGGCAGATTCCTTACCATCTGAGCCACTAGAGAAGCCCATTTTGGAAGTCAAATGCTGATTATTGACTCTGTTCGCATCTCAGCATCCAAGCCTAAGTAAGACAATGGATGATTCTTCTGTATAGGTCCAAGGTCACAAAGAAGTGAGAGAAGAAAAGTTCACTATTTAAACATTTTCGGAATTGAATCTGGTTATTGAGATTTTTTTTTTTTTTTAATCTAAGGTAAGTGCAGAAAGGGCATTTGTGCCTCTGGACAGCAGGAGCTTCTGGAGACTGGGACCAGGTGCAGGCAGGACTCCATCTTTCCAGCCCTAACTGTGTGAAGGCTCCCTCTCTCACTGTGGCTTGGCTTCCTTCTCACTATGAGAAACAGTTCCTGAGAGTCACAGGTCATAACTTTTGACTCCAAAAAGAGACTGACTTTTTTTTACCTAGTTCTAGTTTAACATAAAAGTTCCAAGAAAGGATTCTAATTGGTGTAGCTTGGGGCAAGTCCACCCAGCGCCAATCAACCATGACCTGGACTTGGACTCAAAAGAGATGATGATCCTAAAGAACCACATGGTGAGAGTGGGAAGAGGACCAGTCCCTTCCATTTGGGAGATGCTATTCCCAAAGGACAGGGAGGTGTACCAGGTGGACACATGCGCTGAAGGGATTTACTGTTTTCTGAAAGGACCAATGCTCCCCATGGGTGATGGAGGTCAAGCTTAGGTAAATATGATATGAGCGCTTGGCAGGAGGGAATGAAAAGGAGAGGTACCAATCTAAAAGATATAATCTGTTTAATTAAGTCCAACCTGGTAGGAACATTTTTTAAATTTTTTAAACAGAAAGGGAGAAACCACCCTCACATTTAGCCTCATCTCACTATCATAAGCAAATGGAAATCTTCTAAAAGATCCACAGGACAATGACACAGTAGGTGTTTGGCCTAGGGGGGCTGGTGCTCCATCTCTGATCCCACAAAGCAAGAGCAATCAGGACCAACCCTTCCCGGGTTTATAACTTCTTATCTCTCTCCTGTAGAAGGGGAGAGATTCCTGCCGACTAAATATTTCGGTTAATTATCATACTCATTGTTTCCAATGTCTCTATTTTACTTGTCCGGATTCATTTCCCAGCCTGACTTAAATTTAATTGAACAATTCCTGTATAAGCATCACAATAAAAATATTATAAATTGAGCCCCAGGAGGTTGACCTAACTGAATTCTAGGCGCGGGGTGTCACCTTCTGGTTAAATTTAGCCACTGGGAAACTTCGGTGGGAAGTCAGAAGAGAGGAGTGTGAACCCCACCTAAGGGCTCACCTTGTGCTCTTTGCATCCATCAGCAGAAGGACGAAGGCTGCTGTGGAGGGAGCCCTATCCACATGGCTCTTCTGGGATCTCTCATAAGAATTCCCTCCTCAGGTTGGGATGAAAGTAACACCTTCTTTTTCACCAGCTGAGGGGAATGGAACATTCCTTCATGATTCCCTGCATCTTGCTCAGACCTCCCTAAGGAGTCTGTTTATTAAGTCCTCTAGGAAATGTCCTAACTTTAATGCACGATATATTTCCTTAGTCCCTGACTGATACAGTCTTTGAAAATAAACACTTAAAAGATACTGATGACTATTGAAAATAGAATTGGGTAGAATTCTTCATCCATATCAACTCAGCAAATAATGATCAAGCCTATGTATATGGGCACTGGGCACATGAACATGTTATTCAATGACAGAAGTTAATGATAAGGTTAATATTCCTGGGAGGTGCAAGTAAGATTCCTGGGGTGCAGGATAAGATGCAGTTGAAGCTTTTGCTCTGAAAGTGGACTAAATGTGGTTAAGAATTTAAGCTCTCAAGTCAGATAAACCAGGGAGGTACATCCCAACCCTGCTAAGTAACTTAGGCAATATATTTAAACATCTGTTCTCCCCTCTGTGAAATGGAAGTAACAATAAGATTTATCCCCAGAGATTTATTGGAAGATTATACATATAAGGTAATAAATATAAAATACGTATCACAGAGGGGCTTCCCTGGTAGCTCATACAGTAAAGAATCTACCTCCAATGCAGGAGACTGGGGTTCAATCCTTGGGGTTGGGAAGATCCTCTGGAGAAGGAAGTGGCAATCTACTCCAGTATTCTTGCCTGGGAAATCCCATAGAAAGAGGGCTTAGTGGGGTCACAAAGAGTCACACATGACTGCGCAACTACCACACACACTTATCACAGTGGCTGGCATGTAGAAAATGCTCGATAAGAGTAGCTATTATTTGTACTATGGTTATTATCTAGAAAATGTTCAATTCTATTTAAATTCAGAAATCAGACCTTGAACATTTTTTTTCTGACTTTAGCATTGTGTTAGACTTTGAGGAGGGTAAAATATAATCTTGTTTACCAGTTCAGATAAGAAAGGTAAGGTAAGCCTTAGCAATTATCAGCTGAATTAGGGGCCACAATAGCAGTGGAGACCCAGAGCACTGGCAATATAGAGAAGAAAGAGGCAATTTGTACCCAAGGAGAGGAGGAAGGCTAACTGGAGAAGATGTTTGAGCTGGCCTTGAAACATGAGTGGATATTTATCAGATGAACATGATGGGGAAGAGTGTTGCATTTTGAAAGAGGAGCAAATGTACAAAGCACTCTTGAAAGAACAGATAAACTCCATGAGGCTGGAGCAGCAGTCATGTGAAGACTGCTGGTGAAGTCGTGGTGGTTGAAGAAGAAGCTGTAGGTTGGATAGGAGCTGAACTCTAGACTTTGCCAAGGAAAGCACAATGGTAACATCTGGGTGGTACAACTCCAGTTGTAGTGTTATAGAGGTTGGAGGTGGGGAGCTTAAGAGTTGGGGGTCAGTTAGAAAGATGTTAAGACACTGAAATAAGTTATTATCATTGGAAACTGCTGGAGGCTTCCCAGGTGGCACAGTGGTGAAGAATCTGCTTGCCAGTTCAGGAGACACAAGAGATAGGGGTTAGATCCCTGGATCAGGAAGATACCTTGGAGTAGGAAATGGCAACCCATTCCAGTATTGCCTGGGAACTCCCTTAAACAGAGGAGCCTGGTGGGCTACAGTCCAGAGACTCCCAGAGAGTCAGACACAACTGAGCAATTGAGCATACAGACAGTGGGAACTGGGAAGGAGGGTACATTCAATGTCAGACTCCGTGGTACTGAACACACTCTTGAGGTATCAGGTAAACAGATGAATCCACCGTCTTCTCATCCTCTGCCAGAGAACTTGGCTGGAAATCTAATTGGGACCACTTTTTTTCCTTCAATAGAGGCCACCCAGAAGATTAAATGTCTCCATGTTTTGATACTCTTTTGATTAAGCTATGGCATGGGCAGATATGATTTGAAATTACTTCTTTGAAAGAAATTTCATCTGTGTTTTCAGGTCCTACCAAACATTTTCCTGTGGTCATTGTCAATCATATTCTGAAAGATGTGCTAACTACCTACCTACAAGAAGAACAGTATGAACCAGAACTCTGTAGACAGATGACTAAAACCATTTCTGAGGTATACGTGTGATTTCCTAATATTTGTTGAAAGCACAACCTGCTTATTTTAATGAAAGCAATTAATTTGCAGTAGCAGTAAAACTTTATTTTTATCTTATGAAAATATTTATTAGGTCATATTCCATGTGTGTCTCTGTGTGTAAAAAGCCTTTGTCTAAAACAATTATTATGTGCATCACTTGCATGTATTCTGTTTTTTAAATGTATAAAACTGCCCCATTTATTTAAAAGATGTTATTATAAAAGATACAATATATTAATCATCATTTTCTCTTCCCCAAAGCACCTTCTTTGAAGTGAAATGAAAGTCGCTCAGTCGTGTCTGACTCTGCGACCCCATGGACTCATCCATGGAATTCTCCAGGCCAGAATACTGGAGTGGGTAGCCTTTCCCTTTTCCAGGGGATCTTCCCAATCCGGGGATCAAACCCAGGTCTCCCGCATTGCAGACGGCTTCCTTCCCAGCTGAGCCACAAGGGAAGCCCAAGAACACTGGAGTGGGTAGCCTATCCCTTCTCCAAAGCACCTTCTTTGCATGCCATCAAGTAAAAACATTGGGGCCTTTAAAAACATTTCTATCAACTAAAGTGCTAGCACTCCATCAGATTTTCTCTTTCTTTTTCATTATAATCTATCTAATAAGCATTCACAATTAGTCATATTACAGGAGACTTCAGATGTATATTCCCTTAATTAGACATGAACAAGATGGTATAATTGTAATGCCAGCATTCTTTGAAGGGAAGCCATTTCAACATAGATTTCCCAAGAACACAATAAATGCATTGAAAACTCTGTTCTCTGGATTATCATTTTTCCATGTGCCTTAGAAAAGGTAGATTTCTTGCTGGGGCTCTCATTTTGTCCCTAAATGTCCTATCTTATCCTTGAAGGAAATTATAGCTGCCTTTCTATAGCAATTACTGAAAGGATCCACAAGGTTTCATGCTATTTTCTTCAATTAAATCCACTACATTTATGAGGAAAATTAAGACTTTTAATTTCAATGTGACTGAGTGAGGACCTTTTGTTTTTCCTTTTAATTTCTAGGTTATTAAGGCCCAGGTCAAGGACTTGATGATCCCACGATATAAGCTAATTGTGATCGTTCACATTGGACAACTGACTGGTCAGAGCATACTGATCGGAAGCAGATGCCTTTGGGATCCTAAAAATGATGCCTTTGCATCTTTCGTTTTCAGAAATTCTTCCCTCTTTGCTCTTGCAAATGTCTACACAGTTTACTTTGAATGATTGAAAACAAGAAATCAAGTTCATACTCTTTAAATCAAGATATAGGGTATCTATGTGCACAACTTTCCCTACCCAAACATTAGAGAAAGACACAACACTAATATTTCAAACAATTGGAAGTTTGGGGATTTTTTCATAGTCTTGTTAAGAATTGGGAGAGAGAATATGGCACAAGAAAGAATCTTGTTTATCCAAAGGAGAAATGAAGTCTTGATTCTCGATTGTTTTTTCATAGACATAGATTCTTATTACATATTACTTTGGGTACTAATTATTTTAATTATGCTTTCATTAGAGAGAATTCCCTCCATTGTTTTTTAATGAAAATCTTTAAAAAAAAATATGGCTATACACCCTGACCAATAAATGATGGTAGACTATTCAATATGGTATATACACAAATGATCAATGGTACTGTGTCTCAGTGCTGCATATAAAAAAATACTGGTTTTCATTTTGCATTTAATAAATTGAGCAGCATTCATTAACTACAATTTTTGTTATATGTACCTGACAGTTGGAACTGCTGAGGTAGAATTAATGATTTCATAACAATTATTGTAGTCCCACAGGACTGCAAGCTAAAACTAGAAGCTCTTGTGGGTTGCCTGCACTTTAAAAAATTGTGGGAGAACTGAATATTAGCTCTTCAATAATGGAAACAACAAACGAACAAAAGCTTTTTAGCACACGGAGGTAGATGTTGTGATATTAAATATACATGATGCTTAATGGTAAGTGTGTCTGTAACACATAAATTCATGTATTGGAAAGAGACACTGCTTTTAAATATACACTGCCTGATATACCTTTCAGTAGCTTTTCCTGGGCTAACAAACTTTTACACAAAATATATAGCTGGCAGCTTAACAAATAAAACATGTGTATTTACTATTTTGTTCCTATGAATTTAATACTAAAGTGAGCCAGTGTGGTTTTGAATGGATGGCACTAAAATTTATAGGGCTGCACTAGCTTATTATTCTGTGGGTTAATGTAGCTTGTACCATGGATCATTTATTTTTATGGGGCTTTCAGCCCTTTGTATGCATGTAAAATTGTGAGTGGCATTGTTCTTGGATGGTAAGTGGACTGCCTAGAGGACATTTGTTAAAGGTTAAAGACGAACTGTACACATATGGAAAAAATTAGCGACTCTATACTCCTAAGGAAAAAGTGATGTGTAATTCATATCAAAATGAATTTAACAAATGGACAAGCAGTCAATGCTTTATAGTTATGTACTGACGTCTTATTTTTCCCTCAAGACAGTGCATATTTTTTAAGTATATTTTTAAAATCCCTTTCTTCTATTTGTTCTGGCATTTAAGGTAGCATTTCAAAATGAATTTGTCAGTTTTCATTGTTTTTTTTCTGTTAGTGCCTCTTTTCCTGTTAGTGGGAATATGTCTGTATAATAATTTATCACAACCAAGATTTGTCAATCTCCATAGCCAGTTTGGAATCTGGATTATATCATTAAGTATAGCATGTAAGTGAATTTTCTATTTTCTTTGCCCATTTATGAACATTCCCCCTCTTAGAACAATAGCAGGGGAAATCATACAGCAATTTTGCATGAATAAATCATGTGAAGAAATTTTTTTTAGTATGTAGGAAGCCCACTGCAAAAATTACCTTATTTTTAAAAGTTATAAAATCTCAACCATGAAGTAATTTCTTACCATCTGTCCTAGGCTGTATTAGGATTCAAAACCTTACAACATGATGGCAGTTAAAAAGCAAAAAAAGGAAGCAGTTTGCCAGCATATTGCCATATACTGTAATTCAGATAGTCAATGATGAATTTTAGCAATTATTAGAACAACATAAGAACATACAGGAAAAGTTCACTAATTGTGACTATCTTGGAGGAATGCTGGTTAGTAAAAAACAGTTTTGTGATGGGAACTTTTGATAGATGTGTCAGCTAACACCTATTCCAATCTATATATCAAATTAACATGTTTTCACCTTAAATCTATACAATGCTGTGTCATTGCATCTCAATTTTAAAATGAACATTTAAAAAATAAAGAAATGATACTAAATTTGAGGGAACTGTTTTACTTTGAAGCCTACTGAACTTTCTGGGTGTTTTTCTTCTCAATAGACATTCCTAAAGTGCCATCCCTACCTCACAGCCTTCACTATGGCACTTAGAACACCCTCAGAACACCCTCCCTAGACTACAACAGCTTCCTTCACTTTTTGGCATTAAACTCGGGTCTCACTTTTTCTCTCAATCCTTCTCCATTTATTTTTCCCTCATATTCTCTCTCTTCTTTCACCACTATCATAGCTAAGTCCCTGATTCTTCTCTGATTTTTGAACGAGTTTTTTTCACTTACTATGTTGAAAACATCTTGAGTACATGGACCACATATCCTGACAATCTCTAACAATAAAATGTAATACATCTTAACTTTTCAAGCAAGAATCATGTACATTGATACTACTGTACTACATAATTACCAATCAAAAAGGTGATCGCAACACAAAGTTCAACACTAGAAGAACTAGGGGATAATGCTCTAGGGGATAAGTACACAAGTGACCACAGTTAAGTCTAGAATATGTTTTCATAAGCGAAGTCCAGAATATCGTTATATGATTAAAGGAATCAAGGAAGGCTTCATGAAGGAAGAAGCACTTATCTAGACTGTGAAGGTAACAAGTAGAATTTCAACAGACACAGAAGTTCAGAATACAGAAAGAAGTCTAGACTGGATAAAACACAGCGTTCATGAAGATAAGTGGTCAGAACCAAGACTGATATCCTGAAAGCCTGAGTAAGAAAATGGCAGACCATGGGTAGCTATCAAAGGCTTTCCATTAGGCTAACATTAACTGACATGTTTTTTTTTGACAAATAAATGGGGCTTTTTATTGAGTGTTTATGAGCATATGTGTCCAGTCACCCACAAGTACAGCATCTGAATTAGATTTCTGAAAAAATGGAATGTGTGGGAGGGAGTTAGTTATACAGCACAGTGCCATTACCTGTTGATTTCTTTTGTAAGAAATGAAATGTCATTTTAGCCTAATTTACGGAGTTGAGAGTATCATCTTGAGCTGTTTTACTGATGGCATCTTAATTAGTTTCTCCCTCTCCCATTGTTTCTCTTTTTTTAAATTTAAATTTATTTATTTTAATTGGAGACTAGTTACTTCACAATATTTAATTGGTTTTGCCATACATAAACATGAATCCACCAAGGGTGTACAAGTGTTCCCCCTCCTGAACCCCCTCCCACCTCCCTCCCTGTACCATCCCTCTGGGTCATCCCAGTGCACCAGCCCCAAGCAAGTAACTGACTCTTTAAGAAGATGAATCCATCAGTAAAGGTCAGGAAGACCACTTAGGAGAGGTAAGAGGTAATGAGAGGCTGAGCTCTGCAGTGGCATTGAAATGGAAAGGAGAGGACAGTTGTATGAACATTTTAGGAACAAAGTCTACATGATCAGGCAAAGAGGAAGGAGTCAGAGGTGACTAAGACAATGTAACAAGGCGATTAAGAGTTTTAAGCTCTGATATTTACATAGTCAAGTCTGAATCCTACTATTCCAGCCAATAGTTAAGTGATCTTGAGTAAATTATTAACCACACTAAGCTGCAGCTTCCCCATCTTAATGTAGTGATAGTGCTGGTACCTACCTCACAAGGTTTTGGTGAGAATTAAATCCGTACATTTCTGAAGCTCTTCATGGCACCAAACCTGAAAGGGAGCCCTATGATTGTAGCTCCTGTGATTGCAATTGAAAGTTCAAGTCTGAGTAACTCAGTGATCAATGCGAAGAAATAGATGAAAAATAGATTCAAGGGAGTAGGTCTGATAGACAAAGTGCTTAAGGAACTATGGACAGAGGTTTGTGACATTGTATAGGAGGTGGTAATCAAAACCATCCCCAAGAAAAAGAAATGCGAAAAGGCAAAATGGTTGTCTGAGGAGGGCTTCAAATAGCTGAGAAAAGAAGAGAAGCTAAGGGCAAAGGAGAAAAGGATAGATGTATCCATTTAAGTGCAGAGTTCTAAAGAATAGCAAGGAGAGCTAAGTAAGCCTTTCTCAGTGATCAATGCAGTGAAATGGAGGAAAACAATAGAATGGGAAAGACTAGAGATCTCTTCAAGAAAATTAGAGATGCCAAGGGAACATTTCATGCAAAGATGAGCACAGTAATGGACAGAAATGGTATGGACCTAACAGAAGCAGAAGTTATTAAGAAGAGGTGGCAAGAATACACAAAAGAACTATATAAAAAAGATCATCATGACCCAGATAACCACGATGGTGTGATCACTCACCTAGAGCCAGGCATCCTAGAATGCGAAGTCAAGTGCGCCTTAGAAAGCATCACTACAAACAAAGCTAGTGGAGGTGATGGCATTCCAGTTGAGCTATTTCAAATCCTGAAAGATGATGCTGTGAAAGGGCTGCAACTCAATATGCCAGCAAATTTGGAAAACTCAGCAGTGGCCATAGGACTGGAAAAGGTCAGTTTTCTTTCCAGTTCCAAAGAAAGGCAATGTCAATGAATGTTAAAACTATCACACAATTGCACTAGCAAAGTAATGTTCTCAAACGATAGCAAAGTAATGCTAAAAATTCTCCAAGACAGGTTTCAACAGTATGCAAATAGTGAAATTCCACATGGTCAAGCTGGATTTAGAAAAGGCAGAGGAACCAGAGATCAAATTGCCAACATCCGCTGGATCACAGAAAAAGCAAGAGTTCCAGAAAAACATCTATTTCTGCCTTATTGACTATGCCAAAGCCTTTGACTGTGTGGATCACAACAAAGTGTGGAAAATTCTGAAAGAGATGGGAATACCAGACCACCTGACCTGCCTCTTGAGAAATCTGTATGCAGGTCAAGAAGCAACAGTTAGAACTGGACATGGAACAATGGACTGGTTCCAAATTGGGAAAGGAGTATGTCAAGGCAGTATATTGTCACTATGCTTATTTAAGTTATATGCAGAGTACATCATGCGAAATGCCGGGCTGGATGAAGCACAAGTTAGAATCAAGATTTCTGGGAGAAATACCAATAACCTCAGATACACAGATGACAACACCCTTACAGCAGAAAGTGAAGAACTAAAGAACCTCTTGATGAAAGTGAAAGAGGACAGTGGAAAAAGCTGGCTTAAAACTCAACATTCAAAAAACTAAAGATCATGGCATCCAGTCCCATCACTTCATGGCAAATAGATGGGGAAACAATGGAAACTGAGACAGACTTTATTTTGGGGGCTCCAAAATGACTGCAGATGGTGACTGCAGACATGAAATTAAAAGACACTTGCTTCTTGGAGGTAAAGCCATGACCAACCTATACAGCATATTAAAAAGCAGAGATATTACGTTGTTGACAAATGTCCATTTGGTCAAAGCTATGGTTTTTCCAGTAGTCATGTATGGATTTGAAAGTTGGACTATAAAGAAAGTTGAACCTGATGCTTTTGAACATTGGTGTTGGAGAAGACTCTTGAAGGCAGGAGGAGAAGGGGATGACAGAGTATGAGATAGTTGGATGGTATCACCAACTTGATGGACATGAGTTTGAGCAAGCTCCAGGAGTGGGTGATGGACAGGGAAGCCTGGCATACTATAGTCCATGGGGTCACAAAGAGTCAGACATGACTGAGCGACTGGACTGAACTGAACTGAACTCAACTAATTCAATGGTCCTTATAGCAAAAATAAATGCAGCAGGAAGAATTAAGACTAAAATACTAAATTTGATTTTGCACTTGTTGAATTTAAGTTAACAACGTAACGTTCAGTTGTAGATTGCCTGGGGCTGCTGAAAAAGTGGGGCTGAAGCTGAGCTACAACAAGGTGAGAAATTTAGACTTGGCAGACATCCAAATCGAGACCTAATATCTTCCTCCTGCTTTATAAAATATTCATTAGCAGCTGCAGCAAGTATAGTCAGTACTAGTTGCAAATTACTGAGTATTCAGTTAACTCTAGGAACATCAGCAGGGAACCTTTCCAAAAATCTATAGAGAAAAATTTTTCCAAAACAAAAACCAACTGATACCTTCCTTTTTTTCTTCATTAAAAGAAAAAAGTTCTATATGATCTGATGCTGTTATCAGATATCACAAGAAATACAATGGTTCAGTCCTTTAGCACCTTAAATGGAAAGATCAATACTGTCATCTGTTGTTATCATTAGTAAAAACAAAACAAAACAAAAAACCTTAAAACACATAATAAAAGGTGCTTACAACAGAGTCCAGCAGATTACGTGTCACTTTCACTTTTCACTGTCATACATTGGAGAAGGAAACGGCAACCCACTCCAGCGTTCTTGCCTGGAGAATCCCAGGGACAGGGGAGCCTGGTGGGCTGCCATCTATGGTGTCGCACAGAGCTGGACAAGACTGAAGTGACTTAACAGCAGCAGCAGGTAATTGAGCTATCTCAGCTCATTGAGTTTTTTTAAAAAACTCTTGGGAATTATCCCGTGGATAGGCTGGCTTACCCTCCTCCCCGCTGCCAAAAAAAAACAAAAACAGTTGAGAAATCAAAATTTTAAATTTAGCCATATTAGAGAATGAACATCTTCCTTCTTGGCACCATGACTTGACCATCTTTCTAGATATTATCAAAAAATGCATTAAGAAAATGCAATATTAAATAACATTGATAATCTACTACACTTTTGTGCTCCTGAAATTCTTAAAGAAGTGGCCTGCACCACTACATCTGGCTTCCTCTGCTGCTTCCTCCTGCAATCAGGATCTCAGCCCCACCAGTACATTGCTTTCCCAAACACCAGAAGTGGTCCCTCGGGTCAAATGCACCAACCATTCCTCCAGCTGCATTCCGCCTCAGCTCTCCTATGAATTCATTTCTTTTGAGCCACAATGTGAATAGGTTTGTTTATTTTAAATCACAGATTTCACAGACGTGAATCTCATTTTAGCTTCTAGACTTTACTAGCTGTGTGGCTTTGGGCAAAGTGGCTACTGCCTGGAGCCTCAGCTTTCTCAAAGGTAAAACTGATTGTAATAACGATTGCTACTTATCACAGATCAACAATCAGTGATCACTACTTCTGTTCTTGTCTTGAAGACCAAAAGGGAAAATGTATATAAAACGTCTGACCCATCGCAGAAAGCTCACTCTCCACCCCCAACTTCTTTGTGCAGAATCCGTTTGCCTAAAGAAAGGAACATATGTTTTTAATATTCTAGATTACTTGTTTTTTCTTTTCAAAGTTTTAATCACCTGTTTTGGCTTTCTTTGAGTCAGAAATACTGAATCATTTCTCCTCAAGTTCACATTTATTATTAAATAATCTTCATCCCTGAATTAATCCTCTTTTTGCTAACTTCTGCCTCGTTTTTATTTTACTTCTAATTGAATTTCTTGTATCCCACTTCAGGACTTTTTTAGTCTCTTTTAATGTTTTTGCTTACTGCTACTTACCGACTTACTTTTTCCTGTCTTAATGTCCATTTGAGTTTACATGGTCTCTTCCCTTCACTTACATGAACACGGAATACTAGAAGGCTTATTGAGGTTTTAACTATGCTAAAAGTTTTATTGAGGCTTAACTATGCTATGGGAGAAGGAAATAGCAACAACTCCAGTGTTCTTGCCTGGAGAATCCCAGGGACAGGGGAGCCTAGTGGGCTGCTGTCTATGGGGTCACACAGAGTCAGACACAACTGAAGCGACTTAGCAGCAGCAGCAGCAGCAACTATGCTATGAAATTAAAAGACGCTTGCTCCTTAGAAGGAAAGCTATGACAAACCTAGACGGTGTATTAAAAAGCAGAGACATCACCTTGCTGACAAATGTCCATATAATAAAAACTATAGTTTTTCCAGTAGTTGTGTAAGGAAGTAAGAGTTGGACCAAAAAGAAAGCTGAGCACAGAAAAAGTAATGCTTTCAAACTGTGGTGCTGGAGAAGATGCTTGAGAATCCCTTGGACTGCAAAGAGATCTAACCAGTCAATTCTAAAGGAAATCAACCTTGAATATTCATTGGAAGGACTGATGCTGAGGCTGAAGCACCAATACTTTGGCCACCTGATGTGAAGGACCAACTCACTGAAAAAATACCCTGATGCTGGGAAAGATTGAGGGCAGGAGGAGAAGGGGGCAACAGACGATGAGATGATTATATAGCATTACTGACTCAATTACATGATAATTGAGGTAATTACTCAATTACCGACTCAATTTATTACATGAATTCCAGTAAACTCCAGCAGATAGTGAAGGAAAGGGTTAGCCTGGCACCCTGCAGTTCATGGGGTCACAGAGTAAAACATGACTTAGTTTCTGAACAACAACTATGCTGTGTCTCACTAAAGTTTCCTGCAATCTCTTCTCATTTTCTTTCCTTGCCAATTTAACTACTGTGCACAATTTTTTAAAATTTTATTTTAGTGCAGGACATAACTAGAAACTTGAGGTTCTCCACCCACCCACTAGGCCATTTCCTACTTAGGGAGGCAGGGAACCAGTGTAACCAGTATGGAAAGCTTTAAGCTGCATCTTCCATTTGTAATAAAAAAAGAGAATCTATTGCTTCCCACAGACAACGATGAGGGTGGATCTCATAACCATCAAAACACAGAATATCCAGCCTGATTTGTGCAGAGGGTGCTGAGAAATCATTTTTAAAATTCGTATGAAAGTTGGCCTAAAGCTCAACATTCAGAAAATGAAGATCATGGCATCCAGTCCCATCACTTCATGGGAAATAGATGGGGAAACAGTGGAAACAGTGTCAGACTTTATTTTTGGGGGCTCCAAAATCACAGCAGATGGTGATTGCAGCCATGAAATTAAAAGATGCTTACTCCTTGGAAGAAAAGTTATGACCAACCTAGATAGCATATTCAAAAGCAGAGACATTACTTTGCCGACTAAGGTCCGTCTAGTCAAGGCTATGGTTTTTCCTGTGGTCATGTATGGATGTGAGAGTTGGACTGTGAAGAAGGCTGAGCGCCGAAGAATTGATGCTTTTGAACTGTGGTGTTGGAGAAGACTCTTGAGAGTCCCTTGGACTGCAAGGAGATCCAACCAGTCCATTCTGAAGGAGATCGGCCCTGGGATTTCTTTGGAAGGAAGGATGCTAAAGCTGAAACTCCAGTACTTTGGCCACCTCATGCAAAGAGCTGACTCATCGGAAAAGACTCTGACGCTGGGAGGGATTGGGGGCAGGAGAAGGGGACGACAGAGGATGAGATGGCTGGATGGCATCACTGACTCGATGGACATGAGTCTGAGTGAACTCCAGGAGTTGGTGATGGACAGGGAGGCCTGGTGTGCTGCGATTCATGGGGTCTCAAAGAGTTGGACACGACTGAGTGACTGAAATGAACTGAACTGAACTGATGAGAAATATTAACCTTAGAATCATTCCATTATAGAAATATATTTTTCTTTAAAGAAAAATATTCTATATAAGAACTTTACTTTGATAGGATAGCTAAAAAATTAAAAATATAGCTGAACTTTTTATTTACATCCCAGTTTACAAACACAAGCAAAAGCCTTCTAAGGACCCACTCTAGGGAGTTGCATCAACCAGAGGATATTAGAATGTCCTTAATCACACACAGGTCAGCAAACCATAAGGGACCAGACAGTAAATATTTTGAGCCTTGTAAATCATACAGTCTCTGTCACAACTACTCAACTCTGCCACCAAAGTACAAAAACAGCCAGAGACAATAAGTGTGGCAGCATTCTAACAAAGCTTTATCTATAAAACTGAAAATTTGTGTGTGCGCATGCGCATGCTGAGCCATGCTTGACCCTTTACCAGCCATCTAAAAAGTAAATACCCTTCTTAGCAAGTGACCCATAAAAATCACATAGTAGGACAGATTTGATTCCCAGGCCATAGTTTAACTACCCTACCTCTAAAGGATTCATCTTCATGGAGGAGGGGAATTGGAATCATAATAGAGAGAAGTCAAGATTTTGTACATCCAAGAAGAAAGTGGAAAGTAACCAGCAAATGGAAAAGCACAGTAACATTTCTGAATTAACAAGTGAGGAAGGGGAATTGGTCATGCAAACGAAAGAATTAAAATTAAAATAAATACTTTGTATGGATTATAATCAAGATTATATAGAATATAATCAAGTATATTGTGTCACTCATTAAATAGGAATTGGCTTAATTTAACAAAAGCCAGCTAACCTGTGACTTCAAGAATCCATACTGAAAACCAAAAGACAAGAAAAATAGGAGTTGAAATTCAGTTAAGTTTGAAATTTTGGCCAAAGATATATCACAGAGACACAAGCAAATAGTCAATGTCAGTACTAATATTAGACAAAGTAAATTTTAAGACCAAAAGCATTAAATAGAAAAAGAATGATATCTGCTGTGGACTTAGTTGTATCCTCTCCCAAATTCATATTTGGAAGTTCTAATCCCCAATGGGACTATGTTTGGAAATACGGATATTAGGAGGAAATTAAAATTAAAATAGTGTTATCTTCTTTATCCAGAAGGCTTCCCTGGTGACTCAGATGATAAAGAATCTGCCTGCCATCCAGGATACCTGAATTCGATCCCAGGGTTGGGAAGAGCTCCTGGAGAAGGGAACAGCTACCCACTCCAGTATTCTTGCCTGGGAAATTCCATGGACAGAGGAGCCTGGTGGTCTACAGTCCATAAGGGTCTCAAAAAGTTGGACATGACTGAGCAACAGAGCATACATGCACATCTTTATCCATTCGCGCTTCCCTGGTGGCTCAGACCGCAAAGAATCTGCCTGCAATGCAGAAGATCTGGGTTCGATCCCTGGGTTCGGAAGATCCCCTGAAGAAGGGAACGGCTACCCTTCCATTCTTGCCTGGATAATTCCATGGACACAGGAACCTGGTAGGCAACAATCCTTGGGTTCACAAAAAGTCAGGCATGACTGAGTAACTAAAACTCCCTCTTTATTCATTCACTGTTGATGCACATCTAGGTTGTTCCCAAGTCTTGGCTATTGCAAAGAGTGCTGCTGTGAACATAGGAGTGCATGTATCTTTTTGAATTGTAGTTTTGTCTGGATATATGCCCAGGAGTGAGATTGCTAGTTCATATGGTAATGCTATTTTTAATTTTCTGAGTAACCTCCAAATTGTTTTTCACAGTGGTTGCACCAACTACATTCCTACCAACAGTGTAGGAGGGTTCCCTTTTCTCCATACCCTCTTAAGCATTTGTTATTTGCAAACTTTTTAATGATGGCCATTCTGACTGGCATGAGGCAGTACCTCATTGTAGATTTGAGAAGATATGGTACATATATACAATGGAATACTACTCAGCCATAAAAAGAATAAGATAACACCATTTGCAGTGACATGGATGCAACTAGAGATTACCATACTAAGTGATGTAAATCAGGAAGAGAAAGACAGATGCCATATGCTCTCACTTAAACGTGGAATCTAAAATATGACACCAGTGAGCCTATCTATGAAACGGAAACAAACTCAGGGACATAAAGAGGTTGCCAAGGGGAAGGGAGGCATGAGAGGGTTGCACTGGGAGTTTGGGATGAGTAGATGCACACTGGTGTATATAGAATGGATAAATGACAAGCTCCTACTGTATAGCACAAGCTTTCCGTTTGGAACAGTGGTGAAGTGTCCACTTGCCAGTGCAGGAGATGTAGGAGACATAGGTTCTATCCCTGGGTCTGGAAGATCCCCTGGAGGAGGAAATGGCAATCCACTCCAGTATTCTTGCCTGGAAAATCCCAAGGACAGAGGAGCATGGTGGGCTACAGTCCATGAGGTCACAAAGAGTTGGACATGACTGAGTGACTGATGTATAGCACAGGGAATTAATTATATTCAACATCCTGTGACAAACCAACATGGAAGAGAATATGAGAAAGAATGTATATATATATATATATATATATATATATATATATATATATGTGTGTGTGTGTGTGTGTGTGTTTATATGTGTAACTGAGTCACTTTGCTGTATGGCAGTAATTAACACATTTTAATTCAACTATACTTAAATTTAAAAAAAAATTGCTGCCTTATGACCCAGCAATCCCACTGCTGGGCATACACACCAAGGAAACCAGAATTGAAAGAGACATGTGTACCCCAATGTTCATCACAGCACTGTTTATAATAGCCAGGACATGGAAGCAATCTAGATGTCCATCAGCAGATGAATGGAAAAGAAAGCTGTGGTACATATACGCAATGGAGTATTACTCAGCCATTAAAAAGAATACATTTGAATCAGTTCTAATGAGGTGGATGAAACTGGAGCCTATTATACAGAGTGAAATAAGCCAGAAAGAAAAACACCAATACAGTATACTAACACATATATATGGAATTTAGAAAGATGGTAACGATAACCCTCCATGCGAGACAGCAAAAAGAGACATAGATGTATAGAACGGACTTTTAGACTCTGTGGGAGAGGGAGAGGGTGGGATGATTTGGGAGAATGGCATTGAAATGTGTATACTATCAGGTAAGAAACAAATTGCCAGTCTATGTTTGATACAGGTTACAGGATGCTTGGGGCTGGTGCACGGGGATGATCCAGAGAGATGATATGGGGTGGGAAGGGGGAGGGGGATTCAGGATTGGGAACTCAATGTACACCCATGGCTGATTCATGTCAATGTATGGCAAAACCAATACAGTATTGTAAAGCAAAATAAAGTAAAAATATAAATTAAAAGAAATCAGGAGTACCCAGTCCATGGGCCACAGACCAATACTGATCCACAGCCTAGGAACTGGGCCACACAGTAGGAGGTGAGTGGCAGGCAACTGAAGCTTCATCTGCCACTCCCCTACACTCGCATTACTGCCTAAATCATCTCCCCCAACCAGTCCATGGAAAAATTGTATTCCATGAAACCAGTTGATGAAAGTGAAAGAGGAGAGTGAAAAAGTTGGCTTAAAACTCAGCATTCAGAAAACTAAGGTCATGGCGTCTGGTCCCATCACTTCATGGCAAATAGATGGGGGAACAGTGGAAACAGTGACAGACTTTATTTTGGGGGGCTCCAAAATCACTGCAGATGGTGACAGCAGCCATGAAATTAAAAGACGCTTGCTCCTTGGAGGAAAAGCCATGACCAATCAAGACATCATATTAAAAAGCAGACATTACTTTGCCAACAAAGGTCAGTCTAGTCAAAGCTATGTTTTTTCCAGTGGTCATGTATGGATGTGAGCGTTGGACTATAAAGGAAGCTGAGCACTGAAGAACTGATGTATTTGAGCTGTGGTGTTGGAGAAGACTCTTGAGAGTCCCTTGGGCTGAAAGGAGATCCAACCAGTCTGTCCTAAAGGAAATCAGTCCTGAATATTCATTGGAAGGACTGAGGCTGAAGCTGAAACTCCAATACTTTGGTGACCTGATGCAAAGAACCGACTCATTTGAAAAGACCCTGATGCTAGGAAAGATTGAAGGTGGGAGGAGAAGGGGACAACAGAGAATGAGACGGTTGGATGGCATCACTGACACGACGGACATGAGTTTGAGTAGGCTCCGGGAGTTGGTGATGAACAGGGAAGCCTGGTGTGCTGCAGTCCATGGTGTTGCAAAGAGTCGGACAGGACTGAGCGACTAAACTGAACTGCACTGATTAAACCAGTCCCTGGTGCCAAAAAGGCTTGGGGACCTTTGGATTAAATGGGATCAAAAGGGTGAGACCTAATTTGATAGTATTAGTGGCCTTATAAGTAGAGGAAGAGAGATTAAAAAGGAAAGAAATAATATTAGTAATTAAGAGAGCATTTCACAACAAACAAAACAAAGGAGGGATTTATACAGACAAATAGGGGAGGGAGATTTCTACAAACAAAAATGTGAAACATGAAATAAAATATTAAAAGCTAATAAAATATTTTCTCTCAAAAGACTAACAAAATAAAAGCATTGTTTTCTCCCCAACTATCAGCAAGCTTGATTAAGGGGGAAATAGAACATAAATATATAATATTAAAATATTATATTCATTCATTTATTATTTTATTCATTCAATTGAAATATACTTATTGATTAGAAACTGTGTATCAGGAAGAAAGAGAAAATAGTGATGAACAGTGATTCTTGTACTATAGATTATGTACACTGAAATACAAATAAATGCTCATAATATGATCAGAATTTGTGTGTTAAATATAAATTCTTGAAACCAAGGACATGTACTATGAAGGAAAGCCTAGTGATTGCTGACTCCAGAAGAAATTCTGAGTATGACTAACTACCTAGATTAACCCTCAAAATGATAGACTATCTGAAAAGATCAATATCTACAAAGGAAACTAGAATAGTAAAGGTTTATCATGTAAAAAATGTCCTCCAGCAAAAAGATAAGATGTTTTGAAGAATTTATGCCAATCAATTCAACTTAGATGAAATGAATAAATTCCTTAAAAAAACACAATCACTAAATTTGTTCAAGAAAAAAATACATAAAAATATTAATATTTCTGTATCTGTAAAATAAATTGAGTCTGAAATTTTAAATCTTTCTACAAAGAAAATGCCAAGCCCTGATGACTTTGCTAGTGAAACCTCCAAATATTTCAAGAGAAATACCAGTTTTTAAATATTCAGAAATTAGAAAAGGAAGGAAGAAAGGGACAGAGGAAGGAGGGAAGAAATTTGTCCAGCTCATTTTATAGGGCTAACTTAACCCTGATATTAAAATCACTTATGATTACAAAAAAGAAAATTATAGAAAAATACAAGTTTTTAAATGAAAATACATGCAAAAATTCTAAGCAAAATTTTAGCAAATAAAATTCAATGATATGTAAAAATCAAAAACATTATTAACTGAATTTGCTCCAAGAATTCATAGGTGTACAAATAAGCAAAAATGTACTTAAAAGTTATACTTAATTGTATATGTATTACACTTCAGCAAAATTTTTAAATGTCACCAGACAAAACATATTATAGCTGTTTTTCTTCCAAATGTCTAAGGAACAGGTGATGCTTTCATTCTATGAAGTTATGTTAATCTTCATTGACAAACTTAGAGATCAATTTTATTTGTGAACACAAATTTAAAAATTCTAAATAAAAGATTAGCATATTTAGTCCTTCTGAGTATTGAAAAACTATTACACTATGATTATGTAGATTTTTTCTGAGAAATTTCAACATGAGGAGGGCTATCACTATAATTCTTCACTTAACAAAAGAGAAAAAATATTATATGATAAAGTTAAATAGATATTTGATAAAATTTAAAAGCCACTTATAATAAGTCCTTAAGCATTATGTAACAGAATAAAACTCTTTAAATGATCGATAATATTATTTCTATACATACATATGCACATATGTACATGTAGAGACTATTATTTGTTTATTATTTTATTTATATTTTGAGTAGCAAGTGTCATATTGAATAAAGAATGCTGAAACCATTTCTAGTAAAATCAGGAACATGAAAGAGATGTCTACCATTTTCATCATCATTAAAAATTCTTATAATGATCATCTCTCCATTAAGGCCTTCCCTAACTACTCTGTCTAAAATTCAGTCCCCACCCTCATTCCAAGCCTTTCTGTTCCCCTTTTATACTTTCTCTTCAGCCTTTGTCATTATCCAGTATTATCTAATATTTCTTTTGCTTATGTCTGTCTTCCTTAAGAATATATATTTTGTCTGTTTTATTCACAGGTATATCCTTAACACCCACACAATGCCTGTGCATTACCCTCTCAATAAATAATTTCTACATAATGCGTTATGTAACAAGACAAGATTATGAAGCAGTAAGCTTAAATATTGGAAGACAAAATTCACTTTTTTTATTAGTAGATGATAATATTGAATACCTAGAAAACCCAACATAGACTTATAATGTAACCATTAAATTTAATAAAATAATTGGACAAGGTGGCTGGAGATGAGTATACAAAATCAAGATTTTTTTCTTTGTATTGTAACATGCATTTAAAAATGAAGATGGGGCAAATGTCTCATTCATGGGGACAAATAAAAATTGCAAATACAAAGGTAACATAAAATTTTAAAGTAATATAAAAAGACAGAACCTATATAATAAAAATTCTAAAAAGAAATAAAACACTATATTATTTTAGTAATATATTTTAGATATAAATTCTTAATATCTTACAATATAAACGTTTTTTATATTAGTATAACTGAAACAATTCAAACTATAATTCCAATATTTTTGGAAATTGGATTATAAAATTTATATAGAAAAACATATGTCTCATAATATCCATGAAAAAAATTTTAATCTACAATGTTGGACAACTTTTCTTAAGAGACAGTAATAAAATTTACTATAAAGTTATTGCAATCAAAATAATATGGGGCTAATTTGAGGATAAACAGAGCAAAGAACAAAATAAAGGGCCTATACTAACTCCAAACATAATGTGAAATAACATATGACTAAAATGAAATGAAATTTCTATGGGAAAAGGCTGGTCTATTTAATAAATTATGCAGGAAAAAACATTCTGTTCATTTTGAAGAAAATAAAAAATCAAGCACCTCATACAATACAAAAATAAATATAAGATGGATTAAATTTAAATGCAAAGGATAAGAATTAAATTATTAGACTATAACTTAGTAGACTTTTTCACAACCTCACTCGCAGTAAGGGAAGTCTTCTAAAGTCAAACAGGAAATCCAGAAAAGAAAAGACAGACATTGCATGCAATGACGTTATATGCAAAAGACTAAGGCTAAGCGAAATCAATGCATACCAAATGCTTAGGTTGGAGGATATTTAACTAAGGTGGCTGTCAAAAAATCAATATCTTTAATATTAAAAGCTTTAAGTTTTGTCAATAATCCTATTATAAATAAATAGAAATAGAACAATGGGCTAAGAATATGAACAGACTAATTTACAGAAGAGGAAATACAAATGTCCAATAAATACTAAAAGGCAATCATAGTCATGATAATGCATATACAAAAAAATTATACTCTATTTTATCTATAAAAATGCAAAGTTTTGCAAGTGTAATAGCATCATAGACTGGGGAGAATATAGAGAAACAGTCACTCTCATAAATTTCTAGTAGAAACATGAATTAATACAAACTTTTTAAGTGGTAATCTTTTGGTAAGTGTTTAACACATGCCACACCTACTAAGATGTTATTGAAATGGTTCCAAGATATATTAAACATAACAAGGAGTATGTCTGATTCCTTTCTGTGTAAAATAGGATGATAGATTTAGTACATATTGTATTAGAATAGTTTACAGCTATAAAAAGTAGAATCAGACATAAACAAGTCATATTGCATGCTAAATTGAATGGGAGGGAGAAAGACTTGATGGACTAGTCTTGGAAACAGCACATATCACTACTATTCACTTTAATTAGCTAGAACTCAGTCATGTGACCACATGAAATTGCAAAAGAGACTGAGAAAATGTAATCTATCTGTGCCCAAGAGGAAGAGAAGAAGGTTTTAATGGACTGTTAACAGTCTCTGTGATAGATAGAAATATAGATAGATGATGATATTAATAGATAATAGACATTGGGCAAGCTATCTGACTGTATCTGTAACTATACCACATAAATTCAGTATAATCATAATTTTTATTTCTGGCAGAAATTATGAGAAACTCTGAATAAGGATTGTGCTATTATTTCAGAATCAAATAGAAGAGAGTGAGAGTTTTATTGTATTTTATACCTCTCTGGACATATGCTCCCTAAACATATATATTTTTTACCCTTTATCCCCCCAAAAAGGGACTACAGGATGTAAGTAAAAAGACTAGATCCCATATGTCTTCTTTGTTTCTCTATGCATTTAAACTGAATAGATGCATTTATAATAACTAATAAGCACGTAACAAAAAATAACTGCTAAAAGTACGCTGAAAAAAATACACGTATTTTTCCACAAGCAACTTGACAAGCTATCTTATTAAAATGAAAAAGTCAGTATATAAAGATATATAAACTAGGCTGTTTATTGCATCTTTGTCAAGGCAGATGTAACAACATCTCTTGATGGAACCTGAAAAACTAGTGGGAAACATAGTATGGAAAAGCAATTCTCACACTTTTTTGGTTTCATAATCCTTTCACACTTTTAAAACTTATTAAGGACTTCCAAGACTTTCTGTTTATGTGGGTTGAATTTATCACTATTTTTCATATTAGTATTTCACTAAGAAATTTAAATTTTTAATAACTCATTTGAAATAAAAATAAACTTACCATATATTAACACATAACATATTTTATTTAAAAATGGATATTTTCACAAAATAAAAAATGTTTATTGAAAAGAGTGGAACTGTTATATTTTGCAAGTCTCTAATGACTGTCTTTATAAAATACAGCTTCAATCAGCTTTTACATTTTTAATCTGCTGCTGTGTGTTATGTTGGCTAATATACATGAAAAAAACTCAGCCACACATAGATATTTAGTTGCAAAAGGGGAGATTAGTTTAATAGCATTTTCAGATCATTTTTATGTTCTTCTTTGGTATTATACCAAAATGTAACAAGTAACTGTTTATTAAGTGTTAACTGCAATGTAAAATCTGAAATCTATATCAGTGAATTTATTGTAAAATAAGTTCATGAATATGTTTTGTAACATATCTATGTACGTTTAAAAAGTAGTATGTTAGGTATTGAAAATGCTAGGGGAGGGCTTCCCTGGTGATCCCATGGTTGGGACTCGGTGCTTTCACTGCAGGGGCCCCCAGGTTTGACCCCTGGTCAGGGAACAAAGATCCTGCAAGCCATGTGGTGTTACCAAAAAAATAAAATAATGTACAAATTAGAAGAAAATGCTATCGAGAAAAAGCAAGGAAGTAAGACAGAGAGGATGTGTGTATCAGGGACAACGTCACTGAAAAGGTGACATCTCATCAAAGATCCATCTAAAGGCGGCTGGCAGGCTGTCTGGGTTAAGAACGTTTCTGATAGAACAGCAAATGCAAAGGTCCTGCGGCAGAATGATGCCTGGTCAGGGATAACAAGGTTGAAGTAGCCAGAGTAGCATGAGAATGGGAGAGGTTAGTAGGCGATGCCAGAGAGGCAGAGGGCACAACACCTGGTTCTAAGTTTGTGCAGTTAGATTAAAATATTTATTTTGCACTTTAAGCAGCTCTTTTACCCTTTTATGATTTTGAAGTATCATGCATTGATCATTTGGGAAATATTGGTTCATTAAGTTATAGCAGACCTCCCAAATGTTGACACATCATTATATAATATAAAAGAATCAACTCTATTAATATACCAATGATGTTCAGGGTGGTAGATAAAAGTATTCTAAAATTGCTTATAAGCTTGAACTTGATCATCAACAAAAAAAATCATCAGTTGTTTTCCTTGAAGTGACAGGCTCACTTTGTTCATTTGTAAATCTTATTTCATTTAATTTCCAATACCCAGATCTAAATAACCAGTTTTTCAGTCTTTATTTTTTCTTAAAAACGGTGCTTCATGGAAAGCGCAGCTGCCTTTAAGCTCACAAGTCAATTACAGATGAGCTTTTCCTTGAGGCAGCCATCATACTTCAGTCTGCCAGAAACATGCTTCATGCAGTCTTCTCATTTCACCAGCCAGAATATTAAAGGGGCATATACTCAAGGCAATGGCAACCCACTCCAGTACTCTTGCCTGGAAAATCCCATGGACGGAGGAGCCTGGTGGGCTGCAGTCCACGGGGTCACACAGAGTCGGACACGACTGAAGCGACTTAGCAGCAGCAGCATATACTCAGGGGTTGAGATTAAATATTATTAATTTTTACTATCTCATCAAAAGACATTCTTCAATGAAACTGACTTCAAACAGAGAGTGTCTGGTGGTAAAGAGTAATTAACTGCCAGTGCAGTTTAATGTGGAGAAGGCAATGGCACCCCACTCCAGTACTCTTGCCTGGAAAATCCCATGGATGGAGGAGCCTGGTGGGCTGCAGTCCATGGGGTTGCAAAGAATTGGACACGACTGAGCGACTTCACTTTCACTTTTCACTTTCATGCATTCAAGAAGGAAATGGCAACCCACTCCAGTGTTCTTGCCTGGAGATTCCCAGGGATGGGGGAGCCTGGTGGGCTGCCGTCTCTGGGGTTGCACAGAGTCGGACACGACTGAAGTGACTTAGCAGCAGCAGCAGCAGCAGCAGTTTAATGTGACTGCCTTGATTCATGCTAAGTGGCACTAGTGGTAAAGAACCCACCTGCCAGTGCAGGAAACATAAAGATGCAGGTTCGGTCCCTGGGTTGGTAAGATACCCTGGAGTAGGAAATGGCTACCTACTCTAGTATTCTTGCCTGGAGAAACTCATGGACAGAGGAGCCTGGAGGGCTATAGTCCATGGGGTTGCAGAGTTGGACGTGACTGAAGGGACTTAGCACAGTCCAAGTTTGGATCAGTGATACCAACTGTTTGGCTGTGTGACTTAGGAGACACTTACTTAATTCTAGAGAGGCTCAGTTTTTTGTTTTGTTGCTGTTGTTTTTATCTGCAAAAAGTAAAGCAATCACACAATTTAAGTGCCCAATACGTAGTTCACAAATTTCGAATACAGACTGGAGTATTAATATGCAGCACCTCAGATGAACATAGAGTTGAGCAGTTGTAAAATCTACTGGGGAGTTGGCTGGCTGACAGAATTAGAAATAAAACCATAGTTTTATGATAATTACTTTGTCTTTTTATCTGTGAAGATATCCAATTGTGACACAATGATTTGGCTATCTGAGTTTTAGTTTTTCAGTCCCCAGAATGAGAACAGCATATCTTTTCATCTCAGTAGTAGCTGAAGGCAAAATCTAGGCTGTCCAGACTATAAGAAGGAGGTAAAATACCCAAACATTTTCTGGATTTTGGCTGTTTATGGACCCTATTTGACCCATATATGCACCCAGTTATTCTCAAGTAGAATGTTGAAGAGCTGCATGATAGAAAACATGCATAGAGCACTCTTAAGAACTTTTGAAAAAATGTACTTTGTTTAGATTCTTATACTTGACTGTGAATCAGTTTAAATTTTAAGTAATAATATATAGTAACACAAAAGTAAAGAGTGGTTAGTTATTTCTAAATGATGAAGTAATCATTGGTTTTTATTTTCTTTTTATGTTACTCTGTTTTTCTACCATTAGCATTTTTGTTTACTGTTTTAAAGTTATTTAAAATTGTTTTAAAAACAGAAAAATCACAGTGAGCTTGGTTTAGGAATTTTATTGCAATTTTGCACAGCATTTAAATTTTCAAAGGATTAGTTAAAATTTGAAAAGAACAGTGCATTTACCTTGGCAAAGGGAGAAAATAGACTTTGTAGTGGTTTTAGCCTTTCATCCACAACTTTTAGGAAAAGACTGCCTACCCAAAAGCCATTAGTTTAATGACACAATGTAAGTGTTATTCTGGGAAGTAGAACGCTGTGATTAAACCTGTGCTAAATCTCTGCCACCCTTGGGTTTTTGCTCTCATCCTAACAAAGAGTGCTCAAGTCAGACATGGAACAGCCTTCAGTGCAGCATAGGGTTTGTAGGTCTTGTCTTGACATCCCCAAGTGCTTCTTTGACCTCCAAAGCCCTTCCGGGGGCAGCTGTTCACCCTGAAGACTTTCCTCCCCTGAGAAATCCATCTTCGGAAGGTTGTGAGCTGCTAGTTCCTCAGAAATCTCCTGTTCATTTGGCAGCTGGAAGTGATTTCCTCTCTCGGCTATAGAAAAGGGAAAAAATAACTTCCTTAGAGCGCTCTGACAAAGGCAGCAACCAACTTCTACTTTGGGGGAAATGCATTGGATTTTTGGAAGGAAACTGAATCCTGAAGATGACTTTTACTTTTAACATTGGTCTGGGGCTTCAGAGAGATTAGGTATTTTAGGGAGAACTCAGTCATCTCCACCCTGCTCGTTTTACAGAGGAGGAAATGTGGGTGCAGAGAGCAGGAGTGACAGAGCCAGTGTCACTCAGCTGGTTAGCAGCCACGTCAGGGCCTGACTTCAGTTGCACTGGCTACTTCCGCATGGTGACCAGTGGCTTCCAAAGGTATTAGCTATATGTTATCAGCAAAAACAGTCAACCAAAAAATAACCCTGTGTACATTTTGCAAAGCTGATCAGTAAGGAAGTGGAGATTTAAATCTCTATATTTGAAAGTTAAAAGTGGGTCCCACTGTTTTATCAGTGTTGTTCCCAGAGTCCATGGATAAGCCTCTCTCACTTTAACTTCATTCAGACTTACTTATCAGCACCTTAGCACACTGGCAGGCACCAGAAAAAATTTAGATGAATGAATACTGATTGGGAAGCCAGTAGTGGATTAAACATCTAATGTATGGGAAAGTACTCTGAAAGCCTGTGAAAGGTTAAATTCCCTGTAAAAAGGGAATAGCCTTACACAGACATACATTCCATTGTCCCATGTTTTACAGACACCGAGATGTACATATATATATGTTTTTTTTTTACTGTATTTTGACTTGTTAATCCAGAGATTGATAAAATATAGTCAATGAGGTAAATTATGTTTATTCTCTTGAGATTAAAAACCATTATTGTTTATTAACATCTAGTAACTATGATGGATAAGGCAATGGCAACCCACTCCAGTACTCATGCCTGGAAAATCCCATGGACAGAGGAGCCTGGTAGGCTGCAGTCCATGGGGTGGCTAGGAGTTGGACACGACTGAGCGACTTCACTTTCACTTTTCACTTTCATGCATTGGAGAAGGAAATGGCAACCCACTCCAGTGTTCTTGCCTGGAGAATCCCAGGGATGGGGGAGTCTGGTGGGCTGCCGTCTCTGGGGTAGCACAGAGTCAGACACGACTGAAGCGACTTAGTAGCAGCAGCAGCAGTAACTATGAACCTCTCATTATTAAAGTAGGAATGGTTGATTCACAATTTTTCAAGACATTGGCCCACCAAAATACAAAAACTATAGATCATTTTCCAAAATCTTTTTGCTTGTCAAAATCATTTTAAATCAAATTGAAACCTGTAAAGTCTTTATATCAGGTATGTGGTTGCAACGTTTATTATATAAGCATGCTTTCCTCTTTTACTTTTAAGACATAACAAGTACAAACTGGAACCTATTATACAGAGTGAAGTAAGCCAGAAAGAAAAACACCAATACAGTATACTAACGCATATATATGGGATTTAGAAAGATGGCAATGATAACCCTGTATGCGAGACAGCAAAAGAGACACAGACGTATAGAACAGTCTTTTGGACTCTGTGGGAGAGGGAGAGGGTGGGATGATTTGGGAGAATGGCATTGAAACATGTATAATATCATATATGAAACGAGTCGCCAGTCCAGGTTCAATGCATGATACTGGGTGCTTGGGGCTGGTGCACTGGGATGACCCAGAGGGATGGTACGGGGAGGGAGGTGGGAGGAGGGTTCAAGATGGGGAGCACGTGTATACCTGTGGCGGAGTTATGTTGATGTATGGCCGAACCAATACAATATTGTAAAGTAATTAACCTCAATTAAAATAAATAAATTTATATTAAAAAACACAATTATAACCAAGAAGAATTTAAAAAATAATAAATAAAATAGAATCTTAAGTAACATTTCCCTCACACTTTAATATAGGATTAGTAGAGAATGGTCAACTTTGAAATTCCCTGAGTTGAAAAACAAATACAGTGAAGTCAGTCGCCTCACTGTTTCTGAAACACACTAGGTGCACTCTCATCTTGAGACAATATCCACTCTCATCAGTGCCTAATTATTACTGCTAGAATTCCCACCCCACTCCTCCTAACTCCTTAGGGCCTCTGTCAAACATCACCACCTCCACAGTACCATTATGTATTACAACACACACTGCCACCATCTTCTCGCCACCTGAAATGCACTGTAAAATAAGGGAAAGACCTCGACTCTTGTAGTCAGAAAGCCCTGGTTTTCTTCCCAACCGCACTGCTGACTGGCGGGGTGAACAATTTTGTCCTCAGTAAAACCATAAATGGTGGTAACATTACTTACTTCAAAATATCCTTATCAGAAGACGAAATGTTGCATATGAAACTGCCTGGCACATAAGAAGTGCTCAATAAGAGTTAGATTCTTTCCTCCCATTCATATTTAGCAGCTGCCTGAACGCCAACTTATTATATTCTATAATTATCCAGCGTGAAAATCTTGCTTCTACAACATGGCCCTTGAAGTCACCTGCTTCTCCCTGTTCAACCACCAGGACCTGCTATAGATGCTAAGCTCACCAAAGTAGTTATGCAGTCAACTCATTTCAAGCTGGGGACTAAAGAATACAATGTCATATTTTTTTAAAATTAGCAGTTCATCTCTTTCCCAAGCCAAATTAAGCTTATTTTGATCATTAATTCCCTTGATTGAAATGGATGTGGCTCAGTAGTAGCTAGAGAAACAGTTATTAAGACAAATCTTCAAAAATAATAATAAATGAAGAAGTCATGCGCATCCATGTACCTTGCTGACCCTGCAGGAGTGGCCCTGGTTGCCGCCTCCACCTGGAGCTGGCGCAGATGTAGATGACCGTGCGTATGTACTCGGACCCGCAGAGCTTCCTGGATCCTTCACTCCTTGCTTCTGAAATGGCAAGCATAACAGAGAAGGTAAATAACATAAAAATGAAACCTCTCATTTTGCTGAGGACTGAATGAGAGTCTGATATGGTGAATATTGTCAAACCAAGTTTTGAAGTTGCCCTCCCACTCTCGGCCAATGTATATGAACTTTCCTGCCATTTTATTGGTCAATATCTCACTTTAATGATATTTGCTAAGCACATAGGTGATACCATGAAGTTTTGAAAATGAGTTTTTATGATTATTGCTAGTTATTCAGTCACTTCCAACCAGCATCACTTACTATTTAGCTGCATTCATGAGACAACAGGACACTTGGAAGACATCATGGAAAACATATGGACTTTATAGGTAGGCAAGTCTGAGTTTCAATGTCAGCCTTACCCCTTACTGAGTAATATAGGGCAAGTTTTAAACATTTTAAGCCTCAATAATCATGTCTATAGGGGCTTCCCTGGTAGCTCAGTTGGTAAAGAACCCGCCTGCCATGCAAGAGACCCTGGTTCAATTCCTGGGTAGGGGAGATCCCCTGGAGAAGGGATAGGCTACTCTCTCCAGTAATTTGGGGCTTCCCTGGTGGCTCAGACAGTAAAGAATTGCCTGCAATATGGGAGACCTGGGTGATCCCTGGGTTGGGACGACACCCTGGAGGAGGGCATGGCAACCCACTCCAGTATTCTTGCCTGGAGAATCCCCATGGACAGAGGAACCTAGTGGGCTACAGTCCTAGGGGTTGCAAAGAGTCACACACAACTGAGCAATCAAGCACAATCATGTCTATAGAATGGGAAGACCTACCTCATAAGGGTTTTTGTTAAGTATTGAAAGCACCATCTATTTCAAAGCAATGAGAATGCACACTTAAGAATTCAGGTTCTCATGTTTTGGGCTTGAATCCTGCTTTCCCACTTGCCAGATCTAGAATCTCAATCAAGATATTTAACATCTCCAAGCATCCTTCACTGTGATGTTGCATTGATAACAGTGACTACTTCCTAGAGCTAATGAGATAATGTGTCTCCTGCTTGACAAAATAAACAGTCAATAATTATTGATTGTCTGCTTGTCTTATCATCCAGACAAAGTAGAGAGATAATGTTCCTTTAGAATTCAGGAGTGTTTCTCTGACTAGAATCTTCCTTGCTATTCTTTACCCTATGACTTAGGTATGCCTTTATCACCACATGTTTTTATAATAGAAAACTGAATTCATAATCTCAAACAGCTAAATAATGAAATTTCTCTTCCAGTAATCCTCTGAAAGCACTAGCTCTTGCAAAGCTTTTACCTACACTGAAAATTCTAAAATTTGAGATATTAAAGAATTATTGTCTCCTTTTTTAGGAAATTAGACAAATAATTATTTAGTTGATTTTGTTGAGTCTTTGTGATGGTGGTAGTTTAGTCACTAAGTCGTGTCTGACTCTTGCAAACCCATGGACTGTAGCCCACCAGGCTCCTCTGTCCATTGGATTCTCCAGGCAAGAATACTGGATTAGGTTGCCATTTCCTTCTCCAGTCTTTGTGATAGCTGAAAAAATCACTTGAGCCTGTGGATTAAGATCAATTCACCCATAATATTTGTGGCATTGCTATTCTCCGGTAAGGAAGCTAGAGAACGTAACAAAATAATCTATGCTGCCATTGGATGCATCTCTGATTCTGAAAAATAGAATACTGTTTCAAAGAAGTGAGGCTTTCTTTGTCTCTCTGGCTGCAGTATAGGTAATGGGTTAAGGGAGACAATGTTTGAGGCAGGGGAAACAAAAAAGGCTTTTGCAATAATTTAGATGAGATACAATGGTGTCTTAAACTAAGGTCCTGGTAAAGGGGATGGGGCAAAAAGATAATTAGATAACTGAAGGATTTGGTACCGACTGTGCAACAGAGGTAAGGGAGAGAGCAGCCATAAGTTGTACTTGGGTTTCTGGTGTGCACAGCTGAGAGGTAGAGTGCTTATTTGCTAAGAAAATCACCAAAGGTGCAGGGATTTTTTTTGACATCAAGCAGAGGTATCTTATCTTTTATGGGCCAAAACTGCAGGTTACTCTGTGTCATTTGTCAACTCCAGAGGGACATCTGCATGACCAAGTCTAGTATACTCACATCAGCAATTATCCAGCAATGTATTTCCAACTTTTTGCTTTCTCTGGAGACATACTGCCCAACATGATAAAGCTAGTTTTCACAAAGCACTGCAGTAAAGTGGGCTATGCTTCTGCAAAACTCAAAAGAAAATTATTCAGCCAAGGAATGACCTCTACCCTAGATATTGGATATACTCTGTTTTCTCTGAACTCTGCTATCACCCTTACTTGATCTCCTAAGGCTCAAAATAGTGTCATCTTTTCCCAGCTCTAAAGACCTCATCAGGGCTCTTGCTAATCTGGGATGAAGACCTGAACTCAGCCTGTGACCAAATGCAGGCAAGCTAACCGGCCATGTCAATTATCCAGATGAAAAAGCTACTGCCAAAAATGAGGCTGCCAGCTGCAGAGCCTCAAATTCAGGAGCTCACTTTGTTTTCCCCATTTGTGAGTTGACAGAGGATTGAATTACTTAAAGAACTCTTTTGAACTTGAAATTCTAAGTCTTGTTATAATTGGCTGATTCTGTTACTCCCGCCCCGAAAAACGTTCAGTGGCTCAGCATTACCTGGAGAATAAAATGCAGTCTGGCATTTAAGGCTCTCCACTCAGGTGCCCAAATATGACTCCTTTCACATCCTTCAAGGTCCAATCAGAGAGGAGACAACCCAAATGAAAATTAATCTTTCTAATCTCTTGACCAACAACAGTTTGTTGCTTGTACCTCTAACTGGAGCCCTTACTCCATTTTGTTGGGAGGTTAACACAACTTTTTCTCCTCAGCAGCAACAGTTTGTAACTCAAGTTACTATCTGCATGGCTTTGACTGTGTAATGGCTTCTCTGAGCTTTAGTTTCCTCATCTGCGAGGAGATAATATTTGTCTTGAAGATGGTACAAACTGACATAAGTAAAGCACCTGGCATGATATATGATGCTTAATATACACTCAAGTAAATTAACAATTCATATGCAAGAGATCAGAACATGTAAATTTGGGTCAAAACTAGCTAAAAAATATAATTTGGGGTCTTTTATGCATAACTCTCAATCTCAAAGTTTATCCATAAATTTGCAGTCTTTTTTCCCCTTCTTTTATTCTTCCCTTTCCTTCTTTCCTCTCCTCTTTTCCACTTATTTCCTCTTTAGAAATAAGTTCTAAAAAGGAAGAAACTTAGAGTACTCTTTCCTAAAGTATTGTCTTCAGGACATGAATCTTTTCTGATGATTTTTGGAGAAAAAAGTACCCCATTCCAATGTTCCCTTTCCTGAAGATCAGTTAAGTTTACTAATATAGTCAGGGCTCAAACAAGACTTGTAGTTAGGAAACTTCTTTAACTTTGTTTAACTCAATGTTTCACAAACTTATTTGGCTCTAGAAAATTTCACTGTGAAATTGATTAATACCTGGGATAGTCATGAATTACTAGAGTAGATGTGTCTCTGTGCTAAGTTGCTTCAGTCGTGTCTGACTCTGTGTGACCCCATGGACTGCAACCCACCAGGCTCCTCCATCCATGGGATTCTCCAGGCAAGAATATGGGAGGGCTTGCCAGTTCCTTCCCCAAGACATGTTTCTAGTTCCAAGAAAATGGTAGGGTTATATTTCTCTGAACTTTAAACTTATTTGTGGCCACGAGACACAGTTTAGCAAATAAAATGTGAGTGGAAGGGACACATGTCACCTCTCCCTGGCATTTAAGGATCACTGCATGGTTCCCCAGTTCCACCCCTCTCCTCCTGCCTTGGTGACCAACAACAGTCCTGATGACAGAATCTGGTCTCTGAGTCAGAACAATATGGATCAGGGCAGCCTGATAACCTGTAATGAACAGGTAATATGAACGAGAAATCTTTATTAGTTAAAGCCACTGATATATAGTAATTATTGATTGCAGCAACATCAGCAAAGTAAGATGAATTATTTGGCCTTAATAACTGGCTTTAATTATCACACATTCAAAATTATCAATTACATGAAGGTCCACAATTAACATGACCCGAAATTTCAAATTAACAACTAGACAGTGAATTCAGTAAACTTTTCACCTATATACTGCTCATAGAGGAACTGTGGTAAGAAGAATGCCTAATAGACGGTTTGGGGGACAGAGTGGCAGAAAAGTTGTAAGTACTGTCTGTAGCATTAGATGTGGGAAATTTTATCTCAGTTCTGTCATTTTATATCTGTGTGACCTCAGGAAATACATATGACTCTGAATCTGTTTCTTCATTTATAAAATGTAGATAACACTGCTGACTTCACTAGGCTAGTTGTCAGGATTAAAGTGTGAAAGAGCACTGATCAAGAGTCTCTAGCACAAAGAGAACTTTTAATAAATTGATCACTGATGGTAATCATAATAATTCTACCAAATATTATTGTACCTTACCATAGTGATCTTGGTGTTAGAATGCTCAAGTTTTATCATCGCCACTTTAGTTTTTAGTTGAGAGAGGATGAGAAAGTGATTTAACCTGTATTACATTTTCTAATTTGTAAATTGAAAAACATCACAGCATCAAATGAAGTAATGTTAATTATATACTGACAAATTATGTAGCATACCATACAAAGCTACTTTGTGGTAATGATGATTACGAGATCACTGTATAAATTCATTAGCAAACACTAACTTATTTTTATCATTTTTTAACACAGAGTTAGTGCTGCTACTCCTTGGCTAATATTCCTACCTACTGCTTCCAGAGGGTGCTTTCTTTAAATGGCACCACTATACACTCAACTGTTCTCATGGGTCATTCACAACTCCTCGTGCTCCCTCACTCTTCACTGACTGAATCCTCCTGCACACACACATACCTATTAAATTACACAGTCTCATTACTTCTACCTTCTAAATGTCCCTCTGGTCCACCCACTACTGTATATCCCCTTTGTCATTATCTAAACTTCCTTTCAGTTCAGTTAAGTTGCTCAGTCGTGTCCGACTCTTTGCAACCCCATGGACTGCTGCATACTCAGCCTCCTTATCCATCACCAACTCCCAGAATTTACTCAAACTCATGCCCATTGAGTCGATGATGCCATCCAACCATCTCATCCTCTGTTTTCCCCTTCTCCTCCCGCCTTCAATCTTTCCCAGAATCAAGGTCTTTTCAAATGAGTCAACTCTTTGCATCAGGTGGCCGACGTATCAGAGTTTCAGCTTCAACATCAGTCCTTCCAATGAACACCCAGGACTGATCTCCTTTAGAATGGACTGGTTTGATCTCCTTGCAGTACAAGGGACTCTCAAGAGTCTTCTCAAACACCGCAGTTCAAAAGCATCAATTCTTTGGGACTCAGCTTTCTTCTTGGTCCAACTCTCACATCCATACATGACTACTGGAAAAACCAAAGCTTTAACTAGACAGACCTTTGTTGGCAAAGTAATGTGTCTGCTTTTCAATATGCTGTCTAGGTTGGTCATGGATTTTCTTCCAAGGAGCAAACATCTTTTAATTTTATGACTTCAGTCATCATCTGTAGTGATTTTGGAGCCCCCCAAAATAAAAAGTCTGTCACTGTTTCCACTGTTTCCCCATCTATTTCCCATGAAGTGATAGACTAGATGTCATGATCTTCGTTTTCTGAACGTTGAGCTTTAAGCCAACTTTTTCACTCTCCTCTTTCACTTTCATCAAGAGGCTCTTTAGTTATTCTTCACTTTCCACCCTAAGTGGTGTCATCTGCATATCTGAGGTTATTGATATTTCTCCTGGCAATCTTGATTCCAGATTGTGCTTCATCCAGCCCAGCATTTCTCATGATGTACTCTTCATATAAATTAAATAAGCAAGGTGATAATATACAGCCTTGACATACTCCTTTTCCTATTCGAAACCAGTCTGTTGTTCCATGTCCAGTTCTAACTATTGCTTCCTGACCCACATACAGCTTTTTCAAGAGACAGGTCAAGTGGTCTGGTATTCCCATCTCTTTAAGAATTTTCCACACTTTGTTGTGATCCACACAGTCAAAGGCTTTGGCATAAGTAAATAAAGCAGAAGTAGATGTTTTTCTGGAACTCTGTTGCTTTCTTGATGATCCAACACATGTTAGCAATTTGATCTCTGGTTCCTCTGTCTTTTCTAAAACCAGCTTGAACATCTGGAAGTTCACGTACTATTGAAGCCTGGCTTGGAAAATTTTGAGCATTACTTTGCTAATGTGTGATATGAGTGCAACTGTGTTGTAGTTTTAGGATTCTTTGACATTGTCTTTCCTGGGGATTGGAATGAAAGCTGACGTTTTCCAATCCTGTGGCCACTGCTGAGTTTTCCAAATTTGCTGGCATATTGGGTGCAGCACTTTCACAGCATCATCTTTTAGGATTTGAAATAACTCAACTGGAATTCCATCACCTCCACTAGCTTTGTTTGTAGTGATGCTTCCTAAGGTCCACTTCACTTCACATTCCAGGATGTCTGGCTCTAGGTGAGTGATCACACCATCATGATTATCTGGATCATGAAGATCTTTTTTGTATAGTTCTTCTGTGTATTCTTGCCACCTCGTCTTAATATCTTCTGCTTCTGTTAGGTCCATACCATTTCTGTCCTTTATTGTGCTCATCTTTGCACAAAATATTCCCTTGGTATCTCTTATTTTCTTGATGAGATCTCTCATCTGTCCCATTCTGTTGTTTTCCTCTATTTCTTTGCACTGATTACTGAGGAAGGCTTTTTTTTTTTAATCTCTCCTTGCTATTCTTTGGAACTCTTCATTCAAATGGTATATCTTTCCTTTTCTCTTTGCCTTTCATTTCTCTTCTTTTCACAGCTATTTGTAAGCCTTCCTCAGACAACCATTTTGCCTTTTTGCATTTCTTTTTCTTGGGGATGTTCTTCATCATTGCCTCCTGTACAATGTCATGAACCTCCATCCATACTTCTTCAGGGACTCTGTATCTAATCCCTTGAATCTATTTGTCACTTCCACTGTATAATTGTAAGGGATTTGATTTAGGTCATACCTGAATGGACTAGTAGTTTCCCCTACTTTCTTCAGTTTAAGTCTGAATTTGGCATTAGGGAGTTCATGGTCTGAGCCACAGTCAGCTCCCAGTCTTGTTTTTGCTGACTGTATAGAGCTTCTCCATCTTTGGCTGCAAAGAATATAATCAGTCTGTTTTCAGTATTGATCATCTGGTAATGTCTATGTGTAAAGTCTTCCCTTGTGTTGTTGGAAGAGGGTATTTGCTATGACCAGTGCATTCTCTTGGTAGAACTCTATTATCCTTTGCCCTGCTTCATTCTGTACTCCAAGGCCAAATTTGCCTGTTACTTCAGGTATCTCTTGACTTCCTACTTTTGCATTCCAGTCCCCTATAATGAAAAAGACATCTTTTTTAGGTGTTAGTTCCAGAAGGTCCTATAGATCTCCGTAGAACCATTCAACTTTTTTCAGCATTACTGGTTGGGACATAGACATGGATTACTGTGATATTGAATGGTTTGCCTTGGAAATGAAGAGAGATCATTCTGTTGTTTTTGAGACTGCATCCAAGTACTGCATTTCAGACTCTTTTGTTGGCTGTGATGGCTACTCCATTTCTTCTAAGGGATTCTTGCCCATAGTAGTAGATATAATGGTCTTCTGAGTTAAATTCACACATTCCAATCCATTTTAGTTTGCTGATTCCTAAAATGTTGACATTCACTCTTGCCATCTCCTGTCTGACCACTTCCAATTTGCCTTGATTCATGGATCTAATATTCCAGGTTTCCATGCAATATTGTTCTTTACAGCATTGGACTTTACTACCATCTCCAGACATATCCACAGCTGGGTGTTGTTTTTGCTTTGGTTCTGCTTCTTTATTCTTTCTGGAGTTATTTCTTCACTGATATCTGGTAGCATATTGGGCACTTACCTACCTGGGGAGTTCATCTTTCAGTGTCCTATCTTTTTGTGTTTTCATAATTTTCATGGGGTTCTTAAGGCAAGAATACTGGTTTGCCATTTCCTTCTCCAGTGGACCACATTTTGTCAGACTTCTAATCTATACTTCCATTTAGATTATGGCAATGGCCTCTCACCTGGCCTCACATCCTTCATCAATCCATTCTCTATACTGCTGCCAGAACACATGATTATTACCCACATTGAAGATTCTTCTAAGATTTTTTGTTTTCCTCAATAAAAAGTAAAAATTCCTTTCACATGGCCTGCAAGACTTTTTATGATCTGGCAGTACTCGTATAGGTCTTTGATACCCTGAAATTGTAAATGGTCCACCTATAGCAAATATCTGAGTTTTTGGGAAAGTTCATGTTCTCTACGTTTCAAGGCCTTTCACATACTATTTTCTTCATTTAAAACTCCTTCTCCTCCCCTTTTTAAAACTGGTTAACTGCTACACTACAAGTATCTGTAGAACCAATATTGAAATACCATTTATCTAGATAACTCTGCATAATCTTATGGATAAAAATTTACCATTCATTTTAGTGATTTTTAAAATGCCCTATCAGTGAGAATTAAATGAGCAGCTAAAAATAGTTTTATTAGTGATCTCAGAAACAGTAATATATAATGCTTCATTTTGTATTGACAGAGAATTTTTATTCTTTTTATGTTTGCATTGTTATTTGGGGCTTTTAGAAATTGTTAAAGCAATCATCAGAATATATGTAATAATTTAGAAAATTCACTAAAACTATTATTGAGTTACGATGAAAGGTCCCTAAAGTATCCTGGGATCATTTGTTCTTCCTGGTATAATGGCATCATATCTTTTAATAGCTGGCTTATCCAAAGAACATACAGACAAGGAGAGAGTACATTTTTCATGAGACATTACCGATGCTACCTAAATGTCTCATCAATTTAAAAAATAAGCAGTGCTCATTTGATAAGATGCATAACCATGTTTTTAAGGGTTCCAATTTAATGAGCATGCTCTGCTTTCTATTTAACCCATGACTAGTTTCATGTAAATTGTTAGCCTTTTAGTTTTATCACCAACGGGGTAAGCCAACCTAAGCAAATGAAGACTAATAGCCTAGTAAATGTTCTATGGATCTGAGGGTGGATTTGAACATTGTACTATATCCTGAACAAACAAGATACGAAGCCCAGATGTTGTATTAAGGAACAAATGAGGTCATAAGCACAATCTGTATTTCCCGCAGGAGGAGTTGGGCCTTGGCAAGGACCCAGCCAGCTGCTAAGGGCAAAGAGGTTCTCAGAGCAAGAAGTGGGGATGTGGTCTGGGATCATCGAAGTGAGAACAACTACTTCTGAGGACCAACTTCAGGTATCTTGCTAAGTGCTTTACTCTGAAGGAAAACTGCTCCAAATTGTCAGTAAGAATACAATCTCACAAAAAGCAGCAGTAATGCTTATCCAGAGAAAGTGATCATAGATTTGTTTATACCTTTTGTCTTAAGGGAAAAAATGGATTTTATCTTGTTGTAGACAAAAAAGACCTTTGATCTATGTTTAGCAACTTTCAAGGCTCATTTTATAGATTTTCCACCATTAAAATGTTTTTACCCTCTGTGATATTGAGACATTTTGTTATGATGTTGAAGAAGTCATATTTAAGGTATTAGACCATGTTATAATACAGGGAAAGCATAGCCAACACTTCTTACATTAATATGATAATTCATTTACTCAGCAAATATTTGTGGTAATAATTTCCCTGTAGAGGTGCTGTTCTAGGTGTTGAACATACAGTAGTGAGCAAAACACATAGTTCCTGCTCTCAAGGAGCTTACAGTCTAGGGAAGAGGCAGACACTATGCAAATGACCACAGAAATATTTAGCACAGCAGGTATGAATCTCAGTTCAGAAATTCAGGAATCCAAGGAATATATTTTCTATAACTCAGTTTCTAACTTTAAGTTTTCATTTCACTCACCTGGCAGAAATAAACAACACACCAAAAAAAGTTAATGTTAGTATCTCTCAGAGTTGGTTTTATTCCATTTCCAGGACATAATTCTAGCATCTTACTCTATGCCAAGGCCCATCTGTCATCAAAGTGCTGCTTCTTGCTGGGTCGTTAATCATCCTCTGTTGCTGCTTTTTCAGTTCCAATGCTTCTTTGCTGTTTCTGCACATCATTCATCCCATAGAGAATGGTTTTTTGAAGTTGCCTATGGTCCCTCCTAGACCTTACTACTTCCTGAACAGTACTTTTCAAAAGTAGGACATTGGCCTCTGCTGCTTCATGAATCCACAGGTCTCTCTCTTTTCCTCATTCCCCTCCCTCTCTAGCCCTGCACATTCCCCTTCACATTCAAGATATTTGGAGAAAATTTAGCCTGTCTGGGTGGCAGGTCCTATAGGAGGGAGCCCCAAAGTGTTTCTCCTGAGAATATGATGTATGAACTGAGATCTGAAGTGTGAGTGAAGAGCTAACACATTGAAGAGGAGTGAGGAGCAAGGAGAGTGCTCCCTGCAAAAGGGGTCCATATGGCAAGGTCTAATAGCAGGGGATAAAAACTGAGAAAAACTGCTTTATTATTTGGAGATAATTCCCTGGTGGCTCAGATGGTAAAGCATCTGCCTACAATGTGGGAGACCTGGGTTCAATCCCTGGGTTGGGAAGATCCCCTGGAGAAGGAAATGGCAACCCACTCCAGTACTCTTGCCTGGAGAATCCCATGGATGGAGGAGCCTGGTGGGCTAAAGTCCATGGGGTCGCAAAGAGTCGGACACGACTGAGTGACTTCACTATAGAAGAATACATACTCTTTTACGTTTTGGTGTATAAGACCTCAGAAAAACCATATAGGCATGAACCATTGACTACCAATAGTGGAAAATGTATAGGAGCTGTTCAAAGCTTTAGGTTTAAGTTCAAGTCTCTAAGTGAAGTTCAAGTTACCAGATATATGGTCTTTGGCAAATGATATCATCTCTTTAAGCCTTAATTATATCACCCAGAGCGCTTTCTACGTGGCTCAGCAGAGAAGAATCCACCTGCCAATGCAGGAGACACAGTAGATAGGGTTTGTTCCTTGGGTAAGGAAGATCCCCTGGAGGAGGAAATGGCAGCCCACTCCAGAATTCTTGCCTGAAAATCCCATGGACAGAGGAGCCTTGCAGGCTACAGTCCACAGGGTCTCAGAGTCAGACATGACTGCGCGACTGAGCATGCATGCACATATCATCTGGAAAACAAAGATTATGATAATAATACAACTTCTTGTTCCACCTGTCTCATAGGATCACTGTTAGGGTATAATGTGACAATGGACTTGAAGTTGTTTTGAAAAATGCAAAGAACTTTAACATGCACATTGTTACTAGCAGGTTGATGGCAATCTATTCACAGTAGGATGCAACATTTTGAGAGACTCCTACTGGGACAAAGTAGCAAATACTAGCATTTTATCTCCCATTTATAATTGTAAGTAACTACATAGAGGTAGAGTGCTAGAGAAGACTCTTGAGAATCCCTTGGACAGCAGGGAGATTACACTAGTCAATCCTAAAGGAAATCAACTCTGAATATTCATTGGAAGAACTAATGCTGAAGCTGAAACTCCAATACTTTGGCCACCTAATGTGAAGAGCCGACTCATTGGAAACAACTTTGATGCTGGAAAGATTGAAGGCAGGAGAAGGGGATGATAGAGGATGAGATGGTTGGATGGCATCACCGACTCAATGGACATGAATTTGAGCAAGTTCCAGGAGATGGTGAAGGACGAGAAAGCCTGGCATGCTGCAGTCCATGGGATCACAAAGAGTTGGCCATGACTGAATGACTGAACACCACTACCACCTCCACCACCACAGAGATGAACCTAATGAACATACTAAGTATGGTATACACATGGACATCACCAGATGGTCAACACCGAAATCAGATTGATTATATTCTTTGCAGCCAAAGATGGAGAAGCTCTATACAGTCAACAAAAACAAGACCAGGAGCTGACTGTGGCTCAGATCAAGTAGGGAAAACTGCTAGACCATTCAGGTATGACCTAAATCAAATCCCTTATGATTATACAGTGGAAGTGAAAAATAGATTTAAGGGCCTAGATCTGATAGATAGAGTGCCTGATGAACTATGGAATGAGGTTAGTGACATTGTACAGGAGACAGGGATCAAGACCATCCCCATGGAAAAGAAATGCAAACAAGCAAAATGGCTGTCTGGGGAGGCCTTACAAATAGCTCTGAAAAGAAGAGAGGTGAAAAGCAAAGGAGAAAAGGAAAGATATAAGCATCTCAATGTAGAGTCCAAAGAATAGCAAGAAGAGATAAGAAAGCCTTCTTCAGCGATCAATGCAAAGAAAAAGAGGAAAATAACAGAATGGGAAAGACTAGAGATCTCTTCAAGAAAATTAGAGATACCAAGGGAACATTTCATGCAAAGATGGGCTCGATAAAGGACAGAAATAGTATGGACCTAACAGAAGCAGAAGATATTAAGAAGAGATGGCAAGAATACACAGAAGAACTGTATAAATAAGATCTTCACGACCCAGATAATCATGATGATGTGATCACTAATCTCGAGCCAGACATCTTGGAAAGTGAAGTCAAGTGGGCCTTAGAAAGCATCACTATGAACAAAGCTAGTGGAGGTGATGGAATTCCAGTTGAGCTATTTCAAATCCTGCAGATGATGCTGTGAAAGTGCTGCACTCAATATGCCAGCAAATTTGGAAAACTCAGCAGTGGCCACAGGACTGGAAAAGGTCAGTTTTCATTCCAATCCCAAAGAAAGGCAATGCCAAAGAATGCTCAAACTACCACACAATTGCCCTCATTTCACATGCTAGTAAAGTAATGCTCAAAATTCTCCAGGCCAGGCTTCAGCAATATGTGAACCGTGAACTTCCTGATGTTCAAGCTGGTTTTAGAAAAGGCAGAGGAACCAGAGATCAAATTGCTAACATCTGCTGGATCATGGAAAAAGCAAGAGAGTTCCAGAAAAACATCTATTTCTGCTTTATTGACTATGCCAAAGCCTTTGACTGTGTGGATCACAATAAACTGTGGAAAATTCTGAAAGAGATGGGAATACCAGACCACCTGACCTGCCTCTTGAGAAACCTGTTTGCAGGTCAGGAAGCAGCAGTTAGAATTGGACATGGAACAACAGACTGGTTCCAAATAGGAAAAGGAGTACGTCAAGACTGTATATTGTCACCCTGCTTATTTAACTTATATGCAGAGTACATCATGAGAAACGCTGGACTGGAAGAAACACAAGCTGGAATCAAGATTGCCGGGAGAAATATCAATAACCTCAGATATGCAGATGACACCACCCTTATGGCAGAAAGTGAAGAGGAACTAAAAAGCCTCTTGATGAAAGTGAAAGAGGAGAGTGAAAAAGTTGGCTTAAAGCTCAACATTGAGAAAACGAAGATCATGGCATCCGGTCCCATCATTTCATGGGAAATAGATGGGGAAACAGTGGAAACAGTGTCAGACGTTATCTTTTTGGGCTCCAAAATCACTGCAGATGGTGATTGCAGCCATTAAATTAAAAGACGCTTACTCCTTGGAAGAAAAGTGATGACCAACCTAGATAGTATATTCGAAAGCAGAGACATTACTTTGCTTACTAAGGTCCGTCTAGTCAAGGCTATGGTTTTTCCAGTAGTCATGTATGGATGTGAGAGTTGGACTATGAAGAAGGCTGAGTGCCGTAGAATCAATGCTTTTGAACTGTGGTGTTGGAGGAGACTCTTGAGAGTCCCTTGGACTGCAAGGAGATCCAACCAGTCCATTCTGAAAGAGATCAACCCTGGGATTTCTTTGGAAGGAATGATGCTAAAGCTGAAGCTCCAGTACTTTGGCCACCTCATGCTAAGAGTTGACTCATTGGAGAAGACTCTGATGCTGGGAGGGATTGGGGGCAGGAGGAGAAGGGGACGACAGAGGATGAGATGGCTAGATGGCATCACGGACTCACTGAACGTGAGTCTGAGTGAACTCCGGGAGATGGTGATGGACAGGGAGGCCCTGCGTGCTGTGATTCATGGGGTCGCAAAGAGTTGGACACAACTGAGCGACTGAACTATGAACTATAACTATGATCTATGGTGTACAACTATATACTAGCAAATACAATCTTCCTTCCCTACACAAGTTGGAAGAGCAACTAACAACTTACTCTCAGAACTCTCAGTAAGTTCTTCATGGCACATGCCTAGTAGAGAATGACCGAATGAAATGATGAATACCTAGCACAAAAGCCTAAAGTTAGCCCAGTCACCACTCCTTCCTTAGGCCCTTAACTAGGATAAAATGAGTTGGCTAACAATTCTTAAACTTTTATGGTAAACTCTACATTATATCAGGAAATGTCATCAGGAAATGCAAATTAAAACAATAATGAGGTATCACTACACACCTACTAGAATGGCCAATACTTGGACCACTGATGATACCAAAGCCGGCAAGAATATGGAGCAATAGGAACTCTCATAAATTGCTGATGGGAATGAAAAATGGTATAACCACTTCGGAAAACAGTGCAGGGCTTTGTTTCTTTACAAAACTAAATATACTCTTACCATATGACCCAGAAATTGTGCTCCTTGGTAGTTTCTCAAAGGAGCTGAAAACTTATTCTACATAAAAACCTGTGCATGGATGTTTACAGCAACTTTAATCATAACTGCCAAATTTTTAAAGCAACCCAAATGTCTTTCAGTTGGTGAATGACAAACTGTGGTACATTCAGACAGTGGATATTATTCAACCCTAAAAAGGAATGAACTATAAAGCCATGAGCAGACATAGAAAAACCTTAAATTCACATTATTACATGAAAGAAGTCAATCTGAAAAGGCTAGGTATTGTATGATTTCATACAATGGAATAGATTCAGTTCAGGATCAGTTGCCTAGGATCCAAGAAGAATAAAATGGCTTTGCTTTTCATTTAGGCCTGATGAGCAATGAGAATAGAATACGTGAAAATTTTCTAAAATCAAAAATATAAAATAAAAAGAGACACATTTTTTCAATTACGTTTTTATTTTGTTATACAAAGTTTTATGGAAAGTCCAAACCTTAAAAAATAATGACAAAGAGTTAATGACTTAAACCAGTAGAAAATTTATAATTTATAAATCCTAATAACCTGAACATTTATCATCCTTATAACCTTATCTAAGCTTTCAGTCCACCTAAAAATTGCCTTTCTTTTGTTTAAAGGATGGCTCAAAAGAAATGAAGATTGTGAATGGATACTTGTAAAAGGTAATTCCCACTGTTGCACTGATTCCATTCTGTTTTTAATATATATTACTTTTCAGATAGTTTAGTCACTTTCCAATGTGTTATGCTCTCCTCTCCACTTAGAATGCTTTATAGAACAGGCTATACTGCCCTATGGTCTCAGTTAACAAACACCAGGACTTTTCAAAACAAACAGCAAGGAACACACTGTTGTGATCTATATTTTAAGGAGTTGCTGCTCCCACTCCTCCTATTTCTATAAGGTTGCTCTAGAACTGTTCACAAAAAAGACATCCCAATGGAAACCAAAGATCAGGGACTCTCTATATTTTATCTGGGCCTACTTAAGTCTAGGCTTAAAACCCAGAGCAGATTCTGAAGGATGCAGGGAAGAATGCCCTGATGTGTCCCAGACTAATTCTTACTTCTGAATCGGAAGTGTGATGTTTGCTGGCCAAACAACGCGACACTGACATTGGCTGTCATGTCTTTTGCTAGTCAAATAGTCTAACTCAGTTCTATAGCTGTACCTCTCAGAGCCAAGAGTATAAAGTTCTTAGTTAAAATTGGGCATGAATATCCAATAGACTCATAATGCTAACAGCTGCATAATTTATAAACACTGGAAAACAGAGCTCGGAAAGCAGAAATTTTAAAGTGTACAGACCTTTTGTCTTAATAAAGATTCTGTTTTAAGCTTTGCTTCTAATGGAATAACAATTTCTAACCTATTTGGATATTTTATAAGTACATATCTGTACTTACAATGTCCTTGGAATATGACGAAGAAAAAGAATAGAAAAAAATTTCAAAAATTAAGAAAAATACAATGAAACTCTTACAGTTAGCTCAAATAATAAAACTAACCACAATTATCTGAAGTAAAAGTTCATAAATTTATATTAAATTTAGATGGAGGTTATACATCAAGTAGTGTTTTCTAGAATCAAAATCCCAGCTTACTTCATACAAACCAGACTATTGGTTATTAAACATTTTTCTACGACTGATGATGAATTATGCTTTGACTTGACTTGGGCCCAAGCAAAGTCACTATTGCATCTCCCTGAAAAGAAAAAAAGTTACACAATTAAAATGCAATAAAATACAAATTAAGAGGTAAAGTAGTGTTTAAAATGCCATTTAAAATTTATAAGCTAGTGATATACATATAAAGAGCATCAAATAGGACTATAAAAGGAAACAAACCAAGTTAAATTTAAATAATAACATTTACTTCCTAGTATGAATTTGCTGTTTCCTTTGAGAGGCTCTCTTAATGAAGTTTGATAAACAGTTTTATAAGGATTCAGTAAAGGGACAATTTTGGCAGCTCCTGTTTAGCTTTAATGCTTAATCCTCCGTTTTTTCATCTGTAAAATCACTTTTAGTCTTAATGCTACCTTAAGCTCTTTGTTGATCTGTAGTGCTTCATTAGAGAGAGTAAAATGTCTGAATTTCTGTGTGGATTGGTATTTCATTTAATAATAATGATCTTTGTATCAAAGGGGTAAATGAAACCAGACGGGAGGTGAGTTTTCAAAAAAGACACAGTAAAAAGATGGGAACTGGAAGTAGAAGGCTAGGACTTTCTCTATCACATAGAAAAGTTGATCTTGAGGAAATCACTGATATCTTGGAATCTTAGTTTCTTTAAATGCATAATGAAAATATTAACATCCAGTTCCAAAGATTGTTGTAAGAGACGATTGAGCTAATGTAGTTGAAGGTGTTTTATAATCTGCAAAGAGTTATAAGCACCATAGATAACGTCATGTAAGTCAGTTCCAATCTTTTAGCTTATGATATACTCTCTTCGGCACCTCCCAATCCTTTTAAGCTCTGACACACCAAATCAATTGCTAAACTGGAGAGGGTGGGACAAACTGAGAGAGTAGTACTGATATATATACAATGCATGCATGCTGTGCACACCTGCATACTAAGCCACTTCAGTAGTGTCTGAATCCTTGTGATCCCATGGACTATAGCCTTCCAGGTTCCTCTGTCCATGGGATTCTCCAGGTAAGAATACTGGAATGGGTTGCCATGCCCTCCTCCAGGGGATCTTCCCAACCCAGGGATAGAACCCATGTCTCTTATATCTCTTGCATTGGCAGGCAAGTTCTTTACCATTGAGCCACAAGGGAAGTCCACAATATATACATACCATTGTGGCTCAGCTGGTAAAGAATCTGTCTGCAATGAGGGAGACCTGGGTTTGATCCCTGGGTTGGGAAGATCCCATGGAGAAGGGAAAGGCTACCCACTCCAGTATTTTGGCCAACTCTATACAAAGAGTCGACGTGACTGAGCGACTTTCATACACTTCACTATCACACTATATATACAATATCATGTATAAAATAGATAGCTAGTGGAAAGCTGCTGTATTACACCAGGAGCTCAGCTTGGGGCTCTGTGAGGGGTAAGACGGGGGGTGGGAGGGAGGCTCAAACCTACCTAGATCTAGTTCAGTCTCTCACTTGGGCAGATTAGTAGATCATTACTATAGCTTGTTCAGTTTTATTTTAGTGCCTAAAACAGACCCTTGTCACATATCACATGCTCAGTAAATATTTATTGAATGAATGGTCTATCTTTTCTGCCTTCAATGTCTCTCAACATTAATTTATATATATATACACACACACATGTACATATATACATACATACACATCCAGGTGTGTATGTATGTGAATGTGTTTGTATTTTTGAAGATTTCATTTCTCTTTTTGTTTTTCTCTTAATTTGGGGGAAAAAATGTACATTCAAAAGTACAGAGGAAAAGATGCAAGCATTAGCATACTGAAACATAAGAGCAGAAACAGTATGTAGGAGTGATTCTCTACAGGCTGCTTCCAAAAAAGGAGTTGGTCCATGCCACTGAAATTGGCTTCTGCCAAGTGCTTAAGCCATGAAGTGAAGTGAAGTTGCTCAGCTGTGTCCAACTCTTTGCGACTCCATGGACTGTAGCCTACAGGGCTCCTCTGTCCATGGGATTTTCCAGGCAAGAGTACTGAAGTGGGTTGTCATTTCCTTCTCCAGGGGAACTTCCCGACCCAGGGATCAAACCCGGGTCTCCAGCACTGTAGGCAGACGCTTTACTGTCTGAGCCATAATTCTGTTCAATGCAAGACTTAGGCCCCCAGCAACCAAGCCCCAGGGCACCAAGGGAGGAGCTGGTGCTTCAAACAACAACAAATGCTAATGTGGTGGCAAGTCCTGTCAACATCCAGTTACATCATAAACTTGTAACTGCAAGGTTTGGACCCCAACCTCCTGTTCATGTCAGGTACCAAGCTGATGCACCACTATAAACATGAGCCCTGAGTCAGTAGGATAGGGCTAGAGCCAATGTCCCGCCGTGTCTTATCACAATGATATTCTGACCCTTGGTCACATTGGGAGGGTCCAAAACTTCGGAAAATTATGTCACTTAAAACCTCCACAGCCTTTTCTCCTTCTGTGCAAGGCCAGAGAAAGTAATGGGCAATGAGAAGATGAGCAGGTGTTGTGGTCCTAAAGTTGCTATTGATCCTTTCTCCATGGGTTTCCCTCAATGAACCCTGTTCCAGTACACTCGATGCATGGGCTGTCTGGTACTTTGCCTTTGTGAACTTACATATTTACCCTAAATCAACAAATGTCATCTTTGCCTTGAATATTTTTTAGTAAAATAAATAAAACTTTACTGATGATGTTCTCTTTGTACCCCTTTCCAATTCTATTCTTCCCTCATCTTTCATTTCCCAGAGGCAGCCTTTATCATAAATTTGGTGTTCATATTTCCTGTATGATAAAATCATATGACTTGCAAAATTTTGATTAACTCTTGGTTAAAATTAACAGAGAAATTGTAGGTCATAACGTTACATGGTAAGATATCTTTATGGGAAATAATGGTTTGACATTAATTATTTTGAGACTTTAAATTACTATTATGATTGCAATTCTTCACTGAAAAGCTAAGGAGGAAGTGTACCAGTTAAGCTTGCGGTCAGTTATAATTAACATAAAATCTGATTAATGATTTTTTGTTTAGTCTCTCAGAAATATAACCCTTTGAACCTTTAAAATTCAATGGCCAAAAAGAATGAAAAACTTATTTGTATTAGGAAACTGTATTTATTTACTAAGGTATGGAATATATTTGTTAAAAGAAAATTTTTGCTTACCAGCATTGAAATCATTCACATACACACCCCTCCCCCACAACACACACACACACACACACACACACACTCATTTTTTGAAAACATTCAGACTCTCTGATCTTAGCCTTCTGCTTATAGAGTATGCTGCTCAAAATAAAAGATGTCTCTAACCGATTCAAATCAAAACACAAAAATGAAAATTTTCTTTCACTTTCTAATCTATATTCTTTTCTTTTACTAACTATAAATATAACAAATGAAGGACATAATTTTGAGTTGTGTCTCTAAATAATATTACATAAATCATAACATATTGTATTTACCTTCTGACAATTTGCTTTTGTCATGCAACACTATGTTTTCTAAGATTTGTTCAAAATTTGTCAAATTGACATATTGAAATATATACTAAACTTCTGTATTATAGTCATTTATGTGATTATGCCATATTTTATTTATCCAATATCCCACTGATGTTCATTTAGATTGTTTCCAATTTATCAATATAGAAACAAGGCTGTCATGAGTGTTCTTTTCTCATTAGCACGTCTTTCAGACCACTACCAAGAAATTGAACAAAGCCCTAGGAGATATACAGAATCCAAACAGACGTCATTTAAACATCTATAACAATTATAGTTCTAGAAGATAGGAAAACTGTTGTAATTTAGAGTTAATGACACAGTCAGTAAATGAATTGAAATGAATCAAGATGCAGCAACACATTCAGAGCTGCAGACTTCCAAGAAAACATGTGATATGCAGGTAATATATAACCAGACTTGAGGAGCATGGGCTTTGAGACACCTCCATGTGGAGGGTGTTGACAAAACAACTGAAATAGGGCTCAGCCTGGCAGCCAAGGTAGTCGGGAAAATGCTCTTGAACATCTACTATCACTATGCATCTAGGCCAGTTGAGAAAATAATCTCCAAACTACTTGGGATGTTTCACTCATTTCTTTATTGGGAAAACATCTTTGCCCTGAGAAGAATAAAAACTCAGTATAGAAATAATGCAGCAAATTAAACAAGTAATTATAATATTTTTAGATTAAAGCATTTGTACATGCTTGGTATTTTAAATATTCATTATATATATAAGAATTTGTCATATTTGATTATCTAACAAGTAAGTTTGTGATTCTAATGAAAATTATCTATAATGTAATAAGGTAATTGATTTAGACTTATAATCATAGATTGAAATATTATTAATTTGTAAAAGCATTGGAACACTTAGGAAAATTTAAGATTCAGCATATTCAATATTTTAAACTTATTAAGTTAATAGGAATTCCTTAAGTATCTGAGATTTTCTTGCCCTAAGAAAATTGAAGTATTTAAAGTCCAATATATTAAATTTATAAATGTAATTTAAAAGATTCAAAGAAATTTAATTGTTACAAAAACTCACTTAAAAGTATTTATTAAACTTTCCTAGACTTAGAATAATAAAATATATAACCTAAGACTTTAAGGTGAACTAAGACTAAACTTTTTTTTTTTAATTTTGTAATGTGAATGTTTTAAGTGAACCTGAACTGAGTTATCGTCTCTGAAAGAAACATTTAAAAAAACTCATATTGCCACCTTATATATATCCCTTTACACATGTGCAAGAGAATCTCATGGTATCACTGGCTTACATGATATCTGAATTTTCAGTTTTATTGAATTGCTCTCCAAAGAGGTCATGCTAATTCATATTCCCATGATCCCTGCATAAGAATTCCTAGTTCCCTACAACTCTGCTAATGCTTGATATTAACTAATATTTTAATTTTGGTAAACATGATCAATATGAACTGATATCTTGCAAAATTTTAATTGCATATTTCCTCATTATTCATGAGAATGAATGTTGCTTTTCAAGTTTATTTGATAATTTAGTTTCCTCTAGTCTGAGTTAATATTTTATATGCTGCCCATTTAAAAAATTGAGTCATTCTTATTGTTTTGTAGGAGTTTTTACATACACTGGATATTAAATGTCTTCTATATATCTTGGAAATTTCTTCTTCCAACCAGTTGTTTTTAACTTGGAAATATGAAATCCTGGACAGAAAATATGAATTTTGACAAAATAATCATACAAAAAATAATTGAGATTTATAGAGACTTTACTATGTGCCAGTAACAGTTCTAACCACTGCTGCTGCTAAGTCGCTTCAGTCGTGTCTGACTCTGTGTGACCCCAGAGACGGCAGCCCACCAGGCTCCCCCGTCCCTGGGATTCTCCAGGCAAGAACACTGGGATGGGTTACCATTTCCTTCTCCAACACATGGAAGGGAAAAGTGAAGTCTCTCAGTCACGTCCAACTCTTAGTGACCCCATGGACTGAAGCCTGCCAGGCTCCTTCGTCCATGGGATTTTCCAGGCAAGAGTACTGGAGTGGGTTGCCATTGCCTTCTCCCTTCTAACCACTTTGTACATATTAACTCATTCTTTTATATATATATATATATATATAATCTTTTATATATATATATAATCTTTTATATATATATATAATCTGCTACATATATATATACATGTATATATATATGTATATATATATATATGTAGCAGATTTTATAAAACGTTTAAGAAAGTGGATGGAACAAATCTGCCTTACAGATATTAAAACAACTTAAAATTGAATTATAAACACCAGGGTACCTAAAAGGCCTTTTCTTTCCCTCCCTTTTTTTTTTTTTAACCATTCTCACCTTCCAGACTGAAACGTTTTCATTCTTTCTAACAACCTTTGATTCTAGTGCCAATATTATACCTATTTTACAAATAAAGAAAAAGAAAAAATTTGAAAAAAATTAGATTTGGGGTGGTCATTTTTTAAAAATCTATCCTGACTTTAAATTATTAACACATTATCCTACATTTTCTTTTAGGAGTTTGTTTATTTTCCCCCATAGTCTTCCATCCATTTGCCGTTCACTATTACACAAAATGTGAGATGAGGGTTTAATTTTTTCCCCGTTTGTCACTTCTGGAATTGTAAACCTTAAATAGCTTTTAGTAATCTGTATGAAAGTGAAAGTCACTCAGTCCTGTCCGACTCTGTCATCCCATGGACTATACAGTTAATGGAATTCTCCAGGCCAGAATACTGGAGTGGGTAGCCTTTCCCTTCTCCAAGGGATCTTCCCAACTAGGGATCAAACCCAGGTCTCTGGTATTGCAGGTGAATTCTTCATCAGCTGAGCCACAAGAAAAGCCCAAGAATACTGGAGTGGGTAGCCTATGCCTCCTCCAGCAGATATTCCCGACCCAGGAATTGAACCAGAATCAGACCATGGTCCCCTACATTGCAGGCAGATTCTTTACCAACTGAGCTATCAGAGAAGCCTGGTAATCTATATAATAAAGATCAAATTCCTTTACTTGGCAGTCATACATTTTCTGGTCCTAAATGGCCTGACTGGTCCTTTTGTTGCTCTTTTCTCAAGCGATCTCTTTACCAGTCAAAAAGTCTGCTCACAATGTCCTTAAAATGCCAAGTTCAGTTCAGTTCAGTCGCTCAGTCCTGTCCAACTCCTTGCGACCTCATGGACTGCAGCATGCCAGGGACCTCTTCAATTCTGTATTTTTGTTCAAACCTTTCTCTCAGTCTGGAATAACAGTTCTACTCTCTTGTCTACTGGAAAAACCCTGATCCTCTAAAACACTGTTGAAATTCAGTCTCCTGTGTGAAAGCCTTCCCCAAAGCATTCTTATTTTTTCTTTTTCTTCTTCCTATTCTCCTTTCAAAAGTCAACTATTTTCCTGCTCTGTGTTCCTATAGGAGTTTGTTTATTATTTTGTTCTTTATTACCCGATTGTGTTTCTTAAGCATATGTTGTTTCTTTCTTAAAAACCATATATATGCCTTTTGTCTGTAGGTTTGTTCATTCACATATCTATTCAACATTTGCTGATTGTCTATTATGTTCTAATGATATGCTAGATACTTGAATATAAAAGTTTCAAACAGCTCAAATTAGTAAGAAAGAAGTGTATACAAAATATTATAATTTATATTGACAAATTATTGTAGCATTTGATAGGTACTAGATAAAAATATATGTGATGCTTACAGATTTCCCTCCAACCACTATACCAACACATACTAATAAAAATTTTGAAAAAATTCAAACCCCCCTTCCCCACTGCCCCCAGTTCAGAGCTTGTGGACAAGTTCTTAGCACTGAAAGAATTATAGAGACAAGAAAGGATGGATCAGGCCTTGAGTTTATATTTAGGATTTGAGAGCTATGGGTGGAAGAAGAAAAAGGAATATTATGAACTATATATTTGGATTCATTTTAATATTTCTTTGAAACACTTAAATAAATAGAATTCTCTTTTAATTTCTTTTGGCTGTTGAGCTGTATATCTTAAACAAGGTTCACTATGAGCACAAATATCCCCATGCTGTTAAAATATCTTGTATTCAATGAATGTGTGAGAAAATGAAAATATTAAAATAGTTTATATCATGGAAAAAATGAGGCATTAGAGATGCATTCCTCAGAGCACACTCAAACTATTTTGTAAGGAAACCAATGCATTTAAACAATTACTTGATGTACTATAATGACTTATAAAACAGATAAGTATAAGACTAAAATTCACTTATGATCCTACCTCTGAGAAACAATGCTTCTAATATGTGATTTTTTTCTCTAGCTTTTCCATACATATTTATTCAAAAACACTTATTGATAACTACCATAAGCCAGACACTCTACTAAGACATAGCCCAGAACAATAGAGACAAATTCAGTGTTTATGTAGAGGTTATAATCAAGCTGTGGGAGATAGGCAATTAACAAAATCAACCAATCAAAACTCCAGTATTCTTCCCTGGGAAATTCCATGGACAGAGGAGCCTTGCAGTCTACAGTCCCTGACGTGTCAAAGAGCAGGACACCACCGAGTGACTGAGTGCACGCATACTCACACAAAAAGACAAGTGTTATTAGCAATCCCACTGCTGGGCATACACACCGAGGAAACCAGAATTGAAAGAGACACATGTACCCCAATGTTCATCGCAGCACTGTTTATAATAGCCAGGACATGGAAACAACCTAGATGTCCATCAGCAGATGAATGAATAAGAAAGCTGTGGTACATATACACAATGGAGTATTACTCAGCCGTAAAAAAGAATTCATTTGAATCAGTTCTGATGAGATGGATGAAACTGGAGCCGATTATACAGAGTGAAGTAAGCCAGAAAGAAAAACACCAATACAGTATACTAACACATATATATGGAATTTAGGAAGATGGCAATGACGACCCTGTATGCAAGACAGGGAAAGAGACACAGATGTGTATAATGGACTTTTGGACTCAGAGGGAGAGGGAGAGGGGGGGATGATTTGGGAGAATGACATTCTAACATGTATACTATCATGCAAGAATTGAATCGCCAGTCTAAAAAAAAAAAGAAAAAAAAAAAGAAAATTAGTCATGGAAGAGTATTGAATAGGGAGTGTGGGGGAGAGTAGAGGCTGCAATTTTAAATAAGGTGGCCAGGGAAGACTTCACTAAGAAATTGACATTTGAGCAAAGACTTGAAGTGGGTAGAGGATCAAACCGTGTACAAAGTCCCAAGCAAGCTAGTATGTATGTATGTAAGTATTTTCTGTTTCCTTGTTTGTTTAACATTTATAGTCCATTAGCTAGGGTAAAACTCCACCTCTTACATGTAACCCAAATCTAATCAGTACTTCTGACTTGCCTAGTCATATTTCCCTCTGATTGGATATTTGGATTTGTTCCTTTTCCTTTTTTTCTTTCCTTTTCTTTTTTTGTCTCATCCTATCACAAAACATGCTATAATTTCTTAGATTGCCCTTATGAATATTTCTGTAAGATAGAGTTCCAAAAGTCAACAATTCTGGTTCAGATTGCCAAATTGCTCCCAAAGAACTCACACTAATTTTTATTTCAACTGTCAGTATAAGAGAGGACCTATCTTACCAAATGTCTGTCAGTAATAAGTAGTCCAATTAAAAGAATTTCTGTTAATTTGATATATGATACTTCTATTAAATGAATGCTTTTCATTTAACTTAATTAAATATTTTTTGTTAATGAGGTTAAATTTTAAAATATAGTTACCAGCCATATTTTGTGAATGAACTGTTCCTGACCTCACTCACCCTTCTATTGGAGTCTTAGTGTTTTTTCTTACTGATTCATGTATATTTTTAGTATTGTTAACATGTTGATATATTCATGGTAATATTTATCAGATCATTCCTTAAACTAGAAATCTACACATAAACAGAAAAAAACTGAAAAGCTATCTTGAAAATAATGGACATCTATATAGTATATGTGTATATATATATACATGTATATATATGTATATATACACACATATATATACACAGTGGAATATTACCCAGAAATTTTAAGAAAATGAAATTCTGCAATTTGCAACAACATGGATGGATTTGGAGGGTATTATGAGTAAGTCAAAGAAAGACAAATACTATATGCTTTCACATATATGGGAAATCTAAAAAAGAAGATGAATGAATAGAAACAAGACTCACAGATACAGAGAACAAATCAGTGGTTACCAGTGGGGAGAGGGGAGGAGAGAGTAGCAAGATAAGGGAAGGGGATTACGAGGTACAAATTACTAGATATAAAATAAATAAGAAACAAGGATACGATGTATAGCACAGGGAATATACCCAACATTTTATAATAACTTTAAATTAAGTATAATATATAAAATACCAAATCACAATGTGATTTAACACTATAAATCAACTTTACTTCAATTAAAAAAACTTTTAAACAACACATAAGCAAAATATATATATAATGATATATAGCGATGCTGATTTACTTATCAAAGTTTTATAACAAATCTTTGATATCTGAAGATCAGAGTTAGGGAAGAGGACAATGTCAAACCAATAGAAACAAATGGCAACCTTAGGAACACTGGATAACATCTAAAAATATTATTTCCAAAATAATTTAAAAATAAAAATATTATTTCTTTTTGCAGCCAGTTAGGCTGACTGGGCTCTTCCTCACAGGGGCCCAGTGTGCAATCGCTGCAAACAGCCGCCTCCTTGGCTATTGCCTGTACAGGTTGCCCTAAGGGATCTTGGAGACAACTCTTTCTACTGGACCTTCATGACTGGCATGCTGCTCTGTCTAGGCTCCAGACAGGTATGCTTGGTGCCTTTGGAAAGTCCCAGGGAGCAGTGGCCAGAGTCATAATGGCCATCCACACCTAGCAGCAGAACAATAAGCCTGTCAATGAGGCCCTCCTCAGAGCCAAGTTCCAGTTCCCTGGCCACCAGATGATCCACATCTCCAAGAAGTGGGGATTTACCAAGTTTAATGCAGGTGAATTTGAAAACATGATGGTAGAAAAGCGGCTCATTCTAGATGGCTGTAGGGTCAAATATATCCCTAATCGTGGCCCTCTGACAAATGGGTCCTGCACTCATGAGAGCCTTGGCACTGCCCCTCTTTACTCATGCTTACCCATAAATTCTACTTTCTTGACAAAAATAGATAAATAAAAATATTATATCTTGTAAAAGTCTTTGAATATTTGCAGAGAACAGTCACAACCATAAACTAGGGACAGTTTTAAATTATTTCATGTAATATTTATAATTATTCTGCTCAACATTATTTACTTTTAAAAATAAAGAATGATGTTTTCATTTAACAGATAAAGACTGTGAGGCTCAAATAAAATAAGCCTACTAGGCACCATGCCACTCTTGGGACTTACATATATCTTTCCACTATGCCACACTTCAGATAATTGAGAAATGTAAATCTCTTGTATGACACAAAACTACAGCTGAATAAAATCATAAAATGACATAAGATTTTGACTTTCAAGTCTTACCCTGTTAGAATCCAAAGTAGTGGGCATATTTTTTAATTCATATACAGCAACTTGTCCGTCACTATCTCCCACCAGAAGGCAATCTGTTTGCTTAGCAAAAAGAACAGTTGTGAACTTGATTCCAGGGTTAGCAACATTGACAATCAGAGGGTCCAAACTGTAATGAAATATTGTATTTATAAGTTTAGTTATTGTTAATATGTTCTTTTTACATACAGACTAAGAAAAGCCTGAGATATTTGTGATTTCATGTAACAAAAACCAAAAGCGTCTTTATGTGTTTCCAAAAGCAAAATAACTATTTCTCACCCTTTATTCAATCAAAGCTTTCATTCTTTCAATAAACTAATTTCAACTAAATAAAGTATTCACAATTAAGATGTGAACTCATACTTTAAACTCCTGTGATGATTAATTTTATGCATTAATTTGGCTAGGCTGTGGTTTCCAGTTGTTTAGTCAAACACCAGTCTACACACTGATGTGAAGGTATGATATGATTAACTTAAATCAGTAGAATTTGAATAAAGCAAATTATCCTTCACAAAGTGAGTTGGCCTCATCTAATTTGTTGAAAGCCTTAGAAGAAAAGACTGAGGTCTTTGAAACCGAATAAATTTCTGCCTGTATATTGCCTTTGTACTCAAGACTGCAACATGGACTCCCCTGATGGAAATTTTGGCTTGCTACCCTGTCAAGCAAACTTGGGAACTGCCAGGCCCCACAATCACATGAGCCAATATTTTTAAATCTCTCTCACTCTTTCTCTAGTATTCTTGCCTGGAGAATCCCATGGACGGAGGAGCCTGGAAGGCTGCAGTCCATGGGGTCGCTGAGGGTCGGACACAACTGAGTGACTTCACTTTCACTTTTCACTTTCATGCACTGGAGAAGGAACTGGAAGCCCACTCCTTTGTTCTTGCCTGGAGAATCCCAGGGACGGAGGAGCCTGGTGGGCTGCCGTCTATGGGGTTGCACAGAGTTGGACACGACTGAAGCGACTTAGCAGCAGTAGCAGCACTCTTTCTCTCTCCCTTCCTCCCACTAACTCTATTTTATGGGTTCAGTTTCTCTGAGGATCCCTAGTACAACTTCTTAAATAATAAATGTCTTTTAAGGGAAGGATGTTTTGATCCATATGAATCCCTAGACCATAAGTGAATCTGAACAAGATTTAGAACCTTGTTCCAAGGTTCTCTAAACAAGAACCTTCTCTACTCTTACTCATCCAAAGCAATCCATTGACATTCTTATAAAAGAAGCAGTAACTTGCATACTTTTTCTGAAGAAATTTTGCCTGGGAACTACAATTTTACTAGGGAAAAAAAAAAAATCAGAGATGACATTCCTTTAAGTAACCACTTTCTACGTTAGTCATCTCATACATGAAAATATATTGTTTTGTGTTGTACTTGAGTTTTTTGGTTCAAATTGTTTTATAGAATGAGTCGTGACAAAATTTTAAAGTTACTAAACTATTAATCTCTAGGAAAAAAAATTTGCAATTATTAATAAACCCATTGAATTTTATATCATTTATTTCAAACAAGAATGTATTTCCATGCTTCTCCTTCTTAATAACTTGCCTAAAGGTCTACAATATTTTCTAATATTGAAATAATGATTGAAGAAGTAGAATCATTAAACACAATTCCAGCACTTTATAAACTTTCATATTAAAAAGGATGGTCCAGTCTATGACCCTCTAATAACTTTGATGTAACACTTAAAGAAAAAAAATTTAATTAAACTGCATGTTTCTTCAAATACGTTTTAAAATGAGGTAAGAGAATAAGTAAATATCATTTAAAAATATTTATTTTGCTCCCTTTCTTTATCTTACTAATAAAAGGTCTTCAGTTAAGAACAAGTAGAAAAGTACCTCTCTGCATTCTTCCATAAACCAGACAATGACAAAGAATTCAAGTAGTTATGATATCCTATATCAGTCTATAAAAATTTGATGAGGGACTACTGTGGTGTTTCAGTGGCTAAGACTCCATGCTCCCAATGCAGGGGACCTGGGTTCAATCCTTAGTCAGGGAACTAGATTCCACATACCACAACTAAGTTTGCATGCCACAACTAAAAGATCTTACATGCTACAACTAACATCTGATGCAGCCAAATAAATAAATAATTTTTTTAATTGAGGAGATAGAATAACCCATTTTCATTCAAATGTTTTTAAACTATTAATACATATGATATAGGTAATTAATATATTATCCTGGCACATCACTTTATTCATAAAGGACTCTCACAGTGTGAACTATTACTTGTTTTAAAGTAGCTACAGTTCTCTTGCTGCTGCTGCTAAGTCGCGTCAGTCATGTCCTACTCTGTGCAACCCCATAGACGGCAGCCTACAAGGCTCCACCATCCCTGGGATTCTCCAGGCAACAACACTGGAGTGGGTTGCCATTTCCTTCTCCAATGCATGGAGGTGAAAAGTGAAAGTGAAGTCGCTGTCATGTCTGACTCAGCGACCCCATGGACTGCAGCGCACCAGGCTCCTCTGTCCATGGGATTTTCCCGGCAAGAGTACTGGAGTGGGGTGCCATTGCCTTCTCCGACAGTTCTCTCTAACCAGTGTCAAAACCATCAGGCATCATTTAGATGGAACTGCAATTATCTTCTACTTTTATTATCTACAATTATCTTCAAGAAAAATGTTAATATTTACGTGCTGATGTGAAGGTCCCAAATCTCCACTCTGCTCTCATTTGCAGCTGCAAATATGTAGGATGATTTTGGAGACCAGGCAATATCATAAACAACATAAGTAGTTGGATAAAAACTCAAAAATGGTTTGAGATTCTCATGTTGCCATATAATAACACCCCAATCTGCAGAACAGCTTAAGAAAACATCATGGCAAAATGGGTTCCATGCTATTTTATACACTGGTCCCTAAGATTAGAAAAATAAATTAAAATACATAGTAAGTAGTATTTAATGTCTTATACTTTAAATTTGACCAACAAACTTAAAATGCTCAGATTTCTAAAAGCTTTATACACCATGCATTATTGTGTAAGTATTATCTTAGCTAAGAATACTAGGTCAAAGTTGAATCTCTTCCCTAAATTATGGCATACAGAAGCATACAAATATAGTTGATACAGTACTTACTAAATATTAATATATACTATAGTATTTAAAAATATTTAGGAATATTAAGAAAAATAAACAAAAATAAAGGAGAAAATGAAAAAAACATGGTAGGAACTAGCATTTTAAAATGTAGGGAATGCGTATATGCCAGCGTCAGTTTTACTTTGAGATCAGCATGTTAAATCAGCAGTCTTTTAGAAGCTAAAATTGTGATCTAATAACTTATGAAAAGAAATCAAGAATATCTAGAAGCAAAATTAAAAGTCCCACATATTATGGATGTTGTATATACAAATTCAAGCTTGTAGTTTTAAATCTGAAGTTATAAATTATTGCATAAAAATACTGTGTCTAATACTTTTTTTCAGAAATATAACAAGATAAAATTTTCCATGCCTACTGTAATTAAAACTAACCTTATGTCCTCTGTAGGTATCTAGATATTGTTCATTATATGAACAGGAACACTTGTGAATATGACCTTCTTCAGTACCAGCCAAATAGATATTTGTGTCCTACACACAAAAAATCAGAATGCATTAACTTGTGATGTATTAGTAAATGTGCTAAACAGAAGACAGAATTCAAGATTTCTTAAAATATGTTCAAGGACCAAAACTAGAAATACCATCTTGTAGACAATTGACTGTTGTCTTTTTCTTTAAATCATGATTTTATAATAATTAAACTCCCTGAAGGATGGCTGTGTAAAGAAAACACAGATTCTTTTCTTTGCTAAAATTGAGGGTAGAACTTAGTATCCTATCTAGAAATTACATGGACAAACATTCACTTAAAATGAGCAAGAAACTTTCTAACATTTAGAGCTACCTGACAAGAGAACTAACAGTCCAGGGAAACAGTATTATTTCACTAGAATTAATCAAAGAGAAGACAGATGACTTAACAAGAACATGATTCTTGCTGAGAATGAGAGAGTAAACGAGACGGAGTCTCAGACATCTCAGATGTATGTACCAAATAGGCATTTAAAATGTGTTTTCTATACTGAAGTTATAGTCAGAAAGTCTGAAAGTCAGGGCTCTATGTGGAGCTATGTCAAGTCAGCACCACCTGGTAGTATTATAGAACTGCAGAATGTCAGGCCCTGCCCCAGACCTGCTGAATCAGAATCATTTTAATAAGAGTCCCAGGTAAGTTATAAGAACCCTGAAATCTGAGACACATTGCTCTAGCATATATCAGTACTTAAGAATGCAATTACTAGATCATGGAGGTCTATGTAGCTTAAATTACAAAACAAAGTCCATTTTTCCCCCAAAGTAGTATTACCAATTTACATTCAGCAGTATATAAAAGTGACACACATTCTCTTCAACAGTTTGGTTACATTAGAAATCCTAGATTTTGCCATCCTATTAGGTATTAGCTTACACTGAATGGTTTTACATTTCATCTATGTGGATATAAACAAACTTGAGCATTTTTATGTTTATTGGCCAATTGAATCTCCTCTTCCATTCATATTTCTTGACCATTTTACTAATAATCTTTCTTTTTCATATTCATTTTAATAAGTTCCTAATATATTCTATTGCATATGTTTTGTCTATTATTAGGTGACAAAAATCTTTTCCCAGCATACAGCTTTTTTTTTTAAGAACTCTTAGTGTCATTTAGTAAATAAAAGTTCTGATTTTAATGTAGCTGGTATTATATATTTTACATAATTAGGGTTTTGTGCTTTAAGAAACTGTTCCTACTTTGAAGTCATAGAGATATTCTCCCATATTTTCTTCTAAAAGTTTTTACATATAAAGGAGTAGGGATCTAATTCCTTTTTTATATATGAACAATGATTATCTCAGTAGTATTTATAAGTAGGTCATCTTTCTCTGGGCTTCCCTGGTGGCTCAGTGGTAAAGAATCTGCCTGCCAATGCAGGAGACACAAGAGATGTGGGTTCAATCCCTGGGTTAGGAAGATCCTCTGGAGGATGGCACGGCAACCCACTCCAGTGTTCTTGCCTGGAGAACCCCATGGGCAGAGGAGCCTGGTGGGCTATAGTCCACAGCGTCACAAAGAGTTGGACATGACTGAAACAACTTAGTACACAGATAAAGGTCTTTCTCTAGAGCTCTTCAAGGTTGCTGTCTAAAGCTGGGTTCCTCACTATATAAACCTGAGACTGAGATTTCCAGGCAAGAGGTTTATTGGGAAGTTCTCTCAGAAACAACCTCTTTGAGGGAAACAGGAACAGGTAGAGATTTAAGTTAAACTATGATGTATCTGCAACAGAGTGGTCAGTCCAACCTATAATAAGCTTTGGAGCTGAGATAGCCCTTCAGAGTCCTACCTCCAGACAAAGGGGTCAAATATGTTTCCATTTCTTCCCAAACATAAATTAGTCAAGAGTGATGACAGACTCAAACCAAACTAAATCAACAATCAAACTAAAGGTAAACTGTGTAAATATCACAAAAGTCAGAGATTCTAGGACGGGACAAAAAAGCAAAATTCAACAATATGCTCCCTATAAGAAACATACTTTAAATATAAAGACATAAATAGGTTAAATGTAAAAGAATGTAAAATGATAAACTGTGCTAATATTAGTTAAAAGAAAGGTGTAGTGGCTACATTAATGTCAGACTAAGTAGATTTCAGAGTAAAGAATGTTACCAGCTATAAATAAGGTATAATAAGGGAATTGTATAATAAGGGAATTGATTAATCAAGAGAACAATTCTAAACACTTATGTACTTAAAGCTTCAAGATACATAAAGAAAAAATTGATAGGATTTCAAAGGGAGAAAAGACAAATTCACAATTATGGTCAGACACTTCAATACCTTCCTGTCAATAAATCATGGAAGAAACAGGCAGAAAATCAGGAAGGATATAGTGAACTTGAACAATATCATCAACCAACATAACCTGATATTCACAGAACATTTACGCAACAGTAGCAGAATATATACTTTTCTCAAATGCAAAGGGAATATTTACAAGTAAACATCACATTCTAGGCTCTAAACAAATCTCAATAAATTCAAAAGGATTCAGTTTATAAAAAGTTTGCTCTCTGATCATTATGGAATTGAATTAGAAACCAACACAAAGATCCTTAGAAAAGCTGTGAATATTTGGAAACTAAATAACATGCTTTATCAGTCAAAGAAGAAATCAAAGGAGCAATATTGATGTTCTGAGCCAGCTAATTCTTTGTTTGGGTGGGGAGAGGAGGGTGGTTGTCTTGTGCATTGTAGAGTGTTTAGCAGCATCCCTGGACTCTGCTCGCTAGATATAACTCTCCTCCCTACATCCCACCTCCCACAGCTGCAACAACCAAAAATATCTGAAGAAGACATTGTGAAATGTCCCTGATGGAAAGTACTCCCCTCCCTGCCCACATTGAGAACCACTCTTCTAGAGTCAAGTTGACAAGCAGATTATAGGAATTTGAGAATGAACACAGTGAGAATATGACTGCAGTGATAAAAGGGCTTCCTTGGTGACTCAGAGGTAAAAGAATCTGCTTGCAATACAGGAGACCAGAGTTTCATCCCTGGGTCGGGAAAGATCCTCTGGAGACCGGATTGGCTACCCACCCCAGTGTTCTTGCTTGGAGAGTCCCAAGGACAGAGGAGCCTGGCGGGCTACGGTCCATGGGTTCACAAAGAGTCCGACACAACTGAGTGACCACATACACGGTGATAAAAGTGAAAAATAATAAAAGCCTGAACTATATGAATAGTAGGCTTGGACTAAAAGAAGTAGGATGATAAAACCTAAATATCATGTGGGTGATAGAGTAGAATAGAGTAAGAACTCAAGTTTTGGTTTGCATACGTAGGTGAATAATAGTATCATTAAAGAGATGATCATATTACATATAATAGAAAATATATAGGAAATGTTTTCTTGTAAGAGTCACCGTGGCTGAATTTTCTGATTTCAAAGAGCCTCCAGGTAAAAAGAATTAGAAAAGCAGAACTTTACTAACAGTGCTCTGATTTCATTTCGGTCTTGATAGGGATAATCTGAAGTGGTCTTCCAAATCCCCAGAATCATGAGAGCCACCACTCACAGTGAGATATGGAAGACTATATACTGGATTCGGTTTCTGTCACTATGATAGAGCAGGAGAGTACCCAAGAGGGGCAAGGTGGGGCATTCAAGTTAAAATGAGCAATTGAGTAGATAATTCTTCTATTGTGGCTGAGAAATACAGAACTTTCCTCTAAAATGCAGATGAAGGACAGCCAACTGGAAAGTGCCATTTCACCTTCAGTTCAGTTCAGTTCAGTTCAGTCGCTCAGTCATGTCCGACTCTTTGCGACCCCATGAATCGCAGCACGCCAGGCCTCACTGTCCATCACCAACTCCCGGAGTTCACTCAGACTCATGTCCATCGAGTCAGTGATGCCATCCAGCCATCTCATCCTCGGTCGTCCCCTTCTTCTCCTGCCCTCAATCCCTCCCAGCATCAGAGTCTTTTCCAATGAGTCAACTCTTCGCATGAGGTGGCCAAAGTACTGGAGTTTCAGCTTTAGCATCATTCCTTCCAAAGAAATCCCAGGGTTGATCTCCTTCAGAATGGACTGGTTGGATCTCCTTGCAGTCCAAGGAACTCTCAAGAGTCTTCTCCAACACCACAGTTCAAATGGATCAAATCTTCGGGGCTCAGCCTTCTTCACAGTCCAACTCTCACATCCATACATGACTACTGGAAAAACCATAGCCTTGACTAGATGGACCTTTGTTGGCAAAGTAATGTCTCTGCTTCTGAATATGCTATCTAGGTTGGTCATAACTTTTCTTCCAAGGAGTAAATGTCTTTTAATTTCATGGCTGCAGTCACCATCTGCAGTGATTTTGGAGCCCCAAAAAATAAAGTCTGACACTGTTTCCACTGTTTCCCCATCTATTTCCCATGAAATGTTGGGACCGGATGCCATGATCTTCGTTTTCTGAATGTTGAGCTTTAAGCTAACTTTTTCACTCTCCTCTTTCACTTTCATCAAGAGGCTTTTTAGTTCCTCTTCACTTTCTGCCATAAGGGTGGTGTCATCTGCATATCTGAGGTTATAGATATTTCTCCCGGCAATCTTGATTCCAGCTTGTGTTTCTTCCAGTCCAACGTTTCTCATGATGTACTCTGCATATAAGTTAAATAAGCAGGGTGACAGTATACAGCCTTGACGTACTCCTTTTCCTATTTGGAACCAATCTGTTGTTCCATGTCCAGTTCCAGCTGTTGCTTCCTGACCTGCATACAGATTTCTCAAGAGGCAGGTCAGGTGGTCTGGTATTCCCATCTCTCTCAGAATCTTCCACAGTTTATTGTGATCCACACAGTCAAAGGCTTTGGCATAGTCAATAAAGCAGAAATAGATGTTTTTCTGGAACTCTCTTGCTTTTTCCATGATCCAGCGGATGTTGGCAATTTGATCTCTGGTTCCTCTGCCTTTTCTAAAACCAGCTTGAACATCAGGAAGTTCATGGTTCACATATTGCTGAAGCCTGGCTTGGAGAATTTTGAGCATTACTTTACTAGCATGTGAGACGAGTGCAACTGTGCAGTAGTTTGAGCATTCTTTGGCATTGCCTTTCTTTGCAATTGGAATGAAAACTGACCTTTTCCAGTCCTGTGGCCACTGCTGCAAACACTTTCTTCCAACAACACAAGAGAAGACTCTACACATGGACATCACCAGATGGTCAACACCGAAATCAGATTGATTATATTCTTTGCAGCCAAAGATGGAGAAGCTCTATACAGTCAACAAAAACAAGACCAGGAGCTGACTGTGGCTCAGATCATGAACTCCTTATTACCAAATTCAGACTTAAATTGAAGAAAGTAGGGAAAACCACTAGACCATTCAGGTATGACCTAAACCATATCCCTTATGATTATACAGTGGAAGTGAGAAATAGATTTAAGGGACTAGATCTGATAGATAGAGTGCCTGATGAACTATGGAATGAGGTTCGTGAAACTGTACAGGAGACAGGGATCAAGACCATCCCCATGGAAAAGAAATGCAAAAAAGCAAAATGGCTGTCTGGAGAGGCCTTACTAATAGCTGAGAAAAGAAGAGAAGCGAAAAGCTAGGAGAAAAGGAAAGATATAAGCATCTGAATGCAGAGTTCTGAAGAATAGCAAGAAGAGATTAGAAAGCCTTCCTCAGCGATCAATGCAAAGAAATAGAGGAAAACAACAGAATGGGAAAGACTAGAGATCTCTTCAAGAAAATTAGAGATACCAAGGGAACATTTCATGCAAAGATGGGCTTGATAAAGGAAAGAAATGGTATGGACCTAACAGAAGCAGAAGATATTAAGAAGAGGTGGCAAGAATACACAGAAGAACTGTACAAAAAAGATCTTCACAACCCAGATAATCACGATGGTGTGATCATTCATCTAGAGCCAGACATCCTGGAATGTGAAGTCAAGTGGGCCTTAGAAAGCATCACTATGAACAAAGCTAGTGGAGGTGATGGAATTCCAGTCGCGCTATTTCAAATCCTAAAAGATGATGCTGTGAAAGTGTGGCACTCAATATGCCATTTCACCTTAGGCTGATACCTAAGTTTGTTAGTTTTATGCTTACAAGGCACAATATCTATTAACATGCTAACCTTTCGCCTTTGTTTTTGGCCACGAGACTTGTGTGATCTTAGCTCCCTGACCAGGGACTGAATCTACACCTCCTGCCTTGGACACTGAAATCTCAACCACTGGACTGCCGGGGAAATCCCAGCCTTATATCTTAATACACTCCAATAATTAGAAGTTGTACTGAAATAATTCACCTTGGGATGAAAAGCAAAACACATTCCAGGAGCCTGTCGAGATATCAAAGCTTCGCCTTTCTTTTCCTTTTCCCCTCCTTTTTTGCTGCTGCTAGCAGTCGTTCGCCTCAAGCGCATCAAATCTTTAAAGAAAAAATAGATACCTTATCTACCACGTGAAAAAGTATTACAATATGTCCCTTCTGCAAACAATATGAGTTCTGCCATCCTTTGCATGTCATTAGGTTAAAATAAGCAAATACCAGAGTTAGATGCTTAGCAAAATGATCAAGCCTAGTTTTTCTCTTATTTAGTCAAACCTAAATTTATCACCTTTTATAATTCAGCACATAACAAGAGAAAGATAATTTGTGGGGGGTGGGGGGTGGGGGTGTAGATGTGTGTGTGTGAGAGAGAGAGAGTGTGAATGTATTTATTTATTTTTACCATGACAGTCCAGTCCTTTCCGTATAACCCATTTAGAGATTCTTCCATCCGCTGATATAGAAACTAGTATTTCTCTTTTGTCATCACCTGTTGTCCCTCGATCTTGTTCTATCCACTGCAGTTGCCATACAGGTCCCAAGTGTTTTTGAGGTGATTCACTAAAACAAGGAAAATCACTAAGTAGAAAATCATAATTTTTAAAAAGACTTGTAATACTAAGTGATAAGGACAACTCCCTAAAGCATCATGACTTAATTACAGAATGATGCTTTTATTGTTCTGAACTGGACTTCAACTTTAAATATTTTGTAAATCAGGGGGAAAAAACCACGTTTCTAATATTCACTGATGTTTTTCTCATTTCTTACAAAACAAAAATTTTATTGCTATCATAATAGGAATATAAAAGCAAATATATCTTTCTTTTAAGAATCTACTCCTTTTACTCTACTCACTTTTTCCTAGTTGTGTAAATTTGGTTTATTTAGATACATTGAATATAAATATCTCCATTTTTACAAGGATATTTCTCATAGTTTAAATAAGTAAGTCATTTAAGTCCTATTCGAGTAAATAGTTACTTCACCCTTCTTATATTTCAGCATTGTCCACTGCTTGATGCTCTCTAAAGTTGAGATTTAAAATTTTTCTGAAAAATTAAAATCACTTCTCAGATTACTACTTTCCTTTTGATTAATGGGTTGCTTTGTTCCTAGTACTGACTCTTGATTTTTTATGTGAATCCTCCAAAGCAATAGGTCTGAATACTTTTAAATCTAGATATATTTGATTATTTGGTAAAAGTTACGAATCTTCTGCCCAGAAATAAACACAAGGCTCACACTTACAAAACTATGCAAATAATTTCAAAATTAAGCTAAAAAACACCTGCTTTAAAGCCTATCTCCAGTTCTTCTGAAGTTTATTCAAACACTAATATGAATATATGACCTCATTTTTGCTCCATGAGTATCAGGTTTATTATAAAAACTTGAGGTATCTTTCGATCTCTTTCACCTTAAACTTTTTTTATTTTCTCAATATGTCACATTAATTATTTCTTTCATTTATAAAATGAAAGTTCTTGAAATCTAATGCACATCATGGTGATTATAGTTAATAATACTATGTTGCATACATGAAATTTGCTAAACGAGTAGATCTTAAGTGTTCTTACCACACACAAAAAAATGGTAACTATGTGAGGTTGTTGTTGTTGTTTAGTCACTAAGTCATGTCTGACACTTTGTGATGAAATAGACTGTGGCCCACCAGGCTCCTCTTGTCCCTGGGATTTTCCAGGCAAGAATAATGGAGTGGATTGCCATTTCCTTCTCCAGGTATGTGAGATTATGGATGCATTAATTAATTTGATTGCACTAATCATTTCACAATGTATACATATATTAAATCATCACATTGTACACTTAATCATGTTTTACAACCTAAATAAACTCAATTTTTATTTGTCGATTATACCTCAATGAACCTGGAAAAAAATTTAGCTTTTTAAAAAGCATCAGCATACACCAAAAGAAGTTTGTTGGTGGGCAGGCAGAAAAGATGATAAAGAGATGTTAAAGCTGAGCATTCCAACTGGAGAGAAGTTGTGAGGAATTATCAAATATTTGAAAGATAATGGTATCACTCTCAATAACAGTATAAACATTCACTCAAAACTAAATGACATTAATTTTTTTCTTCTCCTGAAAAAAAAGTACATGTTATATATTTATCTAATTCTTGGGTTTTCTCACCTACTATCCAGAACCGGAAGGTTACTGTTGCTCTGTACATTATAAATTGCAATAGTGCCATTATGATAGCCAACTGCTAAAAGGTTAGGTGAGCCGATTGAAAAATCCACAGCAGTAACTCCATAAGGACTCTGATAAGTACGCTCTGGCCACTGAATAAAAAATATATATTATATTACAATTTAAACTTGGTTTTATAGACCACAGTACAGGAGGGTGTGATAGTAACTAAAGACTAGGCTGATGGCAGTGGGGATGTGAGGAGCGTTAACCTGCATTCAGTTACTCCTAACTTCTTACATACATGAGAACAAAACCTCAATCGGTTCATTTCCTTTATTTTGATGAATCCTCAGAGCTCAGTTATTTTGCAAAATACAGCATGTATCTCTACAGTAATTATCATTTTGGGTAATCTTCCAACAGGATTTTCCATCACAGGTCTACATTCTTAAAAATACAAATAATTTCCACCAAATAAATTATCCTGCATATATTCCTATCTCCCAGTATCTGTTTCTAATGCTTGCATTATCTAATCATTTCTAAATAAGGATAGAAAAGGCTCTAGAACTTTCTAAGTTACTCTTTTCTACAACTCTGTCAAGAGTTTTATTGTTTTGTTTGAATGTCCCATTCAAACCCTTTCTTGTTTCTAACAACCTACATGGAAAAGAAGACAACTTGCTGTTGATGAATCCTGTCAATCTTTCCACATGTTTAAAATTGCTTCTTCCTTTCTTTTAGGCTATATAAACCCAACTTCCTAACAGATGAGGGTTATTTATAAGAACTCCAATTATTTTTGTATGTCTTGCTGATCTTTTTAAAGTGGTCCACTTTTCATTTCTGTTGTAAAGCAAAACTAAGGGTAAAGGGACCTCCCTGGGAGTCCAGTGGTTAACATTCTCTGCTTCCAATCCAAGGAGTGCAGGTTCAATTTCTGGTCAGGGTACTTAAGATCCCGCATGGTGCGATTAAAAAAAAAAAAACTAAAGGCAAACTTGTAAGTGACAGATTGACTAGAGCTATTTAGCAAAAAACATAACTGAGTCTTTTCATTTTCTTTAAAAACTCATAACAGTAAGATATTATATGAATCTATTTTACATCTATTGAGGATAACAGAAACCTATCTTATAAAGTGATGAGTTATTCAGATACTGAAAAACAATCCAATAATAAATGAAACAATTTTTAAGATTTGCATTTGCAAATATTTTTCTTTATAACAGGCAGTGATATACAATAATGGTTCAGCCCTGGATCATCAGATCTAACAGCACATAGTAGTGAATTTACTTTATCCTATAAAGTATCAGAATAAGTTTTTATTATTTAATTGTTACAGATTTAAACCAAAGAAAATAAAGTCTTGCATGATAAAACTTCCTTGACTTTGCTTAATTATCAAATATGACTATCTACTACTTAATGAGAATTATGTCAACATTTAATTAAATAAAAATAGATCTTGTTCCTGCTCAAGTTACCATGGGGTTCTTTATTGACCAACAGCAGGCCAATCCTCTTTTTTGCTCCTTAAATCCAAAGTGTCCATAGCCAACAGCCAAAAGGTCCTGAAAACCAGAAAAATTCAAACTAAGAGAGGATAGCATAAAAATATTGGCAAATGTATGAAGATGTATATTAATGAACTGTGTTAAGAAGAGTGCTTATATTTTAATTAAGGTTAAAAAAACACCTATGCTATCTATTTTCACTCTACATTTCCATCTTCCTAAGCAAAATCACAACAATAATCACATTTTCAGACTGAAAAATAAGTACTCAAAAAGAACCAATTGCTAACAAGCTCTTTTACATATTGAGATAATCTTCAAAAATTGTATTATTACATTATAATCTCCTATGGGTTTTTAAGGATGACCTAATTTTTTCAAATGTAAAATAGAAGACCTTTAAATTTAAAGTGAGGTGCTATGGACTGAATTGTGTCTCCTCTCCTAAAAGTCATTTGTGGAAGTCCTAACCCCTAATAATATGTGATTATATCTGAAAATAGCACATTTAGGAGGTCATTAACGTTAAACAAGTCCAGGAGGGTAGGGTCCTCATTCGATAGGATTAGGTTCCTTACAAAAAGAGGAAGAAACCTAAGAGCCCTTTCTCTCCACCATGTGAGGATACAGTCAAGCCTGGAAGAGAGCCTTACCCAGGAAATGAATCAGCCTCCAGAACTCTAAGAAATAAATTTCCATTGTTTAAGCCACTCAGTCTACGGTGTTTTGTTATGGTAGCTTCAGCTGATTAATACAGCAGGTCATTTCCAGAAATGCTTTTATAATTGACCCTTGAACAATGAGTTTGAACTGTGTAGGTCTACTTATAAATGGATTCTTTTAAACTAATATATTGAAACTTTTTTTGGAGATTTGTAACCATTTGAAAAAATTCACAGAAAAACTGCATAGCCTAGAAATCCAAAACATTAAGAAAAGGATTTTTCATGAATGTATAAAATGTAGGTAAATAATAGTCTACTCCTTTGATAGGCATAAGTGAACATTTAATATAAAATTAATAATGTATTCATTTTATTACTGTTTTATAACTTTGCTTTCAAAGAATTATATATTACCATACATATGCCTCACTCTCTTAATTGAAGAACTGCATATCAGCCTATCATCACAGGTAAGCAGCTTTTTTCAGGGTAACAATGTTTCCAATACACCATTATGAATATGACTATAATACTGTATGCCATTGAAATTTTATAACAATTCATTCATTAGTGTATAGTCTAGGCTATCCTGAAGCAATCATATCAATTACACTAGGCTACCATAAAGCAATCATATTGCTGCTTCTTTGTCATCAATATATAAATCACTATACTTGAAAAAATAGGAATTTTTCATATTATCTTTTGATTTTTGATGTCTAAGTAACACATGTAACATCTATAGTATTTTGCATCATCTAAGACAATACTGATATAGGCACTGACAGACAATTCATCTGTTAAATGCATGACATACACTTAACAGTGTTGCTAAATACAGTACAGTACTATAAATGTTGATCCATTGATCTGTTGATCATAGAAAAAGCAAGAGAGTTCCAGAAAAACATCTACTTCTGCTTTATGGACTATGCCAAAGCCTTTGACTGTGTGGATCACAACAAACTGTGGAAAATTCTTAAAGAGATGGGAATACCAGACCACCTTATCTGCCTCCTGAGAAATCTGTATGCAGGTCAAGAAGCAACAATTAGAACTGGACATGGAACAATGGACTGGTTCCAAATTGGGAAAGGAGTATATTATCACCCTGCTTATTTAACTTATATTTGGAGTACATCATGCAAAATGCTTGGCTGGGTAAAGCACAAGCTGAAATCAACACTGCTGGGAGAAATATCAATAAATTCAGATACACAGATGACACCACTCTTATGGCAGAAAATAAAGAACTAAAGAGCCTCTTGATGAAAGTGAAAGAGGAGAGTGAAAAAGTTGGCTTAAAACTCAACATTCAGAAAACTAAGGTCATGACATCCAGTCCTATCACTTCATGGCAAACAGACAGGGAAACAATGGAAACAGTGACAGACTTTATTTTCTTGGGCTCCAAAACCACTGCAAATGGTGACTGCAGCCCTGAAATTAAAGGACACTTGCTCCCTGGAAGAAAAGCTATGACCAACCTAGACAGCATATTAAAAAGCAGAGATGTTACTTTGCCAACAAAGGTCTGTCTAGCCAAAGCTATGGTTTTTTCCAGTAGTCATGTATGGATGTGAGAGTTGGACTATAAAGAAAGCTGAGCCCTGAAGAATTGATCTTCTGATCTTTTTGAACTTTGGTGTTGGAGAAGACTCTTCAGAATCTCATGGATTACAAGGAGATCCAACCAGTCAATCTTGAAGGAAATCAGTCCTGAATATTCTTTGGAAGGACTGATGCTGAAGTCCTTTGGCCACCTGATGTGAAGAACTGGCTCATTGGAAAAGACCCTGATGCTGGGAAAGATTGAAGGCAGGAGAAGGGGATGACAGAAGATGAGATGGTTGGATGGCATCACCGAGTCAATGGACATGAGTTTGAGCAAGCACCAGGAGTTGGTGATGAACAGTAAAGCCTGGCATGCTGCAGTCCATGGTGTTGCAAAGAGTCAGACACGACTGAACCGATTATAAATGTATTTCCTCTTTATTATTTTTCTTAATAATATTCTCTTTCCCCTAGCTTGCTTTATTGTAAGATTACAGTTTATAATACATATAACACATAAAACATGTGTTCACTGACCATTTATGTTTGGCAATACTTTCAGTCGACAGTAGGCTATTACTAGTTAAGTTTTGGGGTAGTCAAAAGTTACACTTAGATTTTTAACTGCATAACAGGTTGGCACCCCAAGCCCCCTTTTGTTCAAGGTCAACTGTATAAGTACATATGCACAAAAGTTTAATTATCAAACAAACCCAGATTTTTCTTTGTAATCAGAAAGAATACAAAGACAGTCCTCCCACCATCTTACCTCCCAATCAACATCATGTCTCCACAGTTCTCTCTGTCTTACAATACTTTTCATCACTACCCTTGACATTGACAAACTCTTATTCATCTCTTTCAGACTCACCATAGATATCAGTTCTTCTAAGAAGCATTCACAACCTTCTCTTATGTGTCCCATGGTATTATTTTTCCTTATTAAAGCACATAGGAAACTAGTGTACGACTAGGGCCTGCATGTGACTAAATTACTACTGTATCTCCAGTGCTTTAACAGAGTTTCTGCACAGAGTTAATACTCAACAAATATTTACAGAATTAATTAATAAATATGATGGATACCATCTGTCATATTTTTAGCTTCATTCAAAATTAACTTTATTCTAAATAGCAATATATTAATTTTTAGCGTGAGTATATTCAGTTTCTTAAAATGATTCATCTGTCTTTATTACCCAGTTATTACTGATTTATTAAATTTCACTTATCTACAAGATGTTCCCTAATATAGTTTTATAAATACAAATCCACAATAAAAGTATTTTATTTTATTCAAAATAATACACATAATTTAAGTAATGTGTTATTTCAGTCCAGTTCAGTTGCTCAGTCGTGTCCAACTCTTTGTGACCCCATGGACTGCAGAGCACCAGGCCTCCCTGTCCATCACCAACTCCCGGAGTTCACTCAGACTCATGTCCATCTAGTCGGTGATGCCATCCAGCCATCTCATGCTCTGTTGTCCCCTTCTCCTCCTGCTCCAATCCCTCCCAGCATCAGGGTCTTTTCCAATGAGTCAACTCTTCACATGAGGTGGCCAAAGTATTGGAGTTTTAGCTTCAGCATCAGTCCCTCCAATGAACACCCAGGACTGATCTCGTTTAGGATGGACTGGTTGGAGCGCCTTGCAGTCCAAGGGACTCTCAAGAGTCTTCTCCAACACCACAGTTCAAAAGCATCAATTCTTCAGTGCTCAGCTTTCTTCACAGTCCAACTCTCACATCCATACACGACCACTGGAAAAACCATAGCCTTCACGAGACAGACCTTTGTTGGCAAAGTAATTAATGTCTCTGCTTTTGAATATGCTATCTAGGTTGGTCATAACTTTCCTTCCAAGGAGTAAGCGTCTTTTAATTTCATGGCTGCAATCACCATCTACAGTGATTTTGGAGCCCCCAAATATAAAGTCTGATACTGTTTCCACTGTTTCCCCATCTATTTCCCGTGAAGTGATGGGACCAGATGCCATGATCTTCATTTTCTGAATGTTGAGCTTTAAGCCAACTTTTCCCCTCTCCTCTTTCACTTTCATCAAGAGGCTTTTTAGTTCCTCTTCACTTTCTGCCATAAGGGTGGTGTCATCTGCATATCTGAGGTTTCAACAAAAATGATTATAGTTTTATTTTTCATTTAAAAATTTTTATTGCAGTAGAGTTGATTTACAATGTTTTGTTAGTTTCAGGTTGATTATAGGTTTTTAATATCCATAACAATTATCATGTTTGCACACAGTACCTTATAAGGTATAGTGATAAAACAAGGCTAATTCTTAAAACATGCATAAAACAATACAGTTTAAACAAATTAGTTCTGAGGACTTTAAACATACATCAGGGACCTCCCTGGTAGTCCAGTGGTTGGGGGTCCACTTCCCAGTGCAGAGTATATGGGTTCAATCCCTGGTTGAGAACTGGAATTCCACACATGGTGGGACAACACAGCCTGCGCCAAACAACAACAACCAAGAAAAAGATGCTGCAACTAGCACCCAGTGAGGCCAAAATAAATAAATATTTCTCAAAAAGGACCAAAAACAAAAAAGTTCTTTCAGAAGCACTAGTTGAGAATCATGTCTTCAGAACCAGTTTATAAATCTCAGGAAAAAATAACTCTCATTACTCTATAATCATTCTTTTTTTTACAAGAAAACATACCATTCCCCAGCTTGATGATTCATCTAAATTTCCTTAAGATGATTTTTAACAGAGCAGTACTAAAGGGCATCCCTAATAGCTCAGTTGGTAAAGAATCGCCTGCAGTGCAGAAGACCCTGGTTTGATTCCTGGGTTGGAAGATCCCCTGGAGAAGGGATAGGCTACCCACTCCAGTATTCTTGGGCTTCACTGTGGCTCAGTTGGTAAAGAATCCACCTGCAATGTGGGAGACCTGGGTTCGATCCCTAGGTTGGGAAGATCCCCTGGAGAAGGGAAAGGCTACCCACTCCAGTATTCTGGCCTAGAGAATTCCATGGACTGTATAGTTCATAGGGTCACAAAGAGTCGGACAAAACTGACCGACTTTCACTTCATTTTCAGTAAAAGCAAGAACTCTGTAGCTAGATGTCTTGGTTTGAATTCTGTTTCACTTACTGGTTATATAACTTTGGGCAAGTTATCCTTTCTGTGCTTCAGTGCAACATTATGAGGAAAATAGTACCTTATTCATAGATTTATGATAATACAAGTAAAACGTTTACAATAGTGCCTGGTACATAGTAGGTGCTATTTAAGTATCCACTGTAGTATTAGTTTCTTAAGGAATCTCAAAATTATTTTTCACTTTTACAGGGTCACTGGATTAAGCTGTTATTGTTGTTATTTAGGCGCTAAGTCATGTCTGACTCTTTTTCAACCTCATGGATTAAGTGCATACTTCCAAATATGGTTTCTTTAAAGAGAATGCAAATTTGGGTGCAAGAATTTGGTTAACATGTTAAACTAAATAAATATATATTATTTTCTTGTTCACTTCTCAACATCTGAAAGCGATTCAGCCATGTTCCAAGTACATCTCTTAAAATAAAAATGGTGACATTTTCATATTAAAGAAGAAAAAACATTGTTTTCTAGCTGTTGCATTTCCCCCTTTTTAAAATATAAACTTGTTTTCAGAGGAATTTTAAAACTAGAGGTTATATCAATTTAAATCTCTTGCCTAACAATGAGAAAAGAAAATCATTAGTGTTATACTTGGTAAGTGCCCTTAAATGCTAGAGACAGAATTATTAAAACATTTGATAACTTACTGGATTTGCTTTATTCCAGGAAAGGCTGCTCACATTAAGGCCTTTGGTTAGGTCACAGGAAAAGGACCAGAGTCGTTCCAAATTGGCTGGTATTGTTGATTGTTCTGAACTTATTTCTAAATCTTCTTCCTCTTCCTTCTTAGCTTCTTCTTCGACCACTTCAAGTTTTCCATCTACTAAAAAGTCTCCAGGCTCTTCAGGTTCTGGTTCTAAAATTAAATCAAATGAAGATCATGGTGCTCTACACCCATTTGCTAAAGTTTCGAAAGAATAGCTCTATCTACCACTGATACTTCAGACACCACTGGATCTGCTAGGTCATAATGCCCAAGGGACAGGGCACCTAGAACAGCAGCTTGAACCTGCTGCAGAATCTTCTGTTGTTCTGAGACCCACTCAAAGCTATTGGCTTTTCAGATCACTGAGTAAATGAACCAGAATAACATCCAAATGAGGAATGTGTTGCCTCTAAAATGCAAAAACGGCTTCCCTTGTGGTTCAGTCAGTAAGAAATCTGCCTGCAATGCAGGAGACCCAGGTTCAATCCCTGGGTCAGGAAGATGCCCTGGAGAAGGAAATGCCAACCCATTTCCTTCAGTATTCTTGCCTGGGAAATCCAATATTCTTGCCTGGGGAAACCCACGCACAGAGGAGCCTGGTGGGCTACAATCCGTGGGGTTGCAAATAGTCAAACACAACTTAGTGACTACACCATCGCCAACGAAAGTAAAGAGATCCGCTAGGAATATGTCTGTCTCTCTCTCTTTGTTTCTTCATTGCAGAGGACTCAGATGCAACTGCATATCTTTTACCTTAGAAGGTATATCTTGACATATTCTACTGGACCCTTGGAAATTTCACTGAGGTGGAAGGCCCCTGAAATTCTGTCAGATTTATTTCTCACCCTCTGACATGCAAATGTCTTGCCATTAAGTTTACTTCTTGTTCACTAGGTTCAATCAACATGATACCATCAGTGTAATGGACCAGTGCAATGTCTTGCTGAAGGGAAAGCTTGCTGCAGACTAAATTATGACATAAAGCAGAACAGTGAAGGTGTACTGCTGACCTGGCCAGCTGAGAGCAAATAGCTTTGGTTTTCCCAACAGGTACTAAAGGGAAAAAGCATCAGCAGCTACACACTATGTACCACAAGTAGTGTTAGTTTGCTCAGGCAATGAGACTAACTGAAACACCAGCTGCAACTGGAGTCACCACCTGGTTAAGCTTACAATAATCCACTGTTACTCTCTAAGAGTCATGTGTTTTCTGTGTAAGCCAGATAGATGAGTTGAACAGTCGGAGTCAACATTCCTGCATATTTCAAGTCCTTGATGGTGGTATTAATCTCTGAGATCCCTCCAGAAAGGTGGCTATATGGTTTACTATTTTAATAGGTATAGACAGCTCTAGTGACTTCCGCTTTGCCCTTTCCTCTCAAATTAGCTCTCATTCCACAAGCCAAGGATCACATGGGGGATTCTGCCAGTTTCTAAATATTTCTATTTCAAGTATACATTCTGGAACAGGGAAAATAACTGCAGGATGATGGGTGGACACACTGTGAGATGAACCTGAAACTAAAATTCTGTTGATCACCTGATTTTAAGTCCTAGTGGACCCCAGTGATGTTTTGGGTCTCCCTGTTAGTGTGAACTCAGAGCCAGTGTTCAGTAATCCATGAAATTTCTGATGATTTCCTTATCCACAATGTACAGTCCTTCTAATAAAATGCTATAGATCTTTATGGAGAAAGCTGGGATAAGTATTAACAGTACACACTCTTGGCAATGTAGCATGAATCATTCTCAATGTGACCCAGTCTCCACTTCATTCAAGACAGTCTGGTTCTATAAACTGGCTCAAGTCTAGGAATAGGTTAAGGGGCTGTGACTTTGATTTTTGGTGTTTCAAATTAGGAACACTTGACCTAGAACTTTATTGCTTATATAGATTAAGTGAGAATTTATACGATGACCGTATGTTACGGGATGAATTGTTTCACTCCAAAATTCATATATTGAAGTCATAATGACTCAGAGGTAAAGAATCCACCTATGATGCAGGAGACACAGGTTTGATCCCTGAGTCAGGAAGATCCCCTGGAGAAGGGAGTGGCTGCCCACTCCAGTCACCACATGGTTAAGCTGGTGATGACTGGGAAATTCCATGGACAGAGAGATCTGTAGGGCTTCAGTCCATAGGGTGGCAAAGAATTGCACAAGACTGTGACACAGAGCACACACAAGAATGTAGTATATTAGAATGTAACAACATTTTGAGAAAGGACTTTGAAGTGGTGATTACATTAAAATTAGACCATTAGAGAGGGTCCCAATCCATTGATTGATATCCTTCTAAGAAGAGGAAATTTAGATACACCAAGAGAGACAAGGGATGAACACACACAGAGAAAAGACCATGGAAAGAGGCAGCAAGAGGGTGAACATCTGCAAAGCAAAGAGAAAGGCCTCAGAGGAAGCCAACCCTGCTGGCACCCTGATCTTGGACTTTCTGTCTCTAGAATTGTGAGGGAGTAAACGTGTGTTGTCTAAGTCTTCAGTCAGACGTATACATTGCAAACATATTCTTCTAGTCTGTTGCTTACATGTTTCCCTGCATTTTTTTCCTACTGTTAGCAGTGTTATTCAAAGAGCAGACATTTTAACTCTTGCAAAAGTCTTATTGATTTTTTTCTTTTATGCCTTGGGATTTGGGGCCTCCCAGGTGGCTCAGTGGTAAATAATCTGCCTGCCAATGCAGGAGATGCAGGTTTGATCCCTGGGTTGGAAAGATCTCCTGGAGAAGGGAATGACAATCCACTCCATTATTCTTGCCTGGAGAATACCATGGACAAAGGAGCCTGGTGGGCTACCACTCATGGGGTCACAAAGAGTTGGACATGAATTAACTCACCTGCACTTGGGATTTTTGTGTATTAAGTGGATCTTTTCTTATGCTAAAATCACAAATATTTTTTTCCTTTATCTTCTCCTAGAACTTTATAGTTTTAATTTTTACATTTAAATCTATGGTCCATTCTGACTTAATTTATACATTTAATAGGAGGTGAGGATTAAAGCTCATTTTTCTCCCCATAAGGATATCCAGTTCTTTCAGCATTGTTTTAAAAGATCAACTTCTCTCTATTGAATTGCCTTGACATGTTTGTTAAAAATCAGTTAACCATATATGTCTGTGCTTATTTCTGGACTCACTAGTTTGTTTCAGTCATCTATATGTCTACCCTTAGACAAATACTCAGCTGCCTTGATTACTGTATCGTTATAGTCAGTCACCTGTAATATAGTAGGGTTAAGTCCTTCAACTTCATTCTTCTGCTACAGAATTGACTTAGTTATTCCATGTCCTTTGCTTTACCATATAAAACATAGAATAATACTGTTGACTTCATGATCTTTAAAGAAATTTCAAATGGTGGGAAATGTCTCTCATTTTCAAATTCTAGCACTCTCCATTCTTTTCTGTAGATTCTAATTTCTGTTGTTATTTTCTATCAGCCTGAAGAACTTCCTTGAACTTTTTTTGCAATGCTGGTCTGCTGACAATGAATTCTCTCAGCTTTTGTTTGTCTGAACATGTTTTTATTTCACCTTGATCTTTGAAGGATATTTCCTCTAGATATACAATTTTTAGCACAGTAAAAATAACATTGCATTGTTTTCTGGCTTCTGATATAGAAATAAGGGCATTATTAATTTCTCCCCTGTATGTAATGAATTTTTTCCTGGCAACTTTTAATTTTTTTTGTATGGTACTTATAATATGCCTCAGCGTGCTTTTCATTGTGTTTATCTTGCTTGGGTTTCATTGAACTTCTTATAATTACTGATTTAAAGTTTTTTCAAATTTACAAAATTTTTAGCAATTCTTCCTTCAAATATCTTTCTGTGCTTCCTCTTTATTCTACTACTACAATTCTAATTACATATATATTAAACCACATGACCTTGGGACACAGGTCACTGAAGTTCTATTTTTTTAGACTGTTTCTGTACTTTAATTTGGAATGTTCCTCTTGCTTGTCTTTTAGCATTTTTGTCACACTCAAGCAGTAAATTTTTTCATTTCAAGTACTATGTATTGTATTTCATCTCTAGAAGTTCCATTTGGTCCTATATGTAACTTTCATTACTATCATCATTGTATTCTTATTTTTTCCTTTAAATCTTTAAGCATATTTTTAGAACTTATTCTTTAACAGACTTTATTTTTTAGAGTAGTTTTAGTTTCCCAGCAAAACTGAACTCAAAATGAAGAGTTCCAATATACTCACAGCCAGATTTACACATAGCCTTTTCCAGATCAACATCCTGTACCAATAGTACAGTGTTACAATAAGTGAACTCCCAGTGACAAATTATTATTACTCAAAATCTATATAGTTCACTTTAGGATTTACTCTTGGTGTTGTACATTTTTATGAATTTGGATGAGTGTACAATGAAATGTACCCGTCACTAAGTATTATGCAGAATAGTTTTATTGCTCTAAAAATCTTACATACACTGCCTATTCATTTCTCCCAACCTCTAATCCCTGGAAACGTCTGATCTTTTTACTGTCTCCAAACTTGTGCCCTTTCCAGAATGTCATATAGTTGGAGTGACAGCATATGTAGCCTTTTCAGATGGGCTTCCTCCACTTGGTAATATGCATTTAGATTTTGTCTGTGTCTGTTCATGGCTTGATAATTCATTTCTTTTTAGTGCTGAATAATATTCTATTGTCCGGATTTTCCACAATTTTTTCATTCATTCACCTTCTGAAGAACATCTTGTTTGCTTCCAAGTTTTGGAAGTTATGAATAAAGCTTCAATAAACATCTGTGTGCAGATTTTTGTGTGGAAATAAGCATTCAACTCCTTTGGGTTAATACCAAGGAGTACAATTATGGACCATATGGTTACAATATGCTTAGTTTTGTAAGAAACTGCCAAACTATCTTCCAAAGTAGCTGAACTACTGTGCATTCCCACCAACACTGAATAAGAGTTCTTGTTGCTCCACATCTTAGCCAGCATTTGGTGGTATCAATGTTTTGGATTTTAACTATTCAATAATTGTATGGTGGTATTTCATCGATGTTTTAATTTGAAATTCCTTAACGACATATAATAATGAACATCTTCTTAAACTTATTTGCTATTTGTATATCTCTTTATAAGGTGTCTGTTAGGTCTTTTGTCTGTTTTTAAAGTATGTTATCTGTTTGCTTATTATTGAGTTTTAAGAGATATTTGTATATTTTGGACCAGTTCTTTATCAGGTATGTATTTCGCATATATTCTTTCTAGTCAGTGGCTTGACTTCTCATTCTCTTGACAATGTCTTTCACAGAGCAGATTTTTAATTTTAATGAAGTCCAACTTATCAATTATTTCTTTTAATAGATTGTGCCTTTGGTGTCAAATCTAAAACATCATCACCATACCCAAGTTTATCCAAATTTTTTCCTATGCTGTCTTCTAGAAATTTTATAGTTTTGAATATTTCATTGAAGTTTATGACCCATTTTAAGTTAATTTTTGTGAAGGGTATAAGGTCTATATCTAGATTATATATTTTGCCCATACATATCCTGATGTTCCAGTATCATTTGTTGAAGACTATCTTTTTTCTTTCCATTATATTGCCATTCCTCTTTGGTCAAAGATCAGTTGACTATAATTATGTGGATCTATTTCTGGGCTCTTTATTCTGTTCCATTGATCTATGTGTCTGTTCTTTCACCAATACCACACTATCTTGACAACTGTAACTTAACAGTAACTCTTGAAGTTGGGTGATGTCAGTCCTCCAACATTTTTTTTCTTCAATATGGTCTTGGCTATTCTGAGTATGATAGCTTTTTTAAAGTTCTTATCTGTCTTTTACCATCTCGGTCACCTTTTTATCTGTTTCTATTGACTGACTTTTTTAGCTCTAGCTCACATTTTCCTGCTTATTTACACAGTTAGTAAATTTGTATTGGGTGCTGTGCATTATAAATGTTACAGCACTGAATGTCTGCGTTGTGTTTTCTTCCATACGATACTGTATTGAAGTTTGTTTTGTTGAGCAGTTAACTTACTTTCAGATTAGCTTGATTTTTGAAATTAGCTTTTAAAAATAAAATTTTTTAAATTAGCTAAAAAGTTGACTGGTGGGGATGAGGGTCTAGACTAGTCTTTATTCTTGGGTTATTCTAGCTCTGCTCTTCAGGTATAGCCATTCTGGATATTTACTGAATACCCTATTTCTACCCCTCTGGCCAGTCAGAAATCAAATATGTTGCAGCCCCGTGTGAACTCTGAAGACTTTTTCACTTAGATCTTACTGGTGGTTGTTCTTTCCTTGCCTTCTGGAGTTTTAGTCTAACATACACAGCTTATGTTTCAGCCAAAGACTAAACGATAGATTTATGGAGTTTTTTTTTTCTCTACATAATTTCCTAATATCTGATTATTCCAATTACAGTCACCTCAGACTCTTTGACGGAGAAGGCAATGGCACCCCACTCCAGTACTCTTGCCTGGAAAAATCCCATGGACGGAGGAGCCTGGTGGGCTGCTGTCTATGGGGTCGCACAGGGTCGGACACAACTGAAGCAACTTAGCAGCAGCAGCAGCAGCCTCTTTGAACTCTTATCTGGATGTCATCATATGAGCAAAACTGCAATACCTATGTCCTCTCCTATGGTCTTATAATTATTTACATCCTAACTAAAAGCAGAACTACTATTTTTTCTTTTTTAAATGATCAGTGATACATTCCTGGGCTGGAAGAAGCACAAGCTGGAATCAAGATTGCCGGGAGAAATATCAATAACCTCAGATATGCAGATGACACCACCCTTATGGCAGAAAGTGAAGAGGAACTAAAAAGCCTCTTGATGAAAGTGAAAGAGGAGAGTGAAAAAGTTGGCTTAAAGCTCAACATTCAGAAAACTAACATCATGGCATCTGGTCCCATCACTTCATGGGAAATAGATGGGGAAACAGTGGAAACAGTGTCAGACTTTATTTTGGGGGCTCCAAAATCACTGCAGATGGTGATTGCAACCATGAAATTAAAAGACACTTACTCCTTGAAAAGAAAGTTATGAACAATCTAGATAGCATATTCAAAAGCAGAGACATTACTTTGCCAACAAAGGTTTGTCTAGTCAAGGCTATGGTTTTTCCAGTGGTCATGTATGGATGTGAGAGTTGGACTGTGAAGAAAGCTGAGCGCTAAAAAATGGATGCTTTTGAAGTGTGGTATTGGAGAAGACTCTTGAGAGTCCCTTGGACTGCAAGGAGCTCCAACCAGTCCATCCTAAAGGAGATCAGTCCTGGGTGTTCATTGGGAGGACTGATGCTGAAGCTGAAACTCCAATACTTTGGCCACCTCATGTGAAGAGTTGACTCACTGGAAAAGACCCTGATGCTGGGAGGGACTGGGGCAGGGGGGAAAGGGGACGACAGAGGATGAGATGGCTGGATGGCATCACCGACTCGATGGACATGAGTTTGGGTAAACTCCGGGAGTTGGTGATGGACAGGGAGGCCTGAAGTGCTGTGACTCATGAGGTCACAAAGAGTCAGACACGACTGATTGACTGAAGTGAACTTTAGAACATTTCTATAAACTTCATTTCATTCATTCAAAAATTGAAAAGTTGAATTAATTAATCTCTCAACTCCTTAAAACTATTGTAGCCATAACAACAGGAAGAATGCCTATGTAACAAAATTAGGGGGAGGTAATAAAAGCTAGAACCTGGAATGTATCAATGGCAATGGAAAGGGGTGTTTGACTACGAGAGAATAATTCAATACTGGAACAACAGAGAGGAAAGAGCTTACGAGGTTTTGAATCTAAGGGACTATCTCTTTGGGCTTCCAGGTCTGGACTCTCCTGCTATTCACTTTTAGTGCTGGAAACTATATAAAAATGTCTTCTGATAAGTGATGTGTGTGTATGTGCTAAGTCACTTCAGTCAGATCTGACGCCTTGCAACCCCATGGACTGCAACCCACCAGGCTTCTCTGTCCATGGGGTTCTCCAGGAAAGAATTACTGGAGTTGGCTGCCATTTCTTTCTCACTGATAAGTGATAACTCAGTTTAAAGATTGCATTTAGAAATAATAATACCATTTGACTTTTTTAATTACTTGAGCTTGTCTAAAAATGATTATATTTAAACATCTTTTTTAAAGTATAAAATCTTTATTTCAAAACAACACTATTTTTTTAAAAGATGTTTTAGTATATAATGTGTTAAATACCTTTTAAAACAGGAAGCTGACGATAAGCTGCAAGTTTTGGCTGAAATATATTTTCCATTATAACTCGTTCCATAAAAAATAAGTCCTGCTGAAACTTATCAGATTTAAATACGGCATCTGAGTTGTCTTCTTCTTCATCTCGAACTTTAGCCAGAATTACATTTTCAATATCCATTAGAGAACTACCTTCACTAACTGTAAAATACAAATATGATGTAATGGTAACAATTCAAAAATTATATTATCTGGTTTGTACATTCTAAAGATTTATCAATGACACTTTGCCATCACTATTTGTATTCCTCCAGTATTCACAACAACTTTAATAGTTACTTACTGAATGTCTTTTAGGAACCAAGCACATGCAAGATATACATATATTATCTCATTCTGGAATCCAAAAATGTGCTGTTTTCAGAAAATAAGCAATGATAACTCATAAGTTAATTTGTATCTCCATATATTTTTATTCAAATTGAAATTAAATTATTATCCGTCTTCATTACACCTTCAGTAAAGGTTTAATTTATTGCTTTATAGGAATACTACACTACTGTTGTTTATTAATGCTATAAAAAATTACCAAAAATTTAGTGGACTAAATTTAAAGTTCTAGATTAAATTTAAAATTAAATTTAAAGTGGATACAAATGTAAAGTTCTGTAGGTTAGGGATCAACCCAGGTCTCACTTGGCCAAAACCAAAAGGTTATTAGGGTTATGTTCCTTTCTGAAGGCTCTAGAGAATTAATTTCCTTGCCAATTTCTAGAAGCCACCACCAACCCATCATCCATCTTCAAAAGACAGCAACATTGCATCTCTCTGATGGTCCTGCCATTATATCTCTCTCTGACCAGAAATGGAAAAAAAATACTCCAAGGTACCCATTTGATTGGTTTGGGTCCACTCAGATAATCCAGGATAACCTCCCTCTTTTAGATCCTTAATGTAGTCACATTTGGATAGTCTCTTATCTCATGTAAGGTTATCTATTCATAGATTCCTGAGATTGGGATGTATATATATTTGAGGAATGATATTCTACCTATTACTTAGTTAAAACAGAATGAAGGGGAATCCTGCATCCATGAAGATGGAGTAAACACTTTTCCCTATTCCTTTGCTAAATACAACTAAAAATCTTGGGACATTAATTTTTTTCCTTTTTTAAGAGGAAGCCTTTGAAAGCCTTTGTCAGAAGAAGACAGAACAAAAAGATTGCTCAGCACCCAGGGAATGACACAGTGGTGAGTTCCCTGCATTTCTTATTATTGCAGATACTCCAGACAAACCTCTCTTTAGCCAAAACTCAGGAAAAGAACAACCTTGCAAGAAAGAAAACTTTTAGGATATAACCATTTCTCTCCAGGAAAAAAACAGAGAAAAATTGCAGCTCCACCCATTCCACAAATACCACTAGCCAAGTGGGAAGTCTAGACTTCCATTCTTGCCAGGTTCTAACAAGGCTTTCCAGTCTCCCAGCCTTCCAGTGGGTGTGGTGTCAGAAAAGGCTCAGTAAGGAGCTAGGACTTTAAATCTTATCCCAAAAAGAAAAAAAAATGACTGTGCTGCCCTTTGTGCAATATCAATTAAGATCTCTTGGGAAACATGGAATTCCACAGTTATCTGGCAGTAAAAAGGTTCTTCCCAATAGTCAGTGTTGGACTGGTACAGTCAGAACTTACAGAACTGCCCCAAAGTAATAAAGCCAAGTCCCAATCCATGGTGTCAGGAAGTGTTAATGAGGTGCTCCTATCCCTCCCAGCCATGTAGGTATCAATGGAAGTTAGAGCTCACTATCTAACTTACACAAGGTTAGAGCTCCCCATCTAACATTACAGAACAGTAATGAGATGATCCCCTCCCTCAGTGTAATTGAAGGGCAAGTGAAAAATATGGATTTTCTACTCCAGTAATGGGTGCTTCCCAGGTGGTGGTGGTGGTGCTGCTGCTAAGTCACTTAAGTCGTGTCCGACTCTGTGCTACCCCATAGATGGTAGCCCACCAGGCTCCCCCGTCTCTGGGATTCTCCAGGCAAGAACACTGGTGTGGGTTGCCATTTCCTTCTCCAATGCATAAAAGTGAAAAGTGAAAGTGAAGTCGCTCAGTCTTGTCGGACTCTCCGTGACCCCATGTACTGGAGCCTACCAGGCTCCTCTGTCCATGGGATTTTCCAGGCAAGACTACTGGAGTGGGATGCCATCACCTTCTCCTCCAGGTGGTGCTAGTGGTAAAGAATCTGCCTGCCGATGTAGGAGATGTAAGAGACCCAGGTTCAATCCCTGGATCAGGAAGATTCCCCTGGAGTAGGAAATGGCAACCCTCTCCAATATTCTTGCCCAGAAAATTCCATGGACAGAGGAGCCTGGTGGGCTACAGTCCATGGGATTGCAAAGAGTCAGAAACGGCTGAGTGAACGTGTGCGTGTGTGCACACACACAGACACAAAATGGGGCAGTAAACCCCACTTCTACTTTCACCTGACGGTAATGGAGCAGTAAATTTCCCTGTCAAAAGAGTGTCAAACAAATCCTGCTACAAATGAAGTTTAAACAAGATCCAGTTCTCAAAACATAATACCCCAAGTCTCTAAATTTTAACTGAACGTCACTGATCAAAGAACCAAGAAAATCTCTACTTAAATGAAACAAAAAACAAACAAAATCAATAGAAACCAACACTGAGATGACAGAGATGCTTAAATTATCTGACAACAGGGAGGTCCTAAGATGGCGGAGGAATAGAACAAGGAGACCACTTTCTCCCCCACAAATTCATCCAAAGATCATTTAAATGCTGAGTAAATGCCACAAAACAACTTCTGAATGCTGGCAGAGGACATCAGGCACCCAGAAAAGCAGCCCATTGTCTTCGAAAGGAGGTAGAAAAAAATAGACAAAAAAAGAGACAAAAGAGGGAGGGATGGAGCTCTGTCCTGGGAAGGGAGTCTTAAAAAGAGAGAAGTTTCCAAACACCAGGAAACACTCTCTCTGCCGAGTCTGTGGCGAGCCTTGGAAGCACAGAGGGCAACATAACAGGGAGGAAAAATAAATAAATAATTAAACCCCATAGATACGAGCCCAACAGTAACTCCCCTAGCAGAGAAGCAGCGCAGACACCTGCATTTTCCACTAGCAAGCGGCGGCTGGGCAGGGAGGCGAGGGCTGCATTGCTTAGAGTAAGGACCAGGCCTGAATGCCCTGAGGGCAATCTGAGCGAATTAACTTGGGCTAGCAAATCAGACTGCGAGATAGGTACCACGCGAAGAGCCCTAAGACACCACCAGGCCTGTGCACAGAGCAAAGAACTGAACAGAACTAGCCGGCTGTAGACCATCCCCCTCCAGTGACAGGCAGCCAGAGCCAGAAGGGGGCAATCGCAGCCCCAGAGAGACATTATCTACCAAACTGCAAGCAGGCTTCCTTGCTAACTAAGACTTCTTGGGGCTCTGGACATCTGCCTGCGAAGGTGCGCCAGTTGTACACCCAGAAAACCGAGCGGCAGGGACGGGAGCCGGTAAGTTGCAGCGACCCCACTCGCCAAACACCTCATCACCTGAGCTGCTCAGACCTGGGAAGGGCCCAACACAGGCTGACGTAGCCCTCAGCTTCTGAGGACTACCCAAGTGCCTGAACTTGAGCGGCTTAGACCTGGGAGGTGCATGCAGCCCAGGGCTGGCCTTGGACGGTTCCTGGCAGAGCAACCTAGAGCCTGAGCAGTGTGGGCAGGGAGGGCACACGCTCTGGGAGCGGGGGCAGGCCCAGTGTGGCTGAGACACTGAGAGCACACGTCAGTGTTATTTATTTGCAGGGTCCCTCCCTCCCCACAGCGCAAAAGAACAAGTAAGCCTACAAAAGTGTCCACCACCGCCCCCTTGTGTCAGGGCAGAAATCAGACACTGAAGAGACCAGCAAACAGAAGAAGCTAAAACAGAGGGAACCGCCTTGGAAGTGACAGGTGCAATAGATTAAAACCCTGTCGTTAGTACTGACTACATAGGAAGGGGCCTATAGATCTTGAGAAATATAAGCTGGACCAAGGAACTATCCAAAAATGAACTGAGCCCACACTGCCCACAACAACACCAGAGAAAGTCCTAGGTATATTTTTACTATTTTTATGATAATCCTTTTTTTATTTTTAATTTTTAAGTCCTCTATTACTCCTTTAATTTTCATTTTTATAACCTACTATTACTTTGCAAAAAAAAAAAGACCTTTTTTTAAAGGAAATTTCATATATATATATTTTTTATAATTTTTGTGACTTTGTTTTTTTTCTTCTTTTCTTTAATATTGTATTTTTGAAAATCCAACCTCTACCCTAGATTTTTAATCTTTGTTTTTTCGTATTTGTTATTAATTTTGTACCTTTAAGAACCCAATCTTCAGTACCCATTTTTACCTGGGAGTGAGATTACTGGCTTGACTGCTCTCTTCCCCTTTGGACTCTCCTTTTCTTCCACCAGATCTCCTCTGTCTCCTCCCTTCCCCTTCTCTTCTCTACCCAACTCTGTGAATCTTTGTGTGTTCCAGATAGTGGAGAACACTTAGGGAACTGATTACTGGCTGGATCTGTCTCGCTCCTTTTGATTCCCCCCTTTTATCCTCCTGGCCACCTCTATCTCCTTCCTCTCTCTTCTCTTCTCTGTATAACTCTGTGAACATCTCTGAGCGGTCCAGACTGTGGAGCGCACTAAGAAAGTGATTACAGGCTAGCTTGCTCTCTCCTCTATTGATTCCACCTCATCTCATTTGGGTCACCTCTAACTCCCTCCTCCCTCTTCTCTTCTGCATGTAACTTTGTGACCCTCTCTGGGTGTCCCTCACTGTGGAGAAACTTTTCATCTTTAACCTAGATGTTTTATCAGTGCTGCTGTATAGAAGGAGAAGTCTTGAGACTACTGTAAAAATAAGACTGAAAACCAGAAGCAGGAGCCTTAAGTCCAAATCCTGAGGACACTAGAGAACTAACTCCAGGGAAAATTAATCGACAGGAGCTCATCAAACGCCTCCATATCTACACTGAAACCAAGCATTACCCAAGGGCCAACAAGTTCCAGAGCAAGACATAGCACACAAATTATCCAGCAACACAGGAACACAGCCCTGAGCTTCAATATACAGGCTGCCCAAAGTTACTCCAAACCCACTGACATCTCATAACACATTACTGGACACTTCCTTACACTCCAGAGAGAAGAAATTCAGCTCCACCCACCAGAACACCGACACAAGCTTCCCTAACCAAGAAACCTTGACAAGCCACCTATACAACCCCACCCACAGCGAGGAAACTCCACAATAAAGAGAACTCCACAAACTGCCAGAATATAGAAAGGCCACCCCAAACTCAGCAATATAAACAAGATGAAGAGACAGAGGAATACCCAGCAGGTAAAGGAACAGGATAAATGCCCACCAAACCAAACAAAAGCTGAAAGAATTCAGCACCACCAAAAGAGGAAGAGATAGGGAATCTACTTGATAAAGAATTCCAAATAATGATAGTGAAAATGATCCAAAACCTTGAAATCTAAATGGAATCATAGATAAATAGCCTGGAGACAAGGATTGAGAAGATGCAAGAAAGGTTTAACAAGGACCTAGAAGAAATAAAAGAGTCAATATATAATGAATAATGCAATAAATGAGATAAAAAAAAAAAACACACTGGAGGCAACAAATAGTAGAATAATGGAGGCAGAAGATAGGATTAGTGAAGTAGAAGATAGAATGGTAGAAATAAATGAATCAGAGAGGAAAAAAGAAAAATGAATTAAAAGAAATGAGGACAATCTCAGAGACCTCCAGGACAATATTAAACGCCTCAACATTTGAACATAGGAGTCCCAGAAGAAGACGACAAAAAGAAAGACCATGAGAAAATACTTGAGGAGATAATAGTTGAAAACTTCCCTAAAATGGGGAAGGAAATAATCACCCAAGTCCAAGAAACCCAGAGAGTCCCAAACAGGATAAACCCAAGGCAAAACACCCCAAGACACATGTTAATCAAATTAACAAAGAACAAATATTAAAAGCAGCAAGGGAAAAACAATAAATAACACACAAGGGGATTCCCATAAGGATAACAGCTGATCTTTCAATGGAAACTCTTCAGGCCAGGAGGGAATGGCAAGACATACTTAAAGTGATGAAAGAAAATAACTACAGCCCAGATTACTGTACCCAGCAAGGATCTTATTCAAATATGAAGGAGAAATCAAAAGCTTTACAGGCAAGCAAAAGCTGAGAGAATTCAGCACCAGCAAACCAGTTCTCCAACAAATGTGAAAGGATATTTTCTAGATAGGAAACACAAAAAGGGTGTATAAACTCAAACCCAAAACAATAAAGCAAATGGCAACGGGATCATACTTATCAATAATTACCTTAAACATAAATGGGTTGAAAGCCCCAACCAAAAGACAAAGACTGGCTGAATGGATACAAAAACAAGACCCCTATATATGTTTCTACAAGAGACCCACCTCAAAACAGGGGACACATGCAGACTGAAAGTGAAGGGCTGGAAAAAATATTCCATGCAAATATAGACAAAAGAAAGCACGAGTAGCAATACTCATATCAGATAAAATAGACTTTAAAACAAAGGCTGTGAAAAGAGACAAAGTAGGACACTACATAATGATCAAAGGATCAATCCAAGAAGAAGATATAACAACTATAAATATATATGCACCCAAAATAGGAGCACTGCAATATGTAAGACAGATGCTAACAAGTATGAAAGGGGAAATTAACAATAACACAATAATAGTGGGAGACTTTAATACCCCACTCACACCTATGGATAGATCAACTAAACAGAAAATTAACAAGGAAACACAAACTTTAAATGATACAATAGACCAGTTAGACCTAATTGATATCTATAGGATATTTCACCCCAAAACAATGAATTTCACCTTTTTCTCAAGCACACATGGAACCTTCTCCAGGATAGATCACATCCTGGGCCATAAAATCTAGCCTTGGTAAATTCAAAAAAACTGAAATTCCAAGCATCTTTTCTGACCACAATGCAGTAAGATTAGATCTCAATTACAGGAGAAAAACTATTAAAAATTCCAACATATGGAAGCTGAACAACACGCTGCTGAATAACCAACAAATCACAGAAGAAATCAAAAAAGAAATCAAAATATGCATAGAAACGAGTGAAAATGAAAACACAACAACCCAACACCTGTGGGACACTGTAAAGCAGTGCTAAGGGGAAAGTTCATAGCAATACAGGCATACCTCAAGAAACAAGAAAAAAAATCAAATAAATAACCTAACTCTGCACCTAAAGCAACTAGAAAGGAAGAAATGAAGAACCCCAGGGTTAGTAGAAGGAAAGAAATCTTAAAAATTAGGGCAGAAATAAATGCAAAAGAAACAAAAAAGACCATAGCAAAAATCAACAAAGCCAAAAGCTGGTTCTTTGAAAGGATAAATAAAATTGACAAACCATTAGCCAGACTCATCAAGAAACAAGGGGAGAAAAATCAAATCAATAAAATTAGAAATGAAAATGGAGAGATCACAACAGATAACACAGAAATACAAAGGATCATAAAAGACTACTATCAGCAATTATATGCCAATAAAATGGACAACGTGGAAGAAATGGACAAATTCTTAGAAAAGTACAACTTTCCAAAACTGAACCAGGAAGAAATAGAAAATCTTAACAGACCCATCACAAGCATGGAAATTGAAACTGTAATCAGAAATCTTCCAGCAAACAAAAGCCCAGATCCAGATGGCTTCACAGCTGAATTCTACCAAAAATTTAGAGAAGAGCTAACACCTATACTACTCAAACTCTTCCAGAAAATTGCAGAGGAAGGTAAACTTCCAAACTCATTCTATGAGGCCACCATCACCCTAATACCAAAACCTGACAAAGATGCCACAAAAAAAGAAAACTACAGGCCAGTATCACTGATGAACATAGATGCAAAAGTCCTTAACAAAATTCTAGCAATCAGAATCCAACAACACATTGAAAAGATCATACACCATGACCAAGTGGGCTTTATCCCAGGGATGCAAGGATTCTTCAATATCCGCAAATCAATCAATGTAATTCACCACATTAACAAATTGAAAAATAAAAGCCATATGATTATCTCAATAGATGCAGAGAAGACCTTTGACAAAATCCAACATCCATTTATGATAAAAACTCTCCAGAAAGCAGGAATAGAAGGAACATACCTCAACATAATAAAAGCTGTATATGACAAACCCATAGCAAACATTATCCTCAATGGTGAAAAATTAAAAGCATTTCCCCTAAAGTCAGGAACAAGACAAGGGTGCCCACTTTCACCACTACTATTCAACATAGTTTTGGAAGTTTTGGCCACAGCAATCAGAGCAGAAAAAGAAATAAAAGGAATCCAAATTGGAAAAGAAGAAGTAAAACTCTCACTGTTTGCAGTTGACATGATCCTCTACATAGAAAACCCTAATGACGCCACCAGAAAATTACTAGAGCTAATCAATAAATATAGGAAAGTTTCAGGATGTAAAATCAACACACAGAAATCCCTTGCATTCCTATACACTAATAATGAGAAAATAGAGAAATTAAGGAAACAATTTCTTCACCACTGCAATGAAAAGAATAAAACACTTAGGAATATATCTACCTAAAGAAACTAAAGACCTATATATAGAAAACAAAAACACACTGGTGAAAGAAATCAAAGAGGACACTAATAAATGGAGAAATATACCATGTTCATGGATCAGAAGAATCAATGTAGTGAAAATGAGTATATTACCCAAAGCAATCTATAGATTCAATGGAATCCCTATCAAGCTACCAATGGTATTTTTCACAGAGCTTGAACAAATAATTTCACAATTTGTATGGAAATACAAAAAGCCTCGAATAGCCAAAGCAATCTTGAGAAAGAAGAATGGAACTGGAGGAATCAACCTGCCTGACTTCAGGCTCTACTACAAAGCCACAGTCATCAAGACAGTATGGTACTGGCACAAAGACAGAAATATAGATCAATGGAACAAAATAGAAAGCCCAGAGATAATCCATGCACCTATGGACACCTTATCTTTGACAAAGGAGGCAAGAATATACAAGAGAGAAAAGACAATCTCTTTAACAAGTGGTGCTGGGAAAACTGGTCAACCACTTGTAAAAGAATGAAACTAGAACACTTTTTAACACCACACACAAAAATAAACTCAAAATGGATTAAAGATCTAAATGTAAGACCAGAAACTATAAAACTCCTAGAGGAGAACATAGGCAAAACACTCCGACATAAATCACAGCAGGATCCTCTATGACCCACCTCCTAGAATATTGGAAATAGAAGCAAAAATAAACAAATGGGACCTAATTAAAATTAAAAGCTTCTGCACAACAAAGGAAACTTTAAGCAAGGTGAAAAGACACCCTTCGGAATGGGAGAAAATAATAGCAAATGAAGCACTGACAAAGAACTGATCTCAAAAATATACAAGCAAGTCCTACAGCTCAATTCCAGAAAAATAAATGACCCAATCAAAAAATGGGCCAAAGAACTAAACAGACATTTCTCCAAAGAAGACATATAGATGGCTAACAAACACATCTAACACATGGCTAACATCACTCATTATCAGAGAAATGCAAATCAAAACCACAATGAGGTACCATTTCACGCCAGTCAGAATGGCTGTGATCCAAAAGTCTACAAGCAATAAATGCTGGAGAGGGTATGGAGAAAAGGGAACCCTCTTACACTGTTGGTGGGAATGCAAACTAGTACAGCCACTATGGAGAACAGTGTGGAGAGTCCTTAAAAAACTGGAAATAGAATTGTCTTATGACCCAGCAATCCCACTGCTGGGCATACACACCGAGGAAACCAAAATTGAAAGAGACACGTGTACCCCAGTGTTCATCATGCACTGTTTATAATAGCCAGGACATGGAAGCAACCTAGATGTCCATCAGCAGATGAATGGATAAGAAAGCTGTGGTACATATACACAATGGAATATTACTCAGCCATTAAAAAGAATACATTTGAATCAGTTCTAATGAGGTGGATGAAACTAGAGCCTATTATACAGAATGAAGTAAGCCAGAAAGAAAAACACCAATACAGTATACTAACGCATATATACGGAATTTAGAAGGAGGGCAATGATAACCCTGTATGCGAGACAGCAAAAGAGACACAGATGTATAGAACACTCTTTTGGACTCTGTGGGAGAGGGAGAGGGTGGGATGATTTGGGAGAATGGCATTGAAACATGTATAATATCATATATGAAATGAATCGCCAGTCTAGGTTTGATGCAGGATACAGGATGCTTGGGGCTGGTGCACTAGGATGACCCAGAGGGATGGTACCAGAAGGGAGGTGGGAGGAGGGTTCAGAATGGGGAACACATGTACACCTGTTGCGGATTCATGTTGATGTATGGCAAAACCAATACAATATTGTAAAGTAATTAGCCTCCAATTAAAATAAATAAAGTTAAATTAAGAAAAATTATCTGACAACAGATAAAATATATCTGACATAAAAAATATCTGACAAAAAATTCAACAGATGGGCTCAACAGCAAACCTGAAGGGACAGAGAACAGAATCAGTGAACTTGAAGAAAGAAAAATAGAAATTATCAAATCTGAAAACCAGAAAGAAAATAATTTGCAAAATAATATATATATATGTATATATATATATATATATATATAAGTCAGAGCTCAAGTGGGGGTTGGGGGGAGGAACAAGCCAAAAGACTGAGCATTGCCAGGAGAATGTATTCAGGGCTCCGAGGCATTCCCTGTTGAGAGACCAAATTTTCAGCTTGATTAGTAAGGGTTTTTATTTGTCGGGAAGATGCCCTGGAGAAGGAAATGGCAACCCACTCCAGTATTCTTGCCTGGAGAATCCCATGGACAGAGGAGCTTGGTGGGCTATAGTCCACGGTTCGCAAAGAGTCGGACACGACTGAGCAACTTCACTTTCACTTTCACTTCATATATATATATATATATATATTATATATATATATATATATGAATGGAGGCCCAGAGACCTCTAACAAGATATATAAATTCATGTTATCGGGGAGAAGAGAAAAGGATGAAACCAAAAATGTACTTGAAGAAATAATAGCTGAATAATTTTTCCAAAATTTGGCAAAGAAAAACATATAGAATTAAGAAACAGTGAATTCCAAAGAAGATAAACCTAAAGAAATTCACACCAAGATATACCATACTCAAGCTTCTGAAAACTGAAAACAAAACAAAAAGATAGAAAGCACCAAGGAAAAAATACTTTCTTATATACAGAGGGAAATAAACTAAAAACCTTCTGCATAGCAAGGAAAACCATCAATAAAATGAAAAGACAACCTACTGAATGGGAGAAAATATTTGCAAACCATATATCTGATAAGGGGTTAGTACAAAGAGCTCAAAGAACACAATAGCAAAAAAAAAAAAAAAAAAAAGAACATAAGCTAAAGAGACATTTTTCCCAAACGGCACATGAAATGTTCAATGTCACCAATTATCAGGGAAATGCAAGGCATTATGTTAAGTGGTCCTTTTCATCATGGGGGACTGGAATGCAAAAGTAGGAAGTCAAGAGATACCTGGATTCAGGCAAGCTTGGGCTTACAGTACAAAATGAAGCAGGACAGAGGCTAACAGAGTCTCACCAAGAGAATGTACTGGTCATAGCAAACACCATCTTCCAACAACACAAGAGAAGACTATACATGGACATCACCAGATGGTCAATACTGAAATCAGATTGATTATACTTTTTGCAGCCCAAGATGGAGAAGTCAGCAAAAACAAGACCGGGAGCTGACTATGGCTCAGATCACGAACTCCTTATTGCCAAATTCATACTTAAATTGAATAAAGTAGGGAAAACCACTAGGCTGTTCAGGTATGATCAAAATCAAATCCCTTGCATACAGTGGAAGTGAAAAGTAGATTCAAGGGATTAGATCTGATAGAGTACCTAAAGAACTATGGACGGAGGTTCATGACATTGTATAGAAGGCAGGGATCAAGACCATAACCAAGAAATAGAAATGCAAAGAGGCAAAATGGTTATCTGAGGAAGCCTTACAAATGGCTGAAAAAAGAAGAGAAGTGAAAAGAAAATGACAAAAGGAAAGACATACCAATCTGAGTGCAGAGTTCCAAAGAATAGCAAGGAGAGGTAAGGAAACCTTCCTCAGTGATCAATGCAAAGAAATGGAGGAAAACAATAGAATGGAAAAGACTAGAGATTCCTTCAAGAAAATTAGATACCAAGGGAACGTTTCATGCAAAGATGGGCACAATAAAGAAAGAAACAGTATGGACCTAACAGAAGCAGAAGATATTAAGAAGAGGTGGAAAGAATACACAGAACTATACAAAAAATATCTTAATGACCCACGAAGGTGTGATCACTCACCTAGAGCCAGACATCCTGGGATGTGAAGTCAAGTGGGCCTTAGGAAGCATCACTACGAACAAAGCTAGTGGAAGTTATGGAATTCCAGCTGAGCTATTTCAAATCCTAAAAGATGATGCTGTGAAAGTATTGCACTCAATATGCTAGCAAATTAGGAAAACTCAGCAGTGGCAACGGACTGGAAAAGGTCAGTTTTTTTTCAAGTTCCAAAGAAAGGCAATGCCAAAGAATGTTCAAATTGCCGCACAATTGCACTCATGTCACACACTGGCAGGTAACGCTCAAAATTCTCCAAGCTAGGCTTCAACAGGACGTGAATCGAGAACTCCCAGATGTTCAAGCTGGATTTAGAAAAGGCAGGGGAAACCAAAGATTAAATTGCCAACATCTGTTGGATCATAGAAAAAGCAAGAGAATTCCAGAAAAACGTTTCCTTCTGCTTCATTGCTACACGAAAGTCTTTGAGTGTGTGGCTCACAATAAAATATAGAAAATTCTTAGAGATGGGAATACCAGACCACTTTATCTGCCTCCTGAGAAATCTGTATGCAGGTCAAGAAGCAACAGTTAGAATCAGCCATGGAACAATGGACTGGTTCTAAATTGGGAAAGGAGTTTGTCAAGGATGTATATTGTCACTCTGCTTATATAACCTATATGCAGATTACATCATGCGAAATGCCAGGCTGGATAAAGCACAAGCGGAATCAAGATTGCCAGGAGAAATAGCAATAACCTCAGGTATGCAGATGACGCCATTCTTATGGCAGAAAGTGAAGAGGAACTAAAGAGCCTCTTGATGAAGGTGAAAGAGAGAGGGAAAAAGCTGGTTTAAAATTCAACATTCAGAAAACTAAGATCATGGCATCTGGTCCCATCACTTCATGGCAAATAGATAGGGAAACAATGGGAACAGTGACAGGCTTTATTTTCTTGGGCTCCAAAATCACTGCAGATGGTGACTGCAGCCATGAAATTAAAACACACTTGCTCCTTGGAAGAAAAGCCATGACCAACCTAAACAGCAGAGACATTACTTTGCCAACAAAGGTCCGTCTAGTCAAAGCTATAGTTTTTCTAGTAGTCATGTACAGATGTGAGAATTGAACCATAAAGAAGGCTGTACACAGTGAAGAATTGATGCTTTTGAAGTTTGGTGTTGGAGAAGACTCTTGAGAGTCCCTTGGACAGCAAGGAGATCAAACCAGTCAATCTTAAAAGAAATAAACCCTGAATATTCATTGGAAGGACTGATGCTGGAACTGAAGCTCCAATACTTAGGCCACCTGATGAGAAGAGCCGACTCATTAGAAATAAGACCCTGATGCTGGGAAAGTGTGAAGGCAGGAGAAGGGGATGACAGAGGATGTGATGGTTGGATGGCATCACTGACTTAATGGACATGAGTTTGAGCAAGCCCCGGGAGATGGTAAAGGACAGGGAAGCCTGGTGTGCTGTAGCCCATGGGGTTGCAAAGAGTTGGACACAACTGAGCAACTGATGTTAAGTGAAATAAACAGAGAAAGAAAGACAAAGACTGTATGATTTCACTTATATGCAGAATATAAAAAATAAAAACAAAACTCATAAACAAATTGATGGCTATTAGAGGGGAAGGAGGTTGAGGGGTAGGTGAAATGGCTAGAGAGGGAAGTTTATAGAGTGACAGTAACTAGACTTATTGTGGTCATCACTTTGTAGTGTACACAAAGATCAAATTATTATGTTGCACGCTTGAAACTAATATAATGTTATAATTCAATTACCCCAATTTTTTAAAAACTGAAATAAATGAAATCTTACTTTTTTCTAAATTACTCCCTTGCACTGTTTGTTCCCAGTCTTTTGAAGGTACACTTGCTTTACTACTTGAGTTAACCATAGATCGTTTTGATGGTAAAGATGAAAGCTCCATAGCATTGTAAGAATCATACAAATCCCAAGCCGTGGACATTATACCTAAATAAAGAAAAGGAAGGTAAACATTACTTTAAAGCAAATTATAATTTTTTAGCTTATACATAGCTACCTAAAGCAAAATCTAAGGTAAGAATATCTATTGTTCAGGGAAAAAACATTATTGTTTTACAACAATGGCAAGAAATAGTTAATGATGCCCATGGATTATAGCTTGCCAGGCTCCTCTGTCCATGGCATTCTCCACGTCAGAAAACTGGAGTGGGTAGCCATTCCCTTCTTCAGGGGATCTTCCCAATCCAGGGATCAAGCCCAGGTCTCCAGCATTGCAGGCAGACTCTGTACCATCTGAGCCACCAGGGAAGCCCCAATTTTAGTTTAGGTAACATCATTACATTTGTTCATTGGACAAAATTTAATTAACTTAAGAAACAGAAAACCTAGGAAATAGATATTATGTACATGCCATAATTATGTACAAGTTAGAATAATAAATCATGATTGTGACTTCCTAATTCCATACTATCATACACTATTGAAATCTTATTTTAGCTACTATCAGAAAAATGGTATTCCTAACTATACCTAAGTTTTGAGTATTTCTGAGTGTAAGATTGTGTAAATAGTTTTTTAAAGCTTTAAAATATTGTTTCTATCTACTGGTTTAATTCAGACTATATTAGCCATATAACATTTATAGAAAGATAATTTTATTTTAGCTAAGTAAAATGACATGATTACTGTAAAAGAAATGGTAAATAACACTTACATTTCCATAACCTAGAAACAACTGGTAACATTTTCATGCATGTCCTTCCAGATTGATATAAATATATATGTTAACACATGAACAAATACACATGCATTTTTTAAATTAAAATGATCTCATATCACACATACTTCTTAAAAGAGTTTTTACTATAGTATATAATATACATAGAAAACAAACTGTCTCTATGAAATGTACCAAGTTTTAGAATTTAATTGTATTTTAAAAAGTTAGCCAGGAACACTAATACATTCATTGAATTATCCATTTATTTGAAATGCAACTTCTATAATAAAGTATTGTATGTGGACTGTTAGGTAGGAAAATTTTGTCAGTTTTTCTGAATCTTTACAGAGGTAACTTCAGCTAAATTGACATTTCTGGCTTCTCTATGTCCCTCATTCACACATTACCAGGCAAAGAGAAATGACTAATCCTACAGGAAAGTTTAGGAGATGGAATTACAACTTTGCCACTTCTGGATTCTTTTGTTAAGTCTGCTCATTTGCAGAAAGCATGCATTCTCATCTGTTCTCACCCATGCAAAGAAGGTCTGTGTTTTCTAGCTGTGCCAATTATTGTTGATAAGATCTATTCTGAAGGGAAGAAATAGCAAGTCCACTCAGCTGTGGATGAAAGGCTACATGTTTCAATTAACTTCATCAGTAGTAAAGGCACTTTTAAAAATTTTCCATCTCTTCTACTGATCCATAGTCTCAATATTTACTTGATTTTCATCAAATTCTTTAGTATAAACTGTAGCATTGGTTTTAAAAATTCCAATTGGAGTATAGTTGATTTACAACGTTGTGTTAGTTTCAGGTGTATAGCAAAGTGAATCAGTTATATACATGCATATATCCACTCTCTTTTATATTCTTTCCCCATATAGGCCATTAGGGAGTACTGATTAGAATTCCCTGTGCTAACTAAGAAAAAAGTACTAATATCATATGTGAAAGAGAGGATGTCCCTGCTGATTCCATGACCATTAAAAGATAACAAAGGAACACTATGAACAACTCTATTCCAATAGATTTGACAATCTTGATGAAACTGACCAATTCCTTGAAAGACACAATCTGCCAAAACTCACACAAGAAAGAATAGATAATCTGTATAGCCCTATCTCAATTAAGGAAACGGAGTCATAATTAATAATCTTCCAAAACTAAAAGCACTGGGCTCAGATACAGGGATTGAATTCTACTAATTTAATTTAAGGAGAAAATTGCACCAATTCCCTGTAACATCTTTCAGAAGATAGAAATAGAGGGAATACTTAACTCGTACTTTGAGGCCAGCATTGCTCTAATACCAAAAATAGACCATAAGAAAGGAAAATGGCAGACCAACAACTTTCATGAACATAGATGCAAGAATCCTCTACAAAATATTAGCAATCAAATCCAACAATATATAAAGAGAATTACACACTGCAACTAAGTGGAGTTTCTCCCAGATATGCAAAACTAGTTCAACACTGGAAAACTGATTGACGTAATCCATAATATCAGGCCAAAGAAGAAAAGTGACTTGATCATATCAACAAATTCAGAAAAGGCATTTGGCAAAATCCAACACTCATTCATGATAAAAACTCGCAGTAAACTAGGAATAGAAGCAGAACTTCCTCAACTTGATAAAGAACACCTACAAAACCCAATGAGTTTCTTCTAGAAACTAGAAAATATTTCACTAACATCAGGACAAGACAAAGATGTCTCCTCTTACCACTCCTTTCAACATCATACTGGAAGTCCAAGCTAATGCAGCAAGATAAGAAAAAGTAAATGCTAATAAAAGAAATACAGAATGGAAAGGAATAAATAAACTGTTTTTGAACTCAGATGACATAATCATCTATATAGAAAACCTAAAAGAATTAACAAAAAAACTACTGAATTACTAAGTGATTACAGCAAAGTTTCAGGGTACAAGGTTAACACTATACAAAAATCAATCTCTTTGCTATATAGTAACAATGAACAAAGGAATCTGAAATTTGAAACAATATGATCTACATTAGCACCCAAAAGTGAGGTAGGAATAAGTCTAACAAAATATGTACAAAATGTATTATAAGGAAGACTACAAAACTCTGATGAACAAAATTAAAGAATGAAATAAATGGAGAGATATTCCATGTTTACTGATAGCATGACAACTCAGCATTGTCATGATGCCTGTCCTGCCCAAATTGATCTATAGATTCAGTGCAATTTCAGTCAAATCTAAGCCAGTTACTTTGTGCCTATCAACAAACAGATTCTAGGGGAGACTTTCAAGATGGTGGAGGAGTAAGACATGGAGATCATCTTCCTCCCCACAAATACATCAAAAATACTTCTGCATGTGGAACAACTCCTACAGAACACCTACTAAATGCTGGCAGAAGACCTCATGCTTTCAGAAAGAAACCAACACAACATTGTAAAGCAGTTTTCCTCCAATTAAAAAAGAAGTGAACTGACAAAAAGGAACTGATTCTAAAGTTTACCTAAAGGGACAAAAGACCCAGAAAAGCCAGCACAATATTGAAGACAAAGAACAAAATAGGAGCAGTGACACTACTCAACCTGAAGACTTACTACACTGCTACAGTAATCAAGATAATGTGCATGGAACAGAACAGAGAGCTCAGAAATACACTGACATTAACATAGTCAGCTAATCTCTGTCAAAGGAACAAAAATAGATGAAGCAAAGACAGTCTTTTCAACAAATGGTGCTGGAACAAACTGGACATCCAAGCACCCAAAAAAAAAAAAAATCTAGATACAGATCTTACATCCTTCAGGAAAATTAACTAAAAACTTGTTTTAAAACTAAAAGTAAAAGGCAAAACTAGAAAACTCATAGAAGAAAATATAGGCAAAAATTTAGATGACCTTGAGTATGGCAATGACTTTTTAGAAACAACAGCAAAAGCAAATCTATTAAGCAATAATTGATAATCTGGGTTTCATTAAAATTAAAAATCTATGCTCTGTAAAAGGAAATGTCAAGAGAATAGCAAGACAAGCCACACACTGGAAGAAAACATTTGCTAAAGATACAATTGAAAAAGGACTTTTGTCCAAAATATACAAATATCTTTTGATCCTTAACAATAAGAAAACAAACAACCAAATTTTAAAATGGGCCAAAGAACCTAATAGATACCTCATTTTAAAAAAAGACATACAGGTGGCAAGTAAGTATATGAAAATATACTCCTCATCATATGTCATCATGGGAAAATAAGTTAAAACAAAAATGAGGGGAATTCCCTGTGGTCCAGTGGTTGTGACTTGGCACTTTCACTGCTGGAATCAGGGTTTGATTCCTAATCGATGAACTAGAATTCCCCAAGCCACAGAGTATAGCCAACCCCCACCCAAACAAACAAAAATAAGTTACCACTGCACACTACTAGAATGGTCAAACTTTGGAATACTGACAACACGAAATGCTAGTGAGAATGTGAAACCAAAGAAACTCTCCATCACTGCTGGTGGGAATGAAAATGGTACGATCACTTTAGAAGGCAGTGTGGCTATTTAAAAATAAAAATAAAAATACTGTTTCCATACAATCCAATAATCACATTCTTCAATATTTACCCAAAGGACTTTAAAACCTATGTATACACAAAAACTTGCACATAGATATTTATACCAGTCTTATTGATAACTGCCAAAACTTGAAACAATCAAGATGCCTTTCAGTAGGCAAATGAATAAATTAACTGTTGATACATCCAGATAAAGGATAAATAAGAATCTGGCTACCTATGGTTTTACAAGCCTTCTATGAGGGAGGAGGGGATTTTAAGGAGTCTCTGTGTATAGCATTCAGTATGCATTGGGGTTTTTGTTTGTTTGGGGTTTTGTTTTGTAGGGTTTTTTTTTGTTTTGTGTAAGTACCCATTGTATAGTCAGAGCTATGGTTTTTCCAGTAGTCATGTATAGATGTGAGAGTTGGACTATAAAGAAGGCTGAGAGCCAAAGAATTGAAGCTTTTGAAACTGTGGAGCTGGAGAAGATTCTTGAGAGTCCCCTGGACTGCAAGGAGATCAAACTAGTTAATCCTAAAGGAAATCCACCCTGAATATTCATTGGCAGGACTGATGCTGAAGCTGAAGGTCCAGTATTTTGGCCACCTGATACATAGAGCTGACTCACTGGAAAAGACTCTGATGCTGGGAAAGATTGAGGGTAGGAGGAGAAAGGGGTGACAGAGGATGTTTTTTACAAAGCATCACTGACTCAATGGACATGAATTTGAGCAAACTCCAGGAGACAGTGAAGGACAGGGAAGCCTGGCATGGTGCTGTACATGGGGTCACAAAGAATGACTCAGTGACTGAACAACAACAACAACCCATGTCTTGATCTGTGCCTGGTATTCTCCATCTAGAGAGCCTCTATTTTGTCCTCTCCAGAGTAGAAATTTTTGACATCTTCCAGGGTAGAAGATGGAAAGTTTCTCAGAGAAGGTACTTTATCCCTTTTGTGACTGAATTATATTTCATTATATGTATTTACGAGTCTTCCTGATAGCTCAGTTGGTAAAGAATCTGCCTGCAATGCAGGAGACCCTGGTTTAATTCCTGAGTCAGGAAGATCCACTGGAGAAGGGATACGCTACCCACTCCAGTATTCTGGCCTGGAGAATTCCAGGGACTGTGTAGTCCAAGGGGTCACAAAGAGTCGAACATGACTGAGCGACTTTCACTCACTTCACATATTTATTTACACACTTTGTCTGTTCATTCATTCACTGATTGACATTTCAGTTGTTTCTACTTTTTGACTGTGGTAAATACTGCTTCCAAGAACATGTATGTACATGTATTTGAGTACTTATTTTCAATTCTATGAGGTATATACCTAGGAGTGGAACTGCTGAGTCATAAGGAAAGTCTTTCTCATTATTTGAGGAATTACCAAACTGTTTTCCAGAACAGCTGCACCATTTTACATTCCCAGCACCACTGTATGGGAGTTTCAATTTATCAACTTATTTGTCAACACTTGTCCTCTGGTTTGTTCTTTTTAATTATAGTCGTTTAATGTGGGAGAATCAGCAACTCATTGTGGTCTTGACTGTATTCGCTAATGACTAATGGTGTTTAACATATTTTCTTCTGCTTGTTGGTCATTTGTTTTCTTGCTTTGGATAACAAGTTCAAGTCTTATGCCCACTGTTTTATTGTGTTGTCTTCTGGTTCTTGGATTATAAATGTGCCTTATATAGTCTGGATACTAGACCTCAAGAGAAATAGGATTTGCAAATATCTTATCCCATCATGTAAGTTGTCTTTTCACTTTTTTGATAGCTATTTGATGGACAAAGCTTTTAATTTTGACGCAGCTCAGTATTTTTTCTTTTGTTCACCATGATTCTAGTGTCATATCTAAGAATCTACTGTCAAGGCAAAGGTAAAAATATCTACCTCAATTTTTTCTAAGAGTTTTATAATTTTGGCTCTTATCCCACATCCAAGGGCAAAGGAGAAGCCCCAGCAAGACAGTAGGAGGGGCAAAATCGCATATAGAATCAAACTGTATACTTGCCAGAGACACTCAGAGGGCTCAAACAAACCTTGTGTGCACCAGGACCAGAGACCCTACAGAGACTGAGACAGAACTGTGTTTGAGTGTCTCTTGCATAGGTGCAGGTCAGCAGTACACTGCTGCAGGAGTTACGGGTGCAGTAGACCTGGGTATGGCATCAGTCCTCTTGGAGGAGGTCGCCATTAACCCCCCCACAGAGCTGCCAGAACTTACACAAGAATGGGGAAACAGGCTCTTGGAGGGCACAAACAAAACCTTGTTTGCACCAGGACCCAGGAAAAGGGAGCAGTGACCCCACCAGAGACTGACCAAGAGTTGCCCATGAGTGTCCAAGAGTCTCTGGTGGAGGCATCGGTTGGTGGCGGCCTGCTGCAGGGTTGGGGGCACTGAGTGCAACAGTGTGAGCATGGGACCTTTTGAAGGAGGTCACAATTATCTTCATCACCTCCACCACAGTTTGGCCTTAGGTCAAATAACAGGGAGGGAACACAGCCCCACCTATCAACAGAAAATTGGATTGCAGATTTACTGAGCATGGCCCCTCCCATCAGAACAAGACCCAGTTTCCCCCTCAGTCAGTCTCTCCCATCAGGAAACTTCCATAAGCCTTTTATCCTCTCCCATCACTTCATGGCAAATAGATGGGGAAATAGTAGAAACAGTGGTTGACTTTATTTTGGGGGGCTCCAAAATCACTGCAGATAGTGACTGCAGCCATGAAATTAAAAGATACTTACTTCTTGGAAGAAAAGTTACGACCAACCTAGATAGCATTTTAGAAAGCAGAGTCATTACTTTGTCCACAAAGGTCAGTCCAGTCAAGGCTATGGTTTTTCCAGTAGTCATGTATGGATGTAAGAGTTGGACTATAAAGAAAGCTGAGCGCAGAAGAATTGATATTTTTGAACTGTGGTGTTGGAGAAGACTCTTAAGAGAGTCCCTTGGACTGCAAGGAGATCCAATCAGTCCATCCTAAAGGAAATCAGTCCTGGGTGTTCATTGGAAGGACTGATGTTGAAGCTGAGGCTCCAATACTTTGGCCACCTGATGCAAAGAGCTGATTCATTTGAAAAGACCCTGATGTTGGGAAAGATTTAAGGCAGGAGGAGAAGGGGATGACAGAGGTTGAGATGGTTAGATGGCATCACTGACTAAATGGTCATGAGTTTGGGTAAACTCCAGGAGTTGGTGATGGACAGGAAGACCTGGCGTGCTGTGGTTTACGGGGTTGCAGAGAGTCAGACACGACTGAGCGACTGAACTGACTGACTGATCAGAGGGTAGAAAAATGAAAACCAGAATCACAGAAAACTAACCAATCTGATCACATGGACTACAGCCTTGTCTAACTCAATGAAGCTATGAGCCATGCCATGTAGGGCCACCCAAGATGGACAGGTCATGTTGGAGAGTTATGACAAAACATGGTCCACTGGAGAAGGGAATGGCAAACTACTTCACTATTGTTGCCTTGAGAACCTCATGAACAGTATGAAAAAGCAAAAAGATAGGACACTGAAAGATGAACTCCCCAGGTCAGGAGGTGCCCAATATGCTACTGGAGATCAGTGGAGAAATAACACCAGAAAGAATGAAGAGAAAGAGCCAAAGCAAAAACACCCAATTGTGGATGTGACTGGTGATGGAAATAAAGTCCAAGGCTGTAAAGAACAGTGTTGCATAGGAACTTGGAATGTTAAGGCCATGAATCAAGGCAAATTGGAAGTGGTCAAACAGGAGTTGGCAAGAGTGAAGATCAACATTTTAGGAATCAGCAAACTAAAATGGACTGGAATGGGTGAATTTAACTCAGATGACTGTTATTATCTACTACTATGGGCAAGAATCCCTTAGAAGAAATGGAGTAGCCATCATAGTCAACAAAAGAGTCCGAAATGCAGTACTTGGATGCAATCTCAAAAACAACAGAATGATCTTTGTTTGTTTCCAAGTCAAACCATTCAGTGTCACAGTAGTCTAAGACTATGCCCCGACCACTAATGCTGAAGAAGCTGACATTGAACGGTTCTATGAAGACCTACAAGCGCTTCTAGAAATAACACCCAAAAAAGATGTCTTTTTCATTATATGGGACTGGAATGCAAAAATAGGAAGAGATAGCCAGAGTAACAAGCAAATTTGGCCTTGGAGTACAGAATGAAGCAGGGAAAAGGCTAATAGCATTTTGCCAAGAGAACGCACTGGTCATAGCAAACACCATCTTCCAACAACACAAGAGAAGACTCTACATGTGGACATCACCAGATGGTCAATAGTGAAATCAGACTGATTACATTCTTTGCAGTCAAAGATGGAGAAGCTCTATACAGTCAGCAAAAAAAAAAAAAAAGACCAGGAGCTGACTGTGGCTCAGATCATGAACTCCTTATTGCCAAATTCAGACTGAAATTGAATAAAGTAGGGAAAACCAGTAGGCCATTCAGGTATGACCTAAATCAAATCCCTTACAATTATACAGTGGAAGTGACAAATAGATTCAAGAGATTAGATCTGATAGCATGCCTGAAGAACTATGGATGGAGGTTCATGACACTGTATAGGAGGTAGGGATCAAGACCATCCCCAAGAAAAAGAAATGCAAAAAGGCAAAATGGTTGTCTCAGGGGGCCTTACAAATAGCTGTTAAAATAAGAGAAGTGAAAGGCAAAGAAGAAAAGGAAAGATATACTCATTTGAATGCAGAGTTTCAAAGAATAGAAAGGAGAGATAAGAAAGCATTCCTCAGTGACTAGTGCAAAGAAATAGAGGAAAACAATAGAATGGGAAAGACTAGAGATCTCTTCAAGAAAATTAGAGATACCAAAGGAACATTTCATGCAAAGATGGGCTCAATAAAGAAGAGAAACAGTATTAACCTGACAGATGCAGAAGATATTAAGAAGAGGTGGCAATTGAATGGTTCTATGAAGAACTATAAAAAAAGATCTTCATGACCCAGGTAATCACGAGGCTGTGACTAGAACCAGACATCCTGGAATGTGAAGTCAAGTGGGCCTTAGGAAGCATCAATACAAACAAAGCTAGTGAGGCGATGGAATTCCAGTTGAGCTATTTAAAATCCTAAAAGATGATGCTGTGAAAGTGCTGCACTCAATATGTAAGCAAATTTGGAAAACTCAGCAGTGGCCACAGGATTGGAAAAGGTCAGCATTCATTCAAAACCCAAAGAAAGGCAACGCCAAAGAACGCTCAAACTACCACACAATTGCACTCATCTCACATGCTAGCAAAGTAATGCTAAAAATTCTCCAAGCCAGGCTACAACAGTACATGAACCCTGAACTTCCAGATGTTCAATCTGAATTTAGAAAAGGCAGAGGAACCAGAGATTAAATTGCCAACATCCATTGGAACATCGAAAAACTGAGAGAGTTACAGAAAAACATCTACTTCTGCTTTATTGACTATGCCAAAGCCTTTGACTGTGGGGACCACAGCAAATCATGGAAAATTCTTCAAGAGATGGGAATACCAAACTACCTGAACTGCCTCCTGAGAAATCTGTATGCAAATCAAGAAGCAACAGTTAGAACTGGACATGGAACAACAGACTGGTTCCAAATTGGGAATGGAGTAAGTCAAGATTGTATATTATCACCCTGCTTATTTAACTTATACAGAGTACATCATAAGAAATGCTGCACTGGATGAAGCACAATCTACAATCAAGATTGCTGAGAGAAATATCAATAACCTCAGATATGCAGATGACACCACTCTTATGGCAGAAAGTGAAGAAGAACTAAAGAACCTCTTGATGACAGTGAAAGAGGAGAGTGAAAAAGTTGGCTTAAAACTCAACATTGAGAAAACTAAGATCATGGCATCTCGTCCCATCACTTCATGGGAAATAGATGGGGAAACAATGGAAACAGTGAGAGACTTTATTTTTGTGGGGCCCCAAAATGACTGCAGATGGTGACTGCACCATGAAATTAAAAGACACTTACTCCTTGGAAGGAAAGTCATGACCAACCTAGATAGCATATTAAAAAGCAGAGACATTACTTTGCCAACAAAGGTCTGTCTAGTCAAGGCTATGGTTTTTCCAGCGGTCATGTATGGATGTGAGAGTTGGACTATAAACAAAGCTGATCACTGAAGAATTGATGCTTTTGAACTGTGGTGTTGGAGATGACTCTTGAGAATCCGTTGGACAGCAAGGAGATCCAACCAGTCCATCCTAAAGGAGATCAGTCCTGGGTGATCGTTGGAAGGACTGATGTTGAAGCTGAAACTCCAATACTTTGGCCAGCTGATGGGAAGAACTGACTCATTTAAAAAGACTGTGATGATGGGAAAGATTGAAGTCAGGAGGAGAAGGGGACAACAGAGGATGAGATAGTCAGATGGCCTCACCAACTTGATGGACATGAGTTTGAGTAAGCTCCAGGATCTAGTGACGGACAGGGACACCTGGTGTGCTCAATCCAACTGAGTGACTAAACTTAACTGAACATTTTTGAGGTAATTTTTGCATATGATATGAGGTCTGAATCCAACTTTATTCTTTCACATGTGGCTATCTAGTTGCCCCAGCACCAGCTGATGGTCTTGGCACCTTCATTAAAAATCACTTAACTATATATCTGAGGGTTTATTTCTGGGACCCCTATTCTATTCTTCTGGTTTATATATCTATCTATTTGCTGGCACAACCTATTTTGATCATAACTTTACAGCAAGTTTTTAAACCAGGAAGTATGAGGTATCTAACTCTGTTCTTTTTCAAGATTATTTTTGCTACTTGGGGATCCCTTGATATTCCCTTGATAAATTTTAGGATGGTTTTTTTTTTCTGTTATCGCAAGAAAGTCTTTGGGGGTACTTCCCTGGCAGTCCTGTGGTTAAGACTCTGTGCTTCCACTATAGGGGGTGCAGGTTCATCCCTGGTCAGGGAACTAAGATCCCACCTGGCTTACAGCATGACCAGGAAGTGAAATTTAAAAAAAAAAAATTTCAAAGTCTTTGGCATTATTCTGGGTGGTATTCACATCTTAATAACCTTAAGTCAATTCATAAATACAGAATGTATTCCCATTTACTTAGGTATCCTGTAAAATTTTCAGCAATATTTTATAGTTATCAGTGTACAAGTTTTTCATCTCCTTAATTATATTTATTCTGTCATATTTTATTATTTTGGATGTTATTAGAAACACAATTACTTTCTTTATTTCCTTTTTGGAGTGCTCTTAGGTAGTATGTATAAATACACATGAATTTCGTGTGTTAATTTTATATCATGCAACTTTTCTTTTTATTGTAACTATATGTTTATTTAACATCCATGTTAATAAACATGTTAAATGTTTAAATAAACATTTTATTTAAAATGTTTATATGTTAAATAAACCTGTTGTGGTAATCATTTAGCAATACATGTAAATCAAACCATCATGTTGTACTTATACATTGATGCATATCGATTATTTCTCAATAAAACTGGAAAAAACAGTCTCTTGTTAGAAAACACATAGATGGATCATGGTTTTTTCTTACAGTTTTTTTGATGTTTGCTGTCCCTTTTAAATCCATCCTGCCAACTTTTACTCTTTAATTGGAGTCTTTAATTCACTTATTTAAAGTAATTATTGTTTACGAAGGACCTCTGATGCTTTTAATTTGTCTTCTTTATGTCATACACTTTCTTTATTCTTTAAATCCTTCATAATTGTCTTCTTTTATGTTTGATATTTTTTATAGTGTATCATTCTTATTCCTAGTTTTCTTTTCTTCAATTTTTAAGTTATTTCTTGGTGATTGCCTTGGGGATTAAAATTAATTTCTTAAAATTTTAACAATCTACTTGAAAATAATACTACCTTACTTCCATTATATAAACTGCTTCTATACAGCTAAATCCCATCCACTTTAAGTTGATGTCATAAATTATATCTTTAAACTTTGTATGCCTAGGAGCATAGATTTAGAATTATTATTTAATGCATTTACTTTAAATCACATTGCAAATATACAGGAGTTACAAATCAAAATTATAATACTGGCTTTTGTATTTACCTATGTAGCTACCTTTATCAGTGTTCTTTCTTTCTATGTCTTTGAGTTACTTTCTAATAGTGATGAGCATAATATATTCTTTCTGAATTAGGCAAGGAAAGACAAACGCCTTGAGTCAATATTCCAGGAAGCTCCTAGACACATCAAAACATACATGCCAAATTCTTTGAGAATAAGGTCTGCTCTGTTCCTTCTAGAACCAAGCGCCAGGGTCTCACACTAGGAAGGCACGCTTCTGTCTTTAAGACCACCACTGTATCCGGGAGGGGAGTGGGACAAGAGAAAACAAAGATGCCACAAATCTGTCCTTAATATGTGAAGAGTACAAAATTCCATGATATAGTTTGTATAAAAATCAAGATTGATAATTATGCTATTCCAATCTTCTGAATCTGTATTTATTACTTATTAACTAAACTGTCAAATTTTGAAAGTTGTAGATCACAGTACCCAGCTATTGTTGTGATTTGGCCAAATCATTTCATTTTGCCTTATATACTTTATTATAATAGTTGTTAATCAACAGACCCAATGGATATATATTAAAATATGGTAATTTACCAAGCAGAATATAACATAAATTACCTTTGTCTTCTTTCAAGATTTTGTCACATTGAACGTCTTTATTCTTTGGTGCTCCATTAATAGTCTGCATCATCCTTTCTACGTATAAATCATTGCCCAATCTATTTCGACAAAGAGTCTCATAGTTCTTGTTTCTCTGGCTATAAAAAAATAATATATACTCAACTTACTAATAAAAATTAGTTTTTGCCACACATATCTTTTTATATTATACTTTTTATAGAAATTACACTATTTAATGTAGATTGCACTAAAAAGTGAACAATCAAAAAGTGAATCAAAAAGTGAACAATCAAAAATCTTGGAAAAGACTGCATTAAACTGCCTCCAAAGGACTCTTTTACACTATACTCCCCAACATCCCTACAACTTTGAGTACCCACCAATAGTGCAATAGGCCTTGCACCATTTCCACATAGGTTTTATGAACTTTGATACAGACACTCAAAAAAACCACAAATTTCTCTCAAAGTACTACTTTTGTGTCATTCCATAATATGTATTGCAAGTGTGTGTGTGTGTGCTCAGTTGTGCCACACTCTTTGCGACCCCATGGACTGTTGCCTACCAGGCTCCTCTGTCCATGGGATTCTGCAGGCAAGAATACTGGAGGGGATTGCCATTTCTTTCTCTGGGGTTCTTCCTGACCCAGGGATCAAATCCGGGTCTCTTGCATCTCTTGCTTTGGCAGGTGGATTCTTTACCACTAGCATGGCCTGGGAAGCCCTGTACTATGTATTATTTTCATAATTATTTAGTTCTGAGTATTTCTTTGATTTCCATTATGATTTCTCCTTTGGTTCATGGGGAATTCACAAAATGCACTTTTTAACTTTCAAAAGGGTATGTGAATATGTCTCCATGTTTTAGTTGAGATTTATGCTATTAATTTTTAACTTCATTCCACTGTGGTCAGAGAATTTGTCAAGTATCACTTCTTTGAAATTTTTGAAACCTTGCTTCATGGCCTTGTACATGGGTGAGTTGTATAGCATTCCATGTGTGCTTGAAAAGAGTGTGTGTCCTCTAATTGTTGAATTCAGAGTTCTATATATTACCATTAAACTATGGTTTTGGTTCAAATTTTCTATAACTATACTAATTTATCTGATTGACTTATCAATAATTAAGAGAAGCATGTTTATATCTCCTATTTTAATACTTGTCAAGTTTCCAATTTTTGCCTCATATATTGAGGTTAATTTATTAGAAGTTTCATGTTTAGAATTATTATACCTCCTTTATCATTATGAAGTGACTCTATCTCTAATAATGCTATTGGTTTGTTTCTCTGTAAATGATATGTTCTTTACTGTTTTCTTCTGCTTTTAAAATCTTTGGGGGATTATCTTAGTGGTTCAGCGGCTAAGAATGCACCTTCCAATGCAGCAGACATCGTTCAGTCTCTGGTCAGGGTAATAAGATCCCACACGCTGCAGGGAAATGAAGCCAATGCAGCATTGCTGCAGCACCTGTGTGCTGCAACTGGTGAAGGCTGCATGATGCAGCTACTGAGTCCATGTGCTCTAGAGGCCCTGTGCCACAAGGCAGCCCAGTGCCACAATAGAGAGCCCATGTGCTGCAGCAAAGACCCAGAGTAGCCAAAAAAAAGTTTTTCTTTTAATATTTGGTATTTTGCAGTACAATGTATCCGTGTGTGTGTGTATTTCTTTTTTTAAATTTATTTCTATTTCTGTGGAATGGTGTTTTTCAACAGTTTGGGGAAATCTTTGCTGTCTTTGAATAGCACCTCTCTTCCATTCTTTGCATTCTGCCCTTTTGGAAATGATTAGGTGTACGTTAGACCTTTAGCCTATTATCAATAACTATTTAATTTCTCTCTGATGCTTTAGGTATCATTTTTCTCTCCAAGATTTTGTACAACTTAGATCTAAATTTTGATTTATTAAATATCTATTCAATTATGTCTCATTTAAATTTAAATGCTTACTTTTTAAAAACAAAGATTAAAGCTTTGCTTGCTTTTTAATTTTAACAACTATACAAACTAAATTGATTCATGTTGAAGTGAAGTGAAGTGAAGTCGCTCAGTCGTGTCCGACTCTTTGCGACCCTATGAACTGTAGCCCACCAGGCTCCTCTGCCCATGGGATTCTCCAGGCAAGAATACTGGAGTGGGGTACCATTTCCTTCTCCAGGGGATCTTCCCGACCCAGGGATCAAACCCGGGTCTCCCGCATTGCAGCAGATGCTTTAACCTCTGAGCCACCATGTATGGCAAAACCAATACAATATTGGAAAATAAAATAACATAAAATAAAATCTGAAAAAAAAATTGTTTTAAAATGTTTTTGCAATTACCAGTCATCATTTTAATAGTTTCTTAGGGTTAATGATGTTTTAACTCTATCTTATTTTTCTTATAATTTTTTTCATTATTTTTGACTGTGCTAGATCTTCATTGTTGTGTGTGGGCTTTCTCTAGCTGCAGCAAGCGGGAGCTACTCTCTAGCTGCAGTGTGCAGGCTTCTCATTTCAGTGGCTTCTCTTGTTGCGGAGCACAGGCTCTAAGGTGAGCAAGGTTCAGCAGTTGTGGTGCTCAGGCTCAGTAGTTGCAGCACAGGGGCCTACTTGCTCTGAGGCGTGTCGGACAGAACCAGTGCCCCCTACGTCATAAGGTGGACTACTCTCAACTACTGTAACACCAGAGAAGCCCCTTAACTCTTTTATTTAAATATTTCACACATATTTTATACTTTATATTTGGTAACATCATTATCTATAGTCCTCAGGATCTAGATCTAGGATTTCCTATTTTTTTTAACTTCTCACCCATAATGTCTTGTTTCTTTATTGGTAATTTTTACTAAACACACGGAGGAAACCTTAAGAGTCTAACTGGGATATGCCTTCCTCCAGAGAAGAGTTGTACTTCCCTACGATAGTAGCTAGGAGACCCTACTGACCTGGCCCACTTGAGATAACTGAGATCCTTTTAAGGGTCTTGGTTTAATATAAGAGCCTCTTTTTTGATTCTCTCAATTTGGGGGGGATTCAAGACTTACTGGTGGGCTCTAGATCCATGTGCTAATATTATCATTTGCCTCTAGCATCTTTCCCTCTCTGATTTTAGATCATTTATCTATCCCATTGTTATTCTTTTCCTTTCCTTTTTCTGGTCCTACAACTTTTCCCTTATGTCTGATGCGCTTTAAAAAAGTATGTTATTCAAGATCTGATTGTATTATATTTTATAGTCTAAACAATTTTACAATATTTTATATTTGGGTAAAAATAATACCATAAAAATTATGCTAATGATGAATTTTTTAGTACTATGAATCATATTCAAATTATACCTGAAGGCAAATAATCTGAATAACTATAAAATACTAAATAATCTATTTATGTAGCTATATTAATTTAGACAGAGCACACTTCGGAGCAAGGAAAATTATTTGAGATAAAGGGGGGTATTATATAATGATAAAGGGGTCAAGTCTACAAAAAGATGTAACAATCCTTTATGTATATGTGCGTAACAGAACTTCAAAATACATGAGGCAGAAATCCATTTATATTCATTAATAAATAGAAATGGAAAATCTGCTCTCAATAGTAAATTCCATCATATCCCCATAACACATTTTCCCTTCTTAAGTTTAAGTTGTTTTGAATATAAAACTGGCAGTCATTTCTTTTTAAACTGAAAATAATTCATATATGTATAAAAGAAAAAAAATCATTAAAACCTATCCTGAGACTTAGAAGCTTCCTTTATTTCTTTTGTTATTTAACTTGGTAGCTCACCTATTTTTTAAAGAATATGCTAAAGCTATGAGTTTCTCCTCTAGGAAGAACATACAACATATATGCTTTACATGTGATTTCATGGGGTACATGTTTATCCAGAAATCCTCAAAGACAGAAACAAGAATAGTGCCCTCTGATTTAGCATTTAAATTACAAAAGCAATGTAAACAATTAAAACACACATACCTTACTTTCTCAGCTTCTTCAGATTCTACAGAAAACATAACTGTTGGTAGATTAAAAAAGTTCATTGTTTCTGTCTCTGTGAGAATTATCTCTATAGTCTTCTCCAGGTCTTCTTTTGTTATAATTTTTCCAGGTGTTGTCCTCATAACTCGTAAATCTAAAATACATAACTTAATGAAAATAATTTACTAACTGCTAATTTTAATCTTCATCAAAATGTCATGATGAGTCATACATCACAGGTGGCTTTATATGCTACAAGAATATGTCATGTTGTGAGATGTAGTCTATTTAAACTTTCTGAAGCCAAACTGGATCCTATGGCTCATAAACCGTCTCTGCTGCTGATATATCAAGCTTACTCCAATATCAAGTGTATAGTCATGACTACAAGGGCATCCCATTACATCTATCCCGTAATATTAACAGGGAGATTGAGGTGAATGACTGCTGATACAATGCAAAAGGAATATGGACAAGTATATTTCCCAAATAATATGCAACCCTTCTCTGAGTCCTGAAGCTAATTTCTTGTCTATATCTAATATCTTGTCTATATCTTCTTGTCCTTCTTATCTGTTGACTTTTGATTTAGATGATAGCCCACCTCTAATCATCTAATCTTATCTTCACCAAGAGCTCAAAAGATTCTCCAATGAAAGTTGTGGTTAAATACGGGAGAAAAACAGACTTAATATCCATGCAAAAAATACATTGAAAAGAGTTAATCTCAAGTCTGTAGTCTAGTCAGAAGTCCAAGGTTCTTAAAAAATTTCACTGAGGACAGAGTTTCAGGGCTGGGAGTTTGAACTTGGTTGTGTGGGTAATAAAGGAGCCATGACAAGGGTATATAGGTCAGAATTCAACATTTTCTGTTAAAAATTAGGGTGAGAAGCAGGGATCCATGAGATTCTGACATGGGTAAAGCTTAAATAGGCAAAGGGTATAAACTTTCCAGAGATTAAGGCTTAGTCTCCTTAAGAAGGTCCAGAGTATGAGAAAAACACCTTTTTCATAGTCTAAAAAAAAATGCAAGCTACTAATTCCACAAATCAATCACCAACATTTGAAATTGATAAATAAATTAGAGTATACTCATCTATGAATATTAAGTAGTAATTAAATATGATATTAAAATTATGAAAATGTTTGTGATAAAATGTTAAGTGACTAAATAGTCCATGACAAAATCCATGGTATGATTGTAACAATTAAAATACTAGTGCCCATGGAGAAGCTGAGGAAACAAAATTTTAAATTACCAATCCTTTATAGTATTGGATAATTCTTTTTTAAAATGTTTTTTAATTTTTATTATTTATGCAATAAATTTAAAATGAGGGAGAAATGATTTATATAAGTAAATCTACCTACATAGCAGATATAGGATAAGTGAAAAAGTAAATAGTGAAAAGTAAATAAGTGAAAAAGTAAAAAGTAAATGGACACAACTGGAGATATATCTAGTCCAAACTGTTAGTTTGATCAATGAAGAAAATGAGAAACAGACAGGCTAAGTGAGAAGTTTAAAGTCCCACAGGCAGTTTTGAGCTCTTCTCTAAACTTCCTTTCTTTAAGACTGTCAGGTCTTCATCTATGATTTAGTTACATATACCTCAAAGTAGCTATGACCAAAATAGACAGCATATTAAAAAGCAGAGCCATCACTTTGCCAACAGAGGTCCATATAGTCAAAGCTATGGTTTTTCCAGTAGTCATGTATGGATGTGAGAGTTGGACTATAACGGAGGCTGAGCATTGAAGAATTGATGCTTTCGAATTGTGGTGCTGGAGAAGACTCTAGAGTACCTTGGGCTGAAAAGATATTTAAACCAGTCTATCCCAAAGGAAATTAACCCTGAATATTCACTGGAAGGACAGAAGGTAAAGGTGAAGTTTCAATACTATGGCCATCTCTTGTGAAGAGGCTACTCATTGGAAAAGACCCTGATGCTGGGAAAGACTGAAGGCAAAAGAAGGGAGTGACAGAAGATAAGTTAGTTAGATAACATCAACAACTTAATGAACATGAATTTGAGCAAACTCTGGGAGATAATGGAGGACAAAGGAACCTGGTGTGTTACAAACAGTCCATGGGGTCACAGAGAGTTGGACATGACTTAGCAACTGAACAACAACCTCAAAGTACCATTATGACACAGATATGCTAATTATAAAAATGAATGATCTTACAGTAGATAGAACCAATAGAGTAACACCTTAGTTACCTACCATGATTGAGGAAAGTAGTAGTTTTCTTTTACTTAGTGGCAGAGGATCTACTATTCATAGACAAAACCCTAGGATGGCAGGAAGAATTTTTGTCTGGCTCTCTCTAGCAACCTTTGTATGAATGTTGGTTGAATATGTTATATATTGAGAAACTGCTTCAAACTCCACTATATACCTATAGGATTTGTCTATTCATCGACCAGATACCCTAACCGTAAATGGACTTTAAACCAGATTTAACTACATATCACTCTCCACCTAGAAACACATCGCAATATATCAATCTGCCTTGTCTGTTCTTATTTACTGCTGGTGATGGAGGGAGCATGGTTCCACTCCTGACGATTTTTACAGAAGGAAGAAGCTCTAGAATGATAATCTTGGTTCTTCTCCACACCTTTACTCATGATTCCCATTGAGAGGGTTGTGGTAGGCCTGAGATGGTCTGATGTTTTATTGAATGGGTGGGTAAGTCTGTCAAATTTGAGAGTTTAACAGTGGGCTTTTATTCATAATGTGATATTCTGGCTCTAATATACCATATCTACATTTATTACAGTTTTCAATTAATTCAGAACTGCATAGGGGAAAGGGATGTCATTACTTGGCTACCTTCAAAGACCCCAGTAGCTAATCATCTGTGAAGCCTTCCTTGGCCTCTGCAAAAGCTAGAATTGGTGTGATAAAACTGCAGTGCAATTCAGTCACATAAGCATCTTATTCTCACCCTTCCTCACAAATTACATATGTATCAAGACTCTTATGAGTTCACGTAAAAGATAGCTATTATTATTCAATTGTTCTGTGAGACCATCTACAATCTATAGGTAAGATGATGTTTTGGCTCCTACCTTGCCATTAAAACCATAAGCTTTTGTAACCATAAGCCTCCTTTTGGTTATACAGTAAAAAGAATGGTTCTCAAACTTTAGCATGCAACAGAATTATCTGGAGAACTGATTAAAGTAAAGACTGCTGTGACTCACCCTTAGACATTTTTTTAACATTTAATAAATATTAATTTTAGAATAGTTTTACATATATAGAGATCCACAAGAATATTACAGAGTTACTGTATACCCTGTACCCAGTGTTTCCTATTGTTAACATTACTTTGGTACCTTTATCACAACTAATAAACCAAAACTGATGCTTCATTATTAACAAAAGTGAATACTCTATCCCAATTTCCTTAATTTTTAACCAATGTCATTTTCCTTTTTCAGGATATATTGTAGGATAAATTATGTACATGTATCTACATGTAGGATATATTATGTTTATCGATTGTGTCTCCTTAAGTTTCCCGACACTCTGACGATTTCTCAAACTTCCCTTGTTTTGATGACCTTGAGTTTTGAGGAATACTGGTCATGTATTCTGTAGAATGTCCATCAGTTGGGTTTGTCTGATATCAGACAGGTTATGGATTTCTAGGAGGAAGACTACAGAGGTAAAGTGTCATTCTCATCATATCATATCAAGTGTACATGCTATCAACAATGACTTACTACTGATGATGTCCACCTTGACCTGAGGTAGACTTTGTCAGCTTTCTCTGCGTTAAAGTTGCTCTTTCCCTCCCCTTCTACATCCTGTACTTCTTAGAAGGAAGTTGATATGCAAAGCCCACATTTAAATGAGACAGTTAAGCTCCACCTTCTTGAAGGATAAACGTCTATATAAATCATTTGGAATTCTTTTGTATACATTTGTTCTCAATCATTAATTTAATCAGTCATTCATTTGAATCACTATGGACTCATGGATATTTACTTTATACTTTGGGTTGTTAATCCACTATTACATAACATATTTTGTTCTTGAAATTATTCCTCCTATTACCATCACAAGATGTTGGCTGCTATGTCCTTTTCACATACCTCAGATTTTTTGTTTGTTTAATGTAGTTTTTTCTCTTTAACACTTGTTTCAGTTCAGTTCAGTTCAGTCGCTCAGTCGTGTCTGACTCTTTGCGACCTCCTGAACCGCAGCATGTCAGGCCTCCGTGTCCATCACCAACTCCCGGAGTCCACCCAAACCCATGTCCATTGAGTCGGTGATGCCATTCAACCATCTCATCCTCCGTTGTCCCCTTTTCCTCCTGCCCTCAATCTTTCCCAGCATCAGGGTCTTTTCAAATGAGTCAGCTCTTCGCATCAGGTAGCCAAAGTATTGGAGTTTCTAACACTTGTTTACTTTCTGATTTACCTTATATATTCTCTGTTCCAGTCTAGAAGCAGTCATTTCTCTAAAGACTCCTGGTTCCTTTTATTGGAGAACAGTATCAGAAACCAAGATCTGGGCACTGGGTATGCTTGTTGCTATAGGGGTGTCATTTCTTCTAGGCTTTCTTAGCAGACAGGGCTTAAGAAATATTTGTGTCTATAGTAAACCCCCCGCTCAACCACACACATATAATCTGTATATACATTAAGCTAAACATTAGTTTACTCTTTCTGATTCTCACTCAGTATCATATGGATAATTCTAAACTTCTCCCCTTGTTTGCCTGCAATCTCCAACTCCAATGACAGTGAAAAAATCTAGTTCGTACTATCTGCCTTCCACTTATTTACATGTTTAATACTAGTATATACGTACAATGCTTCAGATTGTTAACTCACACTCCAATGGAAAATGAATCTATCAAATAAGAGTATGGAGGCTATGTGTACTTCCATGTTTTTAATCTTCTAATCTCCATCAATTTCAATGTTACTTAGGGCTATACCTCCCCTGACACCCAGTCTCTCAGTGAAGTTGTCATGTATTTGTAAAGCAGTTAGATTCTTATGTCACAGTTTGTATTTCATTCTGGGTGCTCCGATCTCTTGAGTTTGTTTTTTTTTCAATGTAGTATATTAAGGTTGACTCTCTGTACTGTAAGAGTCTATGGATTTTGATAAAAGTTTAATGTCATGTGTCCACTACTATGGAATCACACAGAATAGTTTCACCATCCTAAAAAAATCCACTGCACATTTCTTTTCATATGGACTATTTCTTTGATGTTCAGGATTCATTCTATGATAATTAAATCAGAATTCTGGACATGTGATCTAGGTTATCAGTATTTTTAATACTAATTTATAAAAGTGTTATATATTAGAAGCATGTGGGAAATTTTTAAATATACCCAAAAGTGTGTTAGAGTAGGACTGAACCAGCTTGTAAGGGGCAATTATTAAATTATCAGGAATTTTGTAAGCTAATCATTAAATAGTTATTATTCAAAATTAAATTATATAAACTTACAACTAAATACATATCAAAAACAAAGATAATAACCACTCAAAACTTATCACTTTCTACATTATTAAATTGTATTATTCTCTAGACTCTTGCAGTTATTTATATTTATTGCATCTGTATGGTAAAAATATTGAATAACAATGTTTCACTAAGCATGTCTTGCAAGCTTCCCACTCAGAAATTTCATGTTGGTAGCTTGAATTTGTTGGGGGTGAAGATATTTATACCACAGAAATTGGCAAATACTACAAATCAGGACTTTCTCTACTTCAGAGTAGGTTAGTTTTATACTTATCAGCACACCACTGCTTATGCCTAACCCCCTCTGCCAGATAGTCCTATATGTTGGCCTAGAGTAAGACATGGAGAAGGCAATGGCACCCCACTCCAGTACTCTTGCCTGGAAAATCTCATGGACAGAGGAGCTTGGTGGGCTGCAGTCCATGGGGTCGATAAGAGTCGGGCACAACTGAGCAACTTCACTTTCACTTTCCACTTTCATGCATTGGAGAAGGAAATGGCCAATCCACTCCAGTGTTCTTGCCTGGAGAATCCCAGGGATGGGGGAGCCTGGTGGGCTGCTGTCTATGGGGTCGCACAGAGTTGGATACGACTGAAGCGACTTAGCAGCAGCAGAGTAAGACATGAGTGTAGGAAATTTTTAAAGGTATATAGATTATGTTACTGAGCATTCAAGATTTAGAAATGTGACTCTAAATGAGTTGCCAGGTCATCAGTTCAGTTCAGTTCAGTCACTTGGTCATGTCCGACTCTTTGGGACCCCATGAACAGCAGCACGCCAGGCCTCCCTGTCCATCACCAACTCCTGGAGTTCACCCAAACCCATGTCCATTGAGTCAGTGATACCATCCAACCATCTCATCCTCTGCCGTCCCCTTCTCCTCCTGCTTTCAATCTTTCCCAGCATCAGGGTCTTTGCAAATAAGTCAGCTCATCTCATCAGGTGGCCAAAGTATTGGGAGTTTCAGCTTCAACATCAGTCCTTCCAATGAACACCCAGGACTGATCTCCTTTAGGATGGACTGGTTGGATCTCCTTGCAGTCCAAGGGACTCTCAAGAATCTTTTCCAACACTGTAGTTCAAAAGTATCAATTCTTCGGCACTCAGCTTTCTTTATAGTTCAACTCTCACACCCATGTATGACTGCTTGAAAAACCAGAAGTAGAATTGTTTGGGTGTACTCACTTACAGAGGCTTGACTTTGCAGTTAGAATTAGCCAGCAAACCAAGATGATATAAGCATCAATATTATTCTTCAACACTTCTGGAGGTGAAGTTTTTATACTTTTGATTGTTTTTGTTGGAAACAAGTAGAGGTAGTAACTGTGCATGGGATTCTCCAGGCAAGAACACTGGAGTGGATTGACATGCCCTCCTCCAGGGGATTTTCCCAATCCAGGGATCGAACCTGTATCTCTTAAGTCTCTTACATCAGCAGCTGGGTTCTTTACTACTAGTACCATCTGGGAAGTCCTTAGAGGTAGGCTTCAAGGCAAATTGTAACATAAAGATTATTGTCTTTTTCTTAAGAGCAATGAAAATTCATTGAAGGGTTTTAAGCAGTGAGAATGCAGTTAAGATTGCTAAAAATATCATTGTAATAGGGATAGAGTAGGATAATTAAATAGTTAGTTTAGAAATCCCTCTAAGGAATTAAAGACAGAAAGGGACTTTTAAGGGAGTTTGGGGAGACTGTTGTAAACTACTGACCACTCAAGAAAAGAATCTACTAATCTAGCAAAAATCCATGCTACCTTGAAGAAAGACCAGGTGCATCTAAGCACCAGGCACATTCAAGCCACAAACTCCGATTGTTAAAACACAGGACAATATATACAGGGTCTCAATCTTGTTATTAATACATGAAGTCAGGAAGTTAATGATTCTTGAAAAGTAGCATTCCTGTATGTAGTCAAGACAGAAACACACGTGAAAAGGGAAAGAAAGTAGGTGAAAGGGGACGTTATACCAAAACCTGAGATGAATTACTGTGTGGTGGTGGTGTAGTCACTAAGTTGTGTCTAACTCTTGTGACTCCATGGACTGAAGCCCACCAGGCTCCTCTGTCCATGGGATTTCCCAGGGAAGAATACTACAGTGGGTTGCCATTTCCTTCTCTAGGGGAACTTCCTAACCCAGGAATTGAACCCAGGTCTCCTGCATTGCGGGTGGATTCTTTACTGACTAGGCCACCATATGTCACCATCCTTCTAATAATATAGATCTGATTTAAATAGTGTCATGACAGTCCCCATTAGAACATATGTCAAAGGAAGAACTAATGATGCAAGCCATGCTGTCTACCCAAAAATGAGGAAGAAGATTATCTTCTTCCCTGCCCACTTATTCTTTAACTCTAAAAAAGCAAAAGCCCTTTTTGTTCTCAGGGCTGTGCTCCCTTGTTGGCCTGCTTGTAGCTCTCACAGGAATCCTGTGCTTATATAAATTCACTCTTGTCTATCTTTGCCTCACATTGAATTCTTTCTGCAAGGAGACAAAAGAATCTAAGCTTCATTAAAGTCCTGGCACAAGGTGAGCAGTTTCAATTAAAAGACAGTGGATTTGAGTTCCCTCTCAAGTTAGGGAATTGTAGGTTCAAGCCCCAATATGAGGTGTGGCTGAGTTTGAGTCGCAGCCAAGGAGTGTGGTTTCAACTCTGCATGTAGTTTGGAAAAAATTGGAAGGTGGCAAGAATATATGTGGAGACTGCTGGGGGAGGTTATGGCAATAATTTAATTCTCTTTCTTCCATCCTGAGAGGATGGGCTTCTTCCTACAACAGATATTCCTAATTTTGTCTTAATTTTCACTGCTAAGCCTTTCTCTCTTCTGAGGCCTCTTTCCATTAATACTGCCTGAAAAATCAAGTATTTGGCTTTTCCAGCCTCTCTTGAAGCTGGTGGTGGCAGTGTGACACAGTTCTGGCCAGTGAGATAAAAGCAGAAATACACAGGAAAAAGGAAAGCTTCTGGGAAATGTTTACTCTCCTGATAAATGAGGGAGATGGAACTGGTGCCCAGAGTTGGGAGGTATTATGAGGTCCTGTGGCAAGAAATGAGAAAAGGCTGAAAAAAGAACAGCAGAGATGCCAGTTCTGATTCTGATATGACTGTGCCACAAACGCAAAGCCAAAAGCTATCTACCTTTCAGTTCAGTTCAGTTCAGTTGCTCAGTCATGTCCGACTCTTTGAGATCCCATGGACTGCAGCACACCAGGCTTCCCTGGCCATCACCAACTTCCAAAGCTTGCTCAAAATCAAGTCCATTGAGTCAGTGATGCCATCCAACCATCTCATCCTCTGTCATCCCCTTCTCCTCCTGCCTTCAATCTTTCCCAGCATCAGGGTCTTTTCCAATGAATCAGTTCTTCTCATAGGTGGCCAAAGTATCAGAGCTTCAGTTTCAGCATCAGTCCTTCCAATGAATATTCAGGACTGATTTCCTTTAGGATTTACTGGTTTGATCTCCTTGCAGTCAGTCCAAGGGACTCTCAAGAGTCTTCTCCAACACCACAGTTCAAAAGCATAAATTCTTTGGTGCTCAGCTTTCTTTATGGTCCAATTCTCACATCCATACATGACTACTGGAAAAACCATAGCTTTGACTAGACAGACCTTTGTTCACAAAGTAATGTCTCTGCTTTTTAATATGTTGTTTAGGTTGCTCATAGTTTTTCTTCCAAGGAGCAAATGTCTTTTAATTTCATGGCTGCAGTTAACCATCTGCAGTGATTTTTGAGCCCCCCAAAACAAAGCCTGTCACTGTTTCTATGTTTCCCCATCTGTTTTTCATGAAGTGATGGGACCAGATGCCATGATCTTCAGTTTTTGAATGTTGAGTTTTAAGCCAGCTTTCTCAATTTCCTCTTTCGTTTTTATCAAGAAGCTCTTCAGTTCCTCTTCCCTTTCTGCCATAAGGGTGGTGTCATATGCATATCTGAGGTTATTGATATTTCTCCTGGTCATCTTGATTCCACCTTGTGCTTCATCCCACCCAGCATTTCACATGATGTACTCTGTATATAAGTTAAATATGCAGAGTGATAATATACAGCCTTGATGTACTCCTTTCCCAATTTAAAACAATCCATTGTTCCATGTCGGGTTCTAACTGTTGCTTCTTGACCTGCGTACAGATTTCTCAAGAGGCAAGTCAGGTGGTCTGGTATTCCCATCTCTTGAAGAATTTTCCACAGTTTGTTGTGATCCACATAGTCAAAGTCTTTGGCGTAGTCAATAAAGCAGAAGTAGATGTTTTCCTGGAACTCTCTTGCTCGTTTGATAATCCAATGGATATTGGCAATTTGATCTTTGGCTCCTCTGCCTTTTCTAAATCCAGCTTAAACATCTGAAAGTTCTCAGTTCACGTACTGTTGAAGGTCTGGAAGTAATAGCAACTCCATATATATCTACCTTTAACTTCCTTTAATGTGGAAAAACCGTCTTCGTTTAAGCTAATGGTTGTTGGGTATTCTGTTAGTTGTCAGAAGCGTTCTGTTACATAGTCTAACACCAGAAAGAAAAGTTCATTAAGCACTTTTTCTATAAATATTTTAACTAATCCTTCATCGTCATCTCAGAGGAAAAGATATCCATACCACACTCCAACACAAGTGTTCCTCAAGGAACTAGCCACTTCTTCCAGTGCTTTAGTCAACCACTATTTCCTCTTTGATCTTCACTCATATTACCTCATGTTTTCTCTTCTACCTAGAATGAGTCTCTCCAATTTGTTCTCCTGACAAATTACTAATTATCTTTAAAAGTCCAATTCAAAAGTCAATAATGTTCTTTATGAATGTTCTCCTGCTTTTTACTTTCCACCTCATAGTAATCTTTTCTAAGTGTTCCCATCACATTCTACTTATGTCTCACCACTAAATCGATCACAGTATATCAGAATTATTTGTCTCCTGAGTTAGAAGCTGAGCTTTTTTAAACAGGGTTTGTGATTACTGAGGCTGTTGGTGCAAGGGAGTCACTTGAGAATTTTTTTAAAAATATAAACATTACCCTGATAATTCTCATGTAGCTGTTGCACAAGCCAGCATTTGGGAATGATTACCATAGTTCTTCTGTCTCAAGCACCCAAAAAATAATGAGCACATTTACAAAGAAATAATAAACTGTTACTTAAATGAAAGATTGGATTCTCATTACCTGTAAAACTAGACAATCTTTCCCGTTTAAAGGATGGTTCTTCTAGGTCTTCTGCCATTGATTCACTAGTGGATACACTTGACTTAGAAACTGTGCTGCTTCCTAAAACTGACCTTTAGCAATGAAAAACAACATTATTTACTTATTCATATGTCCTTAGGGCAATTAAATGTATAAATGAAAACTATCAGATACACATAGAGAAATCAAATACACTATAATCACATAAGCAAAAGTGATAAAATAATTCTTTAAAAATTAAGTTGACGATTAGTGTTCTTTAAGTAAAAGTCTTAAAGTCCTTTTGTCTAAAGTCTATGTCTAAAGTCTTTCAATGGATTCCCAACAGTATGTTTAGGATAAAAATCTAAAATACAGCCTATCTACTGAGATTCTCCATCTTATCATCATATCACTATTCTTTTATTTTTTAAAAGTTCCTCAACCTTATGGAGCTCTCTTACCTCAGGGCCTCAGCCTGGAATACTCTGCCTTTAATTTTCACCAGGTTTCTGCTCATTATTCAAATCCCATCTTAAATGCACTTTTATTCAATTTGATAAATGTCTTCTCAAAATTAGTAAAGTTTATATATTTGGTGGGAAATCAATATATTGAAGAGTCCAAAAATAATTTCCTTTAAACATAGGAACTTAACATTACTCCGTGATATTACATACTTTTTCCTTTCTATTTATAGTTTCAACTGGCCTCCAAAAGGTTGGGCTCAGTTTATTGGAACATCCTTTATTTTGCACAGAACTCCCATGGCATCTGTATGCCAATTTGGAGGTAGATTCTAGACAGCATATTTTCTCCTAAAATTTCGTGCTTAGTTAACATCTAGAACTTTTAATTTGTCAGATTGAAAGCTACACACTAACGTACTTCCCCATAATCTTTAGATTGTTTTAGGAGTACTGTTTTATTATCGCAAAGATTGAACTTCTCTATTGGAAGCTCTAAAATTTTTCAATTATGTAAGTATCTGCATATGTAAATGCAAAACATATGATTTACCAAAAAGTTATAAAACAAGACAGAAATCAAAGCATAGGAGAATAAGGATTTGTATGGAAGAATAGGGAGGAAAAAAAGGGAAGCCTCTAAACTGCAGCATAGAAGAAATTGAAGAAAACTAAAGAAATATGTCTGTAATGCTAGGTCCCATCTTTTTGGTTCCTCAGGAAATCTTGAGTAAAATATATATATGTTTTCGCACAAATGTGTTGGTAGGAGTATAAATGTAAGCCCCACATCTAGTTAAAACAAAAGATGAAAACAAGAGGTGGAACACTAGGGTGGGAGAGCAGAGCTGGCAGACAGGACAACTGACATCTAACTTCCACATGTGCAACTTAAATGAAAATATGTAATAAGATAAACACAAAGAAGCATAGAATAGTATACTCTACCTTGTAAACTGCCCTAACATACTAGGATTTAATGTGTTCTGATAAAGGCTATAGGAAGCTATAAAGTCTGAGGTATGTGATCCGTCTTGTGAAGTCAATAGTTTATTTGGCTTTCCTGTACCGGAATATGGATCTGGATGGTAAAGAGGTTTGGGAGTAACATCAACTCCATGTATATCAGTCACCTGTAGAAAATAGTGATTTAAAATAAAATAAGTAAAAAAGATGGGATTTCTGTATTACAAGTTCTAAAACTAGAGATAAAAATGGTAGAGAAAAAGATAAAGTGTGTAGGATAGGACAAACATGGACAATTGAATGATAAAAGATTTTATGTTTAAAAAACTTCTTAACTGAGGTAATACAACTTTAAAAAAATCTCATTCATGTTTTATTTATATACAAGTAATACATATTAATTTTGAGAAATTTAATTAATTTTGAGAAAATTTAAAAATGTAGAAAGATAATTCAGATAGTTAATATTTTGGTATATTTAACTTTATGTATAATTTTTTAAAAACCCACAATTTTCATTTAATATTTTATTAATAAACATTACCCAAGTTACTACACATTTTTGGCTTATGTGTCTTTGGCTAATTTTCTGTATATGAAATTTAACACATACAGAAATGTAATTAAAACATAACAATATAGTTAAATAATATAAAGTAAAACATTGTTATAATTGCAACTGAAGTAAAAAATTAGAACATTTAAAGAACCTCTAGGAGACTTTGCTCCTTCTAGACAAAAACAGCTCCACTGGTTTTTGCTCCTTCTATGTTACGGCCTCTCCCTCCCTCCCCAGTGAATATCATTAACTTGATTTTGGTAGTTATTTTCTTTTTCTTTTAAATAGTTTTTTTAAGTATGCATTCCTAAATAACAGCATTTACTTTTCAAAACTTATATTGAAGTAATATATACATAGACTTATACACATAAATGTACAGCTTAATATATTCTCATAAACAGAAGATACCCAGGTAACTACCATTCAGACTTAGAAATAGAAAACTACCAGCATGTTAGAAGTTCCTTCCCTAAGAGTCACCATCTCTTACACCAAAGGTAATGATTATTTTGACTCTGTGGATTACTTTGGCCTGTTTGTAAACTTTATTTTGATGAAATCAGGAAGCAGGTACCCTTGATATCTGGTTTCTTTTGTTCAAAATTATATCCACATTTGTGAGAGCCATTCATATGGTTAAGTAGAGTTGCAGATGGTTAATTTTCACTGTTGTACAATATTCCATTGTGTCAATATATCACAATTTATTTATTGTTCACAGATTTTCTGTAGTTTCCCAATTTTTGTCTAGTACAAATGACGCCACTATTAAGACGGATGTGCATGTGTTTTGCCGACTATACTGTATGAATTTATGTTGGGTGTATACCTGAGTGAGATTCCTGGGTAGTGAATTATTTTTATGTTCACATATAGTAGATACTGCTAAAAGGTTTTCCTCCCAAGTGGTTCCCACCAACAAAGTATGAGAGAGTTCTGGTTGCTACAGATTTTGGTTAGCACTTAGTATTTACCTAGTTTGGCAAGACAATTCAGTTTTTAAAATTTATAATAGTCATATATTGCGACTGAATTATCTGACATCTTCTGTTCAGCAGCTCATTTTTATTTATCTCTCCATATTGTTGCATATATAATTGTTTATAATCACCAATAATTTATCGGTGATTGGTTGTATCTGTTGGATTAGCATATCTTATTTTATTTATCCGTTTTACTTTTCAGTTCAGTTCAGTTCAGTTCAGTCGCTCAGTCGTGTCTGACTCTTTGCAACCCCATGAATTGCAGCATGCCAGGCCTTCCTGTCCATCACCAACTCCTGGAGTTCACTCAGACTCACGTCCATCGAGTCAGTGATGCCATCCAGCCATCTCATCCTCTGTCGTCCCCTTCTTCTCCTGCCCCCAATCCCCCCCAGCATCAGAGTCTTCTCCAATGAGTCAGCTCTTCACATGAGGTGGCCAAAGTACTGGAGTTTCAGCTTCAGCATCATTCCCTCCAAAGAAATCCCAGGGCTGATCTCCTTCAGAATGGACTGGTTGGATCTCCTTGCAGTCCAAGGGACTCTCAAGAGTCTTCTCCAACACCACAGTTCAAAAGCATCAATTCTTCAGCACTCAGCCTTCTTCACAGTCCAACTCTCACATCCATACATGACCACAGGAAAAACCATAGCCTTGACTAGATGGACCTTAGTCGGCAAAGTAATATCTCTGCTTTTGAATATGCTATCTAGGCTGGTCATCACTTTTCTTCCAAGGAGTAAGCGTCTTTTAATTTCATGGCTGCAGTCACAATCTGCAGTGATTTTGGAACCCCAAAAAATAAAGTCTGACACTGTTTCCCCATCTATTTCCCATGAAGTGATGGGACCGGATGCCATGATCTTCGTTTTCTGAATGTTGAACTTTAAGCCAACTTTTTCACTCTCCACTTTCACTTTCATCAAGTGGCTTTTTAGTTCCTCTTCACTTTCTGCCATAAGGGTGGTGTCATCTGCATTGACACTGAATTGTTTCCAGTTTTTGGCCATCATGAAAACTGTTTCAATAAATATTTATGTAAAAGCATATTGTTATACACAAGAATGCATTTCTGTAAGGGACAGATAGATGTGGCATTGATGAGTCAACATGATTAGATAACACCAAACTCTTTTCCAAGTTGACTGTAAGCTGTTCATGATTACCAGCATTGTGACAGTTGCTGTTTTTCTATATTCTCATCAACAACTAGCATTGTCAGATTTAAAAATTTAAACTAGTATGGGTATAGGTATACAGGTATCTCATTTTGACTTTTTCATAAAGTTGAACTTCTTTTCATATGCTTATTCCCATTCTGACTTCCTTTCTTGGAGGAAAATGTCCCATACATGTCCTTTACACACTTTTCTATTGAGTTCTGTCTCTTTAAAATTTACATTAGAGTTCATTAAACATCCTGCAGTCATGAAATTAAATGACGGTTGCTTCTTGGAACGAAAGCTAGAATATCCCATGGACAGAGGAGCCTGGCAGGCTACAGTCCATGGGGTCGCAAAGGGTCGGACACAACTGAGCGACTTCACTTCATTAAACATCCTGCAGTCATGAAATTAAAAGACGGTTGCTTCTTGGAAGGAAAGCTAGAAAATCCCATGGACAGAGGAGCCTGGCAGGCTACAGTCCATGGGGTCGCAAACAGTCGACACAACCGAGCGACTTCACTTCACTTCACTTCACTTCATTAAACATCCTGCAGTCATGAAATTAAAAGACGGTTGCTTCTTGGAAGGAAAGCTATGATAAACCTGCTGCTGCTGCTGCTTCAGTCGTATCCGACTCTGTGTGACCCCATAGATGGCAGCCCACCAGGCTCCTCCATCCCTGGGATTCTCCAGGCAAGAACACTGGAGTGGGTTGCCATTTCCTTCTCCAATGCATGAAAGTGAAAAGTGAAAGTGAAGTCTCTCAGTCGTGTCCAACTCTTAGCGACCCCATGGACTGCAGCCCACCAGGCTCTTCCATCCATGGGATTTTCCAGGTAAGAGTACTGGTGCCATTGCCAGTGTAAAACACTACGATCAACAGTCAGAAAACTAAGATCATGGCATCCAGCCCCATCACTTCATGGCAAATAGATGGGGAAACAATGGAAACGGTGTCAAATTTTATTTTCTTGGGCTCCAAAATCGCTGCAGGTGGTGACTGCAGCCATGAAATTGAAAGACGCTTACTCCTTGGAAGAAAAGCCATGATCAACCTAGACAGTATATAAAAACCAGAGACATTACTTTGGCGACAAAGATTCATCTAGTCAAAGCTATGGTTTTTCCAGTAGTCATGTATGGATGTGAGAGTTGGATCATAAAGAGAGCTGAGCAGTAAAGAATTGATGCTTTTGAACTTCGCAGTTGGAGAAAATTCTTGAGTCTCTTGGACAGGAAGGAGATCAAACCAGTCAATCCGAAAAGAAACCAACCCTGAATATTCATTGGAAGGACTGAAGCTGAAGCTGAAGCTCCAATACTTTGGCCACCTGATGAGAAGAGCTGACTCATTAGAAAAGACCCTGATGCTGGGAAAGATTGAAGGCAAAAGGAGAAGGCGATGGCAGAGGAAGACGGTTAGATAGCATCACCCATTCAATATGAACAAACTCTTGAGAGACAAGAGAGCCTGGTGTGCTGCAGTCCACAGAGTCACAAAGAGCCAGACATGACTTAGTGACTGAACTACAACAAAATGTTCTGACTATGAATCTTTTCTGTTTTATGTGTTGAAAATGTCATCTTTCACTTTATGGCTTCATTTTCCTTCTTGCTGTTGTTCAGTCACTCAGTCATGTCCAGCTTTTTGCGAACGCATGGACTGCAGCACGCCAGACTTCCCCAGTCCTTCACCATTTCCCAAAGTTTGCTCAAACTCATGTCCACTGAGTTGGTGATGCCATCAAACCACCTCGTCCTCTGTTGTCCGCTTCTCCTCCTGCCTTCAGTCTTTCCCAGCATCAGGGTCTTTTCTAATGAGTCAGCTCTTCACATCAAGTGGCCAAAGGATTGGAGCTTCAGCTTCAGCATCAGCATCAGTCCTTCCAATGAATATTCAGGATTGATTTCCTCTAAGGTTGACCGGCTTGATCTCCTTGCATTCTGAGGTACTCTCAAGAGTCTTCTCCAACACTACAGTTCAAAAGGGTCAATTCTTTGATGCTCAGCCTTCTTTATGGTCCAACTCTCATATCCATACATGACTACTGGAAAAACCATAGCTTTGACTCTACAGACCTTTGTTGGCAAAGTAATGTCTCTGCTTTTTAATATGCTACATTTTCTTTGTAGTATCTTTTAATAAAAAGAAGTTCTTTTTCTTAGCGCAGTCGAATTTATCACATTTTCCTTTATGGTTTACATCTTAGATGTTTCATCCAGGAAAACATTCCCAGTCCTTAAATTATGAAAATATTTTTGCTTTTCATGTTTAGAACTATAATATACCTGGAATTGAGTTTCTTGTATACTATGAGAAAGGAAGCCAATATGTTTTATTCCATATGAATACCCAATTGTTTCAACAAGAATTTTTGAAAACCCTATTATTTTCCCATTACTCTCTAGTGTACATTTATTACAAAACAAGTGTTTATGTGCTTGAGTCACTTGTAGACTTTCTGTCTATACCTTTGTTAATGTTACACTTTTTATAAAATGTTACCAAGGAGAGTGTCCTTTCACAAGGTTCTTATTCAAGAGTCTCTTGGGGACTTCTCAGGTGGAACAGTGGATAAGAATCCACCTGACAATGCAGGGGACACAGGTTAGATCCCTGGTCCGGGAAGAGCCCACATGCCAAGGAGCAACTGAGCCTGAGCTCTAGGGCCCACAAGCCAGAACTACGGAGCCCACATACCACAAGTACTGAAGCCTGCACGCTCTAGGGCCATCAAGCCACAACTACGGAGCCCTTGTGCCACAGCTACTAAAGCTTGCGGGCCCTGGAGCCAGCTCACTGCAACTAATGAGCCCACATGCTGCACTTACCAATGCTCATGCACCTAGAGCCCATGGTCTGCCCACGGGAAGCTGCCATGATGAGGAGCCCATACGCTACAACTAGGGAGTAGGCCCCACTCTCTGCCTCCAGAGAAAACCCATGCACAGCAACGAAGACACAGTGCAGCCAAAGATAAAAATGAATGAAATCTTTTACAAACAGTATCTTGGTTATGCCTACCCTTTAGCAGTTTTACGTAAACTTTAGAATTACCTTGATAAGTTCCTAGAAAAAAAAAAAAAACTTTTGAGATTTTGACTGAAATTGCAAAGAACCTATAAATCAAAATTTGGGTAAAACTGATACACTTAGAATATGGGCTCTTATTATGCATAAAAAATTCTCTCTCCATTTGTTTGGGTCTTAATATCTCACAGCAAAATTTATAGGTTATGTGTACCTTTGTTAAATTTATACACAAGTATTTAATGCATTTTAGTGCTATTATAAATGGCATCATTAAAAAATATGTAATTTTTGAAATGTGTGTGGCTGGTATATACAAATATATATTTTTTGCTTTTGATTATTTTTGTTATCCAATAATCTTGCTAAGCTCTTATTAATTTGAATAATTACTAGGTGATTTAAAATTTTATATGTAGATAATTGTGTCATCTACAAATATTCAAAGTTCTGTTTCTTCTTTTCCAAATCTTATAGTTTACATTTCTTTTTGTTATCATACTGAAATGGCTAAGACCTCCAAGAATGTTGGATAGAAATGGATCCTTCTTAGAAATGCTTTACCATTAAATATGATCATTGCTGTAGGATTTTATAAATAAGATTAAGGAAATTTCTTGTGATTTCCAGTTTCAGAAGAATCTTTGAAATCTAGAATAAAATTTTAATCTTATCAAATACTGTATTGAGATGATCATATGCATTTTTTCCTTTAAGCTATGAATGTGGTGAATTACACTGATGGATTTTTAAATGTTAAACCAATATTAATTTCTTGATATAAACTCAACTTTCTTACAATGTATTATCTCTTTCTACTGTTATTGAATTTTAATATTTTATTGAGGATTTCTCCATCTATGTTTCCAAGTGAGATTGACTTGTAAAGTTTATTTCTCATACTGTTGTAGTCAGATTTTGATATCAGGATAAGTCTAGCCTCATAAAATGTTTTACAGTATACCCACTTTCTTATTCTGTTTTTGTCCTTATGTGTTTGGCATATATCACTAGTGAAACCATATGGGCCTGGAATCATCTTTGACAGAAGATTTTTAAATTACTCATTTCTTTAATAAAAGCTTCCAATTTTCATTTTTCTTTTTAAAATGTTAATTTTTCCATTTTATATTTTTAAATCTTTCAAAATTTAAAATTGGCATAAAGTTACATACAATCTGTAAGAATTATCTTTTTAGATAGCTTTGAAAGTGTACATGTCAGTGGTTTTTAGCATATTCACAGATATGAGCAACCATCACCACAGTTAACTTTAGAACTACCTCAAGAAGAAACTCTGTTTCCTTTAATTCTGACTCCCTAACACTTGTCTTTCTCCCAGTTCTTGTTGTTACTCAGCGGACAAGTCATATCTGACTCTTCAGACTGTAGAGTGTAGCATGCCAGGTTCCTCTGTCCTTCTCTATCTCCCAGAATTTACTCAAATTCATGTCCATTGAGTCAGTGATGCTATCTAATCATCTCATCCTCTGCCGCCCCATTCTTTTGCCTTCAGTCTTTCAGTCCAATCTGCCAGCCTTAGGCAACAACTAATGTATTTCATGTCTTTATAGATGTCTCCATGCTGGACTTTTATGCGAGTAGAATCACATAGAGTGTGGTATTTTGTGACTGGCTTGTTTCATTTAGTATAATGGTTTCAAGATTCATCCACAATGCTGCACGCACCAGTAGTTCGTTCCTTTTTGCGGTTGAAAAATGTTCCACTGTATGAATATATCACATTCTATTTAGTTATTTGCCCACTGTTGGATATTTGGGTTGTTTCCACTTGCTGACTATTATGAATAGTCAGGGTTTGAAGTTTCAGGTTTGAAATATATCTTAATTTCTCTTGGGTGTATGTATCTAGAGGTAGAATTGCCAGGTCATATGGTAAGAGTATGTTTAAACTTCTGAGTTAGTACCAAACCATTTTCCAAAGTGTCAGGACTATTTTATATTCCTATCAGTAGGGTTCTGATTTCTTGATATCCTTGCCAACAGTTGTCACCTGACTTTTTGATTCTAGCCATCCTAATGAGTATAAAGATCTCACTGGTTTTGATCTACATTTCTCTGATGACTAATAATGTCATGCATCTTCCTGTGTGCTTTTTGACCATTTACATACCTTCTTTGGAGAAATGAGTATTCAAATCCCTTGACCAATTTTTAATTGGGTTATTTGTCTATTGAGTTGTAATTCTTTATATATTTCATATACAAATCCCTTAACAGATAGATCATTTGCAAATATTTTATCCCATTCTGTGGGTTGACTTTTTACTTTCTTGATTATGTTCTTCAAAACACAAACATTTTTAATTTTGGTAAAGTCCAATCATCTGCTTTTTTTTTTCTTTTGTGGTTCACATTTTTGGTGTCATATCTGAGAATCCTTTGCAAAGTCCAAGGTCATGAAGATTTACCACTTCTAAGTTTTTTAGTTTTAGCTTTACATATATGTCTTTGATTCATATTGAATTAATTTTGATATGGTATGAGGTAAGAGTCCAACTTCATTCTTTAGAATGTGGATATCCAGTCATCCCTACACTATTTATTGAAGACCCTCTTAAAACAGTCGTGATACCCTTATCAAAAATCAGTTGACTACTGATATAATAGGTTTATTTCTAGACTCTTAGTTTTATTCATTGATCTGTATGTCTATCCTTGTGCCAATCAATACCACACTATCTTGATTTCTATTTATTTATAGTAAATTTTGAAAATGGAAAAGGAGAATCTGCTTACTTTATTCTTCTTCTTTAGGAGTATTTTGTCTATTCTGGGTTTCTTGAAATTCCATATGAATTACAGAATCAATTGTAAATTTGTACAAAGAAGTCTGCTGGGATTTCTAATAAGGATTGTATTGAATCTACAGATCAAATTGTGGAGTACCACCATTTTACCAATAGTAAATCTTTCCATTCATAAATTTTGGATGCACTCCCATTTATTCAGATCATTGTTAATTTCATTCAGTAATGTTTTACAGTCTTTGGAGCTAAAGATGTCACTGCTATTATTAAATTTATTTGTAAGTACTTTATTGTTTTGGATGTTACTGTGAAATTGTTTCCTTAATTTTAAAATTATTCCAAAAGTAAAAACTATAATTTATTTGTATATTGACCATGTATCCTGCAACCTAGCAGAACTCATTAGTTAATTTTAATTGTTTGTTTGGCCATGCCACAGCTTATAGAATTCTAGTTCCTTAACCAGGGATTGAACCTGGGCCACCAGTGAGAGGACCAAGTTTGAACCATTAGACTGCCAAGTTTGAATCATCACCAGTTCCCTAGTTTTTATACTTTTTGGTGGGCTTCTTAGGAGTTTATGTACATAACATTATGTCATCTGCAAACAGAGATTTACCTTTTCCTTTCCAAACTGGTTGCCTTTTTTTCTGCCTAATTGCCATTTTTAGACCCTCCACTACAACACTGAATAGAAGCAGCAAGAAAATTTGTCTCGTTCCTGACATCAGCGGGAAAGCATCCAGGTGCCTGCTAAGTTGATATTAGTGGGTTTTTCATAAATGTCCCTTATCAAGTTGAATTCCCTCTATTATTAGTTTTTTAAGAACTTTTATCATGAAAAGATATTGGATTTTGCAAAGTGCTTTTTTTAAATCTATTGAGATGATCATCATTTTTTATTCTACTGATATGAGATGTGGTAAATTACATTGATATTAAGATGTTAAAGTACTTTGCATCCCTGGGATAAACCCCACTTGGTAACTGTTATGGGCTGAATTGTCTCTCTCTACCAAAAAATTCATATGTTGAAGCCCTAACTCCCGGACCTCTCAATGGGACTGAATTTAGTGATAGGGCCATTAAAGAGATAATTAAAATGAGGTAATCCAATCTGACTAGAGTCCCTAAGGAAGAGCAGATTAGTACACTGTTTAAGCCATCTAGTCTGTGATATTATGTAATGGCAGTCTTATGAAACTAAAGCACTCAAGGCATAAAATTCTTTTTATATGTTACTAGATTACTAGTAACTGTAGGTTTTTCAGAATGCTCCTAAGGAAATTCTTTTTCAAGTTAGTGGAAATGGTTTATTAATTTTTTATCATTAATGGATATTGAATTTTTCAAATTCTTTTTATCTGTTGTTATAATCACATTGTTTTCAGTCTACTGATAAGACAAGTAGTACTGACTTTTGAATATTAGAACAACCTTGCATGTATTATCTCCGCTTGGTCATGATGCATTATACCTTTTACACAGTGGTGTTGACACTATGTAATATGTAGGTAATATACAATAATACATACATATTACATATAATGTATATATAATATAATGTATATGTAATATGTATATTACTATTATGGACTGAATGTTTGTGTACCCCCCAGATTCGTATGCTGGAACTCTAATCCCAGTGTCATGGTATTGGGAGGTGGACCCTTTGAAAGGTAATTAGGTCCTGAAGGTAGCACTCTCACAAGTGAGATTAGTGCCTTATACAACAAAAGCTAGAGAGCTAGCTAAATCTCTTTCCTCTATGTTAGGATACAAAGAAAGTTGGTAGTCTGCAACCTGGAAGAAAGTCATCAACAGTAACCGATCATTTGCCACCGTAATCTTAGACTTCCAATTTCCAGAACGGTAAGAAATAAGTTTATAAGCCACCCAATTTACAGTATTTTACTATAGCAGCATGAGCTGACTAACTAATTCTTAAGGTCATGAGTAGACTCTCTTCATTACACTCTAATAATAATGATAGGAGCCAACTGTCAATATTATGCTGTAAGATATGTTAGTTATATGGTAAGGATCTAACAAAATCAATATATCAATATAGGTATACCTCATTTCGGGCTTTCTCAGTGGCTCAGTGGTAAAGACTTCACCTACAATATTGGAGCCATAGGAATTTGACCCCTGGGTTGGGAAGATCCCCGGAAGAGGGCACAGCAACCCACTCCAATATTCTTGTCTGAAGAATCCCATGGAAGAGGAGCCTGGCAGGCTACAGTCCATGGGGTCACAGAGTCGGACACGACTGAAGCGATTTAGCACAACACAGCATAACCTTTTATTTCACTTCACTTTATTGCACTTTAATATTGTGGCTTTTGTAAAATAAATTGAAGGCTTGTGACAGCCTTGCATCCAGCAAGACTACTGATACCATTTTTCAAAAGCATCTGCTCATTTTGAGTCTCTGTGTCACATTTTGGTAATTCTCACAATATTTTAAATATTTTCATTATTATTGTATTTGTTATGGTAATCTGTGACCAGTGCTCTTTGATGTTACTACGATTCATTGAAGGCTGAGAGGATGGCTAGTATCAGTTCAGTTCAGTCACTTAGTCATGTCCAACTCTTTTCAACCCCATGAACCGCAGCACACTAGACCTCCCTGTCCATCACCAACTCCCGGAGTCCACCCAAACCCATGTCCATTGAGTCAGTGATGCCATCTAACTTTCTCATCCTCTGTTGTCCACTTCTCTTCCTGCCCTCAATCTTTCCCAGCATCAGGGTCTTTTCCAATGAGTCAGCTCTTCGCATCAGGTGGCCAAAGTATTAGAGTTTCAGCTTCAACATCAGTCCTTCCAATGAACACCCAGGACTGATCTCCTTTAGAATGGACTGGTTGGATCTCCTTGCAGTCCAAGGAACTCTCAAGAGTCTTCTCCAACAAGGATTAAAGATTTTTTAAAATTAAGTCATCTATATTAGAATTTTTAGACATAATTCTATTGCATACTCTATTTAGACTACAGTATAACATAATCATAATTTTTATATACACTTGGAAGCCAAAAAATATACATGATCCACTTTATTGTGATATTTGTATTATTCCAACTGAACCCGTGATATCTCTGAGGTATGCCTGTACTGTATTAGAAATAAGTTATTGTTTCAAAGTAGCATACTTCCCTGGTGGTCCAGTGGTTAAGACACTGCTTTTCAATGCAGGGGGCATGGGCTCAGTCCCTGGCTGGGGAGCTAAGATTCCACATGCCCTGTGGTACAGAACAAATGGTGCTAAAACTTGAATACCTCTATGCAAAAACAGCAACAACAGCTGACCATACCTTGTACCATATACAAAGATTAAGTTAAAATGGATCACAGACCTAAGTGTAAAACCTAAAAAGAATTTTGAAAAAAAAAAAAAAAGCATACTTTTTACCTTTAACATTTCAATCAAGTTCTTACCAGTATCATTTTCAAACAAATTTAGAATTCTAAAGAATATTACCTGTGTGACTGTCTTTGCAGAAGAAACAGTCATTTTTTCTATTTGTTTTGCTTCAGGTAGAATCATCATGTTTTTTGACATAGTCATTCTGCTTTGGTTTGCACCAGCATATCCTCCTTTCATTAGAGTTCCTTTTCCTGCACCAACAAAACTAATAGACTTCCTTGGCCCTAAGCCAACGTTTCTATGTCAAGAAAAGAAAATATAACACAGAAGATCCAGGATTGAAGAAATATTAGCCAACAGAAAAAACAAACAAACAAACTTTCACTTAGAAACATGGAAACAATCTGATCATATAAACAAGAAGAAAAATAGTAGCCACTTGAGAGCTCATTATATGTAAGCATAGTTCTAGAATGTTTACAAGCACTGTGTCATTTTTTCCTCACAATAATTCTAAGAGGTTGCTATAACATATTTTATTTAAACCATAAAAGCTTAGAGGGAAGCATTCCTACTAGAGTTGAAATTTGAAACCCAGATAGTCAGATCAAAAGTCTACACTTATTTCTCTGGGTCTGTTTCCTTATCTGTAAAATGGGGGTAATAATAGTATCTTTTAGGTTATTGGCTTCCCAGGTGGTTCAGTGATAAAGAATTCACCTGCCAATGCAGGAGACCCGGGTTCAATCCCTGGGTCAGGAAGATCCCCTGGAGGAGGAAATGGCAACCCACTCCAGTATTCTTGCCAGGACAATCCCATGGACAGAGGAACCAGGTGGGCTACAGTCCATGGGGTTGCAAAGAGTCAGACATGAGTGAGCAACTAAACACACACATGTAGGTTATTATGGGGATTAAATGTATTCATTTATATATTATAGTTAGGAAATGCCTGACACATAGTAGTCATAAATAGGTGTAGACTGCAGTTATGTAGGCTGACTGAAGCATGAGTAATAAAACCTGGGAAAGAATATCATGTTCCTGCCTGAACAATTACATAATAAATTTTAATAAGAAGAGAAAATATAATCAAAATATTTGCATCCAGGAGAAGAAGTATAATTTCACTTTGGATCAACTCTCCAAATTCCTTAAGACAAAAACCTAGTCATTCTTTCATTCTAGTACTCTAATTGTGCTGCAGACTTCTTTAAAATAAGAATGATTGCCCTTTAAACGACAAAAAGGCAGTGTGTTTCCAAAGAAAACATTTCAAACAATACTTTTACTTTCCAAATCATAAGAAGATCAGACAAGAATACAATACTTTATAATGACCACAATCTGCTTTTCACATTTTATTTTTCTTCATAGCATTTATTACTACTGACACTTTGTATGTTGTCATATACTCCTCTCCTAGAATGTAAGCATCTTTAGGGCAAGAACTTGGTCTTGTTCATTGCTAGATCACTAGTACACAAGACAGTACCTAGTACATTGTGGGCCCTGTTGTTTAGTTGCTAAGTCTTGTTTGACTCTTTTGCATCCTCATGAACTGTTGCCTGTCAGGCTCCTCTGTCCATGGGATTTTTCCAGGCAAGAATACTGGAGTGGGTTGCCATTTCCTCCTCCAGGGGATCTTCCTGACCCAAGGATTAAACCTGCATCTCCTATGACTTCTGCATTGGCAGACAGGTTCTCACCACCAGCACCACCTGGGAAGCGCTTAACTGATGTGATTGCTCAGTCGCACATCAATTCCTCTGCTAGTGGCAAATCCCAGTGCCTTTCCATGTGGTTCCCTCCTCTTGGTATCTATAAGTGATAAACCATTTTTTTAATGGCAATGATATCCTGATCTGTTGTCCTTACTGTTCCTGAAATTTTCTATTAATACACTGCATTTAACTCAGTCTGTGTGGGTAAGTGAAGCTAGAGAAAAACATCTAACCACGATGCCAGGTCTCATTTTAAATTACAGATTGTTAAAATGGGTCCTTAACGTGACAGCAACCACACTGCATTACCTTGGTTAATTTTTACTACCCCTTCTAAAGTCATCATTTCACACTTCTTGAATATCAACATTTCCTCTCCTATGTTTACCTTCTGCTAACTAAATGAGAAAGCTGAAGCAATCAGGTAACTTTCAAATACTCCCCCCGTTACATCTGTGCACTTGCCTCTCTCTCTGTGTCTATATTCCCTATTTCTCCCGTTACTCTGAATGAGTTATCCATGATTCTTGCTTAGGTCAATTCCTCTACATGTGTTCTAGATTCCATTCCTTTTTGCCTATTTACGGACATTGCTCTAGACATTCTCTCATGCTTCATAAGCTTTTCTCTACTGGATTATTCCTTGTCTAGTAAACCTAATTCTCTTGCAGTCTTCCCCTTTTTTTGTCAAAGGTAATGTTTTTCTTCCAGTTGTCCAGGTGAAAAAAACTTCAAAATATATCCTGAATCTAATTATTTGTCATCACTCTTTGTTGCCACTATCATGATCCAAACACTATCCTCTCTCTCTTGGATTACTGCAGAAGTCTTCTAATTGATCTTCTCGCTTAACCTAAATTCCCTTAAGTCTATTCTTCACATGGTAACCAGAGTGATCCTTAAAAACACAAGTTAGATCATATCACTACTCTGTTTCCCATCTCATTCAGAGTAAAAACCTAAAATCTTATCATAACCTAAAATGTCCTACACGCATCTAGATTGAGCTCTGACTTCATGATCAATACTTTCTGCCTCATTTACTCTGCTTCAGTCACACTGTCATCGTTGACATTTTTCACACATGCCAGGCCTTTGCAGTTGCTATTTCCTCTGCCCGAAATGTTCTTCCCACACGTGTATATGTTTAGCATCCTTTCTGTCTCCAGGTCTTAAAGCCACATTCTTAATGTGGACTTCTTCAGCTCCCCTATCTAAAATGTCAAATACCCCTCAAATACTTCATATCCCCTTGCTTAATTTTTCTCCTTAGTACTTTCAACTAACATATTTTTACTTATTTAATTTATGAGTTAGATGTCCCCCACCTGACCCCCCAACCCTGAGAATCTAAGCTCCACAAGTTTAGGGACTTTGTGCTCTTGTGTTGCCTGCTGTATCCCTGCTGCTGCTGCTACTAAGTCACTTCAGTCGTATCCGACTCTGTATGACTCCACAGATGGAAGCCCACCAGCCTCCCCCGTCCCTGGGATTAGTGCCTACAATAGTACCCAATACACAGTAGCTGTATAATAAAATAATTGCTGAATGAATTCCCAAATCATTATATCCAATGCAAAACATTCTCTCAATCTTCATATTCAAATGCTTACCAGCCTAACTGGATAGCTGCAGCTAAATGTCTTCTAGACATCTCAAGCTAAATAAATATATAATGAAATCATATCACATTTACTCATAAACCAGCCCTTCCTCTTTTATTCCCTACAGGGACCAAATAGAAACAAATTAGCAATGATGTTGCATTTACCAATTAGGTAATTACTGTGATCTAATGAGAATCCTCAGTAAACTCTCCCAAATTTTCAGACTATAAGTTTTATGGGAAGGAGCCATGTTTTATCATGTCTACCATGAAAGCCCCAACTCTTAGTACTCTGCCTGATGCAGTGGGAAATTTGACACAGAAAATACCAGTAAATTTAAAAAATTGAAATAACTACTTGTAGTCAATTATGTTAGAAATGTATGGTACATATCTATCCTAGCTGTGTTAGAAAACAGATACTTTTAATAGAGGCAAATTAGTGGGCAATGAATAGGATGACATTCAGGAGATATTCACTCTGAAAGTTTTGCCTGAAAAACAGTTATGATACAAGAGGTATGTAGCTGTAGGTTCCTGAGTTTCTGAAGTAGAGACCTAACCTATTTTATTCACCCCTATGTCTTCAGTGTCTACGGCAGTAACTGGAAAATATAACACATTCTGTATAATTGGTATCTATATAATGAACACCTGATGATCACTTCTATGGAAAAAGACTAATGCCATTAAAGCATACAACACATACATCAGTCTCACAATGAAATAACCATAGGAGGAAAGGAGGAGTGGCTTAAGAAAAAGTGTCTTTATTATTCTCTTTTTATTTTAATGAGATGAAGGGAGAAATTTCAATCTAAACCAAATCAGTTTCTTTCATTTATCCAACTGTTATTTATAAAATTACTGTGCATAAGGCTACATGCTGACAGGGATACAATATGAATCAAATATGGGCCCTAAGGAGTTGACAGTCTTGATAAAAGAAAAAACATATATATGATTACAATGCAAGTACAGAATTGTATTTGCCTCAAAAGACTTACACATAAGATATAACGAAAGTTGCGGTAAAGATTACCTTGGGTGAGAGGAGTAAGCAGAGAAATCATGAAGGTGGCATTTGAGTCAGGCATGAATGCAGGTCAAATTCAAAAGAAGTGTATGTGGTGTGTATGTCTGTATGTTTGTATCCGATGCAGCTGCCGGTGAGGAGGGATGAAGGTATTGGAGCAGGACAGGAAATACACCCCGAGCAAAGCTCATTGTGAACAATAAAAGTAGAAAAGCAGGTGGCATATAGAGGGAATCTTACATGATTTGGTTAGATGCATGAAGGAAAATAAGCTTTGAAAAAATAAAATGACCAGACTGAGTCTTTGAAATTTACTAAGCAAGCAAGAGAGTGCCTTTGAGAGAAAAGAGTAAGCTACTCAAAACTATGTTTCAGAAAAATTTAGCTATATGCAGAACACACTAGAAGCAAGAAGACCGTTAGTCACAATGCTATGGAAATAGGCCAGGTGAGAAGTAATCAAAGCTTAACCTGGGGTGGGGAAATGTAGAAATAAAACAAATCCTAGATAAAGCATGTACTAAGAATATCTTTTTATTTTCTGTATTTTAATGTTTTGACATCTAGGAATTTGCTGCACCTGAAGGGACTGCCCCTCCCAGGGCTAATCAATTTTTATGCATAGTAACGGACTTGCCTACAAGCACACCATTCATATTGGCTTCCCAGGTGAAGAACCTGGCTGCCAATGCAGGAGACATAAGAGACTCAGGTTCCATCCCTGGGTCCAGAAGATCCCCTGGAGGAAGGCATCGCAATGTACTCCAGTATTCTTGCCTGGAGAATCCCATGGACAGAGGAGCCTGGCAGGCTCAAGTCCATAGGGTTGCACAGATGGACATGACTGAAGTGACTTACCATGCACACACAATTTATATGCAAACCAATCAATCCAGAGTCCATACCCTCAACCTCCTCCTTCAGCAGGCTCTCAGAGACCTCACTCTCTGGGTCGCTATCCACTTGCAGTAATCAGTGCAAGGACAGGAACCAGAAACCTAGGGATAGGCCCAATATCCAGAAACTTTAAAATTATTCAAACAAGCTATTCCTATATTTGCTTATTCTGGTTTGTCCCTTCCTTGCCATGGAAACCACAATAAAGCTTCTTGCCCAGGTTTTCCTCTTGCTGGTTCTACATCCTGCCTGGCCCTGGTGCCTCTTCATGTGCCCCTCTATGTGGTTCACAGCATGCCATGCCTCCTGGTTTTAGGGATCTGTGAGTATTTAAAAACAAACTTCTTCCTTTATGGTAGTTCTTTCAGTGTCTGTTTCTTACCATACTCGATTAAAACACAGTCCAAATACCCTTAAAACACAGCAGATACAGAACTAATGCTTGCATGCATGCTGAGTCGCTTGTCATGTCCGACTCTTTGCAACCCTATGGAGACTGTAGGCCACCAGGCTCCGGTGTCCATGGGATTCTCCAGCCAAGAATACTAGTGTGTTGCCATGCCCTCCTCCAGGGAATCTTCCTGACACAAGGATTGAACTTGTGTCTCTCATGTCTCCTGCACTGGCAGGCAGGTTCTTCACTGCTAGCGCCACCTGGGAAGCCCTACAGAACTAATAGGACTTTGCAACTGATAATAACTATCCTGATTAACATTTAAACTTCAAAGTACTTCCACTTAGTTTTGTAATTCTTTTACTTATTTCACCCTTTAAAAATGGAAATATACTTGACCTACAACACTGTTGGTTCTAGGAGCACAATATTGTGATTCTGCATTTCTATACATTACAAATGATAACCACCCTAATTCTTATAATAACTTATTAGATATCTAACTGCCATGTTTTACATGTTAACAAACTTAGAGAGGCCAATTTAAATGCCCAAACTCATCCAATAACTCACAGACTACGTGTTCCTGAGCAAGTTTCTTAATCTGTTTATTTCCTTGTACATAAATTAAGGTTAATAATAGTACTGGCCTCATAAAGTTAAGATCATGATTAAACTAGCCTTTATTTCTAAAGCCCAGTAAGAAGTTAAATTGTAGACATGTTCAATTTTAGATATTATGAGTGCTAATATGGTGGAGTTGTTTGGTAGCAGTTGAAAATCAAGAAGAAAGTGAATTTCAAGGAACAGAAGTGAGAACTAGAGATACAGATTTGAGAAACTTTCAGGGAGATGAAAATAAATGAACTGAGTTCCAAAATAAAAACCTAGAGCTACAAAGAGAAGGTAATAGGGCCAAGGAGAGAAACCGGAAGTAGAAGGTAAAACTAGAAAAAAGGCACCTAGCCCAGTAATAAGTGAAACAGTTCAGGGTTGGTTCAGGGTTAAAGAGGGGAAGATTGATATTGTTAAATGCTGTGAGGTAAAAAGAAAGCCCACTGAATTTGGTGATTTTTGAAACCCTTAGGTTACTCATTATTGACCTCAGTAATTTTCATACAGCAACGGAGACAACAGAATGCAAAGGTTAAAGAGTAAACACAGATACCTGTGGTTTATGGTCTGATATGTAAAGGTTGCAAAAGACATCGATCCAGTACTCACAAGAAAAAGGCTTAGCAAACTGAAAATCAATGGGTCTTCTTAGACCCATCAGAGAATTGAGGTTACATGCAAACCCCTGTACTGAAACAGATGTAGGAATAACAGAATCACAACTTACTGAATCTGCCACTAGAGCTAACAAGTGGAAGGAAAACCTAACAGGCAATAGCCTAATTGCTGAAAAATGAGTGTAGACTAATTCAAGAGAAAAAATTGCTGGGGGCCCAGCCTTAGGGAGGCCCCCACACTTATCAAGTTTTACCTTCAGGAGCTCCAGCAAGCTCCCAGGATGAAGGTCAGAGTAAAACTCCCTGATAGTTTCAACAGGGGGACAGGAAGCAATCATTCTGAAATATAATGTTCAGTTATCCTTAACAGAGGCCTGCCCTCAAGGAAAACCATTTTACCAGAGCCTAAGCAACATGGGGAAAGGAAAATACCTTACTTGAAGTCCACCTAACCTTCTTGTTCCACCTAAAAAAAAATTCTGAGAATTATTTATGAAGGTCATGGCCCAGGGAAAAAGGCCCACTAAAAGATTAAGACCTAATTAATCCCAGGATTAAGGCACACTTTTCTTTGCCTTCCCATTCTCACCCAGCACATCTTACCACATCAACAGAGCTCCTGTATAATAACAGGGGATTACAATGGGAAGAACTGCAAGGCTCAGACTCTAAGCAGGAGTCTCTAGGGAAACCTAAAAACCAGAGTAAACAAAAAACCAGGACACTAAAGGAAACTGAAGTCTTGGAAACCTACAGCTACAGTAAACAGCCTGATTCCTAAGCAAATAAACATAAAACTTCACACTAAGCGCTTACTTATCTCAGTTTATATTACCTGATGCAACATGTTTAGCTTTCAACAAAATACATGGCATACCAAAAGGCATAAAGCAGTCTGAAGAAACAAGCATTAGAGCCACCAACAGATATGGCAGAGATTTTGGAATTGTTAAGACTGGGAATTTAAAATAATTATAATTAATATGCTAAAGATCCTAATGCAAAAAGTGAGTAACATACAACAGATAAAAACTACTCTCCCCCTCACCCACACAAATCAAAAGGAAATGAACAGATAAACTGGGCAAAGAAATGAGATAGAAGCGTTGAAGAAAGCACTAGTGCTCTTTGTTTTTTTCACCACAGTGGAAGACTGTCCAATACAGCCAATCCACAAGCTAAGATTTTTTGACTTTACAACATTGTGAATGTAATACAGTTCATTAGAAATCCTACTTTGAATTTTTTCCTGGGCCAACAATATAAAATGATACTCCCGCAGCTCCCAGTCAATCGTGTAATCACAAGGGCAGGCAACAAATACAACCACTCTGTACCCACACAGTCATTTATTTAATTTTCAGTACAGTAGTCAATAAACTATATGAGATATTCAACACTTTATTATAAAAGACTTTGTGTTAGACAGTTTAGTCTAACTATAGGTTAACCTAAGTGTTCAGAGCATGTCTAACATAGGCTATGCTAAGTATGCTTTCCTGTTGGCTCTGATGGTAAACAATCTGCCTGCAATGCAGGAGACTGGGGTTTGATCCCTGGGTCAGGAAGATCCCCTGGAGAAGGGAATGGCTACTCACTCCAGTATTCTTGCCTGGAGAATTCCATGGACAGAGGAGCCTGGAGGGCTACAGTCTATGGGGTCACAAAGAGTCAGATGTGACTGAAGCAACTTAGCACGTGCGCCCATGATGTTTGGTAGGTTCAGTGTATTAAGTCTATTTTCTACTTAATGATATTTTCAACTTATGATGGGTTTACTGAGACATAACCTCATGGTAAACTGAGGAAAATCTGTATTGTTAAGCCAATAGGAAAGACCCCAATATAGGAAAAGCTGGAGTGGGAAAGTGAAACATTGATAAATACATGTTTCATGAGATCCTTTCTGAGATCAGTATTAAATTCTAAACTGAGAAAGATGAGAAATAATATATTAGGTCAAACCAATGTTTGTAAACTTTATTATGTATGAAATTTTGTTTTTAATTAGATAATACGGCTACCTCAAAAACTGAAGGTTATACTACGTCCTGTCTCCCACCCCAGTTCAGTGTAGTCACTCAGTTATCTGACTCTTTGTGACCCCATGGACTGCAGCACACCAGGCTTCCCTGTCCATATCCCTGAGCTTGCTCAAACTCATGTTCATGGAGTCAAGTCAGTGTCCATCTCCCACCCTACTCTTTCCTTAATAGATAATCTCCCATGAATGTGTCATTGTTTCAGAAATCCCCAAGGGAATTTTTCTAACACTCTCTCAGGTACTATGAGAGTTTTATGACTTTTTAAGAATTTACATGAAATCAAATTAATTTTACTTTGAGATTTCCATATAACAAGTAAAAAAAAAAAAAACAGACAAGATGAGCAGTAACCAATGTTACTAAAGTATATATTACACTCATTTTTTTGCTGCCAGCAAATATTTATCATCTTCCATCTAGGCAACAGCAGAGAACAAAACAGAAACCTCTGCCTTCATGGAGTACCTCATAGGATGAAAACAGATTAACAAAAAAGTATACAATATACCAAACAGAATAAACTTTTTGAAGAACAATAAAGCTAGTTGAGGAAATGGAAGTATTGGGAAGAGTTTATTTTATGTTGGATAGTTAGAGAAGGACTCTTTGATAAGGTGACAGCTGAAGAAAATGAATTATGAAATGACTAAGGGTACAATATTCCAAAGAACAGCAAATGCCACTGAAGAGGCCTTGAAGCGGGAAAAGGTGTTTGATGTTATTGTGGAACAATACAGAGTATAACTAGCGAAGGGGAAGAGTCCAAGGTGAGATCCTGTGTGGCCTACAGAGGATGAGCTATTACTCTGAGTGAAATGGGAAGAACTGGAGACTTTTGAGAAGAGCCACAGTGATTACTATGTTGAATGAAGGTGATGGTAAAGAGACCATTGGACTGCAAGGAGATCCAACCAGTCCATTCTGAAGGAGATCGGCCCTGGGATTTCTTTGGAAGGAATGATGCTAAAGATGAAACTCCAGTACTTTGGCCACCTCATGCGAACAGTTGACTCATTGGAAAAGACTCTGATGCTGGGAGGAATTGAGGGCAGGAGGAGAAGGGGACAACAGAGGATGAGATGGCTGGATGGCATCACTGACTCGATGGACATGAGTCTGAGTGAACTCCGGGAGTTGGTGATGGACAGGGAGGCCTGGCGTGCTGCGATTCATGGGGTTGCAAAGAATCGGACACAACTGAGCGACTGAACTGAACTTAACTGAGGAGTTTACTGCAATGTGACAGTTACTGACACTGGAGTGGTAGTCTGGCCTTATTTTGCATGCAGAGATGGTAGAAACTACTGGTAGACAGGTGTATTGAGATGTCAAAGGTAAACTAAAGTTTTTTTACTGAGTAACTCGAAGAATGGAAATTGTCATTTACTGAAATGGGAAACTGCAGATTTGATTACAGGGGAAAATAAGTTCAGTTTTAAATATGAATTGTGAGATGCCAATTAACTTCTAAGTGCAGCTATCTGATTTTAAGCCTGTTTTCTCGGAAGAGGTATTGGCTGGAGAGATAAACTTGTAAACTGTGAGCAAATGGGTAATTTTTAAAGGCAAAAAACAAGAGTGAAGAGAAAAGGTTGTAAGCACAAGCACAACTGGGGGCCTCTTGCATGTCACTTAAAAATGATCACCGGTTTGCTTTACACAAGACTTTCAGTGCGCTTGCTGTGGCCATTAGTCCCTAGTTCCCAGAGGGAAGTTGGGTGACAAAAGGGGACAGTATATGTAAATTCAGTACAGCTTTTGGAGACAACAATAGAATATAAGTAGGAAGTCTAGGCTAAGCATGAGATGGCATATGGGAGTCACCATTCCCACCACATGGATTCAAAGTACTCAGGTGCTGCAGTGTAGACTGACGCCCAGCCTGATGGTGACCCAGTTGCATGGGCCCTGGGTCAAGCAGTTGGGCCCCTGCCCACAGTGATGTGCAAGGCACCGCTGCTCAGTCTTGTGCTTTCAGATCTGCTGAGGAGCTCCAATGCTGGGATCACATGCTGCATTGTGAGGAAGCAGGTCCTGTTTCCCCTGAGCTGACCCTCTGAGGACAGGTGATGAAGCAAGAAATGTCTGTTGCAGGCTCCCATGCCCCCAGCGTGTTCAGAAGCAGTGTCACAAGGTCCATGCCTAGTAACTAGGCATGTTTTCCTTAGTGCTGACTGGTGATGACTGACCCCATCAACACTCCAATATTTAGATATGGGAGAGACTGAAGACATAACAGCAAAGAATTTTGAAAAGGAATAGGCATAAAGCAAGAGGAGAATTAGGAGAGAGTGGTGTCCCAGAAACCAAATGAAGTAAGTGATTCAAAACTCAGGAAGTGGTAAATCAGATCAAAGCTGCTGATGGGTGAGTTAAGAACAGAAATGGCCATTACACTTGGCTGGACAGTTATTGCTGACCTTCACACAAGCTGTTTTTAGTGGAGTGGTAGAATGGACAAACCCTGGTGGTTCAGATGATAAAGAATCTGCCTGCAATGCAGACCTGGGTTTGATCCCTGGGTTGGGAAGATCCCCTAAAGCAGGGAATGGCTACCCACTCCAGTATTCTTGCCTGTAGAATTCCACTGGACAGAGGAGCCTGGTGGCTCAATCCATAGGATGGTGAAGAGTCGGACACGACTGAGTAACACTTTCACGTTTCAGGATGGACAAAAACCTGAGTACCATATCCAAGACAAGAAAGAAGATTCTCTCCCAACATCTTTGAAAGAAGTTCTGCTCGAGAAAGATTAGCTGAGCTGGAAGAGATTGCAGAGGGGAGATGCTGAGGGTTTGAGAAGAGAGAACAAAAGTGATCCGGAAGTGTGGGAGAATGAATCAATTAGGAAATTTTAGTGGAATAGATAGACTAAGCGACCATCTGAAGTTTTAAGTGAGACAACTGTAAAGCTGTGGGCTTCTGTCCAGTCCTTAATCCAACTGCCGCAGAACAGAAGGTTGTAAGCTGGAATGAGTTTTAAGGCAGGATGGTAGGAGAAGGCGTAAAAAAACCTCGACTACAGAGCATAATAATGTTCAGTCTGGTGGCTCACAGAAGCTGAGAGATCGAACAGCTGGGTACAGCTTGAAGGCAACAAGTTGGAGAGAAATAAACCACCACACAAGGAGTGCCAGGAGGAACGGCGGTTCTAAACAAACTAGGTCTTTTCTCAAAAGAGGTTTGGAAAAGGCTGTACTATGCCAAGGAAGGAGACATTGCCACCTCGGAGGTTACAAGGTTGCTGACTCAACACAGATGAAGCGATAAGTTCTAAAAGGGTTCCGTGCGGGACCCAAGGGGATGGACTAAAGTTGTAGCGTCCGAACTTACACCCCGACGTTCGGCTGCCTGCGGCCGTTTACTGGAGAGATGGGCATGGTGGCGACTGGCTGCGGAATGGTCAACCACCCTTTTTCCTCGCTGCTTCTGAAGCCCCTGTACCCCAAAGCCGGCGTTAGTGGCTCTGGCTAAGGCACGGGAATGTTTGCCGGGCGTCATGGAGACGGTGGAGCCCTGGCTCAACAAGCGGCCGCGCGGTTGGCTGGCGGCTGGAAGCCGAGGAGGAGGGAGGAGGCGGAGGGGAGGGCAGAGGGTTGGTGGAGCAAGAGGAAGCTCCGGACGACGACTAGAAGAAGGAGGCGGGCGGCCCGGGCCTCAGGCCCCTCCCAGGCTCTGAGTCTCCGGGGCTGCAGGCGGATGGATGGGGCTTCTTCAGGCGGTGGCGGCAGCAGCGGAGGTGGCGGCGGCGGCAGCAGCAGCGGCTGTAAGTGCAGCCTCCATAAACCATCTCTCCTCTCCTAGTCCTGTTTGGGATAAGGGGCTACCGAGGTGTCCTCGGTCCCCTTTCTCTCCTTCCCCTCCCCCACGGCAGAGTACCGCCCGGAAGACCCTCCACTTCCGGGGAGGAGTTAAGAGAGCGCGCCCAGCGGGCTGCCCCTCCCGGAGTGGCGCCGGCCACCCAAGGCGCATGCGCAGCTCCTCTCCACCGCCCACCCCCGCCCAACTGGGTCTTTTGCTTTGGCGTTGGCGGCGGCGCGCTGGGAATCCGCTGCGGAGTGAGTGCGCCTCGCCCTGTCCGCTTCCGCCCCTTCCTCCAGTCGGCCCAGGAACCCGGTCGGGGTGGGGCCAAGCTGACCACCCCCCTGTGGCCCCGCCTCTTTCGCGCTGTATCTCCGGGTCCTGTCTCAGCCCAGGGAGACTTCTGCTCCCACTGCATCCCTGGTGGTGAGCAAGGTCCTTGGCAAACGGGTCCTGGGCAAGCAGCCCTTTTTGGAGGGAGTAAGGGAGGGAGGAGAGGCCCGAAGAGGGCATTGTTGTGAGGGAAAGAGGTCCTCATAGCCCGTGGGAGGATCCCTGGGGACAGATGCCTCCCCCACCTTTCAATGGCCTTATTCTTTCAGCTTTTGGTGGAAAGATTTCTGGCCTGGAGACCATCTCTAGTCCTCGTTTGCTGTGTGACCTTGGGCGAGTCACTACTCTCTGGGCCCCAGTTATCCCTAAAACTTCCTCCAACGCTAAAACTCTTTAATTTTGCAGAAAAGCTTATGCAGTTACAACTGGCCAATCTACTGAGGCCGCTTAGCCGAGATGACCCGGACTTGAGTGAACCTTTCTTCAGTCATGGGTGGAATGAGGCGACCTATTTATTGAGTCACTTTTATTCCTTTATCATCAGTTGCAAATTGCATGACTCAAGGCTCATTAATGTTTTTCTAAAATTATCATGGGATTCCTGTCCTAATTCCTGGCTATCTTTAAGAATTAGAGATGGGGTGAATACTGAGCTTGTAAGATCATTGTCTCCAGTCTCGTTACTACTGAGGCTCTCTTTCCTTTGATCCAGATGGTGTGGTGGCTCGATTCTCCCAGTGCCTGGCTGAGTTTCGGACGTGGTTAAGAACCAACTGGTTGAGGTTCAATGCAGACAAGACGGATGTGATGCTGGTAGGCAGGGGCACACTTGGAGATGAAGGGAGGGAAAGTCCAAACTCCCTCAAGTATATAAATGTTATACTACCCTTCCAGTGTTTGAGAACGGTTGATGGGCCAATAATTTCCAGAGTTTGGATGAGATTTAAAAATCATGTCAACAATATTATCCAAATACCAGTTTGTGATAATTTGATAAAATGGAGCCACTGGATAAAACTGTATGTAAAAATTACGAAAAGGAAAACCAGAACTGTTCTTTGCAGAACCAAAAGGCTATCATATACGTGTTTTGGGGTGGTGTTAATAAAAATCAAACCGAGAAAAAGATGATGCTAATTGTCGCATAGATGTGGGACTTACAATGTGATGCATTACTGCTTTGTAATTTACATGCCTGCTATGGTAAAGGTAAAACTCTTTATCTAAAATGTCATTTTTAAAAATAGGTGAAGTTTTTTGACATTTAGGTATTCTCAATCGAATTAGTATTTACCCATAAATTTTCACCTGCACATCATGTGCAGGCTGTCACTTTTAAATAAAAATTTAAGGAAATGGTCTCAACAGGGACTCTGAAAATTGTTAGATACAGAATTTGGTTTTAGGGTTTTGAATGTACTGTGTTAATCTCTTTCATTCAAACAGCCCCAGAGTCTAAATTGTTGCAAATTATTTTCTTGATGCATTTTGAGAGGTACCTTTTTGAATTGCATAACGTGTATACAATATTCCTTATATCTGAATCAGGTATTGGTCCTGAATAAAAGGATATATTTCTTAGGTACATGTAAATTGCCAGGTTTATTTATTGGTTAGTTTGGGGTACTGGTTGAAGAAAAATTGAGACTTTAAAATGCTTTTGTTAAAAGCAAAATAACTTTGAAGGGTTTGTGTATGTGTGTATGTGTGTGTATTGTAGCCTCTATAAAACTGTTAAATAACTTTTTAAATGGAATATGCAGTAAATTGCTTAAAAATAGTTTGCCAATATAATAGCAGTTTTGAATAACTTAATGTGGTAAAAGTTAATGTAAGTTTGCCTGAACACAAGGAAGCCTTTAGGTAGGGAACGGGAGCTAAAGAGGCATTTATTCAGGCTTTGTAGTGATTTTTTTTGTTTTGGGACATTAGCCACAAATCTTACATATAATTAAGCACACCTTTTTGCTTAACTGTAAACGTTTTACTACACAATTCTAACAGAACTACCATTTTGGATATCACAATAATAAGGACTATAAACTGTAATAATTTTAAACAGCTCATATTTAATGGTGAATTTTCTCATGGCTTCAACTTTGTAATGTCCCCTTTTCAGCTCCTTTAGTATCAGTAGTCTTTAAAGATTTATTTTTTGTTAACCCAAGTATAAATATTGAGTGTTTATATTTGGATACAAAGAAGACATCTGTTGAATTAATCCAAAGTGCTGAAGAACTCAGGGTAAGGGGTGACAATAACAAGGAGGTAGACTCTGGTTTGATAAAAAGAAGAATGTTCCAAACATTAGAGGTTTTTCGGAAAAGAACAGCCTTTTTATGAGACGGTGAGTACATTGGGGGTGTTTAAGCATAGGCAGGAAAGCCTGGTAGTGGGGAAACAGTATGAAGGATTCCTACCTAGAAAGTTTAGAAATTGACTAAAGACCTCTAAGGTCACATCCATCATTAAGATTCTGTGACTAATGAATAGTTAATTTATACATATTTGATACTGAAGAGGTATACAAGAGTTTTGAGAAAGACTTTGTGTTCTTTAAGACCCAGGTTCGATCCCTGGGTTGGGAAGATCCCCTGGAGAAGGAAATGGCAACCCACTCCAGTACTCTTGCCTGGAGAATCCCATGGACAGAGGAGCCTGGCAGGGTACAGTCCAGGGGTTGCAAAGAGTTTGGCACAACTGAGCAACTAACACATGACATGATGACATGACAAAATGGCTCCTAATTTTTTTTTTAATAAGCAGTTTATTTTATTTTTTGGCCACGTGGTACTGCACGCACGTCCTTAGTTACCCAACCAGGGATTGAACCCATGCCCTCAGCATTGGGAGCATGGAGTCTTAACCACTGGACCACTAGCTAGGGAAGTCCCTCCTAAAAATTTTTAAGATAAGTATATCACTAGAAGGAGAAGGCAATGGCAACCCACTCCAGTACTCTTGCCTGGAAAATCCCATGGACAGAGGAGCCTGGTAGGCTTCAGTCCATGGGGTTGTGAAGAGTCAGACACGACTGAGCAACTTCACTTTTACTTTTCACTTTCAAGCACTGGAGAAGGAAATGGCAACCCACTCCAGTGTTCTTGCCTGGAGAATCCCAGGGACAGCAGAGCCTGGTGGGCTGCTGTCTATGGGGTCGCACAGAGTCGGACATAACTGACGTGACTTAGCAGCAGCAGCAATAGCAGCAGCAGCATATCACTAGAATAAGATAGGAGGTGGGTAAAACTATACTGAATTCAATATGTGAACAGTGACAACATTGGAGCTGTTTCTCTTTTCCTTTAGAATATCTGAATCAAAAAAAAAAAAAATCACTTAACCCACATTTACCAAAAAAAAAAAAAAAATGTACCGGGAATTTTTTTCCCTTAAACGATAATGCCACTTAAAAATAGTAAAATTGATGCACAGTATTAATAAACTTGAAGTCATTTATCAGTAAAATGGATACCCATTCAAGTATGTCCTAGAGCCTGATATTCCTGACAGTTTCAGTAGGTTAAGGGACTGTGAGCCCCAGCTCTTTATCACAATCAGGATTCTTGTTGATAGGAATTCTTATTCCTATGCCTTGCATTTTGACAGTACTGTTTAATCTTCCTTTTGATAACCAGCTAAATTTCATATATTAGCTTTCCCATTTAAATGGATAATTCTCCTTTAATCCAGTTGTTTTATAAAGCCTGAGTTTCTACCTCTAGGCCCCTTATTCTTATCTTTACCCACCTCAGTTCTATGCACATCTGTTGTTCTTTGCCTTCACAGCCGTTTCCATCAAGCATCTCAAAATGAAAAGTGTTGGAACTGACTTATAAAAGTCATTTCTGTTTCAAATCAGAAGGACTAAGGTAATTCAACAGGGTAACTCTTAGAAACTATATACCTATGCTAAAATATTTATTCCCCCAAGGAATCCTGAAAAACACTTTTATATAAGTATTCTAAAAAATAAAGTGAAAATTCTGTACAGTACAGTTAATGGTAAAAATTGTTTGTAGATTTGGGAACCTTAAAGTTTTCCTTTCTCTTCTTTCCCTTGCTTTTCTTTCAGTAGAAAATGTGCATCAGATGTTTATGTTTAATTGGTTTACAGACTGTCTGTGGACTCTTTTCCTGTCATATTACCAGGTAATGTCCTTTCACTTAGCAGCTACTTCATATACCTATAAATGCACAAAATATTCATGCACAAATTATTACTGGACATAATTTCAAGTTAAATGTTGAATCTTTGAAAAAAGAAACTACTTAATAGAATCTAGAATTTTAAGGGAATACAAATAATCTAAAACAGTCTTCCCCATATTTCATTGTAAGTTAAGTATTGTTTTAAAGAAAAATTGTATACGTTCACACTTATGTAATATATTGTGCTGGCAAAGCATTATTTGGAGGGAACAAATAAGTTTCATATTGAATTGGTTGATTTTGGAAGTCATTTTTGAAATTGCATTAAGAAGAACCTTTGAACATTTGGGGGAAAACGGTCTTTATGAAATAAGACTTACTAACTTCTGGTTTGGTAAAATGTGTTAGTACACGTTTTAATATCATGTTTGCATTACCCAGTATCTGCCATAGTAATGGAAGTGAAACACGTTTGTTATTTTGCAATCATTGGCTCTGGCAATCATCAGAATTGGCACCAAAGCCAGTTGGCAGATCTCGGCCAATACAATAAACTTTTAAATTGCAGGCATTTCAGGCACTGCACATAAGCAAATTCTCCACCTAAGCAGTCGAGTTGGAGATTATATCTATTAAAGAGCAGCTTTTCAGTGTTTCACATTTAGAAATGTTATCTAGTGCAGAACCATTGCACAATTACGTTACTACTGGCATTGCAGAAGGTGTGTAAGGAAAAGCAAATGACACATAAGGATGGCAGTCTACCCAGTGCAGTCCCTTTTCTTAATCCCTGCTGTGACCTGTAAAATTTTGTTATATGGGATTTTACAATTTCTGTCGGGAAAGATCCAAGAGAAGTACCCGTCAAGGGATAACCGCTTTCAAAGCGCACTGCTTGACGTTGTTGCAATCACAGCAACATCCGTTTTTCCAACAAATGGGACTTCAAAAAAGGCCTACACGTAAAATATATCGTATCTTTTCCCCACCGATATGAATGCTGGACGTGTCTCCTTTGGCTAGTTTCCTTGACCTCTGGTCCCTAGAGCCCGCTCCCGGGCAGGGGCCGCGGATCCGCTGGGCTGGGATGCCCACCTCCCGCTCTACACCCACCTTGGCTCCGCCTCCTCGGCGCTCCTCTGGGGGAGGGCTGCCTCGGGGCCGCGCGCGCTCCTGTTGCCGCGCGCGCGTTCTGGCCTTTTCCCTCCAGTCCCGCTGAGCCCCGCCGCCGCGAGGGGGCGGAGTGGGGTGTGGTGGGCGCGCTCGGGCGGCTCCTGCGCGTTCCCGCCGAGGCAGCGGCGGCGGGAGCGGCAGAGGCGGCGGAGGCTGGAGTCCCGTTGCCGAGTCTCACATCCGGGTTCTGGCCGTGACCCAGCTGCGGCCGCCGCGGAGATGTGACCCGTCAGTACGGCAAATATGGCGGAGGTAAGGGAGTGAGCTCCCCCTCCCCGTCCCGGAGCCGGGCGCCCCCAGGTTCGGGCCGGGGAGGAGTGGAGTGGGCCTGGCTAGGGAGGCCGAGCCCTGCTGGCGCCACTGCCCACCTGTTGTCCAGAACAGGCCGCGCTCTGGGCGGGAGCTTTTCGTGGAACTTAGTTGGGATGGGTCTGTGGGAAGGAGAAAGTGGAGGCGTAGTTGGACTTCGGGGGCACTTTAAAGGGTCGAGGGCGGCGTAGCTGTGCGTACAGAGAGGGGCGAGGTGGGGTGGGGGGCGCCCGCGGAGTAGGGGCGCCTGTGGCGCAACTTCGCCGGCCGGTGCTAGGGGCCGAGAGAGGAGCTGCTGCTTCCTCTTGTGAAGTTTCTTCCCTCTCTAACCGAGATGCTGTTGCGCCCTACCGCGTCACCCCCATCGGTTTGCTACTGACATTCCGCCTGTGTTGGGGAAAACGTAAGGAAAACGGCCTCTGATTAACTCTGATTTTCTTGATGGTGACCAAATGAGCGTGGAGAAATGAACCTGGTCTTTTCGCGATCCATCACTCTAGGTTAGGACAGCCTCCCCATTTCTTCAAACATTCCCCCTTCCCCGCCCCGTCGAACCTCTTTTTCTCTCTTTATATTTCAGAAGAGTTGCTTTCTCCCTTTCTTAACCACTTTCCGGGCGTTTCACGCCTTTGCGAATCGAGGCTTTCTATTCCTGTCTTTCTCTTTCAGTTTTTTCCCCGCTTAGGGAAGATTTCCTCCCCTCCCCCTCTCCCCCTCCCCCCCCCCCCCGCCCCAGTTTGCTCTTTTTCTAGTAAACGAGTTCCCAAAACCCCCTTTCTTTAGTGGCGATTGTTTTACATTTTGGGGCCTTAAACCCCCATGTTGGGGTAGACAACCTCTGTTGATTAATCTGCATTTGGTATATACTACTGGAGGTTAAAATTTTTGCCTCTGATGTAAACCTGTAAACATTTGACTTTTTTAAAATACATTTTTTTCTCCCTTACCATCAGAAGAATTTCGATGTCCTTTACTCCCTGGAGTTGAAGAGGTGGTATATTTGGACTTCCGTGTCTTCCTTGAGTAGAGCCACTTTAAATGTTGGCAAAGACATTTTTTTCTTTTGAGAATTATCATTTTCATTGTCTCAGGGGCACCTAAAAACAGATTTAGGAAGTAGGTAATTATATTTACCGTCCACCCCCTATTTTTGTCTTCATTATTTGCTAAATGAAGCCAATGGTGAGTACACGTTCATCAATACCATAATACTTCCTTTTTAAATCTTGGAATTCAGAAAAATAGATTTTGGAGAAGAATGTTAATTTGGAGACCTGTTCAAGTACCTGTTGAGTGGAGGGACCCAAAGCTTAAGAGTTTTCTGGAGTGGCTCTTAGGGTGCTCCTTCCCCTTGGTGTATGGAAACTGTATATTCTGGAGTATTTGCTATTTAAAAGGAATAGCAGGATTGATTGCTGCCAGTATTTTTAAAATTTTAATATTCTGATATAAAAATAAATTTGGGTCTTAAGATTTACTTCCATTTCTTTTGCTCTTTGTGATTAAAGAGTTGTATTCCAAGGAACACGAATTGGAGAAAACATAGTGCTTTGTATTTCACTTAATGTGACTGGGTTTATTCCACTGGGCTGAAAGATATTTAGTCCTGATGAGGTTCTTAAGGGCTTGTTTCCTTCGTGTGTAAAAGGGGAAGGGATTCTGTGTACCTGGCTTTACATATATTTTGTCAAATAGTCTTCAGTGAATGCCCATTAGGTAAGCAGCGCTGTGCTGTAATAGGTGATGGGGTTTCTTGCCTCGTGGTGCTGCTCAGGATGGTTTGAATTTTAAGTTTTCTAGTCACATTTTTAAAGCAGGATATTACTGAAGGAAAATATCTTAGTGTATGAAAATACAGTGAAATTTAAATAAGTTTTTTTTAACTTAGAAATTTTAACTACTACCACACTGAAAACAATATGTAAATAAAAGCATTTTAACATTTTATTTCTTTTAGAGTTAAAGATGATTGTATTCATTAGTGATTGAGTCACTGATCGTTAATAATTTCAAGTGGACGTTTTAGTTTCCTTAAAAATCGCATCACTTGGAGAATGGAACTTTCATGTTTTGTAGGAACACACGGATAGTTCAATTTAAAGAAAAATTTAAAAACCCTGAAATTTGTTTCCAATGCATTTTAGTGACCTAGTTATCTTTTAAAAATTAATCTTTCATGTTCTTCAATTACTTGTAGATGGTTTTATTTATAATGAATTTTGAGGAAGAGTGGAGGAAACTTCTTCATCTCTGTCCTACAGAAAATCTAGAACCAGTGAAGTAGTGAAAATGAATTTGTAGTTTTCCTATCTGAATATTTTAGAAATTAGAATGATTTTAGAGACTAGTCATTTTAAAAATTAGACGAAGGAGAAATGCTTGATTTATAGAGTACTTTTATTTGAACTCCAGAGAGATTTTTTTTTAAATGCTGCCGATATAAAGCATGTGATAAAATAATTCAAATGCCAAGCTCTTTGCACTTTTGGTTATGTAGACCTGAAGACTGACGCTAACTGGTGAAATAACAGTAAGTGCAAAGTGACAATATGTGTTCATTTGATAAATCTGAAGGGAAAACAGGTCACTGAAGAAACATGTCTCTGGAGAAAAATGTAGGTATTATGCTTCTGGGCTTTTTTGTTGTTGTTGTTTCCTGCCTAGAGTGACCCTGATCGTGTTTTTCCAAAAAAATATTTGATTCTTAAATACTGTTTGCTTTAGATGTGTACAGAATACTAATTTTTCATACTTGATCTGATCATCTTAGTCCATAATAAGTATGTCATGCTTATTAAAATTGTAGTAACATTTAAAACATACATAACATATATGGAAGTAATGACATTTGCTCCATTTCTTAATACTTTCTGGTAATATTTCTCCCTGCTTATTATCCCCTAAAATTATTAATCAACCTTTGAAAAGGAGGCTCTCCTAATCACACTTACAAGAAATTACAGGGTAGTGGCAGTTGTACAAAGGCAGTGAGGAAGAAAGAATAAGAGGAAAAAATAGTCCTTTGAGTTTTATAAGGAATGTGGTGTACAGACCTTTGGGAGTGAACAATTTGTCTTTTATTTCAGAGTTTGTAAACACATAAACTACCTTTCTTTCAAGGGAAAAAAGATCATAGCATAGTTTAAGACCTGTCTTTTCACCTAGGCCATATTGTTGTCTCATAAAAAGAAGAAAATTTAATGGATTTGCTATTTTGTGTTAGTTCTAAGTACTTTAGTATTGCCAAAAATAATACATCGTATTTAGTCGCTGTCATATTTATCCCTTTCTGTTAAAAACAGACTCCTTGTGTAACATTTTTCAAGGGTATTTGGATTTTGTTTCTTAAGGAAATAGGATCATCTTGAATGCTATTCTTGATAGTGTTAATTTTTACTCTAAACAAAACTTGTTTCACTGCAATGAATTCAGACCTAAAATAATTATGCCAGTAATGGAAAAAAAAATTTTTTTAGTGTTTATACTTACAGAACTATTAAGGATTTATCCAGCGTGCTTAACACCCATGATGAAAGTTTAAAAAGCTTAATTCAGAAGAAATAATGGTCAAAGTGCTTGATAAGGTAGGAAAGATTAGCTGGGAAATAATAGAAGTAAATTTCTTTCAGAGAATTCTGGAGACTAATCATTTTCCCAAATAATTAAAAAATGCAACATTGCCATTGAAACTTCAGCATGTCATGAAAAGTAACCAGCTATACAGAAATTTCTTGCATGAAGTTCAGATGGAGTCACTGTTTATTTCTAAAGATTTCTAAACGGTTTCAAAAATCATTGCAGTGATTAAGTTCGAATACCAGTTGTTACTGGGGACCACTGTGTTTGACTTATGCTGTGGCTTAGAATGTTATGTTTATGTTGTATGAAGTTCATAAAGTAGCAGCCTCCAAAAGCTTTTTGCAAAAAAAGCTAAAAAATCTAAAAAATTAGATTTTTTCCCCAATAGCCCTAGATTTAAGAAATAATACATTGAGAATAGTCTTAAACATATCCCATCCATGAAGCTAAGTACTCCTCAGTAGTGTTATGTTTTTTGAGCAGTTCATAAAAAAGTAAAGAACTTAGATCTCAAAGGAAATTGAACTAAACCTGAAGAGATCTAAATCTTTTCATTCTAAAGGAAAATGAAACTGAGAGTTTATGTAGTTTGTCCCGGGTTGTGCTGTTTGTGTAGTACAGTCAAGACTGGAACATAGACTTCTGAATTGCTAGTGCTTAGTAATAGCAGTTCATCCTCTATAAATTATTACTGTTGTAGTAAATTTTCTAATTTTAACTCCAAAACTTTCTTAACCAGCAGTTAAGTGATTTAATTTTGTGTGAAGGAAGAGGGATGGTGGGCTCTTGGCACAGTCTCCCTGCCCTCTCTCCACCCTGTAATAGGGCCCCTAACTCCTTTCTGTCTTCATCCCTATCACTGTGAGCATCTATTATCTGCATTACTAAGTAAGTGATATTAATACTTAAATAGTGGTGGAATTGGTTTGTGGGAAAAAATTAGGTAAGACAGTTATACTCACTGAAAATGTGTTTTTGATTGTCTTGGATAAAAGAATCTAATTCGTGTTTTTACTACCTTATTTATGTTTTAGTAATAGTGATATTCTGGTTTATCTTTTGTTTTTTTGGTATATGGGATATTTCTTATCATGGTCTAAAAATATACAGAAGAGAAACATTTGAACAAATTTGAGGCACTGAATATTTGTTACAACTATTAGCAGCTTGATCAACTAAATCAAGTATATGAGCGTAGATACAAAAGTTGCCATAAAAGTTAACACAGTTCTTTCTGATTCTTTGATTTAGCCGATTCATACCCTCTCTGCTGTTTTCCATCTCAGATAAAACAATTATGTATGTACCTAAAAGAAAATTAGGTTATTTTTCAAAATTATATAAACTTGTTTTTAAAAAATAATGGCAAATACTAAGTTTTCTTGAAAATCTAAAACTAAGAGAAAATGAAAATGGCTCATAATTCCACTGTATAATCTCCACTGACTTTCTGTTTAAAAAACAAAGAATAATGCTTGCAAGTGGTTAAAAAGTTCTAGCAGTACCGAAAGGCATAAAATGAAAAGCCTTCTTTCCCAACCCATGTTCTAGAGGCAACTTGTTAACAGATTTTTGTGTATCGTTAAGGGAAAAATTTATGTACCAGCCCAATTTTCCCCTTCCTCTACACTTTTCTTTTACTCCTAATATAGCTATCTGTTTATAGACACATACACACGCACATGTTTTAGCATTTTTTCCCTCAGTCAACACAAGCAGAACTGTCTCATTCTTTTCAGTGAATTAGTAATTTCGTTTGCTTGGAAAAACTATGTTTCATTTCTAACTAGTTAAATAATGGACTTAGATGTTTTCCCATCTTTTTGCTATAGACAACTCTGTAGTAATAACTGAGATACACATATCTTTATGTGCTTTTTTAGTTATATCAGTAGGGTAAGTTCATGTTGACTAGGTGATCTGCCGAACGCTTTAACTCATATTTCTATCAGTAATAAATGAGTGTGTTTTAAGTACATTTTAATCCCCAATGTAAAAAATCTTCTTTACTGATTGCATTTTATAATTTTAGATTTTTCTGAAAATAAGTATTGTTACAAATGTTTAGCTTTAGTTGTAGTTTTTCCCCGTTCTTTCTGATTTACTGTAATCATTAATGGTAGATGTTGCAGGTTTTCTGGAGGGTATTGTTAGATACCAGTTCCTAATGAGACAGAGATAATAGTCTGACATGACAGATGACAACTTGCAGTCACATTTTAAACATGCTTTGACTAGATGAAAACCATTTTTAAAATAGAGGGGAAGGAAGAGAGAGAGAGTTTTTTTGTTGTTGTTGTTTTTACATATTTAATAGTTGTTTCCTTCGGAAATATAGAAGGAATTAGGTCCTAGGCTTTACCTTCACCACCTATTGTGGAACCTTTATCAAGTCAGTTTTTCTCCCTGGGTTTGCTAATCTATAAAATGAGGTAGGTGGGGTAGGTTTTTATTGCCAGGTTCATGATCAAGTAAATTTATGCATTTGGAAATATGTAGTACTATATGAACATAAGCTGGTTCTGCTATTACTTTAAAGATCTAAATTAAAAATGCCCTCATTTCATACTAAAATTTCCGGTATTATACTAAACACATTTATATGTATTTATATACTAAACTCATAATGAAAGATGATCAGTTTGTTTGTTGGTGGGCAAAAGTAATGCTTACAGTATAAATTGTTTTAAAATGCCTGTTTTCCAGAAGTTGATCTTTGATTTAATTGGATATAATGGACTTCCCTGGTGGCTCAGTAGTAAAGAACCTGCCTGCCAGGGAAAGGAGATGCGAGTTCGATCCCTGGGTTGGGAAAATCCTCTGGAGGAGGAAATGGCAACCCACTCCAGTATTCTTGGCTGGGAAATCCCTTGGATAGGGAAACCTGGCGGCTGTAGTCCAGGGGATTGCAAAAGACTCAGACATGGCTTAGTAACTGAGCGTGTGTGCATGCATGTGGGTGCAGGCCCACACACACACTGTCACTCTCTCCCCCCCTCCCCCCTCCTTCCCCCCTCCCTCCTCCCTCTCCCCTTCCTCCCCCTCCCTCCCACTCACCAGTCTCTTGCCTGTAGATATATAGGCAAACCATTCCTGCTTCCCCTCCCCCAGTGCTAATCCAGGTATACCATCCATCAAATCATGCTTCTTAAAACAGCCTAGTATGCCTTACATACCATGATTAGTGCTATCTTTGAGCACTGGGTGTTCTATTTTATGCCAGCTATATGTATAAATGCTATCAGTCTTAACATTTGGCATCTTAATGAATAGAACATATTTAAGACCTTTTTCAGAGCATTACAGTGGTAACTGTTTACCAGTAAAACAAAACTCAGTATGGTATTTATTCACATTTAGCACAGTTTGAGGAGTTTTACAAACTATACAGACCCCAGTTGCAATTCAGTCTATTATTGCCAATATCTAATAACATCAGTGAAAGTGTACCTTTTATTCTTAAGTAGAATAACTTATTTTTTTTATCAGAAGACTGTTAAATTGAGTAATTATTTGAGTGTTCAAAAAGAACCAAATGCTCAAAGAGCCATTTCTTTTAAGCTAGTTTGAAAGATGTGCTGGTTTCTCTTGTTTAAGCCTTTCAGACCTATTTCAGAAGTTTACTAAAAAGGAAAAACGGCCATTGTAAGGCTACTCTGTGTATAGTGAACCTAGGACCAGATGAAGATAACCAATAACTTTGCTGTAACCTTGGATAGAGAGAGGTTGTGCTTAAACTTGGGAAATAAAGTTTGAAGTGAAAGTGGATTAATATTTTTCAGTGTTGATTTACTGTGTAATATGTGTGGTGGTTTAATCCATTTTGAGCTAGAAGTGAGCTAGAACTGTTCAAAAGATGATGTTCAGTTTCCCAGTCATGTCCGACTGTTTGCGACCCCATGGACCGAAGCACACCAGTCCTCCCTGTCCCTCACCATCTCCCAGAGTTTGGCCAAGTTCGTGTCCATTGTATTGGTGATACCATCTAGCCATCTCATCCTCTAACATTCTCTTCTTCAACATCAAAAGATGTTAAGCAAGCTAAAAACTCTTTTCTATGGTTACATTATTCTCTGTTACCCTACTCCACAGCTTCCCGTTAGAGGAACCAAATTTAAAAGTAGCACTGTTTTGACTCTCTGTGGCAGTTCAAGATGGTGGTGTTACACTTGAAAATGTGTAATACTGAATAATGGTCTTTTGTTAAAATGAGTCAATGCTATAGACAAGAACCATTCTCTTGTAAGAATTAAAAGGAACAAACAGGAACCTTGGAAAAGTATGCCTTAAAACAATGTTAAGTCACCATGTAGACGCTAGAATGTCACACTTAAACGGCAATAGCGTGATATAGACTGCTTTCAAAACGGAATTTTTAATATCTCATAAGAATTTATCTTAGAGGCCTAGCTTTTGAAAAATTGGGCGCTTTTTGTCTTTTCAATTTTGTTCCTGCCTTTCTGCTCCATATCTTAGTAGAAAGAAGGAAAATACTAGACTATCCGTATCTTTTTGCTAGTACTTCTGAACTTCCAGCACCTGTGACTTCTGATGAGCCTGAGTAGACAGCTTGGAATGAATAGGCAAGGTTTTAATTAAAAAGATTTTGTCATTTGAGGCCTCTTTTAAATTTGTGTTCTTGAATTTACCATATAGGAGTTGATGTTTCTAGATGACTTGTTTATAACTGTTGAATTAGCTGGATTACAATAAAACACAGCCACAAACTGTCTAGTGGTGGTAACACTAAAATAATTTGCTAATAATTTTATCTTTAAATTTTCAGATGTTTGTGGTTAAATTTATAAGAGGTAGAATGGTACAGTAGGAGCTCTGTAATAGGAAAGTCTTTGTGATCTATTAGATAACCTTCCTGGATTGACCATGTAAGATTGCTGACTTTGTGGTAATTTAAAAGTATGTTGTGTGTTAGTAAAGGTAATGTTTGTACTTAAGTAACATTTAAATTTTTCCTTCTGCTTTCTTACAGTATAGTTTCTATTCTAAATAACATCTTAAATTATTTCTGCCTCCCTTCTCACACTCATTTTAAGCCAGAGAACAGCTTGATAGCAGACCTTGGGTTTAATTTTCCCTGTATTGATGGGAGAGAATATTTTAGAGAATTCAGAGATCTGAAATCATATGTTTTGTGCGCGTGCTAACTCACTTCAGTTTGTCTGACCCTTTGGAACCCTGTGGACTGTAGCCCTCCAGGCTCCTCTGTCCATGGTATTCTCCAGGCAAGAGTACTGGAGTGGGTTGCCAGGCCTTCCTCCAGGAAATCTACCCGACCCAGGGATCAAACCCATGTCTCTTAATGTCTCCTGCATTAGCAGGCAGGCTCTTTACCACTAGTGCCACGTGGGAAGCCCAAAATCATCTCTCTTGAATGACATATATTATAAGCTACATATTTGCCTTTGAAATCTGAATCAGTTACACATTATTGTCTTTGTTTCTAGATTCAGGAATGTTTTAGATTTTTCTCTATGTTTAAATAAACATAATGTCAGAGGAGGGATTATGGAGGAAGTTTTAGTTTGTCTTAGTTCAGATGTTAAAATGTAGCTAGTTTTTGGTGGCATAAAATGTAACTAGTTTTTGGTGTCATATCAGTTGTTGAATAATTCTGTAATGTTCATGAAGATTTACTACACAGAGATGCTAATTTTTCTTCTTTTCTCCCCTTCTTAGCCATCTGTTGAGTCTTCAAGTCCAGGTAAGTATTTTCTATATTTTTTATCATCTTTATTTAACTAACATTTGACCTATTAGTTACATAAAGGTTAGAGGAGTTAGACTATCATCTGACTGACTTTTCTTCTGAATGCTTCTTTTCTCTGGGGAAAAAGAAATGGATGAAATATTTGACTGCTCATGAAAGTACAGGTGAGGCTGCTGTGAGTTCAACCTCATGACTTTTTGTGGGTTTCTTCTCTCTCTCTTTTTTTAAATGAATTGCCACATGTATTTTGTGTATTTTTTATTTGCTGTTTAATTTGAAGTGTATTTTTAAAAAGGAGTCTTTAACTGCTTAGAGATATTTGCTTATATAGAAAACTCAAAATATTTTTTTACAAAAAATATTGTTAATGCGTTTAATGAGAGAGGGGGAGGTAAAATAAAAGGTTCAACAAGAGAGTATTGTAAATTAAGGAAGTTATTTTAAAATTTTATTAGAATCAAGTTTTCTCCTCTGACCATGTATCTGACCTTGTAGTCTCCTCGAAATACAATACAGATTTCATTTTTTTTCTTTAACTTTGAGGTTGCAAATGTGTGATCTTTGGGCCAAATCTGGGCCATTAATGTTTTTTGTTCAGCTAGTGTAGTGAGCTTAAAAAATCAGAATATTCTATTTAAAATCTGGATTTAGGTTTCTTATGCTCAGTCGAAGGTTCTGATGCCACTGGGCCCAGCATTACTGTGTGTCAGCAATTGGCAGACGCTAAACAGCAGTGAGGAAAGAGTTTGGCATGTGTTGATCTTGCCGTCTCAATGTCCAGGGGTTTTACTGAGAGAGGAGACTGACTTCTGCAGTGGGGTGGGCAGGTGAGGGAAGAGCCTAAGGTAGCTTAGGAAGAGAGAGAAAGGGGACTCCTGAGGCATGGTATTGTTTTATTTGAAAACATCTCACATTGCATATTTAATAATGCTATATTACTGACCTTTTTAGATCATTGAAGCAGTCACTTTTTTGTGTTTAAAATTTTAGGAAGTTTTGGAAAATACTGAAAATAATATAAGGCTTTTTTAATTGTTCAGGGTCCTTTTCTTGAACACAAATCATTGTTCTCTGTGTCAGGTAGGAGTTGAATTGAAATAACTCTAGATCCCTTCCAAATGATTCAGTTCAGTTCAGTCAGTCAGTCGCATCTGACTCTTTGCAGCTCTATGGACTGCAGCATGCCAGGCTTCCCTACCCATCACCAGTTCCTTGTACTACAAATTGACAGTTGATTTTGTCCTATTTATTTTAGCTGAAAATGTCTTTCTGATATTCTTGGAAGTGCAGTACATTATTAGGCTTTGTGACATTTCTGAAACTCAAGGTGTTTTTTTTTTTTTCCTTGTTTATAAATACGTTCTAGATGGAAGTAGGTTGGAAGAAGTTGGAAATAATCTGACCTCAGATAAATCAAATTACCATATCCTTTTTAGGACATGGTATTATTGTGCCTTTATTTCTTTTTTTCTTTCAAATACAGAAATCATTTTCATTGAAAAGATAAGTTTAGTTTTTGTAGTGTTGTGACTTTGCAAATAGATCAAATTTTAAACATTTTTCTGTGAACTTTCAAGACTTTTGTTAGGTAATACATAGGTACGTAAAAATAATTACTCTTAAAGTGATACGAATAAGTGGCTTTCTCAGTTTCCATTGCATTTAAAACAGCTTAGGGTGAACTGGAAGAACAGTGGAGCTGGAAGAAAACAAATGTCTTTGATAGTTTTTATTACTTGCTGAATGCTTGTATTAATACAAATAGGATGAATTTTTTTGTTTCCAGAGTAAGGAACATCTTTTGAGGTAGACAGCATTTGGTGCATCAGTCTCCTGTCCACAGAAACGTTTACTGTTCTTACAAGTAGTGCTAATTGTAGGCAATTTTAAAAATTGGTGGAGAAATTTGAAATAGAAACTTAATGTAAAAAAATTTGGTCCATTGGTGAAATGCTGTGCCCTTTGTCCTTTGTAACATCTTCACTTTGGAATTGAAGTGAAGATCACTCAGTTGTGTCCAACTCTTTCCTACCCCATGGACTTTTTAGTCAATGGAATTCTCCAGGCCAGAATACTGGAGTGGGTAGCCTTTCCCTTCTCCAGGGGATCTTCCCAACCCAGGAATCGAACCGAGGTCTCTTGCACCGCAGGTAGATTGTTTACCAACTGAGCTATGAGGGAATTGATGCTAATAATAATAGTCATGTGACCCAGGCTAAGTAGTTTGTCTGTTGATTCCACCAGTGTAAACTAATTACATCCAGTAGCCATTAGAGGTTGGGTTTTAGGGTAGGAAGGTAATAGAATGATTAAACAAGTCCACATGATATATTACAAACTGAATTTATTTTCTGAGTCATTGCAAAGAGGTAAGGTACATTTCTAGTAATTTTGCAGTAGGATGGAATTCTGTGATAAAGCAGGGATATTTGCATTAATTCTGAAGAAAAATATTTACACAAAGCACCAGACTCCTTAGCCCTAATAATTTACTTTTGGGATTCTTTTCCCTAGGAGATAACCTAACGATGGGCCTTAGTAATTAACAGAAAGGAATAGGATGGTTAGTTGGTCTTGAAGAACAAGGTAAAAAGAAGTCAACTGAAACAAAGAAGTCAAGATTAAGGCAAGAAAAAAACCTGAAATTGAAAGGTTATAGAGAATGGTGCAGTGTATGTGTGGGGAAAGGAATTAAAGAGTGTTGAGAAAAAACGTTCACTCACACTTTGCAATTTTATATAATGGGAGGGTTAAAGTAACAAGGCTTTAAATATAATTGGCTTTGCAAATAATGAACAAAAATGGGGGACTTCAAGTGTGTGTGTGTGTGTGTGTGTGTATGTATAATGTGATTTGGTACTGTTTTCTCATGTGAGCTTGATTTTTAAGTTGGTAAAAGATTGTAAGTAGTTAGAAATTAAGCATAATTATTTTTAACAATATTTGCATTCAGTAGGAATTATATTATGATTAGGATAATAATATGCAAAATGGTAGTGTGAGGTTTTTTAGGATTTTTCTGCCAGCAAGGGAGAAAAGTATAGCAACATCTGTAGGAATACATAATTACTGACTAAGCATCCTAGAAGATTGCTGTGTGAAATGAAAAGTTTTGGGACTGTTTTCTATTGAAAACTGAGAAAGAAGGATAATGATTGGGACAAAAAAGCTATAACTAAATTAGTAATTCTCAAACTGCTCTTAGGGAACCCTGTGTCTAGTTCTTCACCCAGTTCTAAGATTCCTTTCTAAAAGTGTACCACGTTATTCTTCATTTCTAGAAGAAATTAAGATAATACTTTTCTAAATGTTGTTTTAGCTTTATAAGTTGCTCTAAGACTTTGGTAACTAATTTGTACTGTACAAGATAGACTAGCTGATTTAGCAGTTATATATTTCATTATTTTATATTTGATAGCAATATTTTGTTCTGTTCCTCCAAGAGCACAGTGACTTCTGAGTGCTCTGCCCTCTGACCTAGCTTGCCGTTTACTCATCTTTTAGTAACCCATAGGTTCTTGTCAAGTATTCTTTGAGGCAGAATATCTACTGCTTCTGAAACTCTTGACTGAACAGGAGCCTTAAAGAGCAGTAAAAGCACAGGCATTGGAATCAGCAGATCCAGAATTAAAGTTCTGTTCTTGGCACCTGCTGGCTCTGTGAGTTTAAATATGCTGCTTAAACTCTTGAACTTCAAGTTTTTATTTTTACTTCTTAGGGTTGTTGGAAGATTAAGTGAGATAATGTACGTGAAGTGTTTGAGCATAGTATTTGACGCATAGTAAACACTCAGACAATGGTTCTTAATGCTAAAAATATTGGGAGGTAACAACAACCTTGGAGTCTTGGGTGCCCCCTTATTCTTAATTGTCTGATTTTCCAAGAAATCAGCATCTGTATTTCTTTGTTTTACTGGTTTTCTTCAAAGATGAACTAGGAGAGTAGGTATATCTATTGATACAACATTTAACACTTTAAACTGATAAAAGTAAATTGCTAATTGATTTTTTCGTTTGTTTAAATAACTCATTTATTAGTTAACAGTCTTTTGCAAACAATCTTTTGTCCAGGTTTGGCATAGTGGGGATAGTTTATAGATTATATTCAATATATGCCCAGCATTTGCAATCTACTGTTAAAAGTTCTGACCCTATTGAGTTCAGCAATATTCCCCAGCCACAAGGCTAAAAATAGATTAGTTATACAACAGTTACCTACTGGATTATTTTTAATACCTTTCATAACACTTTTATATGCAATTTTAATACACTTTGCTGTTTATACTCTGTCTTTGGGTTACTTCAACTAAGTTAAAGACAAGCTATTTTCATATTAGAGTATATTTTTGTGGATGTGCTAGTAGAATAATATTTGAGTTCAGCTGTACTTTTCCCTAGGCTATATATTCAAATTATGGTATATTTCATACTCTATATTCATACTTACTGGGTCTATTAACTATTAGTCAAGTAATTAAGAATTGTGATTTTTTTTTTCTTCACACAAAAGATCATTTTTATTTGATATAGCCACTATTTACAACTGAAGCTTTGGAAGATTACAGTACTCTTCAGACACCCTGCCCTCATTTTATAGTTACAACTGTAAATATGTAAAACAGGGTAAAACAAATCCTTAAAGATGTTTTGTGGGGGGTGATAAGTAAAGGCAGGAATTTTAGAAAACAAGAAATAAAATTTGCTGTGCATAGCTTTTCCCTCGTACTTTTACTTGACTTATATCCAGTTTCAAATAACATATACATTAATATTAATAAGGTACACATAATTTGGTTTACCAAACTGTTCAAAATATTCTTTACCAGGAGGTTCAGCAACATCAGATGACCATGAATTTGATCCATCAGCTGACATGCTGGTTCATGATTTTGATGATGAACGCACATTAGAAGAGGAAGAAATGATGGAAGGAGAAACAAACTTCAGTTCTGAAATAGAGGATCTTGCAAGGGTAAATAACAATAAGAGCTAGAGGATGAAGCGGTTATAACTTTTTTATGGAGAGAGGAAACACTTTAAATTTTAGTTCTCTATGTTATTTTGGGGAAAGCGGTATTTTATATATAAAATCAATACTGAGAAATTCTGTGTGGCCATAGGTGGGATATTTAATGTTTGAAATGGAAGGCATTTTTTAAAAGAAACTTTATTATATGAATTAGTATTCAGTAGTTACTTCGATAAGACACCACAGGTACTGGATCAAAAATACTTTTAAAATGGGTACTGAATTTCATCATACATATCTTCTGTCCTCCCCCAGTTACTGCACCTTTCATTTACTCCCCTTCAGAAGCATGCCACTCTTTCTTAAGAGTTGTCATCCTTTTCCTCATGTCTTGCCTACTCTGTAATGTGCCCTAAATTGTCTCTGCCTATCCTGTAAAGATAACCAGTGATTTCATCGTTAAAACTATTGGTCACTTTTTTCTCTACTCTCAAGAGATATACTCGGCACGGTTTACCATTCTCTTCCTGCACTGTAGCTTTCCCTATCTTCTTGTTCCTGCAGTGGCTTTTGCAGACTTGTCTTCCTTTCCTCAAGGTTTAATTTTGGAATTTCCCAGTTCTTAGTTCTGGGCTTTGTTTTCATCCGTCAGTACTCCTCAGTGTAGTATGAGAGTCAGCCCCATCAGAATCAACCATGAACTTCCTCAGAAATATGCATTCCTGTACCTTTCCCCCAGGCATACTAAATCAAAATTGGGATGGGGTGGTGGGCTCAAATCTGCATCATCATTAATGCACACCATGTTTAAAAATGCTCATTAGTAGGTGATTGATCTAATCTTGTTGTGTTTGTATGCTTAGTATTTCTTAGTTATTTTTGTAGCATTATCCTGTTTGCTGTCTCCACTACCCACCTGCTTGACATTTCTGCTAGGATATCTCAGTAGACATCTTTAAATTTTAAAGGTCTAAAACAGAACTGTTGATTGATACTCTCTTCATTTGCCTGTTCTTCCCTGTTTTTTCCATCTCAGTAAAAAATGCCAACACTCTATATACCTTGTTGAGTAAGTCAGAAGCCAGGGAGTCATCTTCCTTCATTCTCAATATCTGTTCTTAAATAAGCCTATCATTTCTATCCAGAAATATCTGACTCTTGTTTCATCTCTGCTGCTACCCTCAAGCCCAGGTCACCATCGTTTTTAGCTTAGAATATACAGTAGCTTCCTAACTGGTTTCTTCATGTCCTCTTTTACCACTTTTCTCCAATGTATTGCCACAGTAACCATGATGAACTTTTCAAAATATAAATCAGTTTATGTCAGCCTCCTATGTAAAACTCTTCGTTGGCTTCCTGTTACACTAGAAGAAAATTCAGACTCCTTGCCCTGGCCAGCAAGGCCACCTACATATGGTCCTTTGTTCATGTATTACACTGCCCCTGTCATGGTGTCTATAGCTGTGTTAGCTGCTTTTGTTCTCAGATGTGCTGGCTTTTTCCTATTTCAAGGCTTTTTACCTCATTTCCACTCTGTGGTATCTGTCAAGTCTGGGCTTAATGTTCCCTCCTCAAAATGGCTTTTCCTGGCCTCAGTCAGCTATTTTTAGCTGCTGTACCCCATTGCTTGCTTTCTATGTAACACAATTTGTAATTGTATGTTTGTTAAGTTTTTGTCTATATTCTCCTTAGTTCCATGAGAGGAGGGATAGTCTGTTTACCAGTATATTTCATAGCACATAGCAAGAGTGGTCACTGAATTCATTTTTGAATGAATGGATAAATCAGTTTGGTATGTTATCATTAAAAGGTGTTACGTGTACAGTCTGCTGCACTTCAGAACAAAAAGAAGTAAGACATACGCCAGTCTTTAAGCATTTGGAGTATATTGTTACGGAAAAATGAATTCTTATACCCTTATAGTAATAAAGATTAATCTATGCTTCAGAATTGTAGTTCGGAACTTTAAAGAGCTGAAAAAAATAGACCAAGTCAAATTTTGTCGGTTCCATTTTGGATCATGTAGTAATTAAAACTGGCTTAATCCGTAAACCTAAGCAATTCAATATTTTGTTATTTTAAGCCAGACAACAGCATTGATCTTAGTGGTAATGGTGTAGAGCTGTTAAAAAGCTTTTCAAGGATGAGTTAAAAAGCACATGAGGAATCTGGACTCAGAACCATTCTTTAGGAGAGGCTAGAAAGCATTCAAAAGACTAGTATAATTTGCTTGGATGATTCAGAACCTAGGCAAACATCAAAGGAAACAGTTGATTTAAATGTCAGTCATGGTTGCTTCATGTATTCATGAAGTTGAAAGGCAATTATTTCCAAATATTTGCCTCTTGTTTCAAAGAAATTTACCACTTTGGATATATTTTCTTTCTAAATAACCCATCCATGGGATAAAAGGTAAAGGAAGAAAATCTTATATTTTCCATTTTTTCACATTCTATATTATTCAAGTAATTTGAGTAAGTAATTACTCAAGAGGTAATCAAGTATGGTCAAAATAGGTTATGAGGTGGAATAATTTTTATTTTATTTCAGCAAATGGCCTGCTATATTTAACTAGTACAAAATTACTGCAGGACTTTGCTAAAATTTTTATCATATTGTGGTCTTTTCCTATTTTTCCCTTTATTCGATTTCCTTCCTCGGTCTGTTACAACCCCAAAATCTGCTTTCAGATGCTCCCTTTTTTGGAAAAAATAATTAAAATAGAATTATTTGTAGAATATATACAAAGGGAGAGAAAGACAAGGGAGCCAATCTTTATCATTCTTTTCAACCAGACAGTCTTTAACCTTCTCTGAAACTACTTCTAACCTTTCCTGGAGTAATTAAGGCTTAGGTGTAAGTAGCATATAATCACCAGTGCTTTCATCTGTAGCTTGCAGCTAAGCTAGAGGGCAAGTATATTGAATTTCTTATAGTTGTAAACTCGTTAGGTCCAAACCAAAATAGTTTTGTTTTTATTTAAAACAAAAGGCGCAAGTTTTTGTTATTGATGACTGATTTGCTTTTATAGAAGTAAAACATTATAGTTATGTCAGGAATTGGTAGGGTAGTTTATACCTGGTACTTCGGTTGCATGAAAAGGACCTTTGATGTAATGTGGTAAAATTTTTACAGTTGTTTCATTCAGGAGTTATCAGTGACTGCATAGCCTGTAGCTTTAAGTTCATTAATGTGAATTCTAAAATTTAAGTGAAAACTAGCTTTGATACGTATTGTTAGCATTTGTATATGTGAATCTTACCAGTATAAAAGACATTTTAGTTAAGTTTATCATTTAAATGTTTTAAGAGAATTAGTTGTACAGGTTAGAATTTATTGATAATATTAGAAGAGGTGTCAGAATCATTCCCATAGTAAACTTTAGTTTGTAAAAATGGTGATATGCAGATTTAACTCTGTTTTTCAAATGTACACTTAAAACCCACCATCTCACTTTGAACAGTAGCAGTCTGTTTCAGAGAAAGGAGATCAGGATCAGCTGTTATCTTTATTTGTATTTTTGCGAAATCATGTTATAACAATGTTAATACTTTAAATTGCTAAGCACATTTTACTTGGTGAATCTCCAGAGCTAGAGAATAAAGATTAAAATGTGAGTTGTTGTTTTTTTTAATTATTCACAACACATGAATTATACAGGTAAGAAAAAAGCTCCAACATGGGTACTATAAAGAAGAATTCACTGTCTTCATCATCTCTTCCTAGTTTTATAGTCAAAGCCCAGTCTAAGAGGTTGGCTACCTTAGGAACTGTCACTCTTATCTCTTAGGCCTTCTTGCCTGAAAATCAATCCCTTTCCTTCTTCCCAACTTCATTTCCTGGTAAGTCACAACAAGTATAAAAAGAGATGTCTATCCACCAAATCGGAGAAGGCAATGGCAACCCACTCCAGTACTCTTGCCTGGAAAATCCCATGGACAGAGGAGCCTTGTAGGCTGCCATTCATGGGGTCGCGAAGTCAGACACGACTGAGCGACTTCACTTTGACTTTTCACTTTCATGCATTGGAGAAGGAAATGGCAACCCACTCCAGTGTTCTTGCCTGGAGAATCCCAGGGACGGGGGAGCCTGGTGGGCTGCCGTCTATGGGGGTCGCACAGAGTGAGACACGACTGAAGCGACTTAGCAGCAGCAGCATCCACCAGATGGCCCTTGAATGGCCATCATCTGCTACCACATGCAGTAAATGACTAATCCCCTGATGTGAGGGAGAGGGAGCCACTTTCTCTGCAGCTAGGAGACAGATACCACTCCATCCTTACAATACTGCTGGTGGTGCTTGGTAACTGTACCCTGTTACTTGAAGATAAATGTCAAATTTAATTTCAGATACCATGTTTGTCTTTGAAAAAGTCTATGCTGTTTTCACCTCCAGCTAGTCTCCCTTCAGCTTATACAGACATGATTGTCCCTCTTTTTGTTGTAATACTTAGACAACTTACTTTTTAAAAGCACAATATGCAAGTATAGTCCACATGCCTGTATTTTTATTCATTTTGTACTGTGTCCGGTTTCTTTATTTTTATAGTCTGTCAACCCAGCACGTCTTATTTCACTCTCCCTAAGAATGATGTACACTTAACCTAGGGTCATGTTTCGAGGAAAGGAGTATGCATATGTATATAAGGGCTCTGTAAAGTAGTAAGTCAGACTGCCTCTTTTAAGAACTCAGCTGCACTGTTTAATCAGTGTGTGACTTTGGACTGGTTATTTAACATGATTAAGCTTCAGTGTTATTACACAGATGATATATGTAAAGCATTTAGCAAATGTCTGATACATGATAATCACTCAAATCTTAATAGTTATTCATAAAATTCTCAAAGAAATCTGTAACAAACTGCAGCCAAAACTGTAGAGAACCCCTGTACTTGATTCATAATTTTTTTCACTCTGCTCCTCCCATTTCTTAACACTTGTATGAATGGGAACAGTTTATTGTGATGTTTCCATTAATTTGAGGAAAGCCCTTTAATATGTGGTAGAACATAGACTTTGGTAGTATAAGCTAATGAGAAAGTCTATGGAACAGGTAACTGATGGGTCCTAGTATAGCGTACTGTCAGCCAATTTAATCCTCTCTTTTTTTATTTCCAGAGGGGAATAACAACTTTTGCCTTACAGGGTAGCATTACTTTTTATTTCAAATATTTGGGGGCAAATAATAGAAATCCATTTTGAGCAGGCTTAGGCAAAATGAAGATTTAGTTGTAAGGCTCATGTAATTTCATTAAGGGTGGGGCGAGGTCTAGACTTCAGGGACTCCTGTGCCACCAAAACACTTTTTACATGCTGGTGTCCTTTTTCAGTCCAATTTTTGTCATATGTTGTAAGTTTTCAGGCTCTAAGATTTATTGCTTGGGATACAGCCTATATTCTTTAGCTGCTATTGGTAAAAATCGGGAAACAAATTATGTTCAAGCTTGGGTCATGTGCCGTTTTCAAATGAATGGTCAGAGAATGCAGTGATTCCAATTGAGTTAGATGCTCTGAGTCCAGGAGGTAAACTTTCAGTCAAAATACATGTTTGGAATGGAGGAAAGAACATTTCTGGAAAAATGAATGTAGAAAGAAAGGACTGGTTGACAGACAACAAGAAATGATACTTGAATTTGAAACTGGAGATTCCTCAGCAAAATAGATTTGGGGTTTTATTGTATTTGTGTTTGCTGTTAGGACTTCCCTTTATACCTTAGATCAAGTAAGATACTTTTTAATACTATGTGGATCATGGTTGTTGCTTACTAATTTATTGTTTCTAACTTGCTGCTTACTCGTAATAACTTGATATTGGGCAACAGAATTTAAAAGTTGATTCCTAAGAAAAGCATAATACCACTACATATTCTTTAGTTTTCAGTATTAAGCAAGAATTTTCTGCTGCTTCTAAGTCGCTTCAGTCATGTCCGACTCTGTGTAACCCCGTAGACGGCAGTCCACCAGGCTCCCCCGTCCCTGGGATTCTCCAGGCAAGAACACTGGAGTGGGTTGCCATTTTCTTTTCCAATGCATGAAAATGAAAAGTCAAAGTGAAGTCGCTCAATCGTGTCCAACTCTCAGCGACCCCATGGACTGCAGCCTACCAGGCTCCTCCGTCCATAGGATTTTCCAGACAAGAGTACTGGAGTAGGGTGCCACTGCCTTCTCCACTTGATGGACTAGGCAGGGTTATTTTGTTGACACGTGATAAAACCAGCTTTGACCGAAAGTAAACTTTTTAGAAGTTTGTCAAAACTTTTTTAGACGTTTATTGCTTTTAATATTTTTTAGATGTCATATGAATATATATCTAGGTCGAAGGAGTATCTGGAACTAGAGAGTCAGTGTCACAGGGACCTCTTGATCACTCTTAACCCGTGGTTAAATCTGTTGATTTCTTCTGTGGGGTCCCTTGTTTGTTCTTTACCACAGTCACTAATTTCGTTCAGATTCTGATTATGCTCTCATAAATGATAGCAGTGGATTCCAACTTAGCAAACTAAATTTCTCCCTGCCTAGGTTCATCTTGAATAATAGGTTGTGTGCATAATTTTCCCAAAGCCCTTCTATAGCGTCAATCATTGTTCAGCAGCTACTCTCAAATGAATCAAAAGTAGACTATGACAGATGCCTTTAGAAACTAAGTAAAACTAGAGAAAATAGGTTAAAAAAAACTAGCCAGCCCTTTTTTTTTTTTTAGTTACTGCAAATCAGGATAACCTGCTTATTCATTTTTTGTTTCTGTAGTCGTTCAGTTGTTTCTTTGACTTGTCTTGACTTTTCTCTGCCAATTCTGTTACTGTTTCTCTAATTCGGCACTTCTCTTTCAAATACACTGATCAATCACTTCTGACTCTACTCTGTTCTCTGCTTAGTCAGTATTGGGGGTGTTGCCAACTTTTTCTTTGAGAAATGAGTTTTTATAAAACAAGTCACACTTGTCATATGTGTAGCCAAGAGAGAAAAATCTTGGACTTAACCATGAAAGTCAGATACTCCACTTTCCAAATGATAGTTGAAAGAAAGAAAGAAAGAAAAAAATTCTTTCCATGCAGTTGGTAGATTACTTATCTTTTTGACATATAACTGAGCTAGATGTCAGCTGTTAGTGACAAGCTTTATTAAGGATAATGATCACAATTTATTATGTTCCACTGAAAAGTCTGGTTTGCAGTTACCTTATCCTAGAAATGATGAGAATGGTTCTCCAGATGGTCTCATACCAACAACATCAATATCACCTGGTACTTTAAAAAATGCAGAAACTCACGCCTCACCTCAGCCCTGCTAATCTTTGAGGTAGAGTTCAGTTGTAAGTTTAAATAAGCCCTCAAGGTGATTCTGTTGCCCTTGAATAAGACAGATCAAAGGTAGAGAGCCTGTTGTTGTTGAGCTACTAAGTCGGGTCCAACTCTTTGCAACCCTGTGAACTGCAGCAGGCCAGACTTCCCTGTCCTTCACTATCTCCCTGAGTTTGCTTAAACTTATGTTTTATTTTATTGGTAATCATACCTCTTTTGGTGATCTCTCAAAGTATCAGTTAAACGCAGTTGTAAAAATTAGAGGTAACAGCATATTAAGGTAATCTTAAAGATGAAATATTATGAAACAAGCTGTTGGTAAATTCTCAAGGTCCATGTGAATGTTGGTTGCAAGCCTACACTAAAGTGTTTTTCTTGGTTTGGCCCTTATTCATAATAGTGACCTCAGTGGCATCTTGCTCATAGAAGTGACTTCAGTTGCTAAACCTGCTTCTAATTTGCGATGCAGAATAAGTTTATGGAAAATATGAGCTGAGATTAAGAGTTCTGGGTATTACAATAAAGTCTCTGTCAGTACATCATGTTTCTCTCTGCTTGGCTTTCTTATTTACATATAAAGGTACCACTCTCATCCGGTACTTTTAAAGATCAAATAAGATAGTATAATATTCTCACTTTGTTTTTGTTAAGAAACAAGAATAAGGTAGTGAATCAAAGCATTTATCACAAATGCCTGGCATATAGAAGATGTGATGGCAGCTATATGTTATCATTGTTTATTTAACCCATCTTTTCTACATCATATTCTTATTTCTTTCTTGATTTTGAAGTTCTTTTTTCTTAAATCCTGACTCCTAATTCCTAAATTTCTGTTTCTTTGTACCAAATGCTTATACTGGACCAGGTGTCTGGAGGGACTAGATCCTTGAACACTTCAAGCGTTATCTCTTATTGTACTTTGAAGGTCACAGTAATTAAGTCAATTAAGTATACCAACTTGTCATTGATTTCTTTCAGAAACAGATTCACAAACTGATTTATAACTACAGTATCCATGTACAATATGAAATATTAATAGAAGTGTTAAACAGCATTTTCTTCCTGTTTCTTTTATAAGGAAATTTTTTCCAAATTATCATTATTTGCTTTTTACACACAAATTCTGAGTGATGGGAGTTAACTGTATGATCTAATTATTTAGTACCATCAGGTTATATCCTCCAATCTGATGTATTCATCCTCACTATGAGAAGGTATCTCACACACAGGCTAAACTTGTTTCTGTCCATGAGTAAGACTGTGTACTGCTGGAGAAATACAAAGTCTTATTTCACGATTATCCTTTTTCTAGGTTCTAAACTGACTCGGTTAAGTTTTTCTTCAGAGTGTGTATGTGTATGTTATAGGCTCAGACTATTTGGGTTAAATTTTCTTTTTATAATTTTGTCATGTTTCGCTGATACTCTGTAACACTGTATTACTGATTAGAATGAGTACCTTCTGCAGAAATCTCATTTCATTTCATAACGTGGATATTTCTTCATTTCACCCTCAGGAAAGTGTGCTTTTTGTGGTTGGGGGAGGTTCAGGTCCCTGGCTGAAACGGCCTGATACACTGTTAAAGAGTATGGGTTTTGTAATTAGACTCAAAATCTGTTTTCACTACTTGTAACTTGTGTGGTTTTTGGAGAAATTGCTTAATCTGCTCGCCTCAGTTTCCTCATCTATGAAGTGGAGATAGCACAACAGTTTTGTAAGATGTACAGTAAAGATTACATGAAATGATTTTACATAACCCTAGGAAAGAATATATGGCTGATGTAATCCAGTATCATTCATGTATGTTATTGCTGTTTTTAATGTGTTTTGGCTGGGCTCTAAATTTCATTCCCCTTTCTTGGTTTCTGTTTCCCCACTCCCAAATTATGTATGGTACTCATAGTAAATGTGAACTGATTGTTGGTGTACAGTCACTGAATTGAAGCAGAAAAGAATAGTAAAGATTAGGGTTTTTCTGGTTTCAGAATTATATTGTTTTACCTTTTATGATTTGTGAATTCTTGATAACAGTTCTAAGAATATTCTGCTGTATTAAGATTTGTGAATGATAGGAATATGAAATGTCATCTGTTAAAAATTTAACTTTTGTTCGGTCTATTTAGGAAGGCGACATGCCGATTCATGAACTTCTCAGCCTTTATGGTTATGATAGTACTATTCGGCTACCTGAAGAAGATGAGGAGGAGGAAGAGGAAGAGGAAGAAGATGATGAAGATGCTGATAATGATGATAACAGTGGATGTAGTGGGGAAAATAAAGTAAGGTTATACATGTATTTTTATCTTCCTGAAGTTAAAATTTTATTGATACATTGATTTTGATTGCTTGTTTTTGTCATTTCTTTTCACTCTAACTTTAAAGGCAACATATTTAAATATTAAAACTTAAGATATAGACATATGTAATGCAAATTGGAAGTTCCCTGTAATCTACTCCAGAGAGGCAATAGTTTGCTCTGTCATTCCTGTTTTTTTAATGCCTGTTCTAAATAAATTTGTACCAACTTTTAAAATGCTGTTTTTTTTAAGTAATAATGGTTAATTGTACTCATTTTTATTTTGTTTTGAAATAACTTCAGGTTTGCATAAGAGATTCAAAGATAATTCAGTGCATCTCTTTGTACTCTAGTCGACTTCCTCTACTGTTAGCATCTTGTGTAACCATGGTATATTCATATAGTCTTCTAGTTTTATCTGGAATACTGTGACCTTTCATCTGTAGCACTTTTTTTCTTAAAGAGATTTAATGTGTTATTCCACAGGAAGAGAATATAAAAGATTCCTCAGGTCAAGAGGATGAAACTCAGTCTTCCAATGATGATCCATCTCAATCTGTTGCTTCTCAAGATGCCCAGGAAATAATCCGTCCACGTCGATGTAAATATTTTGATACGAGTAAGTATTATTAGTTACTATTTTTTCATATGATTTTTGCTATTTAATATTTTAGTGGTTTTTTCCAATACTCTGAATTCATTGATTTGGAAATCTCTCTCATCAGTAATGGGATTTTGTTCTAGATTATTAGTTTAGTTGTACTGGTGCCATGTTGTCCATGAATATGCTACTGTAATTATTATGTGTCACTATGATACCTGATTTTGAATGTGTTCCTTTTTTTCCACTCTTGACTGTTCTTTAAATTTGTTGTTTCATGGTCATCTTTTTTATTTTTCCTAGTCTTTTCCTCAGTTTTCCATTTTCTGCTTTCTTTGCCTCTCAGTCTAGATAATATTCATAAGCATTGCTTTCTCTAACCAGTGGTTCCCAAGTCTAAAGAAATTGTTGGCCCTTGAGGTAGGAATATATTGTACAGAGAAAGAACTCTGCTGATGTTTCTACCTCCTCAAAGTCATTGACTAGTAGTCGATACAACATTTAACGTATGTATCTTGAATATTTGCATGTATCACTACTCCATAATGTTTTCATTCTAAGCAAGAATCCTTACCTTAGAAGTAAGGTAAGAAAAAGTTAACCATTAGTGTTGTTAGTTTAAATATGTAGTTTAAATTTCTATATTTAAAAAAGAAAAATACTTGGATACAATATAATAACCTCTCCTGAAGTGTGGTAAAGTAAAAATTGATTAAACATGGTTACTGCTTTGTGTGAATGACTTCTGTTACACATTTTTGTTTAGAGGTCAGTGTAGGGCTGCTGGTGATCATTTTATTGTGAATTTTTCATTTAGAGATACAGTCCAACTGAAAAGTGTTACCACTGCACAGAGAAATTAATTACATTTAATTATTTGGAGAAAATGTATTTTTCCCCTAGTTAAACCAGGAGCAGGTCCATTGCCAAAATTTGCTTAAAAGTGGAATACTAAGTGACTGCGTCTTGAAATAATATATCATAGTTCAGATGTTATTTCAGTATGCATGGAAACTATACATACAGTGCCCATCTTAGCTTTTCCATAGAAAGAATTAATTTCTGTGTGTGATGTTACCATTTTGAATTTTGTGTGCCATTGTAGAGTTGAGAAGATGCTGACAATCAAGTGGTTTTCAGATTTCCCGCTCCTTTATGTAAAGGCATTCTTAGTTCAAAATGTAAACAAATAGCAATTTGCCTGCTCTGAATAAAACAGAAGTTGGGGAGATACACATGCACTCTCTTCCTGTGTTCCCCCAAAGTGATGTTATAGCATTCTCAAGTGTTTTAAGGAGCACTGTTCAGAAACTATTATTTTGTCCCAATTCTCATTTAATAAGGGAAGAAACTGAGATCATATAGTTTTTCTGTCACCAGGCTGTTGGAAGCAGAATTAGGTTTAGAAACAGATTGTCTTGACTCTGAATCAATTTTTTCCCTAAAGTTTTTTGTAGAGTATTATTTCATGAAAATATAGTTATCTAAGAAGATTGTCCTGGAAGGTGTATGAGTTTTGTTTTTGTTTAACTGACAGGGTAATATTTGACTAAAAATATCTTGACCTACCTCTGCAAATACTTTTTGGCATATTTAAGTATTTGATGGTAGATGTAAGAATGGACAGGCTAAGCAATCATTTTATAGTACTATTGTCTTACTTATTCTAGATAGTGAAATAGAAGAAGAATCTGAAGAAGATGAAGATTATATACCATCAGAAGACTGGAAAAAGGTAGTTAGAGCCATATTTTCCCAAAACTTAGATAAATTAATATTTAAAGAGCCAAGTATCTTCTTTTACCAAAAGTTTGATATATGTTCAGATTTTCCCTTAATACATCCAGGTGAGAAATAACATAAATTTTCTTATAAATAAAATAGCGATATAAAAAAATCATACTTTGTTGAACAAGTTGGTACTCAAAGCAAAATTACAAATCCAAATTTCTAAACTAGTTAGGAACTAGACTTTTGTTAGCCACACTGTAAAAAGTATCACATGTGATGTTTTCTTTTTGTATATATGTATCTACTTGAGAAAACAATTGTGGAGGCTATGGTATTTGTTAAGTAAATTTTGTTTGATGAGTTAGATTACAGATTTTTCTGTCCCATTTTAATGTTGATACTCGCAGCTCAGAGTATATTGTGTGAAGAGATAGATTTGGACTTTGGTATAACTATCCATAATTAATTTCTAAAATGAGTTTAAAGATAATGACATGGTCTTTAATTATACAAGTGTATAATTAATCTCATGGTTAAACTGAAGAATTTTTAAGCTGCTGCCAAACAGTTGACTTATTAGGAAGAAGTGTCATATTATTATGTAGAATTGATTAGGACAAGTCATCTGTAAGAGGTGATGTCATACTTGTTGAGAGAGATACCTGATTTATCTCTTAGAATCTCTGTTGAGGGTTTTGGTTTTATTTTCCCTTGGTGTTCTTTTCCCTAGGTCTGATTCTGAATTTAGTGCATAAACAGTCGTTTTTGGGGAGGCAGAATAGCCCAAAATATAAAGTCGAGTGGCCTTTCTGGCCTTTTTAAGTCATGATTGTTTGCTTAATTAGTCAATACTTTTGCTCCTTCCCTGTGTTTTGTTTGTTAGTTTCTTTGAAGTTGTCTGGTCTGGATGCCAGGGGCACACTTGAGAGATAACCCCTTTGTGGATTAAAAGAAGGAAAAATCTGTATATTTGTAGTTGGAGCTAGGACGAATGAAGTATTAAAATGACCTTGGACTGTGCTACCCACGGATTATGGGCTTCAGCCAGAATTGATATATTTATGGGTTTCTAAAGAGATGTTGGCTTCCCTGTAGCTCAATCAATAAAGAATCTCTCTGCAATGCAGGAGACCTGGGTTTGATTCCTGGGTTAGGGAAAATCCCCTGGAGAAGGAAATGACAACCCACTCCAGTATTTTTGCCTGAAGAATCTCCTGAACAGAGGAGCCTGGCAGACTACAATCCATGGGGGTCGCAAGAGTTGGACACAACTTAGCGATTAAACCACCACAGAGAGAGGTTTAGAAAAGAGAGACATCAGTGTGGGTTAAAGTGGTAAGGAAAGATTATCACAGTGCATGTATTAATTATTAATAACTTGAATGATTAATGAATAAATGATGGGACTGAAGACAGGAAAAAAATGATCACAGAAGTTACTATTTGTGTAACTTGTTTAAGCGTGTTCTTCAGTCATTTCTGATTACTAAATCATGCAGAAATTAAAATTAGAGAAGCTGGAAACTTTGGTAATCATCTTAAACTGTTATTTTCTACCACATATCCAAGTTTGTTTTTTCTCCAGTATAAATTGATTTTGTATCTGGAGTGTCCCCATAGAGTATTTGATTGAGCCTTGAATTTTTTCTTTTTTTAAATGAAGCAGTACAAACTCAAAGGAGGGAGAACATGGGGGAGATACTCAAGCCCTCATTACTAGAAGTATTAGTCCCGTCCTCAGGAAAATTATGTAATAAAGCAAATCCAGATTTATATAATAAACTAAATCCAGATTGTCTTATTTTAGTGCGATTTGTAAAAAGCTGTCAGGATTCAGAGATTAATCTTCTAAGGCTTGTAAGACAAAATTAAATTTTTATTGAAACCTGGGGTAGAGGAAACAGCTTTGAAATCAAACCTGAGTTCAAGTTATAGCCCAGAATTTACTAATAGTGTGATCCTAAGGAAACTCATTTTCTTGAGTTTCATCTCCTTACATACAGTATAGGGACAGCAAATTCAGCCTTGTTGAAGTTGTTGAGGATTAAATAAAAAATTTGCATAGATACTTGGTACATAATGCTCCTAAATGCTGTTTTCCTTCGTTTGCCTACAGAACAAATTTAAGGTGAAAAGTTTCTGAATGCAATAGGAAAAAGAAGAGGTGTCTTTTCTTTATACTAAGCTAGAAATTACCAACTCTGGCTTCATGTTAAAATCACTTAAAGAAATTTTAATGCTGATTACCATGGCCTTCATCTAGAGATTCGAGTTTATTTTGTCTAGGATGGATCCAGACATTGAATATTTATAGAAGCACCCTAGCCGGGGTTGATAACTTGACTATTTATTCTCTGATAGGTGGAGATGAGTTAACTTAAAAGGGGCACAAGAAGTGACAATAGGGTAATCTTTTTTATAGTGAAAGATATAAGGAAAATTCCTATGTTTGAGTAGAAAAAATGCGTGTGTGGTATTTTTAGAAAAACTAACTGGTTTTCCTGTACAGGTGCAGCAATAAATTTATTACATAGACATGTCTTTGAAGTTACACTAGATAAAATGAAGCTCTAGCATCAGTGGGAAACAGTAATAGGAGAGAGGAACTCTTCAAATCCCAGGAGTTATTTAAACTTACTAGACCATGATTTCATACCTTTCCTACGTAAGTCTTTATTCTGAAAATATAGTAACTGTGTTAACATTTAGCCACAGACAGAAGAGGGCCCATGTAATTAATCTTGGTCCCTATGTCTTACATTAATAAATTCTCATCAGTGGTGACCTCTAATTGTCGTTCTGAACAGCTGTGTTTTGACTATATAGATTGATTACCAGATTTCCTAAAATAAGATTTAATTATGTTTGGGAGAAGTTATGATTTCATCTTACATTGTTTTAATGAAACTTAGGCACTGATTACCTATCCATCTGGTTTGAAGTTTTATTTATTTGGCCTCTACTGGGCTTTATTCAAACTGTTTTTGTTATTTCCTTTACCTTAAAGCTCTGGTTCTCAGACTTCATTGTGTGTCCGAATTATATGGATAGCTTGTTAAAATACTTAATTGCTGAGTCCCATCCTCATAGTTTCTGGTTCAGTAGGTCTGGGGTAAGACCTGAGTATTTGCATTTCTCAGTTTCCCAGGGAAGCTGATTCAGAAACCATAGCTTAGAGTGGGTACTCTGAAAATACCTTAATTTGAAATTTCTGCTTTTTAGAGTTATCTTATCAGTTAGTTACAAGAATTCATTTTTATTTCTTTTTCTCCATATTTTAAAGTAAAGTTCATATCCATTGTCTATATTGCATTTCACCCCTTCATTATTACTGATACTTTCATCCAATCATGTCCAAGCTCTTATCTATTATTAACTCATTCATCCTCACAATACTCCTCTGAGGTAGTTAATTGGTTGTAACTATTTTATGACAGAAACCAGGAACAGTTAACCCAGGAAGATGGTAAATCTAGAAAGTGGACATAAAATCTGTTACTCCATCTTATTAACATTTTATATTTTTTAAAATAGGAGATTATGGTGGGCTCCATGTTTCAAGCAGAGATTCCAGTTGGCATTTGTAGATACAAAGAAAATGAAAAAGGTGGGTCATTCATATATTTACATAGCTGAATTCATGCTTTTAAAAAGCAGGAATTGATGAACTGTTTTTATAATAGGATAAGAACATGACAGTTCATTTGTTACCCCATGATTTATGAAAGAAGACCCCTACACCATATCTGTAAGGAATATTTTCTGTTTCTTCAGCCAGAGAAGAAAAGTGAATGCTTGTTTGGTATTGTGTTATTAGATGACTTAAGACATTCTTTTAATCTTTTTTTATATTTTAAATACTCTGAATATACCTTTTTATAACCTTTATAATTTATACTTTAAAAGGTTATTTTGTAGGTTATTTTGTTCCAGTGGAAGCCATTGACAGATTTTTAAAAAAACTTAAGTGTAAACAACTGATATGAAAAGCTTATTTGCTCCTGAAATTTTTAATATTATTAATATTGAGTGTTTTGATGTTTGTGTTTAATTTGGAAAAACAAACTTGTGTACTTAAATTTTGTATGATTTTTTGTTCATTTTTTTGTCTAATAGTGCTAAGGTAAGTCATAAAGATTAAATACTTGAAATTCTGAAAACAGAATACTTGAGGATTTTTTTTTTAAGTCTATTTCAAATTATCCACTTTGTGAAAGTTCCAGAGAGAGAGAGAGAGAGAGAGAGATTAATGAGTTCATGGGCAGTGTGACATCACTCAGTGTTAGAAATCTTTCTTCACTTCTTTTATTTCAGTTTTCTTTTCCACATTTCAGCTTACATATGCAGAGCCTCTGGGAGTTATAAAAGTCGTCTTGTTTGTTTTCTTTTTAACATTCTCTCTGAAAACTTACTCTATATTCTAAGCATCTGCTTTTAGGGCAGAGCCCCAGTCAGAAGTCATTATGGGAGTATCACAGGCTCTAGTAAATTCTAGTGACAACGGAAATGTTTTAACACACTAGTAATAGCTTTCAAGTTAATTTCTGAAATATATAGGAACATTAAAGGTATCAATATGGAATGACCTTATTGTATACTGAAATTCTGTGCAGTTTTTGTAAATCATCGTAATTATGTACAAAAATGAATGATCCATTGGGTTTTCTATTTTTTTGTATGTGACAAATTAACGTTACAGTTAAAGGCAGTTTCAATTATTTCTTAATATGTTTGTCTTTTAACATTTTTGCCTTATTAGATATCACAGTGAATAGTGATCACAATTTCTAGTTTTGGTTTAATGTTTTTCCATTTTAGCTAATTTTTGAAAGCAATTGCTTTCTTTTTTTTTTTCAGGACGCTTTCTTACTCTGAGAATTTAAGCATGTTAAATTGTATGAGGATCAGATGAGATTTAACACAGTTACTGCTTTAGAGGAGTCACTGTGGTTCAGGTCCTTTCCTCGGTTTTATAGTTCTGTAATAGAAATTCATACCTTTGTCATGATGATTAAGAATTCATCTGCATTTAGGTTAACCTGTGCACATGAACCAAACCCTTGTTAAACTATTCAGTAAACCACACTATGAAATAAAACTGTCAAAGGGATAGTGCTGATTAGAGCCTTTTTCCCTTATAGAAAAAGTTTTATAGAGTATTTTTCATCGATTTGGTGAGCAGATTCAAAACGGTGAGCATTTAGTTTGGGTGATTTTGATATGAATCACAAGACTTTATGATATCTTGGTATCCACACAGTAAGAAGTTCTTTGGCAGATTGATTAGAATTTTTCATTGCTTTAAACCCTGTTACTGAGTATCCTGAAGAGATATTGATAAAGCTTTTCTCTTAAATTTATGTAAGTGATCGTTTATAGTTAACAGAGTATATTATAATCATTTGTTTATTCAGCTTTGTATCCTTAGTATACCTCAAGTGATCTAAAACATAGACACTTTGTAAACATTTGAGTTACTGGATGGTTGCAGAATAGTGTTAACAGAACTTAATATGGAGTCAGTGAACTTGAGGCTATCTAGGCATTTGGCCTTGGACAGATTACTTACCTGCTTTTTCTCATCTAAAAAATAGCAAATACTTAAAATAGCAAGTATTTATAGAGCTTTTTCTCAGGAGTTACATGTGATGTTGTCATGTGTGGCACTTAGGGGCGCAGTGTTTGACACATAGAAAATGCTCGATAAATAACATTAATGTCCAGTAAATCATTAATCTTATCCTTATGTTTAGGTTTTATCATTCAGATTTTCAGAAAGTATCCATTTATGCTCTTTTGCTTGCAGGTGACAGTTTAAACTGAGTTCAGTTAGCTTTAGCAAAAAAGAATTTACTTGATTGCTTTACTAGGAAGTTCTGGCTAATCTGTCTTCAAATAAAACTGGATTTAGGGCTTTTTATAATATTAGATATTTCTCCTTTGCCTCTTTCCTTTATTGTCAGACAAGGTAGGATGGCTCCTGGGAGCTCATGACTGACACTTTTCACGATCCTAGTCAGGAACCAGGAAAAATGAGAACTTCCCCATCCCGCTTTGCTACAGCAAAAGTCCTAGAGAGAGCTTCTATTGACTCAGCTTGAATCTTACCCAACCAGAAGTAATTAGTGTGACCCAAGAGTTGAGTGAATACTCTGGCTTATTTATCTCTTCTTTGGGCTCCAGGGTGCAGTGTCAACCCTGCTCAGACTATATGAAAAGGGTTTGATTCGCAAAAAAGTTCTCTGGGCATATGAAAACCATGATTGTTTCTCCCATGTACTAAAAACTGAGTAAATGCTGTATCTTTGAGATAATTCTAAATAGTTCAGGTGCTTGGTAAACATCTTAAAATGCACAGGACCCCTTTCCCCAGATTAAGAGTTCTCTGGCCAAAGGTGTCAGTAATGCTAAAACTGAGAACCCTTTACTAGATTAGTTGAGAATTAGATGGACTACTTAGGGAAAAAAGGCAAAGAAATAAGGTATTTCCAAATTTTCATGCTTGCATGATGTAAGTTTTAGAGTAAACTTGCTCAGCGCTAGCAGAGGACTGTGTGAATTGTTGTTTCTAATGAACATTAGACAAATTATTGATTCTTAAGTTACTTACTGAAAAATGAACACATATATTACGCTTAGTTGATAATAATACTGTTGAAACAGGCAGTTGAGCATTAAAATGTGATGACACAGAAACCAGAGGTTAATAAATTATTTATTCACATTTATTTGTAGTCACTAGGAATTTCCCATATTGTCAAAGTTTATGATTTTGTGGTAGTAGTTTCGCAGTTTTCTACGTTAGTCTTTTCCCTTCTCACCCCCAACACACACATAATGAACTTTGTTAAATTATTTTGAATTCATTTTTGACTATCTGACACACTTTAAAATGCCTTAAAAATCACTTTCTCAATTAACCTGTGCTAATATATTATATGAGCTCTTGTCTTCTGAACTCTTTCACTTATTTATAACCACTTGTAAATTATTTTTCAGTAATATAAGGTAGATATACTTATGATTGCTTTTTAAAAGTTCTAATATTTAAATTTGGTAATTCGTTAGAATGAAGTAGTTTCAGAAGATTCTGTTACATTTCAGTGATTGGAATCTTTCAAAATCCAGTGTGTTCATGAAGTTATACTAATTATTTATCATGGGGAATTTTTTCTTTCTATTGCTGTTATATTTATAGAGGTTAATGTCATTTATAGAGATCGTTCCTCCATATTTTCTTGTGTTTTATCATAGAAGTCACATTTCTGTTGGCATTTAGTCATTCTTCAGTAGACATTTAATAAATACCAGTTGTGTTTCCTGTTCTATTTAGAACATAGTCAAAAATCATATTTTATTTAGAATATAAACTTAACTGCCAAATAATCCATCTACTTCTGGAACCAATTAAGGCAGTGTGGTTTATTCTCTAAGAATTCTAGCTATTCTCAACTGTGTTGTTTAAAAAAAAACAAAACATTTTTTTTAACAATTTTGATTTTTATTTTTGGCTGTGCTGGGTCTTTGTAGCTCCATGGGCTTTTCTGTACTGGGGCAGGTGGGGGCTACTCTTCATGGGGGTGCATGGCCTTCTCATTGTGGTGGCTTCTCTTGTGGAGCACGGGGACTCTAGGGCACACGGGCTTCAGTAGTTATGGTTCCTGGGCTCTAGAACACAGGCTCGGTAGTTGTGGCATACAGACTTAGTTGCTCTGTGGCACGTGAAATCTTCCTGGACCAGGAATCATGGTCGTTTTTAATATATAGTAATTCTGTAGCATTAAGTATCATATTCTCAGGGTTATCCTGTCTGACTGACGTTCATGCACGTTCAGTTGCAGTCATGCCCGACTCTTTGTGATCTCATGGACTAGCCTGCCAGGCTTCTCGTCCATGGAATTCTCCAGGCAAAAATACTGAAATGGGTAGCCATTACTTTCTTCAGGGGATCTTGGGATCGAACTTAGGTCTTCTGTATTACAGGCAGTTTCTTTACCATCTGAGCCATGTTTGTGTACTCAGTTTAAACAAGGATGTGTTTGCAACCTGTGACTTGGGACTTCCAGATTGACTCCAGAAGTATTTCTCAGGTAGTGTGTGCTTGTTTCATGGGAGTATCTGGAAGAACACTGGGGACTCAGGGACCCACCCTCCAATGTCTTCTTCCTGAATCAGGGTTTCATTGTAAGGCGCTGTCCTTCTCCCACTCTCGAACCAAGACTATATGGACTGTAGTATGGAAACAGGCTGAGTAGAGCCCAGAAATCAATAGCAGTATATCCAAATTCCCTTTATCATGGGAGTTTATTGTATTTACAGTTTGCAGAGTTTCAGTAGGATTATATCAGTGGGTTAGAAAAATGCAGTTTACTAAGGAAAATTTTCTAGAGATTGTCTTTTGATTTATACTCTTTTGGGAAACAAGGGTGTAATATTTTGAAGTGTTTGTGTGTAGTGACAGGGGAGTGGGTAGGGATAAGGTAATTTATAAGAAAACACTTAACACAGTACCTGGTATGTGTCAAACAAGGAAGTTTGACACTGTCAGCTATCCTTTGACTTAAATTCAAAGTCTTTTCTCTAGCTGGCTCCTTTCTTTTGGCATCTAAGTGGTTATGTCTCCTATCTTGGGCTTCCCCAGTGATTCAGTGGTTAAGAATCCACCTGCAGTGCAGGAGCTGCAGAAAGACAGGGTCTTGATCCCTGGGTTGGGAAGATCCCCTGAAGGAGAGCATGGCAACCCACTCCAGTATTCTTCCTGGGAGAATCCATGGACAGAGGAGCCTGGCAGGCTACAGTCCACAAAGAGACACTATTGAAGTGACTTAGCATGCACTCACGTCTCCTATCTTTAAACACCAACAAACAAAACCAAAAAGTTCTTCAGCTATGCTTCTTCTCTAGCTACTTACTCTGTCTTCCTCCCTCATAATGGGACTTTTTTTCAAAAGAGGTTTGTGAGTGAAACAGCTGATCTGTGGCAGCCTAAATGGAATGAGAGTCAGACAGTCCTTGCTGTAGCCATACATATCCCAGACAGGGACACAGGTCTCCTGGAAGATGCAGCAGCTGGGAGCTGGAGTTTAGGGATTATGGAGCAATCCCAGGACAAGGTCTGCTGTTGACTGTGGAGAGACAGATCTAGGGGATGTGAGGGAGGAGATTGTAGTGGGAAATGCCTGTGGAGGAAAGCTGGGCAGCCATGGAAGCAAGGCAATACTGTTGAGTCACGTGTAGGGGGTGGAGCCATCACTATAATGTCTCTCTCCCCACACTACCAGCATTGGCAGCTGAACAGTAGAGAGGCTGACCCATCAAATGCCTGATGCACTGAACTGTAGAGCAAGACCCCAGCCAGGGGGCCCCTCTATATGCCTGGCACTCTGAACAGTAGAGAAGGACCCCAGGCAAGAGAGCCCTCTAAGTGCCTGAATGGGCAGAGCCACAGAGAAAGACTGGCTAAAAAGGCCTTCTGATCGCCAGCTGCAAGAGGCTCGAAAAAAGACTGATAAAGCCATAATGCTTGTGGCAGAAGCAGTCCGTGTGTCCCTGCACAACTTGGCGCCACCAGGGTTCCAGCAAGCCAAGCAGCTGCGTCACCTTCAAGCTCAACTCTCACTGGGGCAGAGCTGCCACAGGCAAAAAAGTCTTGCGTCTCTACGTGCAGGGTCACTTCGATAGTGTCTGAGTCTTTGCGACCCTGTAAACTGTGGCCTACCAGGCTTCTCTGTCAGGGAGGGGGGTTCTCCAGGCAAGAATACTGGAGTGTATTGGCCAGTACTGGTTGCCATATCCTTCTAGAGCACTATATTTCCTGCTGCCCTAGCTGCCATCTCCCCTCAGTACCTGGTGCTGCCAGAACCCTTGTCACCCAAGCAGCTGCACCACCTCCATACCTGGCCCTCATGGGGGCAAACCCAAGTCCTCCAGGGAAGCCCCAGGAGCAAACCTCAGTGGACGACCCACATCCAGCGGTGGAAATAAAACCACAGTTGAAACCCAGGGGCAGTGTGACTAAGGAAGAAGACCCAAAACCTTCCCACTGGCTGTACAACCTGCACATTAAATCCACACAATCAGTTGGACAGACTGTGTCTGTGGAATATATAAAAGGTCATTGAGAGCTGCCACAAAAGAAAACACACTAGTCCTGTTAGCTGTGGACATTGGAAGCAAGAACACACAGGAGTAGGACTAGATAAGAGTCTGAACTGCCCCCACAGCAGGTCAGAGATCAGCAGTGTCGGAGGGCATCCTAAGGAGGTGAGTGGACAGTAACTCCCAGTGAGGAAAAGGACTCTGACAGCAGTGATTCAAGAGAAACATTCGTTGTTGTTTTGACTTGTTCTGTAGCTTCTTTTGGATTTTTTTTTCTTCTGAGATTTTTTCCCCACCCCACCCCCCCCCTTCAGTCACGTTTTTTCCTCAGTCACACACACCAAAAAAACATTTTTTATTGCTGTTATAAACCTCTGCCTCTACATTGGGCTTCTGCAGTTCTGTGAAGTTCCTGCCCCCTGCCTTTTTTTTTCTTTTCTCTTATTTATTTTTAATTTTTTAAACATACTGTTTTTCTACATTTATTCCTTTGTTTGCTTTTCCTGCTGTTCTTTTCCCCTTGCAGTTAATCTTTAATGTATATAAATCTTCTTTATCTACCTCTTTGTAAACTTGCATATCTGTTCTCTTTTCTTTCTCTCTTTTCCACTCAACATATTTGTTAGTTTTATTTTCATTGCTTTATTCCCCACTTAGCACCTGCTTTAGTTTTGTTTTCCAGTTTGTGCTTCAGTTAGTTTTGTTCTTTACTGGTAAATATAATTTTTTACTTTCTTTGTTCACTGGGTCAGTCTACCGTACTTTATTTTTGTTGGACTGTTTTGACTTTGCTCATGGATGTATATGTATATGTATGTTCCATTATTTTAATTATTATTTGCCTGATTTCATAACTGCCACTTGTCTGGGGTTCATCTTTGGCTTCTCATTTTTGGATATTTGTTTTAATCTCAGTTAATGCCATGACAAACCACTTGTGAAATCTTCATTCCTGACCAGAGATCAAGTCCTGAGCCTTTGGAGTGGGAGCACTGACTACAAGACCCTAGACTACTGGAGAACTAACCCTAGGGATATCACATAGTGAGAACTCACACAAGGGAAACCACTTGAATACAAGACCTAGCATCACCCAACCACCAGTAGCAACCTGTGCAGGACGCCTCATCTAAACAACAAACAAAACAAAAATATAAACCTAGTCATCAGAAGACTGGATTACCACCTCACTCAGCCTTGCCCATCAGAGGAAAACAAACAAAAACTCAGTACTCACCCTGTTAAACTTACACAAACCACTGGGCCAACCTTAGGAGGGCAGAAACCAAAAGAAAGAAAGAATTCACCTTGAAGTCACCTTGGAAAAGGAGACCTCAAACAATAAATTTGAAGAAAAAAAGAAAATGCAGAGAAATACTGCACAAATGAAGGAACAAACTAGAAACACGGAAGTGAAAATAAATGAAGAAATAGGCAAACTCCCTGAGAATTCAGAATAATCATAGTAAAGATAATCAAAGACCTTGAAAACAAAATGAAGCAAATGTAAGAATCAATTAACAAAGACCTAGTAGAATTAAAGGATAAACATACAGAGACAACACAATTACTGAAATTAATAAATCTCAATAATGTTCTAGGAGGAATCAATAGCAGAATATCTGAAGCAGAACAAATCATCAATGAGCTGGAAGAAAAAATGGTGGAAACAACTTCTGAAGAGCAGAATAAAGTAAAAAGAATGAAAAGAACTAAGGATCGTCTCAGAGATCTCTGGGACAATATCAAAGGCACCAACATTCCAATTATAGGGGTCCCAGAAGAAGACAAAAAGGGTGTGAGAAACTGCAGGCCAGAAGGGAATGGCAGGATATATTTAACGTACTGAAAAGGGAAAATCTACAACCGAGATTACTGTACCCAGCAAGGATCTTATTCAAAATTAATGGAGAAATTAAAAAGTTTTTCAGACCACCAAAAGTTAAGAGAATTCAGTACCACCAGATAAGCTTTAACAACAAATGTTAAAGGGACTTACATAGTCAAGACATACACGAGAAGAAAAAAGATCTACAAAATCAACCCCAAGCAGTTAAGAAAACGGCAATAGCAACATACATATCAAAAATTAATTTAAATGTAAATGGATTAAATGCTCCAGCCCAAAGACAGACTGGCTGAATGGATACAAAACAAGACCCATAAGTATGCTGTCTACAAGAAACCCACTTCAGACTTCAAGACACATAGAGTGAAAGTGAGAGGATGGAAAAATATATTCCATGCAAATGAGAAGCAAAAGAAAGCTGAAGTAGCAATCCTATCAGACAAAATAGACTTTCCAGAAGATTATAAGAGATAAGGAAGGTCACTATATAATAGTTAAGGGATCAATACAAGAGGAAGACATAACAATTGTAAATACCTATGCACACAACATAGGAGCACCTCAATATATAAGACAAACACAGACATAAAAGAAGTTGACAGTTAACACAATAATAATAGGAGACTTTTAGCAGCCCACTCACACCAATGGACTGGAGAAGGAAATGGCACCCATTCCGGTATTCTTGCCTGGAGAATCCCAGAGACAGAGGAGCCTAGGGGGCTGCTGTCTATGGGGTCGCACAGAGTCGGACACGATTGAAGCGACTTAGCAGCAGCAGCAGCACACCAATGGACAGATCATCAAAACAGAAAATTAATGAGGAAACACAAGTCTTAAATGATACATTAGATAAGATGGATCTCATTGATATCTTCAGGACATTCCATCCAAATGCAGAAGAATACACCCTCTTCTCAAGTGCACATGGAACATTCCCCAGGATAGTCCACATCTTGGGTCACAAATCAAACCTCAGTAAATTTAAGGAAGCTGAAATCGTATCAAGCATCTTCTCCAACCACAGCACTATGAGACTAGATAGCAATTACAAGAAAAAACCTGTAAGAAACACAAACACATGGAGGTTAAGCAACACATTTCTAAATAACCAATAGGTTACTACAGAAATCAAAAGTGAAATCAAATTATTTCTAGAAACAAATGACAATGAAAACACGACAACTCAAAACCTCTGGGATGCAGCAAAAGCAGTTCTTAGAGGGAAGTTTATAACAATACAATCCTACCTCAAGAAACAAGAAAAACTCGAATAGATAACCTAACTTTACACCTGAAACAACCAGAAAAAACAAAAAAAAACCCACCAAAATTAGTAGAAGGAAAGAAATAATAAAGATCTGTGTAGAAATAAATGAAAAAGAAATGAAACAATTAGTAAAGATTAATAAAACTAAAAGCTGGTTCTTTGAGAAGATAAAATTGACAAGCCTTTAGCCAGACTCATCAAGAAAAAGAGAGGAGAATCAAATCAACAAAATTAGAAATGAAAATGGAGAGGTTTCAGCAGACAACACAGAAATACAAAGATTATAAGAGATTATTACAAACAACTATATGGCAATAAAATAGGTAACCAGGAAGAAACGGACAGATTCTTAGAAAAGTTCAATCTCCCAAGACTAAACCAGGAGGAAATATAAATTAATGAACAACCCAGTTACAAGCACTGAATCTGTGATCAAAGCACTGAATCTGTGATCAAAAATCTCCCAAAAAATCAAAAGCCCAGAATCAGGTGGCTTCACAGGAGAATTGTATCAAACATTTAGAGACGAGCTAATCCCTCTCCTTCTAATACTCTTTCAAAAATTATAGAGTAAGGAACACTTCCAAACTCATTCTATGAGGTCCCTATCACCCTGATACCAAAACCAGAAAAAGACAACACTAAAAAAGAAAACTGGCCAGTATCACTGATGAACATAGATGCAAAAATCCTCAACAAAATTTTAGCAAACAGAATTCAGCAACACATCAAAAAGCTCATACACCATGATCAAGTTGGGTTATTCCAGGAATGCAGGGATTCTTCAGTATACACAAATGAGTCAGTGTGATACACCATATTGACAAATTGAAAGATAAAAACCATATGATCATCTCAACAGATGCAGAAAAAGCCTTTGACAAAATTCAGCACCCATTTATGATTAAAACTCTTCAAAAAATAGGCATAGAAGGAACATAGTAAAGGCCATATATGATAAGCCTACAGCAAACATTATTCTCAATGGTGAAAAACGTTAAAGCATTCAGCCTATGATCAGGAACAAGACAAGGGTGTCCACTTTCACCACTATTATTCAGCATACTTCTGGAAGTCCTAGCTACAGCAATCAGAGAAGAAAAAGAAATAAAAGGAATCCAGATCAGAAAAGAAGTAAAGCTCTCACTGTTCGCAGATGACATGATACTGTATGTAGAAAACCCTAAAGATGGTATCAGAAAATTACTAGAGCTAATCAGTGAATTTAGCAAAGTTACAGGATACAAAATCAATACACAGATATCACTTGCATTTCTATATACTAACAATGAAAAATCAGAGAAATTAAGGAATCAATCCCATTCACCATTGCAACAAAAAATTAAATATCCAGGAATGACCTAAGGAGACAGATATACACAGAAAATTGTAGGGCACTATTGAGAGAAAGATGACATAAACTGATGGAGAGATATTTCATGTTCCTGGGTAGGAGGAATCAATATTCTGAAAATGACTATACTACCAAACCAGTCTATAGATTCAGTGTGATCCCTATCAAATTACACAATTCATACGGAAACACAAAAGGCCCTGAATAGCAAAAGCAGTCTTGAGAAAGAAGAATGGAGCTGGAGGAATCAAATGTCCTGACTTCAGATTATGCTACAAAGCTACAGTCATCAAGACACAATGGTACTGGCACAAAAACAGAAATAATAGACCAATGGAACAAGATAGAAAGCCCAGAAATAAACCCATGCACCTATAGGAACCTTATTTTTGACAGAGGAGGTAAAAATACACAATGGAGCAAAGACAACCTCTTCAATAAATGGTACTTGGAAAACTGGACAGCCAACACTTCCTAACACTATACTCATCAGTTCAATCCCTCAGTCGTGTCCGACTCTTTGCTGCCCCATGAGTCGCAGCACACCAGGTCTCCCTGTCCATCACCAACTCCCAGAGTTCACTCAAACTCATCTCCATCGAGTTGGTGATGCCATCCAGCCATCTCATCCTCTGTTGTCCCCTTCTCCTCCTGCCCCCAATCCCTCCCAGCGTCAGAGTCTTTTCCAATGAGTCACCTCTATGCATGAGGTGGCCAAAGTACAGGAGTTTCAGCTTTAGCATCATTCCTTCCAAAGAACACCCGGGACTGATCTCCTTCAGAATGGACTGGTTGGATCTCCTTGCTGTCCAAGGGACTCTCAAGAGTCTTCTCCAGCACCACAGTTCAAAAGCATCAATTCTTTGTCACTCAGCTTTCTTCACAGTCCAACTCTCATGTCCATACATGACCACTGGAAAAACCATAGCCTTGACTAGACAGACCTTTGTTGGTAAAGTAATGTCTCTGCTTTTGAATATGCTGTCTTGGTTGGTCATAACTTTCCTTCCAAGGAGTAAGTGTCTTTTAATTTCATGGCTGCAGTCACCATCTGCAGTGATTTTGGAGCCAAAAAAAGTCTGATACTGTTTCCCCATCTATATCCCATGGAGTGATGGGACTAGATGCCATGATCTTAGTTTTCTGAATGTTGAGCTTGAAACCAACTTTTTCACTCTCCACTTTCACTTTCATCAAGAGGCTTTTTAGTTCCTCTTCGCTTTCTGCCATAAGGGTGGTATCATCCGCATATCTGAGGTTATTGATATTTCTCCCGGCAATCTTGATTCCAGCTTGTGCTTCTTCCAGCCCAGCGTTTCTCATGATATACTCTGCATGTAAGTTAAATACACAGGGTGACAGTATACAGCCTTGATGTACTCTGTTTCCTGTTTGGAACCAATTTGTTGTTCCATGTCCAGTTCTAACTGTTGCTTCCTGACCTGCATATAGGTTTCTCAAGAGACAGGTCAGGTGGTCTGGTATTCCATACACGTAGATAAACTCAAAATGGATTAAAGACCTACATGTAAGACCAGAAACTGTAAAACTCTTAAGAGAAAAAAGGCAGAACACTCGATGACATAAAGCAAGATCCTCTCTGACCCACCTCCTAGAGTAACTGAAATATAAATAAAAGTAAACAAGTTGGACCTGATTAAACTTAGAAGCCTTTGCACACCAAAAGAAAGTAAGCAAGGTGAAAAGACAACCCTCAGAATGCGAGAAAGTAATAGCAAATGAAACAACCGAAAAAAGATTAATTTCCAAAATAAACAAGCAGCTCATACAGCTCAATGCCAGAAAAACAGACAACCCAATCAAAAAGTGGGGAAAAGACCTAAACAGACATTTCTCCAAAGAAGACATACAGATGGCTAACAAACACATGAAAAGATGCTAAATATCACTCATTAGAGAAATGCAAATCAAAACTACAATGAGATACCACCTCACACTGGTCAGAATGGCCATCTTTGAAAAGTCCACAAACAATAAATGTTGAAGAGGGCATGGAGAAAAGGGAATGCTCTTGCACTGTTGGTGGGAATGTAAATTGATACAGCAACTATGGAAGATAGTATGGAGATTCCTTTAAAAACTAGAAATAAAACCACCATATGGCCTAGCAATCCCACTCCTAGGCATATACCCTGAACAAACCAAAATTGAAAAAGACATGTGTATCCCACTGTTGATTGTAGCACTGTTTACAATAGCTAGAAAATGGAAACAACCAACATGTCCATCGAGAGATGAATGGATAAAGTAGTAGTGGTACATATACAGGATGAAATACTACTCAGCCCTAAAAAGAAATGCATTTGAGTCAGTTCTGAAGGTGGATGAACCTAGAACTTACTGTACAGAGTGAAGTGAGTTAGAAAGATAAATATCTTTTAATGCCTGGAAGGCTGCAGTGCACGGGGTCACTGAGGGTCGGACACAACTGAGTGACTTCACTTTCACTTTTCACTTTCATGAATTGGAGAAGGAAATGGCAACCCATTCCTGTGTTCTTGCCTGGAGAATCCCACGGATGGGGGAGCTTAGTGGGCTGCCATCTATGGGGTCGCACAGAGTCAGACACGACTGAAGCGACTTAGCAGCACCAGCAGCAGTGCATATTTACGGAAAGTAGAAAAATGGTACTGAAGAATTTATTTACAGAGCAGCAATGGAGAAACCAACATAGAGAATAGACTTATGGACATGGGGAGAGGGGAGGAGGGTGAGATGTATGGAAAGAGTAACATGGAAACTTACTCTACCATATGTAAAATAGCCAACGGGAATTTGCTATATGGCTCAGGAAGCTCAACCAGGGGCTCTGTATCAACGTAGAAGGGTGGGATGGGAGAGAGATGGGAGGGAGTTTCAAAAGGGAGGGGATATATGTGTACCTATGGCTGATTTCATGTTGAGGTTTAAGGGAAAACAAATTCTGTAAAGCAGTTCAGTTCAGTCGCTCAGTTGTGTCCGACTCTTTGTGACCCCATGAACCGCAGCACGCCAGGCCTCCCTGTCTGTCACCAACTCCCGGAGTCCACCCAAACCCGTGTCCATTGTGTCGGTGATGCCATCCAACCATCTCATCCTCTCGTCCCCTTCTCCTCCTGTGCTCAGTCTTTCCCAGCATCAGGGTCTTTTCAAATGAGTCAGCTCTCCACATCAGGTGGCCAAAGTATTGGAGTTCCAACTTCAACATCAGTCCCTCCAATGAACACCCAGGACCAATCTTCAGGATGGACTGGTTGATCTCCTTGCAGTTCAAGGGACTCTCAAGAGTCTTCTTCAACACCACAGTTCAAAAGCATCAATTCTTCCGCGCTCAGCTTTCCTTATAGCCTGACTCTCACATCCATACATGACCACTAGAAAAACCATAGCCTTGACTAGACGGATCTTTGTTGGCAAAGTAAGTCTCTGCTTTTTAATATGCTGTCTAGGTTGGTCATAACTTTCCTTCCAAGGAGCAAATGTAAAGCTGTTCCTTCAATAAAAATTAATTTAAAAAATTCTTCATCCTGCTTGTTTAACAGAATTAAAAGTCTATTTTCTGAAGCATTTTTTCCCTTTGCTGCTCTGTTGCCATACTTTTGATATTTTGTCTGCCTTGTGACTGTTCCTTCTTAATTTTGTTTGTTTTTGTCTTCCTGTCATGTAGAATTCCACAAGGCTCTTGTCTTACTTTCTTCTCCAGTCCTCTCACTTTAAAGATTTTGATGAAATTTGGCCTTAAGTCTTTTTATAATGGAAATTCTGATGAAACTTAAATGCTTTTTAAAAAAATGACTTTTTAAATTATGATAACGATTTACACTTACGTTTTCAAACATCATGGAAAAGTACAAAGATGTAAGAAAAAATTGTCCCAAATCTTACCACCAGGAAATAAGCATTGTTGACATCTGGTGAGCATTGATTTAGACATTCCTATTCAGAAATCATAATTATAGTTTAACATTATTTAATGTGTCACAATTGCTTTAAATTGCTTTAAATCCCTAAAACCTTGTTTAATAGGGTTGTTTTCCCCATTTCACAGATGAGGCAGAAAGAAGGGAAGTAACTTGCCAGGATCATACAAATATTATTAGTTAAGTGTTGGTAGTGCAATGGCACCCCACTCCAGTACTCTTGCCTGGAAAATTCTTTGGACAGAGGAGCCTGGTAGGCTGCAGTCCATGGGGTGGCTAGGAGTCGGACACGACTGAGCGACTTCACTTTGACTTTTAACTTCCATGCATTGGAGAAGGAAATGGCAACCCACTCCAGTGTTCTTGCCTGGAAAATCCCAGGGACGGGGGAGCCTGGTGGGCTGCCGTCTCTGGGGTCACACAGAGTCGGACATGGCTGAAGTGACTTAGCAGTAGCAGCAGTGCTATTCAGCTGCTTCCCTGGTGGCTTACAGTGTGGGAGACCTGGGTTCAGTCCCTGGGTTGGGAAGATCTGTAGAAGGGCATGGCAACCCACTTCAGTATTCTTGCCTGGAGAATCCCCATGGACAGTGGAGCCTGGTAGGCTACAATCCATGGAGTCGGAAAGAGTCAGACATGACTGAATGACTCAGCACAGCACAGTGCTGTTCAAGCTAAAAGAGCTTGGAATTTGGTAAGTCAGACCAGATCTAAAAGGGGCATCAAGTGGTACCTGTCTGTTTAGATTGCTTAAATTATAAATATTGCCTCAGAATGAAGTCAAGCAGGTAGTGGGACCATGCCTTACCTCTTAGTTGTCAACACTTTGGCTCTAAGTATGTTATTTGTTCAATATGTATTAACAAAAACTTGTCTCAATTTTTGGCGTTATTTTTAACATTATATTTTACTAATTTAGTATATGAAAATGATGATCAGCTCCTGTGGGACCCTGAATACTTACCAGAAGACAAAGTGATTGTGTTTCTTAAAGATGCGTCTAGAAGAACAGGTGATGAGAAAGGTGTAGAAGCAATTCCTGAAGGATCTCACATAAAAGACAATGAACAGGTACATGAATAAGAACAATTTTTTCCCAAAATACATTAACCACATATATGTTTAAGTGCTGTCGCAGTATTTTTCTATCCACCAATGTTTCTATACAGGTGGTCTCTGAACGAAGGATCAGCCTAAAATTTTTTGACTCTATAATTGTATGAAAGCAGTATGCATTCAGCAGAAATCATGCTTTGAATTTTGACGTTTGCCTGGGCTAGGGTTGAATATCTCTTGTGATGCTGAGCAGTGGCAGAAAGCCATACCTCCCAGTCAGTCATGCAGTCACAAGGGTGAACAACTGATAGAACCATTCTGAATCCATACAACCATTCTTTTCATTTTCAGTACAGTATTCAGTAAATTACGTGAGATAGTCAACACTTTATTATAATACAGGCTTTGTGTTGGATGATTTTGCCCAGTTGTAAGCTAAGTAAGTGTTCTGAGCACATTTAAGGTAGGCTAGGCAAAGCAATGATGTTCAGTAGGTGAGGTATATAAAGTGCATTTTCGGCTTAACATTTTCAACTTAGGATGGGTTTCTTGGGACCCCTTGTAAGTAGAGGAAGCTCTGTAATGTCATCAGCAGGGAGTCTGAGGTGGTAATTTGCATAATATATGTAGTATTGACAACACTCAATTTTGGTATTTAAGCCTCAGTAGAAGTTTTGATATTTTGCCTGTAGATATTTTTTTATTAGGCTTTTTGAACTTCCTTTGCATATCCCAGAGAATCTGTGGATATCATTAAGCTGGGAATACTCATCTGGGATAATGTAATTCTTTACCTAGTAGAACAGTGCCTACCATGAACCTAATAACAGCATTATATACTTTACCTTTTTCACCAGTGCTTTTCTTTTCTGATTGTTTAAAATTATCTTTGAATAGTAACATTAAAAAAAAAAGGACTTGTGATTATTATAAGATGATTTCCTTTTATTTCTAAACTCCTAGAAAACCATGCCGCTGCCAGAGGTTTGCTTATCCAGTATTTTCTACATATTTAGAGGCAGTTAATTATCAGGAATTAATTACGTTTGTTTTTCTTTAGTGGTTTTTATGTTGCACTCACTCGAATTATTTGTCCTCCAGAAAGGATGGAGACATTGGATTCTAGAAAAGCCTTTACTCAGTTAAGAAATTGTCACCTTGAATTGTTCGTAGTCCAGGTTACGTATTGAAGCTTTTTATTTTTCTAGGCATTATATGAATTAGTTAAATGCAGTTTTGATACAGAAGAAGCATTGAGAAGATTAAGATTTAATGTAAAAGCAGCTAGAGGTAAGCATAAATATTAACTTTTTCTTTTCATGATATAGCAGAAGTTTAAACCTTAAGCTATTAAATTTTTTGAAATTTTAAAAGTTTAAAAAATTATAACTAGGTATATCCTAAATTTAATAATACTAATCTTTCTGAATTTAGTAAATATCTGTTGGATAATAGTTTGTTATAACTTGTTATATATAACAAGTATTACACAAGGCATTATGGGGAACGGGGTTAATATTGTCCTTTCCTTTATGAGAAAATAAGACCATTTAAATAAAAATACATAATGCCTTTCAGTTTCAAGGCATTTATAAATATTTTCTAACTTGATCTTGGTAATGGTCCTGTGAACTGAGTAAAGTGACACATGTTACCTTCACTTTATAATTGATGAGAACTGAGGTCTCTCTGCTGAGGCAAGCATGATTCATAAATAATGAAGCCATAGCTAAAATTCTTTTGTTACTCTAAACTGGTTCCCACCCCCACTTCACTAAAAGTACTGTTTATATATCATTGTGTAACCAACGAAAGACCATTCATTCAACAAAAATTGAAGGGCCTATTAAATTGTGAGGATTTAACTATAAACAAGGCCCCTGACCTCTTGGTGCTTGGAGCCTAGGTAGGAAAGCTGAAAAATAGTTCTGAGTTCTTCCAAGGAGAATTCAAGTGTTCTGTTCAAAATTTCTACAGTGGGACTTTACCTAGTTGGGGGAAAGAATGAGGCGGTAAAAGAAAGCTTCTAGAACAAAATATTTTTACTGGGCTATAAACGAATTAGCTAGGTGAAAGGGGGGATGAGATAAGAGGCATACAATAACCTCTAGACAAAGGGAAGAGCATGCACAAAGTCTAAAGAAAGAAAGAAAATAATGTTTAAGGAATTGAAAGGTGGCTGGTTTAGTTGGATCATAAAGAATAAAGAGGAAATGGCCTAAATTGAGGTTGAAGAGTTAGGGACTAAATCATCCAAAATTTTATTAAATAAGGATGTTTTATTACTTTTATCTTTTGAAGCCGTCAATAATAGAACTCAGGAGTAAAATACTTCTGTTGTTACCAAAAGTTATATTTTTATTTGCGGTTTTGTTATGTGCAGCATTTGGGAAATTATTGCTTAACAGTTTCCTTCCCCCACTTTCCCCCCGCCACCCCCCACCCTGAATCTTGTCAGAGGAATTATCTGTTTGGACAGAGGAAGAATGCAGAAATTTTGAACAAGGGTTGAAGGCCTATGGAAAGGACTTCCATTTGATTCAGGCTAATAAAGTAAGTAATGATACATGTTGTCTCTTTTTATAAAAATAAGTTTAGTTAACCTGGGTCATGTGAAATCTATATTTTCTAATGTTGAAAGTTCTGTAGTGAATATATAATATGCTAGTATTTAGGGGATTATAATAAGCATGCCTATGCCTATATGACTTCCTGGCATATATTTGCCAAGTGACTGTTCCCAATGTGGTATTTATTGGAAACATTTAAGAACTGGATGTTTAAAATTATGTTCATCAGCTCCTGAATGGGATGTGTGAGTATATATCATGCCATATAAATATCAACTGTACAGTGTTAATTTATATACCCCCAAATTTCATAATTACTTACAAATTTATTTAGGCTTAATTCTCTTAAACTGAAATCAGGTAAGATTTTTAATAGAACTGCATAATTGTAAAGAATAAAAAATTATGTTCCTAAGGGAAATTATGACAGGTAAAATTAAAATCTCAAATTTAAATATGGCAAATTAAGTAATGTCTAGGCTTATAAATGTCACATTTTTAGTGAATATAAATAACAAGGAACTTGGCTTTACATGTGTCCTCAAAGATGGTGTATCAGATGTGTGATGGCTTACCTAGGGTGATGTTGAAAGTGTCTGGGCTTTATGGGCTTGAGTCTGAAGCTCTATAAATAGTCTGTCCTCATCCTCTTTAATATCTCTGGATGTACAGTATCTATTGTATGTTCCATAAATAGTTGCTTACAAATTCTCAGTTGATTTTTCTCAATTTTGGTGTTCTTTAGTTTATTGTTGATAATTTTGTTAATTGTGTTATTTGACATCAGACATAACTAATAGGAGAGAAATTTTGTGTCTTAGCATTGATATAAAAGATGTAGCCAAACCATGTTAATGTTGTACCAAATCATCTGATAGTCTCCAATATAGTGACTTCTCTGTGAAAGGACTGTATTATGCTAATGACTAGCTATATATGTTTCTGATTTAAAGAAAAGCAAATGATCTCATGGTTGAAAGGGCCAACATTTTGAAAAAGTTTTGTAGCATTCCTGCTTAAATTCAAACAATACTGACCCAAGCATGCTATAGAGGGGGACCCCTGGGATGATAAGCTGATGTAACTCACAGGAGCAATACCTGCCCCCGCCCCCCACCAAAATCCTTTTTTAAGGAGTAAGAACTTAGTAGGTTACTTAAAGCTATTAGCCAAAAAAAGTCTTAACATGATATTGAAATAAGACCTTGATTTCTTATTTATGAAGAATATTTGTGATGGTGGTATTTTAGTGTTACAAAAGTCATCTGACCTATACCTAATTCACAAGTTTGTTCCAGTGAACCATAGGGAGGACAATTCTTAAGAGGGAGGGGAATAGTCCATTGAAAATATTCTTTGTTTTTACACCTGGAATTGAAATTTGGATCTTAATCGTAGGTTGTATTATGCAGACTTACTTAATTGACAACTTTTCATGATACTGTTAACTTTTGCATGCCACAAAATGTCTTTTCAGTTTTTGCTTTCAGTAAAGTACAGTTGACTTGACAGTTGTCTTCTAGAATAAGATTCTAAAAAGGAAGCAAAAAATAGCTTGAGAAGGTGATTGGGGTTTTTGTTTTTAAAACACTGATAGCTTTGTCTTAAAGCAACATGGGCCAAAGTCATGAAGTGCAATCAGAGGGGCAGAAAGAAAAATAGGTGCCACCTAACAAGATAGGGATGTCATACAGTTGACCTTAGATCTAGTCAGTCCCACAGCAGATACCCAACTTCAGGACCAGAAACTTAGGAGCTAAAGCATATCATCTTGCATCTCAAACACTCATTCAGATACACTTTTCCTTTTAAATTCCCAGTATTTTCTATGCAGCAACCCTATTAGCTCTACAAGCAAAGTAGCAAAAAAGGGAATTTTGTCAACATCATCATCTGCCAGTCCCATATATTTAGTATGTGTAAGGGGAGCCATTCACTTCCCAAATACGTATAGCACAGTAAACCACTAGAGTGATTTTGTAAACAAATATTCAGTTCAGTTGCTCAGTCATGTCCGACTCTTTGCAACCCCACGGACTGTAGCATGCCAGGCTTCCCTGTCCATCACCAACCCCCAGAGCTTACTCAAACTCATGTCCATTGAGTCGGTAATGCCATCCAACCGTCTCATCTTCTGTTGTCCCCTTCTTCTCCTGCCTTCAATCTTTCCCAGCATCAGGGTCTTTACAAATGAGTCAGTTCTTCACATAAGGTGGCCAAAGTATTGGAGTTTCAGCTTCAGCATCAGTCCTTCCAATGAGTATTCAGGATTGATTTCCTTTAGGATTGTCTGGTTTGATCTCCTTGCAGCCTAAGGGACTCTCAAGGGTCTTCTTCAACACCACAGCTCAAAAGCATCAGTTCTTCAGTGCTTAGCTTTCTTTATATTTATAGTTGGACTATACATCCATACATGACTATTGGAAAAACCATAGCTTTGACTAGATAGACCTTTGTTGGCAAAGTAATGTCTCTGCTTTTTAATATGCTGTCTAGGTTTGTCCTAGCTTTTCTTCCAAGGAGCAAGCATCTTTTAATTTTCATAGCTGCAGTCACCATCTGCAGTGATTTTAGAGCCCCCCAAATAAAGCCTTACAAACAGCCGAGAAAAGAAGAGAAGCTAAAGACAAAGGAGAAAAGGAAAGATATATTCATTTGAAACAAATATTAGCATTATAGCTTTTAACTCACCAAAATATTTTTAGCCTTTCTACAGTGTAAGTAGCTGAGTCTGGATCAGTGTTGGGATTATTAAGAGAATCCTTTAAAAGGGCATTTAAATTCAGTCTCCCTATGTGTTCTGTGAGTAAAAGTATTTGCATATTGCTTGTAACATTAATTTTAATTCAAATGCCACTGCCAGACATTTTCGATAAAGGAGTATTTATTTTTATAGTAAATGAATATGATAGTCTCTTTAAAAGCATAATGCTTAGTATCTGAAGACCTGTTGCCAATATATGATTTCTCTGAATGGGAGCTTAGAAAGAGTAATTTTTAACACAGCTGCTACTGTATTATATTTTATAACTGCTATTATTTATTACTTAAAGGTCAGCTAAATTTATTTTCAAACTTAAGATTTTTTCATGAAATAACTCGTTTAAGGAGGAAATAATTCTTAAAAACAAGTATTTGTTTCTTACAGGTTCGAACAAGATCAGTTGGTGAATGTGTAGCATTCTATTATATGTGGAAAAAATCTGAACGTTACGATTTCTTTGCTCAACAAACACGATTTGGAAAAAAGAAATACAATCTTCATCCTGGTGTAACGTGAGTTCATTTTTTTCTTTTTGAGTCATTTTTCTAAGCTTTTCTAAATTTTTCTTGAGAGAATTGTGATTTTTAGACTCTTCTTTCTTTAAAAGGATAAAAGTTGACACTAACCTCAGTTTATCCATTTATTGACATCTTCATGGGGTATTTAGACTTTCAGTGTCTTACAAAACATTGTAAACTACAGTTCATATTATTTGAGACAGCAAATTTATCAAAGTAGATGTTAAGAGTACATGTTTTCAGTAGTATTCCTGAGAGGAGATGGATCAGAAGAGCTGTGAAAAGAGCATGTTTTTGTTAAATTCTATTCCACTCAGTATAAGCACATACAGTTTTGATTTAATAACACCAAGAGAGCAGTAAGAATAGGAGAGACTGTCTTTTCTAAAACTTACAGGGCCATATGCCCAATAGAAATCCTTTAAAGAGGAAGAGAAATTAATATTTTTCCTTGATCAATCTATTTTAGATCTTGGGAACAGAAAATAAGATCTGGATATAGATGATATCAAAGGGAAAAGACATGGGAATATAATAAATCAGGTCAAATTGGATTTTCTTTTTTGTTACAAAATATTTTATAGAGAAATGAACATGTACATGATAAGTTCCCTTTTCCTAAATATTCTGAAGCCTTTTCCTCTAACAGAAATAATATTTAATAAATACAACTTTAGCTCATTCCTAGTGATAGAGGGAGTATAGTTTGTTACTATATCCATTTTTTAAGCAAAATGCCTCATATGTCTAATCCACTCCCCATGCACCAAATTCTCTTAGCTTCTTTTAGTCTAGCTGTGGAATGATACATTATCCCCAATCTGACTAGTAATGTGTTACTGTTAAGTACTTAGTAATAGAGTATTGAACCCTTTATTTCATGTATTGCTCTAAAATACTGATGAACTTTCCAGTGAAATTCACTTTACCATACTTGCCTTTATTATTCCCTGTATTATGTTTATGAAATAAAAATAAAGCAGAGTTGTGACATCAGCCTGCACTAGTAAAATTCTGAAGCCTAGCCAAACAATTGCCTTTGAAAGATGTGCTTATATGCATACTCTAGTGCTTTTCAAACTACTTGACTGGACTGTCCTTGGTCATGTTCATTACAGGTGTTACTTCTGGTCACTTCCCTGTCTGGAGTGTTCAAACACTCTAAAATCTAAAGCAAACTTATCTGAAAGGGAATAAATGGGTATAATTGTCCTTGGAAATCATGAAACATTGGACTCTGCCTCATTTCCTTTTTGTTCAAAGGCCATAATGAGTAGAATTTTATATATGATAGTATTCCAGTTTTTATATAATTGCTTATTGTTATCAATTTATAGTTTAATTTTTATTTATTGGTAGCATTGAGACATAGTATGTAGAACTACATACAGCTATCCAGTCTTCAAGAGTATATCTTAAAATAGTTTTCAAGCTATAGGGAAAAGCAGTAGTAATATCTTTCATCTTTTTACCCATTTCAGAAATAAAGTTCACACACGAACTACAGGCAGTCTGTCGTCATCAGCAGTAAGAATATAAGAATTGCCATGCTGGGTCAGACCCATGGTTCATCCAGTTTTCTCTTTCAGAAAGCATCACCAAGGGAAGTGTTGTGGGCTGGCTTAATTGGTCCTCTGTGACGTCAGGCTCAACAGGTTGGGTAGGGATGTGCCGCTAAACATTTTAGTTTTTCTAATAATCTCTCCATAGCTTCTGAAAAACTTTTTGAAGCTACTTATATCTGTCACCTTGATTCTTCTTAAAAGGTTTAAGTATTCTGTAGATGGAGTAGTCTTAGTTAAAAGTAATCCCATATCTTCTCTTTTCTCAGGCATTAAGAGTTAACAGTGTGTCCCCTGGTGTTACGGTATGAAGTGAAGAAATGTTTTCCTGCTAGACAAGAACAGTGTTTTGTAGTCTTCAACTATATTCCCTCTGGGTCTTTTATAAAGTTTTTTTTTTTTTTAACTGAAAACTAATTTTTTTTTTCACTCCTCCTCATCCCTTTTAGCTGTGTTAAATCTCCTGTAAGAAGCCATGTAGACTGTATATTGCAGATGGGGAGAAATTGTGGTTTTCCCTAGCATAGAAATATTTTTGTACTTTGCTTCCAGGACCTTCTCTTTCCATTAACAGTTGCAATTTAAGTGACCACACAAAATTTAAATGCCTTTAGACAAAAACATTAAGTTAATTAATGCCTTTAGACAAAAATTTGACTGAATTTTTCAGTCTTCCTCTTTAGTCAAAATGTATAGTTAAGAGCAGATTATCCTGAAAGTTATTTGCTTATTTTTCTGTTACATAGTTACCTTTCATTTGTTCACCAAAATGAAGCATATTTGCCACTTTACTGCCTATACATGGCCTTTGATAAATCCTACTGCAGAGTCTCTCCATTCACTACCTAAAAGAATTGGTAGCCATATGCAAATTGAAGCTTTGCAAATAATTTTTTAAGTAAAAAATAACTCGGCATAATTCCAACTATTTGAATGCTGCTCCAACCCCCTGGGTGGTCTACTTACCTCCTCTTTTCCTTAAGCATTCTGGATGGCATTAACCTTTAAGAAACAGTAGTAAATAAGTCTTTAACAATATCATTGTTATAGAGATTTAAAATAATTTTGGTATCTCGTCAGTTCTAGTTTCCTTTGAGTGGCCTTTAACATCCTCCATTACCCATTCCCACTATACCAGATTTATTTCCAGCAATTCTTCCTAGTGCATTATCTGTTTCTGTTAGTTTTAATTTCTGAAGTCCCTTTGGCATTGCATTCATCATATTCATTCTCTTTCTGTGTGCTTCAGATTTGTTACCTAATTGTTCTATAATGATGAATGACATAAAGTCAAAGAGATCTTAAAAGACCATCAAATTTATTCCCTCCATTTATAAATGAGGAAGATAAAGCCTAAAATGTTAATTAGTGCAGACTGTTACACAGACTTTGAGTAAAGTTCCAAGCCCTTCCATGGTTTCTTTCTTGTCCACATTCCTACTTAACCTGCTTACAAGATTCTGAAAGATTTGTCTTAATATTTTTATTATTCCTATTCTGGGAGAATTTAAGAATAAATAATGTATTTAGGCTTTTATTGTACTTCTCGGCACTGTGCAAACTTAGGCACCAATGGTGCAGAGATAAAGAAAGCAGACTGAACTCCCTGCCTTCACGGGATTATTCAGTACAGATGACATCAGACTTTTCCTGTAAAGAGCAAGAGAATAAATATTTTAGGCTTTGCAGATGTTAAGTTCTCTTGAAACTACATAGGTCTGCTGTTGGTGTGTAAGGGGTCCTAGATACTATGTAAATGAATGGATATGACTGTGTTCAGTAACATATTATCCACGGAAATAGATCGCCAGCCCACAGGCCTTAGTTTGCTGACCTTTATTCTAGTGACTCAGTAGCACTGCATAGTTCGTAAAACACTTTGCTACACATATCCTATACAGCAGCCCAGTACATACGTCATGTATGATTACATGCATTTTATAACTAAAGACACTAAACCTGAGGGAGAGAAGTATTTAGTTCAGCTCTAACCTCAACCCAGTGTCACTTACCACAAACATCATCCCATGCTGTTGAGCTCAAAAATTACTTAGGGAAGATGTAAACTCACCTCTGACGATATATGGGCAGATGAAGCTAGCAGATAAGCCCAGGAACTATGCCAGCTTATTATAGCTCAGCTCTAACAGAAGAAAGTAACAGGAAGTTTCAGGGAGATATTTCACTTTTAGGTCCTAGTTTGTCTTTCAGATATTGCCATAGTCATAACATAATCTTGGTAAGCTTTACAGTTCCAATCTGTGTTCAGAAATTCTTCTGTACTCCTTGTGATTGACATCATCCCACTTCGTTTACAGCCTTTCTGATTTTAGTTGGGCTGCTCTGATCATTTGCCTCCAGTTTCTAAAGTTTTAAAACTGCCTGTAGGTCTGTAACATTTACTAGTGTAAAGCCCTCACACGTCGTTTTCCTACAGACATTTAACCAAAAGGAGCTTTCCATTTGGGAAAATTAGGGTATACTTGTTAATAAAGCCTTGTAAATTTAACCTCAGTTTTAATTTTCAGTTGTTTTTAATTTAAGAAAATAATTATTGTTTCCCTCAATTTTAAGGGATTACATGGATCGTCTTCTAGATGAAAGTGAAAGTGCTGCTTCTAGTCGAGCACCATCTCCTCCCCCAACTGCCTCAAACAGTAGCAACAGCCAGTCTGAGAAAGAAGATGGCACTATAGGCAATAGTAATCAGAATGGTAAGCAAGCAGAGAAACACTTGTATTTCTTCATAATGATGGGCACTTTTCCTTCAATAGCCTGGGAAATTCTGTTTCCGTGTCTATTCAACCCCCAAAGCAGACCTAAAGTAATACCAGATGAAACAGAATATCAGGGTGCATATATACTAACACAGAGAAAATGTACAAGTTAATTGGAAAGAATTCCCATTGATATCACTAAAAAGTACATTTAATAAAGTATAACATCAACAATGACCATTTCTTTTAAAAAATAGCATCTATTTTCTTATCAGGTTGGAATGTCTAGATGTAAGTATTCTTATTTGTTAAGTCTTAGAACTCCAGCCGTTTCACATCAGAAGTACACAGATACTTGATGAAATACTTTGAGTGCTTATAACAGTTTAGCAGGAAACCTCTTTAAGCATATAAATGGAAAAAAGGTAACAAGGGCACCTTTTAAATATTTTCTCCGTGATAGCATAATAACCTAGAAAGATAAGAAACGATAAAACAGATGTGTCAGTCTGTGCATTCATATTATACAAAAACATTCATCTTTATGCCCATGAAAAAGAAGCAAAGAAACACATATTTGAGGTTCAGATAGGTTCTTGCTTAAAATATAGAGTGGACCGAGGATCAGTAAGGCCTGGTCAGAGAATTTTCTTGATTTCTACTTTAATTAAAATAGTCTTAAGTAAGACCATCTCTAAGCAGAAAGTAATAAATCTTCTCTGATCCTCTTTAATAGGAAACTGGTAAATTAGAGATAAGCTCTGCCCACCTGCATTCTGATGTAATAGCTTTAGGGGAGGGCCAGTGGAGAGCTAATCCCTTCTCCCTCACAGAAACTAGAAGAGGAACATTGAACAATTTGACCTTTTTTCTGATCTTTGCTCTCACACTGGCATTTAATATACTGTGGTGAATATATTTTTTCATTTAATGATCCCTTTCCATTCCCTCATTACTTCCCCTCTAAGAACAAGCCAAACAAATATTAGGGCCCAGCAGCCATTTCCTGATTCAAGAACATTCAGGTTCACTGACATGATTTCTAATGCCAGTCACAACCATCCTAAAGGTGAATAAGCAGCTGAGATTGGGACTAGGGTGGAAGCTTGGGGAGGCAGATGGTTGGTAGTACAGTCAACCCTCTGTATCTGCAGGTTCCACATCTGCAGATTCAAAATACTTAAGGAATCATCTCTAGAGTATTTATAATACTTAATAAAATGTAAACACTAGTTAAGAAATTGCCAGCACAAAGTAAATTCAAGTTTTTGCCTTTTGAAACTTTCGGGGACTTCTTTTAAAGTGTTTTGATAGGCAGTTGATTGAATCCTTTTAACCATTTGATAACATGCAGTTAGCCTAGGAAGAGTGTTTATAAGTTACTTACACATTACTCTGCCCAGAAGCCATTCACATGTGATACAATTAAGATTTCTAGGCTTTTCAAGGAAACGAAGAGCTTTCCAACCCAACTGTCTTTTTTCTTAAGGGGCTTTAATTAGTGTCTTGAAATCTAATAGTGATTTTTGACCTAATGATTGTTTAACCTAGCTTCTTGTGCTTACTATGGCAAAGTCACTGCTTTTATATCATATGGTACATAATCTCATAAGCAGTCATGGTTTGAGTGCATTTTTGAGTTGAGAAAATAGAATACTTTTTCTTTGACCAAAATGTATATTTGAGGCTCATTCTTATGTTTTCAGATAATTTTCATTTTCTCCAATAGCACATTCTGTATTTTACATTAAGCATTCACAAAATTTGTCTTCCAATCTATTAGGAAGGAATTTGTGTTTGCCTTTAGCATTTTCAAGTGTATGCTTGTATAGTGCAGGGATTAATTTAATATTATGACAGATTAATGTTAAGAATGAAAAAGTCATGTCATCTTGCTTTTATATGGCAGTTAGAAAACTCAAGCTGCTATAGAAAGAATATAATTTTTTCATTGTTTTAGAAAGTTACAAACTGCTAACCCTAAATAATTTATGAATATCTTTGCTTTAATTCAGCTTATTTAGACTGCTGGTGGATCCATTGCTTATTTGTTGCCATATAATACCAGCATGCTATTAATACATACCAAATCCTATTCTTAATTTTTTACATTTATTAGCTTAATCTTCACAGCAACCCTATAAATCTGTTATTATCCTCATTGTATGTGTGTGATCAGACTGAGGTACAAGAGAGTGTAAATAATTTGAGGTCACACAGCTACTAAAGTAAATAGAGCCAGAATTCAGGCTATATATACACACATGTGTCACACACACACGTATTGGATACCTCACTTCCCTGATAAAAAAGTTATTTTACAGCTGTTTATAGCACTTTATAATAATTTATGAATTTGCTTTATAATATTAGCAGTTCCTTTCATGTCTCTTCCAACCTAGGGGTGTCATCTAACGGACCAGGTGAAACATTGAACAAAGAAGAAGTGAAAGTTGAAGGATTACATGTTAATGGACCAACAGGTGGAAGTAAGAAACCACTTCACACAGATATGGATACCAATGGTTATGAAACCGATAACCAAACCACTGACCCAAAAATCACCCATATGACTGCAAGAAATGAAAACGATTTTGATGAGAAAAGTGAGAGACCTGCCAAAAGGCGAAGGGTAAACAGCAATGGCAAAGAAAGTCCAGGTGGTTCTGAGCTTTTCCAAGACACAGTCTCACATGGGAAATTTGAAGAACTTGAGAACACAGATGACTAAACTTTCTCTGGAGTACATTCTGGTGTGACTAAAATTTTCAGGGTTGATGGGTTACCTTCAAAAGTTGATTTCCTTGAAGCAGTTGGTTAAAATTTGAATTGAGTCCTAACTTTAGTAAATAAGTTTTCATAATTCTGCTTTGCAGATTTTTTACTTTAAAATTGTAAAAGCCCTTTTAAGGAAATAACAAATAGTTTAGTAAATTTGAATGAACTACAGATATATCTGTACCTTCTTATTTGATGTATTAATCGTAAAATTTCACTACAAGGTACTTTTTGCTTAGTTTGATGGCAGAGAAGGAAAAAACAAGTTCATTTCTGATTAATAACCAATTTTTCTGAGTTTCTTGAAATATCTTTTATAACAGATATTTTTCTCTCCATACAAATTGAGTATCATTATTAAGGAAACCCTTATGAATCCTGAAAGTTATGCTAGCATGATTTTTTTTATATATAGAAGTTTAAAAATAAACCAAGTCAGGTTTGTATATGTAAAATTGTTGACATCAATGATGTCTTTCCATATTCTTATCTGGGCTTAAGAAATACATTCTGTATTTTTCCAGATTCTTTGTAGCCTTTGAAAGATTTTTACAGTACATATGTCTTGACTGAGCTGTCCTTTCTTAACACAAAAGCTTGTATAATTTTCTTAACTTGTACAGTTGGTAAACTTTTATGAGAGGAATTGATATTCTGAGTCTGTCAGCTTTCATTTTATTTTGCTAAGGTTTTTCTAATGAATTTTTAAGTGTTTGTGTAGTAACTGAGTCATGTTTCTTATCCACGTGGTTAAAGCATTCATAAAGGATTGTGAACATTTGTTTTTTCAAGTTTTACTTAAGGACAAATAGTTTGAGAACTGAAATTAAGCATGATACTTAGATCACATAGTTTGTTTTGCATTTGCTATAATTTTCAAAATTATTTTTGAAGCAAAACAGAAGTTTAATGTTGACTTCAAGTGCTTAAATGTATCATGCTGACCAGAATCCCATTCAGTTATTTTTATATGCTTTATAAAATTTCCCATTTTTGCATTAAATAAACAAGGGAAAAGGTCAAGTGACACTTAGATATTGGCACACACAAGGAGTTGGCAGGCAACAATATTTTATGAGGAAAAAGTGATAAACTTACCTGGTGATAATAGATCACCAGATAATTAGATTTCCAATTACAGTCGAGCTTTTCATATTTGATAGTGCATTTCCAAAGTGAAAATAAGCTATTAAGTAACCATTGCTCTGTGTAATTACAAATAGGACCATCCATTCACAAAGAGTCAGAGACAACTTGAGCAACTGAACTGAACTGAACTGATTTGCATCACCTTGCAAGAGTGCCATTTTATTTTTAGTGCAAAATTCTTATTTTAAAAAATGTAGTTTTATACAGCTGATAGACCAACCTATATCCAAACTTTTATAAAAGATTATTAACTACCCTTCTCACACAGACATACCCTCAGATACTTCTAGCAGTTCATTTTCAGCCATCAAAGAGCCAGAGTCTTTTTAGAATATATCTTCTGTGGTCTTGTTTTTAATGGCTCAACTGTCTGATGCAATTGAGTAGAGGTTTGCACTGAGAAATTATGGTTTAGGCCTTATTCTCCATGAAGTATTACTATTAACCTATGTTCAGACTGCTTCCCTCCACCAATGTGAACAACTTTTTTTCCCCAAACAGTGTTAAAAGCCACTTTACAACACTTGACTTTACATGATGTAGCTTCACTGTTGTTACATATGGATCCAAGTAAATCAAAGTTTTGGGTGAATGTGGTGAGAAGCGTGCGCTCTTTGTTGTTTTGTTTTACCTAGAACATTAATTTATCCAGAATGGCAGCTTTAGCAGATGTCACAATCCATTTTCTAAATCAAATTTTATTATATGAATCCAAAGTATTCTAGTTCTTCAAAGATGGTCTATAGAAATAGTGACGATGTACTTTTTTTAAGTTGTTGCAATATTAGAGATGCCATTTTCACCTTTTTTTAAAAGATGCATTTTGTTTGCAGGTTTGTGAAGTTCTTGCAAACTGATATTACAGGAACATTTTAAATAAATTCTCAGGCATGTTTGCAAATACGGCACATGTATACATGTTAGGAAATTTTACTTTTCTTAATATTTTTAAAGTCTGCCTAATGAAAAACATTCCACTATTATAATACATAATGCTCAGCTTTTCATGGAGAAATATTTAATTGTATTTTATGTTTATACAGGTATTTCACACAGTACGTTCTTTGTAATGCAGCCACTATAACTTGATAAGTCATTGCACTACTTTAAAAAATTTTAGTAATATCATGAATTTAATTTGCTTAAGATTTAGTACATTTCATAACTCTTGACAAACTGCATTGGGAAAAGAAGCCTTCGTTAATTAATAGTTACTTAGTCTCCCTCACCCCATACCTACCCCCCAGCAAAGCACTATCTTCATTTGGAATGGTATTCTGTTTTATGATGTGTTTTCAAATAGAGTTCAAAATTTGCAACTCAGTTCAACAAAACAAATCTGTTGAGCTTTAAAACGTATTTGAAATAATATTTAAATAGGCATTTAAAATTATGGATTAATGTTTTTAAATTTATGCATAATAATTTTGCACTGTAAAATAATTCCCTTCCCTGGTTCCCTGTCTGCCATTCTGAATTATGCTTATTAAAATATTTTTTTAAACACATTTGCCTACATAATGCTTTGTGAATGATTTTTAGTAGATTGAGTAGGTGTTAATTACAGATTTTAAGTTTGAATGATGCACAGTTTACAGTGTGAATGTATACAATTTCTGTTCTTTCAGATCCTAGACAAGGGTGTGAAAGAGTGTTTCAGTGGCTCCCGATCCCTTCTACCCCATGGGTAAATAGACAGATGATGTATTTTTGTTTTTTTTGTCCTCCAGAGAGATCCTTAGATCTGTGTACCTCTATTCACCTGTTTCTCGTTCTCTGAACTACTTAATTAAAAACATTTTGTTTCCTTCTTTTACAGTGCAGTTTATATCACATACAGTTTTGCAAAAAAATTTCACTTTACTCTCAACAGAAAATCAAGAGTGGGCATTTTGAAGAGGGGGGGGGCTGAAGAATTTTCCAAGCAAGATGTGTGCTGATGACCCTAGGGGTGTGTAACCAGCTCTCCATCACTGCTAAATACCAAATCAGAAATAAAGGTTTTTCTAACTATAATCCTTATTTATGCAAAGTGCCAGTGAGGAAAACCATATAAATCTCTCCCTAAAAATGCCCTTCCTATGTCATATAACTTTACTGATTATTTAAACTTTTCTCATAAAATCAACTCTGCTGTTTAATAATCAGGTTTATCCTTTGCAAAATCTTATCTGCCCCATGTTTTGGACTGATTTTATGTTTTTAAATATTTGTACTAATCTCTGTCTTCTAATACCAGTTATCCATAACCTTATTTCTATTTTACCTTTAGCATTGTGCTGGCATCTTTGACATCTGACTTCTGTGTTTTTCCTTTACCAAACATGATCAGTTTTTATCTTGTTTTTATACTAGCTCCTGTGACTTTTTTAGAATATATAATATACAGTTGACCCTTGAACTACACAGGTTTGAATTGCATGGGTCCATTTACATGCAGATTTTTTTCAGCAGAAAATACCACATGATCCATGTTTGGTTGAATCTGTGGGTGTGAGACATTGGATGACAAGAAGAATACTATACAGAGGGCAGACCGTAAATTACACACAGAGTTGCAACTGGGTGGAGGGTCAACACCCCAGCCTCTGTGTTGTACAAAAGTCAACTGTACTTAAAGTGTCATTTTGCTTGTTCTAAGAAGTGAACTTGAATGTGCATTTAAAGTTTACTTATTTTGTGAAGAACATTGAGAAATTGCCATATAAACTAGGGTTGAACTTCTAATTCTCCTTTGTCCAAATTAATGGTAAAACCTTCACATTCAAAAGTCAATGGTGACAAGTTCTCATCGTTTCCATATGCAATATTCAGCAAACATTTGGGCCTATACTTGTGCCAGCTACTGTGCTTAACTTACGGCTTCAGAGATGTAGCATGTTCTCAAGGCTAGGTGAGTGCGACAGTGGAAGTTCATGCTGAGTCCAAGGAGAGCACAAGAAAAGGAAGAGTAGGCATGAGCTTGGGAATAAAGAGCTAATGACTGTTTGCCCATAATTCTAGCTAAGTAAGATTTTCCTTGAACTTACTGTATTTGTTAGAGATTAGGCAACTATAAGAGGAACTAAACAGTCTCTTGAGGGTGAATAAAGAGAGTGAGAAAGCTGCCTTAAAACTCAGCATTCAGAAAACTAAAATCATGGCATCCAGTCCCATCACTTCATAGCAAATAAGGGGAAAAGTGGGAACAGTGATAGATTTTCTTTTCTTGGGCTACAAAATCACTGCAGATGGTGACTGCAGCCATGAAATTAAAAAACACTTGCTCCTTGGAAGAAAAGCTATGATAAGCCTAGACAGTGTATTAAAAAGCAGAGATGTCACTTCACTGACAAAGGTCCATATCGTCAAAGCTATAGTTTTTCCAGTAGTCATGTATGGATGTGAAAGTTGGTTCATAAAGAAGGCTGAGCGCCAAAAGAATTGATGCCTTCAAATTGTAGTGCTGGAGAAGACTTGAGACTCGGACTGCAAGGAGATCAAACCAGTCCATCCTAAATGGGAATCCTGACTATTCAGGATATGGGAAAATGGGAAACCCTGACTAGTCACTGGAAGGACTGATGCTGAAACTGAAGTGTCAATACTTTGGCCACGTGATGCAAAGAGCCAACTCATTGGAAAGGACCCAGATGCTGCAAAGATTGAAGGTAAGGAGAAGGGCAGCAGAGAATGAGACGGTTGGATAGCATCACTGACTCACTGAACATGAATTTGAGCAAATTCTGGGAGATAGTGAAGGCATGGGGAGCCTGATACACTGCAGTCCATGGGGTCACAAAGAGCTGAACATGACTTAGCTACTGAACAACAACAAGCAACGTACGTGTGTGAGTCCCATAAGAAGGCTCTTGCTACCATTTCCTGCAGGGCTGATTATAACAGCTGTGGCTTATTCAGGACTCACCCTGTGTTGTCATTCACTTTCTAGGGAGCACTGCTATAAGGTCAGGAGACTCGATCTGAAGTTTGAGAGAGGTGAAGGCTAATGCACATTTGGTCTCATTAAAATTCTACTTTTTGGTATTATCACTAACACTTATGGTTGACTGTAGAGTTGGCTGAACATGTCTTTCTGCACACCAACTAGAAAGTGTTTTATAGAGTGAGTTCAGTAAGTTTTAAATGGTCTTCCTCCTTTACTCTGAAAGTTGAATTAAGTGTATAAAAAGCTTACGCGTCTTAAAGAGAAAAAGAGATATGGACCTTGAATTGGGGTAGTTTCTTTCAGAACTGAAAGAGATCAAGCAGAGAATGGCATCAGAGCCGCGTCAAACTCCTGACCAGGAAATCTAGGTTTAGGGAGAGAACTTGCCCTTCGTCTACTCCTGTCCCTAGGCTACTTAGCTGAGTGAACGTGAGAGACCAGTTCCAGCTACAAGCTAAAGAGGTGCCGGTCATCCTGAGTGTGACTGCTCCACTAATACCCTCTGAACACATAGCTGTAGACAGTGGAAGTTTTGGTTGGCTGGTGGTTCTGAGCTTTCAAACACCCTGAATTACCTGCTTCATTAACTGCTTTGCCTGTGGCTTCGTCACTGTATTGCTGTTTGCATCTGCCTCCGCTGTTGAGTGGGCAGGCATCTGCATTGTAAAACACTCTAAAGACAATTGGGTTGTGTCCACAAATTTCATAAGTGGCCAATGTTAATACTGAGCCTAAAAGGGCGAAACGACTCACTTAGGTGTCTTCCCTGCCACACTCCTGTGTCACATCTTTAAGTGAAAAGAGGATGTTCCTGGTTTTGTTAAAGGGATATGTTTCATGTAGATATTTGGTTAGGAAAATCAGTGAAGGTCATATGCCAAAAATAATAGTTATTTCTAAATGGGATTATGGTAGTCTTAAAAACAAGTCTTCGGTGTAGCCCTTGTCACAGGTGCCATTTTGATTTTGTAGGGTTATCCCCTCCTGATCACAAGTCTCATGAAAGAGGGCCATGTCTGGTTTCTTCACCATATACCCAAATCCAACCACAGTGCTTCTTGCCTTACAGATAAATTTATTTGCTTACTGGGCACATTATACTGCTTTTCCAATTGCTTATAATAACCACTTTTCCCATATGCTTTTAAAAGGGCCAGGCTCAACCGACCAGACTCTTGGGAGATTTCCCCACTCCATTTCCATGTACCTTTGGGGATAAATCCTAAATTGTACTTCGTATCAACCTCTTCCCCCCTGCCCGCCGCCTTTCTTCATTTGTGAAGGTGCATTTTCATTCGGACACTCCCATCAGTTAATGCCATTGCTGGTAAAGACACTACCACTTTCCTTGGGGCTTTGTTTCAGCTCTGACTGCAAGAATTTTGCAACTTTTATTTCCTCAAAAAAGTTTCTAGTTAAAATTATGAAAACAGCATCTCCCATTGCTTTTGTTAACTCTATACGTAATCATAAGGGGTTTCCAGGTGGTGCTAGTGGTAAGGAGGCCTCTTGCCAATGTAAGAGACACCGGAGATGTGGGTTTGATCCCTGGGTCAGGAAGATCCCCTAGAGGAGGTCATGGCAACCCACTCCAGGCTTCTTGCCTGAAGAATCCTGTGGACAGAGGAGCCTGGCACACTACAGTCCATAGCATTGCAAAGAGTTGGACACGACTGAAGCAAATTAGCAGACATACCTCAATGTTCTCCCTCTCCCTAAAGTCTGTTGATGAGGGGTGGGGGTGGGAAAAAGGATACGGGCGCTACATGGGTGAGTAGAAGAAACATTCAACATGAATGTCAGTGGTTACATGGCTAGCCTGCAATCACCGTCTGGGCTCCACAGAGAACCCAAGTCAATATTTGTGGCTTGACTACTAGCAATATCACAGCCCTTTTTATGCTCTTTAGTTGAATTTTAGATTATCCTGTTGAAAAGTCAACTTATTAGAGTTAAAACAATGTTTCTGAAGCAGGGTCAGTTTATATCCGTTACTGACTCAATGGGCATGAGTTTGAGCAAACTCGGAGATAGTGGAAGACAGGAAGCTGGTGTGCTGCAGTCCATTGGGTCAGAGAATCAGAAAAGATTTAGCAACTGAACAAAGCATTTACAAGGTATATCCCATAGGCCAACGGTGAAAGCAATGAACTTAACCTGATGGCTTGGAGCCTCATTAATATTTTTAATCAGTGCTTCTAAATATTCATTTTCGGGACAAATAGCTGAAAGCCTCACAGTGCCTGGCCTTGTTATTTCCTTACTTCAGTTTATATACCTCATACTGTACCTCATTTCCACCAAGAGATAAGTCTAGAATATGCACAGTTGACCATTAACACAGATTTCAACTGTGGGTCCTCTTCTATGAGGATATCTTTTTCCAATAGAGTATTTGTATTTTCATTTTGCAGATCCTTAAGTGTGGAGAAAAATTTGTGTTTGATTAGAGATCACAATACATGGAATCAAAAGAACTAGGGTTTGAGTAGTGATTGTATCCAAACTGGCTCAGCTTCCTGCCTTTGGGTGAATCATTTACTGATTCCTTTCTTTTTGAGGCAGACATAGCAGCACTCAGGTTTTCAACTGTTTCAGGGTTGGGGTAAGCATCTCTAATAGCTCCATTATTCAAAGGTCAACTGTGGTTAGAATCTTCCTGTTCAAACAGCATTTTTTACACCATGCCACCTCTTTGCATGCTACTCATCCAAATCCAGCCATATTTCAAGATTTCTCCTCCTGATTTTGCCATTACTTTGTAATCTTAAAGCTTCCCTGGTAGCTCAGACAGTAAAGAGTACCTGCAATGAGAGAGACCCAGGTTCAATCCCTGGGTCGGGAAGATTCCCTGGAGGAGGAAATGGCAATCCACTCCAGTATTCTTATTTGGAGAATACCATGGACAGAGGAGCCTGGCGGGCTATAGTCCATGGGGTCACAAAGAGTCAGACACGACTGAGTGACTTCACTCACTCATAATCTTATGCTAAAGAAAACACTAAAACTGCCCATCTGTAAAGCACAATACTCACAGTGATATCACAGAGATTATAAAATCACACATGGGGAATGTTTATCCCCAGAAACTACTAGATTCTCAGTAGTTGCACAGGTTTATAGTCCCTTATCCAAAATCCCTGTAGCCCTAATTTTTCAGATTTTAGGGAGGAAATATGTATATTTTTTAAAAGATCAATAGCAGAGCATAGAGCACTTAATGTCCACAATAAAATGTGTTCATAGCTTCCCTGTGGCTCAGTGGTAAAGAATCTGCCTGCCAATGCAGAAGACATGGGTTCAGTCCCTGATCTGGGAAGATCTCACATGCCACGGAGCAACAGAGCCTGTGTGCCACAACTACAGAGCCTGTGCTCTAGAGCCCGGGAACCGCAACTACTGAGCCCACATGCCACCACTACTGGAGCCTGCATGTCCCGAAGTGACTAGAGAAGCCACTGCAATGAGAAGTGAGCCTAGAGCCCAGGAACCGCAACTGCTGAGCCCGCGCACCGCAGCTACTGGAGCCTGCATGTCCTGAAGCCTGCGCTCTGCGACTGGAGAAGCCACTGCAATGAGAAGTCCGCACCGCAGCTAGAGCAGCAGTTTGCTGCAACTAGAGAAAGCCCACGCAGCACAGCCAAATAAAACAGGAAGCCAAAAGTAAACCGGCACGGTGTGCTTGGCTAGGTACAACAGCTCCAACAGAACGCTGTGCACTGGGCCTTCTGCAGAGCCACCAAAAAGCCCACAAATGAAGCGGCAGCTGCCTGAAGGAACCTGCCAGAGCCCAAAGGGTCGGCAATGATTTAGCAACTGGAACCTCCCACTCAATCCTCTCATTTTATGGAAGGGAACACGGAAGGCCTAAAATGGGGAAATGACAGGTCCAAAGTTCAACAGCCTTAGACTGAGCTTAGATAAGATCAGATCCCTCTCTTCTCTTCCTTCACAACACTTAATAGCTTATGTATTCTTGGCTAGGACCATGGGCTCAACCCTTAGCTTATCAGTCCCTCCAGCCAGAGGAGTGAAGTACTATCAGCCACCTTGCAGGCAACTCATAAGGTGGCAGCCCCTTTTGGATTTATTTGGCTAGGATGGTTGGAAGAGCCATTTGTTCAAAAGGAGCACGTGCTGGTCACAGATGAAGGGTCAGTAGGCGGCTGAAACAACACGGTTACAAGTAATACCACATACCATATTGAGTGGTTGCCATTACATGCACTGGGATAATATTCATAAATCAAAGTCACAACATTGTTTTCCCCAACCTACAAAATGGGAAACTAAGCCACCTTGAGAAGATGGAGGACCTTTCCAGTCATTTGGGTTTTGTCCACTTTCTATTTTTCCAAGTCAGATCTTTGCATTGCTTTCAGGAAAGAAGTGTGTTGTGAGGTAAAAAGCACATGTTGTTCACTAACATTTTCTCCTAGACTATTTCTCACAAGTCAGTTCTGAAAGAAGAAAGTCCCCAAATTGGTGGAGGGTGGAGGAGGCGGGGGCAGGGAATATGGTCCATAGGCTCTGGGAAAAACTGGAATGCAAGTTCATCGTCTGGCAAGACATCAGAGGAATGGCCACACAGGGACAGGACAGGCTGCACACAAGGCATCGGAACAGGAAGAGAAACTACCTCTGTGCCAAAGTTTGGAATCTGTGCTGCCACCTGCCTTCAAAGGACACCTTAGTCACTAAGGAGTGACCGTGAGGGGCTGAAGGTAACAAGGTGCCCCATCTATATTCCAGGCATCATACAACTCCCTCAAATCTTGTCTAACCTTACAGAAGGACTAAGATTGAATTTCCTGCTAAGTGGCAAGATGGGGACTCATCTAATCTGATTTAAAGGAATAGCCTGACACTCCCTCCACACTCAAACATTACACTGTAATGCAGCTCTGGGAACTCAGAGCAAAAGGTAGGCCTTACAGGAAGGCAAGTGTATATTCTGTAAAGCAAGAATTTCTCACAATTACCACCGTTCAACAATAGGAACTTCCTGTGCCTGTTTTTTCACCTCTAAAATAATAAGTTTAATAATATGATGCTTTAGAGAGTTAAAATGTATCAATATGTAAGGTGCCCACAAAAAATGCCTACCTAGCACATAGCAAATGCTCAGTAAATTTATTTTTACTGCAGATAGTGCAAGTACTCCATTTCATTGCTACACACCAAATTTACCTTTTTGGAAAACACTTGGAAACCTAAGATAAATACCTTAAAAATGTTCATGTTTGGTCTCCTGAAGCCAGATTTAGGTTTAAAAAAATAAACAACTCACCACAGTTTCACTTATAAACAAAAAATAGAAACAAATTTCATCATCACCTACTAATGTTACCTCCTAAAATAATGCAAATCCTGTTTCTCTTCCATGCTTTCACAGCCACGTTAGGACTCCAGTTTCTCACCAGGACCGTGCATCCTAGCTGAGGTACTTACCTGTACAATCCCCCCCTTCTTTGAACTTTCCCTGACAGCATCCTCATCTGACCAAAAGTAGCTCCTTGCTTTAGGCACACTGGCAGCCAGTGGGCCAAACCTGGCTGGCAGATCTGTTTTGTTTTCATTTAAATGCCTTTAAGCAGATAGATACCACAAGCCCTACCACTATTATAGTGTGGATTGCGTTTATTCAGATTCATAATTTTTACCCGCCTGGCCCCTATAAGATTTGAATTCATCAGTCTACAGTATACAGTCCAAATACTGCAGCTGGCATGATCTTCCTAAAATGAAGAAAAGGCCATGTTTCTGCCTTGCTGTGCTCAGTAAACGTAGCTACTAGCTGGATGTATTCAATTCAAGAAACACTGTGTCCCTGCAAACATATCCAGCACTGTTCTAGGTGCCAGGGACGTTACAGCAAACAAAACAGACCAACATCTCTGCCTTCATTGAGCTTAAATTTCATTAGAAGAGACAACTGCTGTGGAGGTGAAGCATGGAAAGAGGTCAGGGAGTGTGGTGGGGTACCACTTTAGACAGGCTGTCCAAAGAAGGCCCAGAGAGATGGCATGCGCTATAAAGACATGGGAGGAGGGTGGAATGCATTCCAGACAGAAACAGACACAATGGCCCTGGAATGTTAGTTGAATCCTAGTTGTCCCTTTAAGTACCAGCTCAAATGCTCTCCCAAGAGATTTTCTTACCATTCCCAGTTAGGATGGCATTCTTCCTCCCACAGCTTCTTACATACAGCTCGTATACTTTCATGATTCTGTTATCATTTGTAGATATTGTCCTCAAAAATATTCATTGAAAAAAAATAAGTTACCCAAAGGATAAGCAGACACGGTGGGGTACTCTGGTGAACTTTCCTGCTGCAGTCTCCTAACACAGGGAGGTTATCTGTAATTCTTTAAATAGGCTTTGGAATCAAAGCTCAGATTTAAGTTTATCTGAGGGACAAATCCCTCAGCCTTGCTTAAGGTACCATTTGTACAGCAACACTGTAACATGGAAACACATGATATTAAGTTTTAGCTCCATGAAAGCATATAGTAGGCAGAACATAAAGTAGTGCTGCTTTTCCTTCTTGTAAAACAAACGGTGGCTCAGATGGCAAGAATCTGACCACAATGCAGAAGACTGGGGTTTAATACCTGTGTGGGGAAGAGCCTCTGAAGAAGGGAATGGTTACCCACTTCAGTATTCTTGCCTGGAGAATTTCACGGACAGAGGAGCCTGGCGGACTACAGTCCACAGAGTCTCAAACTCAGACACAACTGAGTGACTTACAGTTTCCCTTTCTTCACTATCACATAGCCCCAATGGCAGCTGTTGCCACAAGAGGGCACCATCAGCACAGCTGAAAAGCATGGCTCGTTGCTTTGCCTTCTCAGATTGAACCAGCTACCAGCTTCACCAGCTTTAAATCCACAGTGTACGAACTCTGAATGAAGAATGCCACCAACAGACAGGCATATGGTGGTGATGAGATAGGTACCACCAAGTTTATTACAGGCAGACTAGGAAAAACAAGAATCTAGTTTGAGAACTTCCCTGGTTGTCCAGTGGTTAAGACTCCGCCTTGCAACAGAGGGGATGCACGTTTGACCCCTGGTCCGGGAACTAACACTGGGGGGTACAGTGGGGGGCATGGCAACTAAGCCCCAAGTACTGAAACTGCACACTCCAGAGCCTCGGACCCACAACTAGGGAGCTGTACACAACAAGATCCCACATGATGCAACTAAGACCCAACAGTTCAGTTCAATCCTGTCGCTCAGTCGTGTCCGACTCTTTGCGATCTCATGGACTGCAGCACACCAGGCCTCCCTGTCCATCACCAACTCCCAGAGCTCACTCAAACTCATGTCCATCGAGTCAGTGATGCCATCCAACCATCCCATCCTCTGTCATCCCCTTCCCCTACCGCCTTCAATCTTCCCCAGCATCAGGGTCTTTTCAAATGAGTCAGGTGTTCCCATCAGGTGGTCGAAGTATTGGAGCTTCAGCATTAGTACTTCCAATGAATATTCAGGACTGATTTCCTTCAGGATGGACTGGATGGATCTCCGTGCAGTCAAAGGGACTCTCAAGAGTCTTCTCCAACACCACAGTTCAAAAGCATCAATTCTTCTGTGCTCAGCTTCCTTTATAGTCCAACTCTCACATCCATACATGACTACTGGAAAAACCATAGCTTTGACCAGATGGACCTTTATTGGCAAAGTAATATTTCTGCTTTTTAATATGCTGTCTAGGTTGGTCATAACTTTTCTTCCAAGGAATAAGAGTCTTTTAATTTCATGGCTGCAATCACCATCTGCAGTGATTTTGGAGCCCCCCAAAATAAGTTTGTCACTGTTTCCATTGTCTCCCCATCTATTTGCCAAGAAGTGATGGGACCGGATGCCATGATCTTAGTTTTCTGAATGCTGAGTTTAAGCCAACATTTTCACTCTCCTCTTTCACTTTCATCAAGAGGCTCTATAGTTCTTTGCTTTCTGCCATAAGGGTGATGTCATCTGCCTATCTGAGGTTATTGATATTTCTCCTGGCAATCTTGATTCCAGCTTGTGCTTCATCCAGTTCAGCATTTCTCATGATGTACTCTGCATGTAAGTTAAATAAGCAGGGTGACAATATACAGCCTTGACGTACTCCTTTGGAGTATTTGGAATCAGTCTGTTGTTCTATGTCCAGTTCTAACTGATGCTTCTTGAATTAATTAACTAAAAGCAAAAAGAATCTTGTGTGGTGGTGAAGAGCAAAGACTGATCAGGATTGGAATATGGGTTCCACAACTCCAGTGCACAGCTGTACCTCCCTGAGCTTCATGTGTAAAAAGGTTGTGCCAGACCCCTGCTAGAGGCTGGGCGCTGGTCCCAGTGAGCTCAGTCTTACTGCACAGATGGATGGATGGACAGAAGAAGATGTCTGTCCCTTCTCTTCTGCAGGGAAGAAGCCCTGAAGGGCCCTGGTTTCCGCTTACCTGCTGTGGATACACAAAGGCCCCAATTCTGTGCTCTGCCTGTCTTGGCAGCACCTCTTCCATGCTGCTCCCCAATAACCGACAGCCCTGTGAGTGGAAGCTGAGCAAGATGATAAACCAGTAGAAGACAGGCTGCATAAAAGAGCACATAACTCACAAATTAGAAAGAAAAAACTCTCATAAGATATTAAAGGTTGATTACAACAAACATCTTAGGGACAGTCTCTCAAAGGTGGATATTCAAGCTGAAAAAAAAAATGGAATTGGAAGTAGAACCATATACAAAAGCTAACTAAAAATAGACCTAAGATGTAAAATTATACAACTCTTAAAAGAAAATATAGAGAAAAGTTTTCGTGACAAGGGACTTGGCAATTATCTCTTGGATATGACACCAAAAGAATAGTCAACCTAAGTAAAAATAGACAAATCGCACTACATCAAAATTTAAAGCTGTACATCAAAGGACACCAGTCAACAAGAATCAAAAGGCAACCTACAGAACGGGAGAAAACAGTTGCAGATAATTTGATAAGGGGTTAAAATTCATAATACTTTATAACTGCAGAATATCTCTACAATTCAAGAATCAAGAAACCCAACTTTAAAAAATGGACTGGAATAGACATTTCTCCAAAGAAAGTGTATTACGTGACCAACAAGCCTATGAAAAAATGCTCACTAGTTGTTAGAAAAATACAAATCACAATAAGATGATATCATCTCACACTAAGCAGGATGGCTACCAATAAAAGAAAATAACAAGTGTTGACAAGGATGTGAAATTGGAATCTTTGTGCACTACTGGTGGGAACGTAAAATGGTACAGCCACAATGGAAAACAGTACAGCCATTCCTCAAAAAATTTAAAATAGAATTATTATATGACCTAGCAATTCCAAAGAATAAAAAGCCTATTTGTACCACCACTCCTATAGATTTTGTGTCCCATCCCCTGCTCCCAATTCATCTGTTAAAACCCCAATCCCTGACAAGATAGTACTTGCAGATGTGGTCTTTGGTAGGTAACTAAATCATTAAGGTGGAGCCTCAAGATTAAGAGTCCTTTTAAGAAGAATCAAGACAGCTTGCTTCCTCTCTGCTCTCTCCCATGTGAGGCTTTGAGAAGACGGACATCTGCAAACCAGGAAGCAGGCTCTTAGCAGCTGCCACATCTGCTGGCATTTTGATCTTGGACATCCCAGCCTCAGAACTGTGAGAAATCAATGTTTGTTATTTGCCATCTATGGCCATTTGTTAGAGCAACTCAAAGTGACAGCTTGGCATGTTTAGCAATTCTTATTCACAATAGCCACATGCTGGAAGAAACCAGTGTCCAGCAGCGGATGGACGGATATACAAAAGCTAGCATATACATCGGAGAAGGCGATGGCACCCCACTCCAGCACTCTTGCCTGGAAGATCCCATGGATGGAGGAGCCTGGTAGGCTGCAGTCCATGGGGTCGCGAAGAGTCAGGCACGACTGAGCGACTTCACTTTGACTTTTCACTTTCATGCATTGGAGAAGGAAATGGCAACCCACTCCAGTGTTCTTGCCTGGAGAATCCCAAGGATGGGGAAGCCTGGTGGGCTGCCGTCTGTGGGGTCGCAAAGTCGGACACGACTGAAGCGACTTAGCAGCAGCAGCAGCAGCGGCATATACATACAATGGAAAATCATTCAGCCTTGGAAATTCTGACACGTGCTATGACACAGATGACCCTCAAGGACATTATGTTAAGTGAAATAAGACAGTCACAGAATGACAGATACTGTACGATTTTACTTATAGGAGTTATCCAGAGAGGCACAAAGTAGAACGGTAATTGCTGGGGTCTAGGGGGCACTGGGAAATGAGCTTTGTAATAGTTACGGACTATAGTTTTACAAGATGGAAAAGGTTCTGGAGCCTGGATGCAGAACAGTGTGAATATACAGTATTACTCCTGAACTGGACACTTCAAAAGCATTAAGACAGTAAATTTTACATTATGCATTTAACCACAGTTATTTTTTAATGCCTTAATGTACGTCTACCTGTTTTTGCCAGTACCAAGAAACGCTTCTTGAATAGCATGTTTTATTTGGGAGTTAATTCCTAATAAGGGCTTCCCTGGTGGCTCAGAGGTTAAAGCGTCTGCCTGCAATGAAGGAGACCTGGGTTCGATCCCTGGGTCAGGAAGATCCCCTGGAGAAGGAAATGGCAACCCACTCCAGTATCCTTGCCTGGAGAATCCCATGGACGGAGGAGCCTGGTGGGCTACAGTCCACGGGGTCGCAAAGGGTCGGACGTGACTCAGTGACTTCACTTTCACTTTCCTAATAAAGTTATTCAGAGTCTTAAGCACCTGATTAAGGAGATGAAATGTTTTAAAGGCAATTTTTATATGCATTTCTTTCCTTTCAGTTTACCACTACACCAAAGACACTGAATGTTGAGTCATATGTGCTATTCATGCAAAGTACTGAATGGCTGTAAAGGAAAAACTGCTCCCAGGCTATCTTCTCTGCGCTGTACTCACATTTCTGGTTACCAAATGTGTGTTTTTGCCCTGTACCAAGCCAATCTGCTATATGGGCTACATGAGCAACAATTCCATTCTGATACTGAACTTGTGGTTAGTATCAGATCCCGCAGCAAAAGGCTGAGTCCCACAGGACTGTTCCTTCAACCCATTTCCAATACAAATCACAAATCCAGATTGACACCTGTGCTTCTGGCCAAAGAGCTATAAATCACACTCTTCTCAGGTTCGATTAATTTGTGGGAGTAGCTCACAGAACTCAGGAAAAGAGTTTACTTATTAAACTACTGGTTTATTACAAAAATACATGGCTCAGGAATAACAGATGGAAGAGCTGCAGAGGGCAAGGAGTGTGGGGCACATGCAGTACTCGCAGTGTCCCGGGAGCACCATCCTCCAACACCTAAGCACGTTCGGTAACGTGGAAGCTGTCCAGATCTCACAGCTCATGGACTTTGATGTAGGCTTCATTATGCTGACATGATTGACTAAATCAATGGCCGCAGATTTAACCTTCAGCTCCTCTCCCCTCTTCTCTTCACTTGGAGAGAGCAGATGTATACAGGCTGAAAGTTCCAATATAAATCTCTCAGTTGGTTCCCCTGGCAACCAGCTCCCAGACTTAGGGAGTTTCCCAAAGCCATCTCATTAACATAACCTTAGGAATGGCTGAAAGATGCTAACAAAAGACACCCTTTTCACCTTTATGGTTCTGGAGCTATTTCATGAACTGGAAACAAAACTACATACTCTAATAAAAGATTTTCCTGTAGCTCTTATATAGAAAATTACATAGGTTTTAGGGGCAGTGTGCCAGGAATAAGGACAAAGACCAAATAAACATAATTCTTATTACAAATCATAATATCACATTGGCAAAGAGTATTTTCTCTATTGTGTCTCAGTCAACTAATTGGGATGCCATCCTCTTAAATTGAGGCAGACTTACAGCTCTTGACTGTCTCTGCAGGTACTTAGAAAGAAATTTTAATACATGGGTTGAAGAAAAAGTATTTATTTGACACCTTTACAAAAATATTTAGGCACATAATTTTCATATTTATGTCACCTGATTTACATATCTCAATCCTCAGTACCTTTTAAAAACACTAAAATGGTCATTTGGTAAATAGAATCTATATTGAAAAAATACTGTGACAGACCAACATTTGTAGACAAAAATCAGTTGATTATCAGCATGAGAAAGAAATGTTTATGAACAAAATAATCTCTAAAAACATCTTTGTGAGACAAAAAACAAAAAAATCTAACCAGTAGATTTCTTTTTAAAAGTATTTTCAAAAAAGAAAGCTTAAAAAAAAACTCATCATAGAATATCTCCTCATACCATGATGAAGTGTCATCCTAACAGTAAGGACTAGAAGGTAGGCTTAGAAAATGAGGATAGTGCCAGAGGTTCACAAATACCAACAACTGACAAAAGCCTGGACACAGAGGCACCATGAAGCTAACGCATTTAATTCGAAGATGAGAAGAAAGAATGTCCAACCTACACAGGAGCTACCTTAAGGTACGGTAAAACTGGGGAAGTTTTAACAGAATCACCATTCTGAAGTGTAATTATATTTCTCTGAGATAGATACTATTTTTTTTTAATTTACCAAAATATGAGAGTCATTTTTTTAAAGAATAGAATCTTTTTAAAAGGTAGAATCACCTGCATCATACAATAGCCCAACTATATCCACTAGATATTTTAACAAGTTGACCATGAGCAGAAACTCTTCTTTAACCATTCTAGAAGCAACCAAATTATAGGGGCACATTCAAAATGAAATATATTGCCCAGGCCTCTAGCATTTAAGGAGCACAAATTAAGACTCTTAATCTTTGCTTACAGCCTAACCCTGAAATGACAGTAACGTTTGTTGAGTGCCTAATATGCACGAGGCATTGTGCTGAGGAGTTTGCATCCCTTATCTTATTTATTTTGAAGATTATTATTTTTCCCTCAGGGAGAGAAAAATCAATCACAGCCTTGTTCATAGGGAGGAACCAGTAGTACACAGCTATGGGGAAGCAAGAATACGTGCGAGAGAGAGCAGAGGGACCCGGGCAGTCACAGAATTTGAATGGTCTGGCTCTCGTCTCAGAGCTAGAGGACTAGTACAAGTTATAAATCCTCTTCAAGAAGTGTGTCAGTCAACTCTATGGGTGGGACACCCCTAATCACCAGTGCTGGCAACTGTGCAGGCAGCTTCTACTCATAAATCGCTGACTCCTTTCATCTGCTTCTTTCTCTCAATCGGGATCTGGCTAAAGAATCATACATTCCTTGAGAATGAGAACCACGTCCTCTTCACCTCAGCTGCCACAGAGCTTCGCATAATGCCTGGCATAAAACAGTCAATCTCTGCTCAGTGAAAGGTGCCACAACAACCAAAATAAAGGTAGGCCTGCCCAAAACCCTGGGTACTACTCCAAACTAGTCAAAAGCGAAACGACTCTTCTCTCCATGAAGATCCTATATCAGCATTACTGCTGTGAACTTTCCATGCATGGCTGATACAATAAGAACTACAAACAACAAACGCAAAACATTCTCTTTCTTAACCTACATGCAAGCTGGATCCTACAAATGACTGACTCCTACAGTCAACAGTCATGTGAAGGAATTAGAAATCACCCGACATGCTGGCAACATGTAGCCTGACCAATCAGGTTACTCAAATCAATCTGGCACTGCCTTAAAAACAGATTGGTCAAAGAGGGCATCGCTGTCATTAACTCAAAAAAAGGAGCCACTAGTCACAAATGTGTTTTCAGCATCCTCACCACAGCTCATTTGTCTCAGAGGGCAAATTCAGGATTTAATTCCATACTGTCTCTTTTTCTCCCAGGAGGTAGTTAACAGATCAAAGAACTTTTGCCTTGTAAGATGCTGGAATACCAGGCATATCTCTTCATGTGCCATAACCAACCCTGCACATAACTGAAAACAAACTACAAAAAATGGCTGGTCAGTCTATTCAGTCTCCAACTTCCCCAGGCTTCTTGCTCTTAAGATGTTGGTGGCAGGTAAAGGGGAATCCAACAATCAACATGAACAGGGCAGAGAGCTTGAAGCTGCTCTGCTGCTTCTGATCAGTCAGAAAGCTCAGTATAGGCCACGGGCCCTAACGTCATATGCATTTAGTGAAATTATTACTAAGCACGATTTTCTCAAATAAGACCTAAAGAGATGACATGTCTTCAAAGGAAACTGACTCTCCAAGAAGCAGTTCAACACTTGGCAGGGTGGGGGGCCAGTGGCGGGGTGGAGCGGGTCTTAGTCCAACACCTCTAAATGCACACCAACTATTTCTAATGTCAAAGTTCCCTCCTCCCAGTAGCTCAAAGGAGGAGGAACAGAACTACCAAAATTAGCTCCCAAAATGCATTCCCCTTGTCCCCGGGCAAAAGTGGGTAGGGACAACAAAATTCATAGGCAAAAGTGCATGTCACCCATGGCCAGCCTGGAGTAAGACAGAAGCTCAGGCACACAGAGTGTCCATCACTCTCCCTGATGTACAAAGCCTATTCCTTGAGGACTCTAAATTCCATCAATCACTCACCTCCTCAAAAGAGCTCAGGCTAGCTCAGCTGGCACCTCACTTCCTCAGAGGAGGAGGGGAGGTTATCAACGGCAGCACAGTTCAGCGGAAAAAAACAGGAATTCTGACTTATTAGCAAGTCATCTTTCTCTGAGTCTTGCTTTCTTATCAATAAAACAGGGATAAGATATCTTGCACAACATAATATCCTATTCTCCCACTTAAATTTTCTCAGCTCACATATTATTAGGAAACAGTGAGTCTCAGGATCCCCTACATGGAGCTACTAACTTGAGAGTTGGCTATGAGGCTAATTCTAGGGACCAGCACCACTGGCTAGGCTTTGACAAAGACAAACCAAAAATAAGGGAGATATGAATATGAAAAGGACCTCAATATAACTCTTTTTCAAAAATAGGAAGAAATCAAAACCTTCCAGGTTCCCTGTTGAGGCACCAGAATACTACAAAGGCCAGTAGATTGCAAACCTAATGAAATGAAAGCCAGCATGTACACCAACGCAAAGGTAGCCAGCTTCCTGCAATGACTGCACAGCTGGCCTGAGCAAGCATTTATCTCCAAAGTCAATGGATGTCTCTAAGCCAAGTCACACTGCTGTGTTTGAGTTAACCACCGACCTGCCCAAAGAGGCAATTCACGCGAGGCCCATCCACAGCTGCTCTCCCAGGATGCAGCACTGACCTTGAGAAAAGCGGGCCTGCTCATTAATGTAGGATGTGGCAGGAGTGTCCAAAGGAAAGAGGTATGCTCATGCCATTAAAAGAAGAGGAGGGAAGGTGACGGCTCTAACACTGAGGGTGCCAGCAACACAGTCCAAGCCTGGACCATACAGAAACATCTAACCAGCCTTTCCCCTCAAATCATACACTCAGAAATGCAAGACTGGTCATACTGATTCAAGCAGGAGTAAAAAGAGGAGCAACAAAACCCAGAGGCAGGAAGGAAGGGGAAACAGATGGAGGTCATGTTCCCAGCATGCCATTCTCACTCGGGCAAGAACAGCTGAGCTCATGGTTTAGGATGGCAGGGTCCATACGCATTTGATGTACACTGCAGCATTTGGTTTCACATCGCTGTGGAGCTGGTGCTTCTAACCCCACAGACAGATTTGCAGTTTCTGAGAGCTGAGAAAACTTCGAAGACTTGTTCACAGTCACAAGGTCTTCTGAATAAATCCATGGAGCTAAGTTCTCAGTCTTACCCTTGGTCACTATAGCAGGAGCGAGATCAGGCAACTACCTCCAACAACATCTCTCCACCTCCAGCACACAGCACAATGCCTGGCACGTATTACATGCACAATACATTTTAGTTGGATGAATGACTCCGACAGATGAATAAAATGAGTAAAAAGTCTACTTCCTTCACCCCTTCATTTTCCTCATCCTACACAACATAGAGGGAATAGGACATTTTCAAGGAACACACCCTACTCATCCCATGAGCTCTCAGGAAGGCCAATGTAGAAACCAATACACTTTGAAGCCACACACATTTCTTTAGTGCCAAAGATGTCCTCTTTGGCCAAAGCAGTGATGATAGCCTCATGAAGAAAAGGCAATCATTAAGAAAGAAAATTCAGAGAAGACTAACTTCAGATCCTCAGCTGCATTTCCAGCAGAAGGAAGGCCAAACTGTCTCCAGACTCAGCAACGACATGAACAGTGAGGCTCCTGATGGAACGCTTTAGATATGTGGCTCTCAGGGACACCTGGATATCAAACTATGGAATAAAATATTTTCAAAACATGGATGTTTCACTGTCGGCATAGAAGAAAAATAAATTAAAAAGCCCAGTATATTTTCCAGTCTGATATAAATTAATTCTAATGGCATATTTAAAAGAGTCAATTATAAGTTTCTCTCATAAAATTTTAAAAGGCAGCAATCAATCCGCAGATTGTACAAGTGCAACAGTATTTTCTCCATGATCAAGACACCTCAGTATCTGTGTAAGAATTGCCAGTGTTCCCATTTGATCGAAAACTTGGGCCAGTGCAGTCGATGCAACCCTCGTCATACTGCTCCTTTTCCCTTAATGTCCAGCTTGCTACTGGCTTCTGACTGTTTGCTCAGCTGCTCTTCAGAGAAGGTGATGTAGGAATATACCAGGCTCCCAGCAATGCTGCAAAACAGAAAACCACCATCAGGGAGGAAGGAAGGAATGGCACAAATATAAGGCAACCTGGACTGAGGGTTGGAGCTACCTTTATGAATGAACACCACATAAAATGAAGACATACAGCATTTTCATTTACCAAACTAGAGACATTCCCTCATCATGGTACTATCCACTGTCACTGATGCTTTGGAAAAACGAATATTTGCATATACTTGTCAGCAGAAGTGCCAATTTTATACAGTCTTTCTTCATGACAATTGGTTGAAATAAAAATCTCAGAATTCCACTTATCCTCTGACCTACCAATCTAGTTCATGGATGAACTGTATACATCTTCATAGACTTATTGACAAAGCATTTATCACAAAATCTATAACTGCAGAAAATTAGCTAAAGGATAAGTGTCTCACAATAGAGTACTATATAAATTCATACAATAGAATACTAGGCATTTATTTAAATGGCAGAAAATAAAGAGCTGGCCATGACCTTTAAAATGAAAAAATAGTTCAGCATTCTCTAACCCTATTTTATTTAAATGAACGTGAACATGTACATTAATGCATCAGAATAAAGTCTGGAAGAAACAAAATAAGAATATTAATGAGTAATTACATCTAGACTGAGATTATAGGTGATTTCTACTTGTATTTTTTGATTATTTTCAAAAATAATCATTCAAGGCAGAAATACTTTTTAATAAGAATAAAAGATATCCCAATAAGTAAGAAAAGAGGCTTCCCAGGTGGCGCAATGGAAGGAATCCGCCTTGTCAACACGGATTTTCAAGGTATCTCCTGTCAATGAAGGAAATGCAAGAGAAGCAGGTTTGATCCCGGGGTCAGGAAGATCTCCTGGAAATGGCAACGCAATCCAGTAGTCTTGCCTGGAAAATTCCATGGACAGAGGAGCCTGGCAGGCTGCAGTCCACGGGGCTGCAAAGAGCCAGACATGGCTGAGCACACATGCACACACACAAGAAAGGAAACATGCAGATCCCGGGAGACTCGGAGCTAGTTTCTCTCCAACTAGCATCAAGGGAACAGTGGGGAACCTCCATCTTCCGAGCCCTTGGCCTCTGAGCGGGCTGCTGCCACCCCTCACACTTGTCTACCACACCTACTGCCAGGGGGGTTCGCTCTAATGGGACAGGGATTATTTTGGGGACCTCGCCCACCTGGGCTACACAGCCTCCTGAAAGCTCTTTGGAGGGAATGTATTAAAAGTACCTATCATGTGTGTTTAGGAATAAATGAATCTTCCCAACTAGATTACAAATTCCCTTAAGGTAGAAATTAGTCTATGCCTTTGCATACTTATCAGTCACCTCCTTAAGGAGACAGGAGAATAAAGACAAGCCGGTGGTAAGACAGAAGGTATGCAAAGAGACTGAAAATGTTCAAAACAAAGTGGGACCATTTTCCTCTCTTATCCGATGAGCTCTCACATGGCTAAATGATGCAGCAGATTTTTATAGTCAGATCAGGGTTAGAGTGTCAGCTCCGCTTCTTACTATGGTGGCTGTGTGACCTTGGGCAAGTTATTTCACCCGAGTCTCAATTTCATTTTCATGTGAACTCGGGGATGATTAAATGAAACAATGTTGTAAAGGTGGCTGTCACAGACTAGGCACTCAACAAATATTAACACCTTATGTTGCCTTCATAGATATCTAAGTCCCTTCTATATCAAGGTAAGTGTTGGTCTGTGCACATACTTTCTTTAGTTTTTATTGAAGTACAGTTGATTTACAAAGTTATGTTAGTTTCTGGTGTACAGCAAAGTTATGCAATTTCATATATATATACATACACACGTTCTTTCTCATATTATTTTTGTTATGATTTACTACAGGACATTAAATATCGTTCCCTTGTGTGCACATACTTTAAAAATAGAAGTACCTCAGTTACAAAAGTCTGACCAGGATGTTTGTTAACCATTCTATCCGCCTAGGCATTTTAGGAATTTGGCCAGGAGTAAATTTACAAAAAAAAATAAAAGGCTCTCAAATTTTGTTGTGATTTCTTTGGAACTCAATGGCATTGATAAGGATATTATTTATTAACTGATGTGAGTCAGGTAGATGCTCCCTTTTAGGATCAGAATTCTGATAAGACTGCCTTCATGTCCAATACAGTTTTGTTTTTTAAAGGACTCAACTAGAGAAAAGTTAAAGAAATAGAATATGAACCTAAAAACTTACTTTCTACCTATTCTTACCATTTAATGTCAGTATTTTTAGAAACAGGGCGTTTTTCTCATATATTTGGAAACAGGGTGTTTTTTTGTTTTGTTTTGTTTTGTTGCTTTCCTGGTATCTTTGATACTCTTCCCCGACTCAGGGCTGAATCCAAACTACTCAAGCATTTCCATCATTTTTTCCCCTACTTCTACTCCTTTTTCTTTTCTGCCTCTTAAAAAAAAAAAACAAAAAACAAAAAAACCTTAAAAGGTAGGTAGAGGACTCCTGTCAGAACATTTTAAAAGGTAATATATTATATATGTTTCCCACACCCAGAAGAAGTTCCTTCAAATGTCATTAGTCTCTTGCAAAATAACTTTAGACCTCATGACCAGGATCAATCAGGGAAGGTTAGTAGCCAAACAAAACAGACAACCCTAGCTTAAAAACTGAGAAAAGAAAACGGAGGTTATGAAAAGTGAACTATAAATAGCTAGTGGCGGACCCATAACAGAATACAAATCTGCTGCTATATTCCATTTCAGTGCTCTTCTGTAAGGAATTATAATATCACAAAGGGCTAGCCAACCTCCCTACATCCTTTTAGAAGTCAAAGTTATTCCAGTGAGAAGTCAGTTATTTATCTCTATGAAAAGCCTGGTAACTGTTACAGCAGCAGCAACCCACTGATAATACAAAACATGTCCTTCTCTCTCTCCAAATGAGAGAACCACTAAGAAGAGATCACGTCCTTACTTTAGGAGAAGACTGGAACTAGAAGAGTCTGCTAGGATGGAATCATGCAGGAGGAGAAGGCTGGAAGCAGGAAGCAAAACCTCCTTTTAAGGAAACAGGTAAAGGAGTCCCAGATGCAGGAACAGTAGACTCAGGAGCCAGGCAGAAGTGGCTAGACCAAAGTCCTCTCTGGAGCCAGACTCTGGGCTGCATCACGGCCCACCCCCAGAGACCATATAGACTCTGGTTTGATGTCAGAAGGTACAGTAAAACGGGGTGTTTTACACAAAAGGAGGCTGGCTTAAGAGTTATGTAACCAGTATGATGACATATGCTGACGGGATATGAAAATAACTTATTCCTCTATTCACTTTTACTGGACTGCAGTTAAGAAAACTTGGAAGGCAATCATGGACTGAATGTTTCACCAGCTGGATAATACATGGCAAGTTTCTCAGCCCCTCTATGAAATGAAATACTCACAGTGCCTATCTCAGAGAACTGTTAGATTAAGCATGGCAACTTAGGGCAATGCAGAGGATAAGACTAAGCATAAAAAAATATTGTCTGATATTTGGTTATTACTATTACTAGTTGGATGCCTGTTACAGACCAGGCACTGGTAAGTACTGACACAACTATAAATAAGACAAGTGATTTCTGCCCTCAGATAGCTGAGAATCTAAAGTGGCAATGGCTACATATGGTTCACTTAGGCTACATTATAACTAATTAGTCATTTACTGAATGATAATTCATTAAAGGGTGAGAACCTGGACTCTGGAGTTCAACCCTTCAGGGCTGAAATCCTTCAATGACAGGAGCTGTGTGACCTTGGCAGAGCTATGAGTGAATGCACCACCTCTCTCTAGAGCACAGTGCCAGGCAAACAGAAACAGGCCCAATGCATGTCTTCAGAATGCATAAGACTGAAACTTTCTAAGCCTCAGCCTCCTCATTTATAAAATAGCGATAATAAAAGAACTTCAGGGCTTCCCAAGTGACTCAATGATAAAGAATCCACCTGCCAATGCAGGAGACACAGGCTCAATCTCTGAGCTGGGAATTCTATAATAGAATACTGCTGCTGCTAAGTTGCTTCAGTTGTGTCCAACTCTGTGCGACTCCAGAGACGGCAGCCCACCAGGCTCCTCCATCCCTGGGATTCTCCAGGCAAGAACACTGGAGTGGATTGTCATTTCCTTCTCCAATGCATGAAAGTGAAAAGTGAATGTGAAGTCGCTCAGTCGTGTCCGACTCCTAGCCACCCCATGGACTGCAGCCTACCAGGCTCCTCCGTCCCTACTCAGCAGTAAAAGGGAATTTCCCAATGGCTCTGCAGGTAAAGAATCTGCCTACAATGCAGGAGACACAGAAGACTCAGGTTCTATTCCTGGGTTGGGAAGATTCCCTGGAGAGGAAATGGCAACCCACACCAGTATTCTTGCCTGGAAAACCCCACAGACAGAGGACCCTGGCGGGCTACAGTTCAAAGCATCACAAAGAGTCAGACATGACTGAGCCACTAAGCACGCACATACCACCCTAAGGAATCCGCAGTCAACAGCAGCAGCAGGAAAGAGGTACAGACTACTGACACATGCATACCACAGAATCTCAACTGCAACGCGGAATCTCACGCAATTATGTCAAGTCAAAGAGGTCAGACAAAGAGCTGCATAACATTTTGTATCATTATACAACATTCGGGACATCACATGGATACAGAACAGATCTTTGTAGGCAAGAGAGGTTCAATGAAAAAGGACACAGGGAGATCTGGGAGGTATTACAATTGTTTTACACCTTGAATATGGCGGTGGTAGTTATATAACTGTATGCACTTATCAAAACTTCCAGAACTGTACAGGAAATGGGGGGGATTTTACTGTATTTAAGTTATGGTTTATTTTTTTAAATAGAAGGAAAAAAAGAATCATAGATAAAAATAAACTCCAAAAGTTCTCTGAATTCTAGCCTGGGCAGTTATGGAGATGCTGGGGTCATTATCTGGAAAGCCTGCATTTCTTGGGCCAAAGACACAGGCCAGAGCCCAACTTCTGGTAAAAGTACAGAAGCACATTCTGTCACCACCCTTCACTATTCATTCCCCACTTGCTCTGCTGCTTTTTTGAGCTTGAGTGAACACGCAGTAATTGGCCACTGGAAAAAGGCACTTAGGGAGGTTGGAGACAGCCAGGCTCTTAACAGAGCCCTACTGGGGGACAGAAAAAAAAAAAAAAAATCAAATTGGAGTCTAAGAACCTACCAAACCTCTTGCTTCCTAGAATTGAATCCTATCAGAAAGGACTATTTAAACTTTTCCTGAAACAGCAGGAAAAAAAAAAAAAAATCCAAGCAAGATGAAGGGAAGCTAGATTCATCAAAGTATAATCAGAAAATTCTTTAAGAGGACAGTTTTATTAGTGATTTCTTTCAAAGTGCAATCAGCCAAGGATGGACTCATACCATTTCCAATCAATGTGAAATCTACTAAGCAGCCAATCTGTTTGGTTTTTCACATTAAAAAAAATAAAAAGTAATGTTCGCAATCCATGAGTCCACTAACTAGTGTAAGATGTAAAAAAAAAAAACCCCAAAACCATAATTTTTATTTTAAAGAGGAGAAGTGAAAGAAAAAAAAAGGCAACATATACTTTCCTTTACAGACACTGAAACACAAGTTGTAATGGAAAGAAATGATACTTGAAACACAAGGTCTAATCCTAACTCTGCAAGTAATTTGAATGCTGACAGGCAAGTAAGTATACTACTTACTCTCCTTAACTCTGTAATGAAACAGAGATTAAAGAGATATGGCCTATAAAATTTATTACAATAAAATGTGAAGGCAATTCGAAAGTATTAAAAATACTACATAAGGGAAGAGTACCAATGACAGCATTATCGACTAACCTTCCTAGCAAAATGGTACTGTTTAACCAGAACTATAATCACTACTTAACATAAAAAGAAACTTTCAAGACTTTAGATTTGACATATGTTGGGCTGACACATGCAACATTCCAACATACTCAGGCACTAAAGTTTCTTTTTTTTAAAATAGCCTGCGATGTGGAAAAAAAAAGCAATATTTCTTATAATACTATGGATACTATGTTATGAGATTTAAACTGCAGACATCTGAAAATGCAAACAGCAGCTCTTACTTCATTTTTACCATCAAGTTCTTACTTAAAGGAGACAAAAAAAAAAAAAATCAAGGCATTTCTGAATCAGGCCCATAATGTATCATAAAGACTCTTTAATCCAGATTTTTAGAAATGAAGGAAGCTTAGGCTACATGCAACCTCAGAACTAGTTCACCATATTGACCCTTATATCCTGGCGTTCCTCACAACTATTAGTGAAAGAAACTGATTATCTACTAAGCATAAATATCAAGCAATGAATCAGGTACTTCATTCATTGGATTATTTCATTCCAACAACTCTAAAGATACAGGTTTCTAATGGAAATACGTAAGAAAACTGAAGATCAGAAAAAAACAATGCTTTCAAAATCACACAACTATTAAGTATCAGAACTGCAACTGTGAATGAGATCTGAGACTCAACAGCTCACCTTCCTTCCAGAATATGCAATCCTCAGGCATATTTACATATCCAAATTCCAACCAACATACCCAACCCCCAAAAATAAAATAATTTTTCCTCTAAAAAGACAGACAATAATAATGGCAAATAAATGTCATGGAAGGGAAAATAACGAATTATTATCTTATTAATAATATTAGTATTAATTCTCACACTGAGTCATAAGAAAGGTGGAATAGGCATTATCACTTGTTTACATTTAAAGATATAAAAGCTCAAGAGAGTTATATAATTTATTATAAATTAAAAAGATACTATCATTAAAGATCTTTATAGTTTTCAAAAAACTGTCATTTTTTTTTTCATCACCAATCCATAGAGAATTCATCAAACAAATATTAAGCAATGACCAGAACTCATTCTAGGAGCTTGGACAGATAAGTGAACAATACAGGCAGAGATCTATACCCTCATGGAACTTACGCTGTATCAGGGGAGATAGAAAATGCATAGTATATATAAACATAAACAGAAAAATAGAATAAGAGGGCTTCAAAGTATCAGAAGAGGAAGAGCAGGTTGCAATTTTAAATAAGGTGGTCAGGGTAAACTTCCATGAGTAGGTAACATTTGAGCAAAAATATATAGGCATAAGGGAACCAGCCATGCAAGTATCTGGCAGTACAGTGGTCTAGGTAAAGAAAATATTCTGTCCAAACACCTAAAGAGACAGCATGCCCTGTATTCGAAAAGAATAGCAAGGAGGTCTGTGTAGATGAAATAGAGTGAGGGAGAAGAGAAGCAAGAGCTGAAATTGAAATTGAAGGGCAAGCAAGAGACAGACTTTGTAGGGCCTCGTCAGGACGCTGGGACATGGAGAGGGGAGTACAAAGAAGAGCGACATGCTCTGACTTAGCTCTGACAAGGAATACGCTGTCTACTCTTGAGAACTGACTAGGGTGAGATGTGGGGATGAGCCAAATCCGAGATGCAAGTAGAGAAGACAGGGCAGTAATCTAGGCAAAAGATGTTGATGGCTGAGACAATGCTGGAAGGAATGCAGGCGGTGAAAAGTGATCTTTTTGGATGTATTCTGAAGGTAGAACCAATCGAATTTGCTAACACACTGGATGTTGGGTATAAGTTGAAGAATTGAGGATAGCTCCAAGGCTTTTGAATTGAGAGGCTAGAAGGATGGAGTCTCAGCAGTTGCGATGTTCAGGCTATGGGTGGAACAGACTTTGGAGGAAATACAAGGAGTTCAGTTTTGGACATGTCAGCTGGAGATGTCAAGTGAACTAATTAGATGTACAAGTCTGAGATCAGGATGGAGATCTTTAAAATTTGAGGGTTTTAAAGCATATAAGTAGCATTTAAAACCATGAAATTCAAAATTCTCAAATTGAGAAAGCTCTTTCAGACAAGTTACCCTCATCATTGTTAAAGAAGAATGAAGTCTAAATAAATGCAGTGATGTGTCCAAAGTAAGATGCATATAAAGCAATATAAAGAGAGCTGGTATTCTTTAGCCTGGAATTTTCTTAACAACATTACACTGACATCTAGCATAATAAATAAAAGATTATTCTTTCAAGGCTAAACAAAAGGAGTTCAACTTCCAGAAAAGACTCCCCCAAAACTGTGCATGAAATATGAAACCACTTTCTCCTTTTTCCTTAAAAAGCACTATTAAAAAGACATTAATTGTATAATGTATTATAGGAATTCCACAAATGTCTGTTTAATAACAAGTGAACAAATTTGCCATTAAATAGTCCAAGCTAACTGTGACTATTTGACAATCTAAATCCATCTGTCAAAGTGGTTGCAGTTAAATATTTTTACTTACCTGATATTTAAGCCAATGAAGTTTGTCCAAGTAAAAATATAATCTCCACCAAAGACCATTCCAATATAAGTTATTAATATATTCTAAAAAGAAAAATGGCAAAATACTGTTACACAGGTTTGAACTTTTTCAATATTCAAATAAAGTCATCCACACAATGACCCAAACATATATCCTTAAATTAAAAAAGCAAATAAAGAGAAACTAACAAAAACCCAATGATCCTAAAATGAGTGTAGCATGAGTATGAACATCAACTAACAAACAATAATAACATTAGTCTCTTCCTGGTCTTGCTCCAGAAGCTAAATGCTTTCACAAATACTGAAGAATACTAAAAAGATCATCAAACTTTCCCCTTCCTTGTGATATGGGCTGACATTACAAATCTAAATAGAGAATCACTTTTATCACCAGGGGTATTTCTACACATTTAACACGTTCAAAAAGAATGTTTTTCCCTCCCACAGAGGTAATGGTTGATTTTGTGAGGGGAGAGTGAAGGAAAATCTGCCTACAGGCAAGTATCTTTCCCTTTTTTTTTGAAAGGGAAAAAGAGGATGATGGAGAATTTACCAACTCAAAGACTATTTCTAGAGGACTCTTGTTGGTATCTTAAAAAAACAAGGGGAAGTCATCTCAAAGTATCACACCTAAAATCACCTCTCCCAACTCCCTTAATCTCCCAGCAGGTGTGTAAACACCTGCTTACCTTGCTCCTTTTTCAGCTTGTGAGATCTTAATTCCTAAACTAGGCCTCCCCTGATGGCTCAGAGGGTAAAGTGTCTGTCTGCAATGCAGGAGACCCAGGTTCGATCCCTGGGTCGGGAAGATCCCCCCTGGAGAAGGAAATGGCAACCCACTCCAGTACTATTGCGTGGAAAATCCCATGGACGGAGGAGCCTGGTAGGCTACAGTCTACGGGGTCGCAAAGAGTCGGAGATGACTGAGCGACTTCACTTTCATAATGAGGCCTCAAACTGGGCCCACAGCAGTGAAAACCTCTGGCTCCTTTTTAATTATCCTCAGACCACAAAGATAAGATAAAAATTTCTGAAGTTTAAGCTCTTATTCAATTCCTCCCTAACCTTTTCCATTCTTAAGTCACTGACTCCTGTGCTGTTACAACTGCCCAAACGGTAAAGGTCACAAATATTTTTAGCACCTGGGCTCTCTTAGATTAGGCCTACAAAGCAGAAAGTGTTTATCGTGTTTTGCAAAGGTCAAAAATAAACTTCAAAATGATTCTTATAGTGGAGTAGTACCCTTTGAGAGAGCATTCAAAATTATGTCAGCCTCTTCCAGGTCTAAAAATAGAGAAAAAAAGTCACTTTAGAGCAAATTTTCTTATTATTTGAGAAGAGGAAAAAAAAAAAATACCATGTAGCCATAAACAAGGCTGGTAGGCAACTTGGGAAAATGTGTTAACAGGACCCCTCTTGGAATACAGAGATTCAGGGAAAAGAGAGATTAGTCAGCATAAACTGCCCAAGGAATTTCAGAAAAGGAAAGAACAGAGAACCCAATCTTTTGCTCAAGATCAGTCAGAAAAACTATATATTAAAGCATCCTAACCAAGATTTTCCATCAGAAGACACACTCATGCCCCCAAAGTAGAACTCACCAGGAGGCACAGAAGAGTCTGTGCTGGGAGCTCAAAACGAAGACCGCAATTCTGAGCCTTTAGTTTAACTGAGACTCAGCGGGAAACCCTGACGACTTCCATGCCCTACTTTAGAGATTCTGATTCAAAACATCTGAGGTGGGCCTAGCACCCTCCACATTTAACAAGTTCTCCTAAGTAATTTTACCACCACACTTAAGAGAAACAAGGAATGCTGACCCAAGGGTTTAGCGGGTTAGGATCTTCAAGCACAGAAGGCAGCTTAAAGCCTGCTGGGGAACAGTGACTGAGCTACACAGGTTGTAACTGGGAGGCCAATGAAAGAAGCTCCACTCTGGCCCAACTCCAAACCAGCAAGGCTATCAGGGTACTCCCATCTGTCTGAAGGTATAAGACATCCTTCAATACCTTAGCAGCTGTGAGAAGCAATAGCAATATAAACCACAGTTGACCCTTGTACAAAGCTGGAGTTGGGGGTGCAGTGAAAAATCTGAGTATAACTTATAGATGTGTGTGTGCATGTCAGCTGCTCAGTTGTGCCCGCCTTTGCGACTGCATGGACTGTAGCCCACCAGGCTCCTCTGTCCATGAGATTCTCCAGGCAAGAACACTGGAGTGGGTTGCCATTTCCTTCTCTAGGGGATCTTCCCGACGCAAGGATCCAACCCAGGTCTCCAGCACTGCAGGCAGATTCTTTACCATCTGGAGGCACCAGGGAAGCCCAACTTATGGATGGCCCTCCTTATCTGAGATTGGGCATCTGTGGATTCAGCAACCACAGATGGTACCGTACTGTAATATTTACTACTGAAAAAATTCTGCATGTTAATACATTATTGACTGGGGGATTTTTGCAGACCCTAACGCCTGTGGCTGGCGATTTGTTATGTAAGTAAACACAGAAATGTCTCTGGCCAATAGTTTTTGGGTAACGAAACATACTAATACGTCTCTGGTCAATAATGAGTAAAGTGGACCCTAGCAGTTGAAACTTGCTTTGTTCAAGGGTCAGCTATAATCAGACACTCCAGTTTTTTTCCTCCCTCTAGAGTTTAGAAGTAACACTGTTCCCTTGGGACTGAGGAAGTTCATACGATTCTGTGGAGAGGAGGCAATATCCAAAGAAAAGCACTGGACTCAATGCTGATGAGAGCATTACTGTCTTCATCCCTCACACGGATGACGGTGCAGAATGTACACCAAGACATTCTAGGCCATTAGGTTTAGTTATTTGCTAAATAACTCTCCCATACCATCCTTCTTCTTGGTTAGAAACAAGGCACCACCTGCCCTGTGTCTCGTGTTCCTGCTGTCTTTATTCTGAAGAGGCAAGCCATCGACTTTGCTCCTGAAGCATTGCCTTTACAAAACCCAAACAGGGCTGGAGAGGTAACCTGGGGCTGAAACTGTCTCAGCCAGCCCAGGCCTTCGAATACTCATCTCTAGCTTTCATAGAAGTCACACAGTTATTACAGCTTAATTTAGAATTCTATTCACACCAAACGCTCCAATTCTATATCTGAAATCACAGACCTTCTGGGGCTTTAACACAAATCTAGTTCTAAAATGAGGTCTGGTGTCTATGAATACAACTCCATGGGGGGTACGAAGGGAAACACAGCACACCAGGACAAACTCTACTCTGTAACCCCTTCCCTCACGATTGACAAATGAGGCACCAGAAGTCAAGTCCCAAGGGGAACTGTGCTGTTTCCTCCAAATGATCAAGGACCTACCTCTCTCTATTGTGCTCTTTTAGCAAGTGTACACCCGTGGTGGATTCATGTTGATGTATGGCAAAACCAACACAATATTGTAAAGTAATTAGCCTCCAATTAAATAAATTTATATTAAACAAAAATAAAAATAAAAAAAGAAAGAAAGCCTACCTCACTAATGCTTTAGGAATTCAGGGATGCTGCGGCCTCTTGGATCTTAAAGCACTAGAATCACAAATTCAGATGAAAGAGGCCTCAGGCTTCAAGCTGCTAAGCAGCTCACTATTCAAGTCAATGTGGCTCTCCTGGCTGAAGACAAATGAGCCTCCCTCAAATAAAATGGATCGGGAGGAAATGACATCACTGGTAACGTCAGACACAGCTTTTAAAAGTGGGCCATTTAAGGCTTGGCTCACGCTTAGGAAAACTCTCTTGATTAGCTTCTGGCAGGCATCCTTCTTCTACGACACAGCCAGAGCTCAGCGAGGAAGAGAATAATTCTCTTCAGAAGTTAAAGGGACAAACCCACCAGTACCAAGCTGGTCACCATTTCTGTCAGAAACAGGGCTGAATATCATTCTCCTTCATCCCCTCTGAGATGACGCATTCTCCTTTTCTCACTCCTCAGACCTAAGCTGCCTGGAAGTGGAGATCATGTTCTCCCTGAGTTCTTCTGGATTGTTCTAGAAACCATCACCACACTTTGTCAAACTAGCAAGGCAACACATGAGGAAATAAGAATGAAAGGGAGAAGGCCACAGTCAGACTTATTTTAGAAGAACACTTTTCAAACAAAGCAGGCACCGAAAAGAATACAGTACCTTTTCAACTCACCTTAATACAGCCAACTATTGTAGTTGTAAGAGCAGAATTATACTGAGTGCAAAGTACTGTAGCATACATCAAGATAAATCTGGAAAAGATAAGGAAAGGTATCTTATAAGTAAAATCCAGCTGCTTGTTTTATAATAACCCCTAGCCAAGGGAAATGATCAGTGTTGGCCACGCCAGTACATTTTACTAGACACTGACTATGAGCTCTCCCACCTCACTGCTGCTTCTAGTGAAGCTTTGGATTTTTTTTTTTTAATTTCATTAAAGAGAAACACATGTCCATTTAATGATCACGTGCTTTTCCCAGATACTGCACGAACGCCTTGAAACCACCGTTCACAATCATGAGTCATCTTCTTAGATCATGGTCCTAATTCACCTAACTGAGATACAAAGCTCAGGGCTTACAGACCCTGGCTCAGGTGTATATGTAATATGAGGGCAATAATGATTCTAGACCAGGGTAAAGACAAGAGAGATACTTTAAGGATGGAAGAAAAACAAGTGAGAACTACTTTAAGAGGGAATATTGTTCACTTAACAACAGTGGCATCAGTTGGCACTCCCAGATTTTACAACGAGGCTTCTGAGCCTGACTCAGTACCAAACTACCATGTCAACTTCATTTTGAAGCATCCAGTCACTATGTAGGAAGCCTGGGCTAGATCCAGTCACAAATACCAACTGAAATGACTGGTTGAGGGAAAAAAAAAAAACCATTAGGGAAATTTGAGAGTGAAGAGAGGTGAAGAGGCACATTTGCAGATACCTCTTGCCTTCTTCAACATGGTAGGGAGAAGTCAGTCCTAAATTCAAAAGCTGCTACTGCTGCATACTAATTCTGCAAACTTAAGGCAATTTATTTGAATTCTGAGCCTGTTTTCTCAGGCAGTAAGGAGCAGGGGGCAACAATATCTGTCAAATGGTTAATGTAGAAATTAAATTAAATAATGCATGTTGAAATACAATGGTGCTTATCACATACTAGCTTACTGAATAAACATTTAGTTTTTTTCATTTATCCTTCTAAAAGCATGACTTTGAGATTAGTTTGGTAGCCCTGAGGGTACATTCCCAAGGATGGTGAAACCACTTGAGTCTGGAGGTTCATCCTAAGCTGATACATTCAAGAGACAGGAATGAGGCAGAAAGACACTAGACCAAATTTCTTTAGGAAAACTATCTGCTAACAAGGCAGCAAAGGCTTACCCCATCACACAAGAGAGGGTGAACTGCAGAAGAAAGAGGGTGTCAGCCCAGCCTTCAAAATCCAATGCCTGTAATTAACAAGAAAACACCAGATTTTAGAGCAGGCCCTCCAAGTCGGCTGTGTCATTCCTTAATGAAAACCCTGGGCAGTTGCTCCCATCACACAGTCATATAATACATTTCCATGCATCACTCCAAGGATAAAGAGTGATGTTCAAGAATCTCATATATATGGAAATGAATCAACAAGCAGTTTTGTAAGGTTTTCTCCTTTCCAAAATGTATCATGAGCGAGATTTTATATTTCTCCATGTTGGTACAAAGAAACTGCTATTTGCTTGAAGGCACAAGCCAGGTCTTGCTAATTTCAGCAATCTTCCCAGATGGCTGGTATTAAATAACGGTTTTCTCAAATCTTAAAACATATTTCTTCCTTGTCATGTGTGAAAGCTCAAGTATAGTCTTAAGTTACCTAAATTCAGCTGAGGTCTGTCCAGGGAGAATTACTATTCTAAAACAGTTGATTTTATAAAAGCAAAGTTTCTGTTGTTGCCCTTTGTTTCTAAGCCAAACGTCAACGGAATGAACAGAAACGACAGTGTGCATTGATCATCTGTCTCTCACCCATGAGGGAGGGTTTCTCTCTCAAGTACATAATTTCTCTTGCAATATGAGTTTGTCAAGCAAATGTGAGGAACATTCCACTTTTTATCTCTCTGCCAACCTGTCCAACTTCAACTCTTGCCACTTCAACACAAATCTCATAGCTTCAGGGCTCCAGCAATACCAGGCTCCTCGCGGTTTATAAAACATAACATACATTTCACACTCACATGCCTTGGCCTGGAATGCCCTTCGCCTTGACATTCACCTGACTCCTGCTCACCCATCAAACTAGAAGCCAAGCAGTTCCTCTGTGGGGCTTTCCCAGATTAAGAACTCCTTCCCCTGGGCCTCAGCACTACTCTTCTTCAGTACTTCTCTCTCCATGAACTCCAAGTCTTCCTCTACCACATCTACAGGCGGGGAGCTCCCTGGTGGGAGGACCCACTTCACATTAGTTGAATCACAGCATTTGATAGACAGTAGACATTCAACTTGCTTATGATTCTTTGTTGAGGCATAACATATTAAAAATATAAATTCACCAATTTTTAAGTGTTTAATTCAATGAATCTTGACAAATGCATAGGCATGAAACCACCATTACAATCATGATAAAGAAAGTTCGGCCTAAAACCATAAACCCTAGAGGAAAACAGAGGGGAAAGCACCTTGGCAATGGTCTTGACAACAATTTTCTGGCTATTACACCAAAAGCAACCAAGGCAAAGAGGGATGACATCAAACTAAAAGGCTTCTGCACAGCAAAAGAAACAATCCACAAAATGAGAAGGCAAACTATGGGATGGGAAAAACATTTGCAAACTACATATCTGATAAGAGGTTAACTGTCAAAGCACATAAGAAACTCATACAACTCAACAGCAAGAAAAACCCCAAACAATCCAATTAAAAAAGGGGCAAAGGAATTGAGTAGATATCCCCCCCCCAAAAAAAAGTATAAATGGATAACAGGTACATGAAAAGGTGCTCAACATCACTAAAAAAGTACAAATTAAAACCACAATGAGATAGCACCCCACATCTGTTAGAATAGCTGTCATCAAAGAGATGACAAGTGCTGACAACGGTGTGGAGAAGAGAATCCTTGTATATTGTTGGCAAGAATGTACATTTTACAGTCAGAATGAAACACACACACACAGGAACACTATTTAGCCATGAGAAAGGAAATCCTGCATTTTGCAACAACATAAACGGACCTTGAAGGCATTATGCAAAGTGCGATAGATCAGACGAAGAAAGTCATACACAGTTTGATCTCACATGTAAAAATCTAAAAAAAGCCAAATGCATAGAATCAGAGCAGAACGGTGGTTGCCAGGCACTGGCAGGGGGAAACAGTGAGATGTTGGTTTTATAACTTAGGATGTGTATATGTTCTAGGACTCTAATGTGCAAGCACGGTTTTACGGTTAACAATACTATAAAGTTCACATACTTGAAAGTTACTAAGAGAGTAGATCCCAAGTGTTTTCACCACAAAAAAAGAAATGGCAGTTATGTGAGCTGACGGTAGGGTTAACTCATGTTACTATGGTAATCACTTCCTAATACATAACTATCAAATCAACCATTGTACAACTTAAACTTACACAATATTAAATGTCCATTGTATCTCTGTAAAGTTGGGGAAAAAAATAGTTGCTAGCCTAGAAAGGTCCCTCCTGACCCTTTATAGTCAATCCCTCCCCTATTACAGCGTCTGGGAACCTCTGATCTCCTTTCTGTTACTGGAGTTTTGCCATTCAATAATTTCATATAAATGGCATTGTATACTATGTACTCTTATACATGCCTTCTTTAACTTGACATAATACTTTTGGTTCCTTTTATCTTTTCATATGGAAATGTCAAACTGTTTTCCAAAGTGGCTAAAACATTTTATATTCCCACCAGCACTGTGTGAGAGTTCCCACTTCATTTAATTTTTTTTTTGGGGGGGGGGCGGTTAACTCTGTTGTTTTTTTTTTTTTAATTTTTACTATATTTTACTTTACAATACTGTATTGGTTTTGCCATACATTGACATGAATCCACCACGGGTGTAAAAAGCCAAAATAAATGGAACTAGAAAACTTGATACTGTTAAGTCTGTTTGTTGGGGCTACTGTAGCAAAGTACCACCAACTGAGTGACTTAAAAAACAAAAGTCATTTCTTATGGTTTCAAATGCCAGGAGTCCAAGATGCAGGCGTCAGCAGGGTGGGCTCCTGCTGACTGCTGGGAGGGACAATGCCTCTGCCCGAGATGCAGGTGATGTGCTGGCAATCTGTGGTGTTCCTTAGCTTACAGAGGCATCATTGGGATGTTTGCCTGCATATTTTCACGGCATTCTATGTTATTGTCTGTATCCACATTTCCTCTTCTTCTAACCACACCAGGGATACTGGATTAGGGTATACCCTACTCCATTATCTTTTCATCTTAATGAATTGTAATGACCCTATTTCAAAAGCACTGGGGTACTGGGGGTAGGACCTCAACATGACTTAGGGGAGTAATACCACAATGCAATTCCAAATACATTTCAAGTTAATTTTTGTGTATTTCCTGAGGTATGGGTCAGGTTCATTTCTCTGCACACAGATGTCAAATTGCTATAGCACCATTAGTTGCAGAGACCATCCTTTCCTCATTGATTTATTCAGGCAACTTCGACAAAAACAACGGACCACATGGTCTATTTCTGCTTCTTGATTCTCTGCTGTTTCATCGATCTATTATTGTTTTGTAAAGTTTTCAGGGCACAGATATAGACATTTTTTGCTAAACTTTTCCCTGAGTATTTCATACTTTTGAAGCTTTTGTAAATGGTACTACTTAGTTTCCAAAAGTTCACTGCTGGTAAATCACAGTTCAGTCGATTTTTACATGCTGACCTTGTTATCTTACAACTTTGTAAACTAGTTAGTTCTAATCACTCTTTTGTAGATTCTTTTTTCTCTACATATATAATCATGGTTTTTATAGAGGTATTTTAAATTCTTCCTTTATAATCTCTCATTCTTCCTTTCTTGCACTGATGAGGTCTTCTAGTACAATGCTGAATAGAACATTATGTAAGAGTGGACATCCCTGCCTTGTTCTCAGACCTAGAGAAAAGGTACTGAGTCATTCACCACTAAGCACGATAGCAACATATTATTTTGGTAGATGTCCTTTATTGGATTGAGAAAGTTCCCTTCTATTCCAAGTTTGCTGAGAATTTTAAACCCATAAATGGGTGTCACCTTCATCAAATACATTTTCTCTAACTATTGACATGTTTCTTCCATTTTTGCTGTTGTTTACTCACTAAGTTGTGTCCGATTCTTGTGACCTCATGGACTGTAGCCCGCCAGGCTCCTCTGTCCATGGGATTTCCCTGGCAAGAATACTGGGTTGATATTTCCTTCTCCAGGGGATCTTCCCGACCCAGGGATCAAACCTGCATCTCCTGCATTGGCAGGCAGATTCTTTACCACAGAGCCACCTGGGAAGCCCTTCTTCTATTTTACTCTTGCCAATATGATGAATTATACTGATTAATTTTCCAGCTTTAAACTAACCCTAATTCCTGAGATAAACACAACTTGGTCATGAGATAGTGTCCTTTTTATATACTGCTGGATTTTTTTAGACTAGTTTTTTTTTTTTTTTCTCTCCTTATAATTTTTTTGTCAGCTAGTGGTAGAGGGCATGCTGGCCTCATAAAAAAATCATTTGGAAAGTGTTCCTCCTTTTCTACATTCTGGAAGAAGTTATGTGGAATTAGCATTATTTCTTCCTTAAACACTCCAGTGAAGTGATCAGGGCCTGAAGTGTCCTTTTTCAGAAGGTTTTAAACTACAAATACAATTTCTCTAATAAAGATGGGGCTAAATAGCCCTATTAATTAGGACTTTTAATTATTTTAACTAAATCAAGCAAGTTAATTATTTTATAGAGTAAGGCTATTCCTGTTACCTATTTCTTCTTGAGTGAGGTTTTATAGCTTTGTCTTTCAAGAATTTGTACACCTCTCAGTTTTTCAGTTTATGGCATATTGTTCATATAATTCTCTTATCCCTTTAATATATACAGGCTCTGTATGTTCATTTCTGATGTTGGTAATTTGTGTATTCTGACTTTCCGTCCTGATTAACTGGCCAGGGTTTAGCAATTTTATTGATCCTTTCAAAGAACCAGCTTTTACTTTTATTGATTTCTCTGCTGCTTTTCTGTTTTCTATTTCATTGATTTCTGCATCCTTCTATTTACTTTGGGTTTAATTTGCTCTTATTTTCTAGTTTCTTAAGGGAGACGTTTTAGATCACTGAATTTAAATCTTTCTTGTTTTTGATATATTTTAACTTCTAGTTTAATTCTGGGCTGATCACTACACACACTTTGTATGGTTGCAATTCTTTTAAACTACCAAGACTTGTTTTACGGCCCAGAATGTAGTCTATGTTAGTGCACTGTTCCATGTGCACTTGAAATGAATGAGTATCCTGTTGCTGTTTGACAGAAGTGCTCTACAAACACCAACTAGGTTGCATTGGTTCATGGTGCTGGTCAAGTCTTCTCTATCCTTAATGACTTTCAGTTTAGGTATTTTTATCAGTTACTTGAAGTAGAATATTAAATCTCCCAACAGGTTGGTCTATTTATCCTTTCTGTGCTATCAGCTTTTGCTTCATATATTTTGAAGCTCTCTCATCAAGTATATACACATTTAGGATTGTTGTCCCCACCCATATTAACCCTTTTAGCATTATGATATGTCCCTCTCTATGGTACAGTTTCCTTTATGTTTATTCTATTTAAGGTTTACTGACTTTCCTGTGTGTGCAGGTTTAGAGATTTCATCAAATTTGGAAAAAATTCAGCTATTATTTCTTCAAATTTGTTTCTGCCCCCCACTCACCCTTTTTCAGAACTCTAGTTACACAATTGTTAGTGCTCTTAGTATTATCCCACACATCACTAATAATCTGTTCATTTGTTTTCTAGTCTTTTTTTCTGCCCTTCATCTTGAACACTTTCTATTGCTATTTCTTTAACTCACTGAACTTTTCTTCCTGTGTAGTGCCTGATCTGTTGCTTGATACTTTCTGCTTTATTTTTAAATTCTGATTATATTTTTCATCCCTACAAGTTCCACTTGAGCCTTTTAATATATATATATATATATATATATATATATACACTCTTCTCATCCTTTCTCTCTCAACAATCTTTTACTGCTTTCAATGTACAATTTGACACCTACTAAAACTCAAATCGTGCTCCAGACCCCAAGGTGGGCCTCAGAGCACTGAGCTGAAGATAGCTAAGTTGAATTTGTTGATAATGAAGGGATAAATAGTGGCAATAAAAATGTACTGCCTTAACAGTTAAAAATGTACTGCTGTGTATTGTGGAGCACTTTATAGTTGGCAAAGTGCTTCTATATACACCCCATCATTTGATTCCTACAACAAGCCAGTGAGGTAGAAAGGCCAAATCTTATTATTCCCAGAAGACAATGAGTGACTGTCTTTAGGTAACACAGCTAATCAATGGGAGACTTAATATATTTCAAGCCCAATGTTCTCTACACTGAACATTAAACTCTATTCAGAAAAATGCCCCAAATATATAGTGCACAGTGCCCTTTGGAAACCTAATAACTGTATCTGTAGAACACTAAAAATAAATCTCATGGATATAATTCAATTTATACATAATTCAGAAATAGAAAAATAATTCTAAGATTTTTTTTTTCTTTCCCTACATACTCAGCCTATCTCTGGAGAAAGCCAGTCAACGGGTCAGGCAGCCTGTGCATCCCTCTGCTCTGCCACAGGAACGGGTCTTGGCTGACACAGAATAAGCAGCAGCCATCTGAGAGCACAGCCGCAGGATAAATACAACCCTAACAGCACCACAGTACAATGCAGTCCACTCTCCCTACCATAAAACCAGCATTAAAAATAAATAAATAAATAACCCCACAACTTACTAAGCTATTATGCTCTAGGCTAAGAAACATTAGGTAACTTTCTCCAAATTACTCACCTAGTAAACGCCCATGCAGTTCTATATCTTATCATCTTTCCATCTGCACTACTGGGGAAAACCAAAGACAAGGCAATATAGTCTGAATTTTTTTCTCCCAGGTGGTTCTACATGGTTGCTGAGTCAAAAAGCCAAAGTTCTAATTCCAACTCTGCCATTAATTTCCTGTGAGGCCATTAGGAAGTCATTAACCTTTCTAAAGATGGAGCCAAAGATGGAGAAGCTCTATACAGTCAACAAAAACAAGACCAGGAGCTGACTGTGGCTCAGATCATGAACTCCTTATTGCCAAATTCAGACTTATATTGAAGAAAGTAGAGAAAACCACTAGACCATGCAGGTATGACCTTAATCAAATCCCTTATGATTATACAGTGGAAATGAGAAATAGATTTAAGGACCTAGATCTGATAGATAGAGTGCCTGATGAACTATGGACTGAGGTTTGTGACACTGTACAGGAGACAGGGATCAAGACCATCCCCAGGGAAAAGAGATGCAAACAAGCAAAATGGCTGTCTGGGGAGGCCTTACAAATAGCTGTGAAAAGAAGAGAAGCGAAAAGCAAAGGAGAAAAGGAAAGATAGAAGCATGTGAATGCAGAGTTCCAAGGAATAGCAAGAAGAGATAAGAAAGCCTTCCTCAGTGATCAATGCAAAGAAATAGAGGAAAACAACAGAATGGGAAAGAGCTCTATAGCCTTTGACTGTGTGGATCACAATAAACTGTGGAAAATTCTTCAGTAGATGGGAATACCAGACCACCTGACCTGCCTCTTGAGAAACCTGTATGCAGCCCAGGAAGCAACAGAAGGACAGAAATGGTACGGACCTAACAGAAGCAGAAGATACTAAGAAGAAGTGACAAGAATACACAGAAGAAATGTACAAAAAAGATCTTCAAGACCCAGATAATCATGATGGTGTGATCACTCACCTAGCACCAGACATCCTGGAATGTGAAGTCAAGTGGGCCTTAGAAAGCATCACTATGAACAAAGCTAGTGGAGGTGATGGAATTCCAGTTGAGCTATTTCAAATCCTGAAAGATGATGCTGTGAAAGTGCTGCAATCAATATGCCAGCAAATTTGGAAAACTCAGCAGTGACCACAGGACTGGAAAAGGTCAGTTTTCATTCCAGTCCCAAAGAAAGGAAATGCCAAAGAATGCTCAAACTACCGCACAATTGCACTCATCTCACACGCTAGTAAAGTAATGCTCAAAATTCTCCAAGCCAGGCTTCAGCAATACCTGAACCATGAACTTTCAGATGTTCAAGCGGGTTTTAGAAAAGGCAGAGGAACAAAAGACCAAATTGCCAACATCCACTGGATCATGGAAAGAGCAAGAGAGCTCCAGAAAAACATCTATTTCTGCTTTATTGACTATGCCAAAGCCTTTGACTGTGTGGATCACAATAAACTGTGGAAAATTCTTCAGTAGATGGGAATACCAGATCACCTGACCTGCCTCTTGAGAAGCCTATATGCAGGTCAGGAAGCAACAGTTAAAACTGGACATGGAACAACAGACTGGTTCCAAATAGGAAAAGGAGTCCGTCAAGGCTGTATATTGTCACCCTGCTTAAGAAGCACAAGCTGGAATCAAGATTGCCGGGAGAAATATCAATAACCTCAGATATGCAGATGACACCACCCTTATGGCAGAAAGTGAAAAAGAACTAAAACAAGCCTCTTGATGAAAGTGAAAGAGGAGAGTGAAAAAGTTGGCTTAAAGCTCAACATTCAGAAAACAAAGATCATGGCATCTCGTCCCATCACTTCATGGGAAATAGATGGGGAAACAGTGGAAACAGTGTCAGACTTTATATTTTGGGGCTCCAAAATCACTGCAGATAGTGACTGCAGTCATGAAATTAAAAGACATTTACTCCTTGGAAATAAAGTTATGACCAACCTAGACAGCATATTCAAAAGCAGAGACATGACTTTGCTAACAAAGGTCCATCCAGTCAAAACTTCTGAACGGTGGTATTGGAGAAGACTCTTGAGAGTCCCTTGGACAGCAAGGAGATCCAGCCAGTCCATCCTTAAGGAAATCAGTCCTGAATATTCTTTGGAAAAACTAATGTTGAAGCTGAAATTCCAATACTTTGGCCACCTGAGGCAAAGAACTGACTCACTGGAAAAGACCCTGATGCTGGGAAAGATTGAAGGCTGGAGTAGAAGGGGATGACAGAGGATGAGATGGTTGGGTGGCATCACCAACTCAATGGACATGAGTTTGAGTAAGCTCTGGGAGCTGGTGATGGACAGGGAGGCCTGGCGTGCTGCAGTCCATGAGGTTGCAAAGAGTCGGACACAACTGGGTGACTGAACTGAACTGAATGAAGATAATGGCAACATCCTTCAAAAGGTCCCAAGCATGCACTGATGCACTCAGTGCCCCCAACCCTGCAGCAGGCCATTGCCAACCCACGCCTCCACTGCAGACTCCTGATCACTCCCAGGCAAGTCTGGGCCAGTTTCTTGTGGGGTCACTGATCCTTTCTCCTGGGTCCTGGTGCACACAGTTTTTTTTGTGTGTGTGTGCCCAAAAAGAGCCTGTTTTCCCAGTCCTGTGGCACTGGAGCAGTGGCTGCACAGCGCTAGAGCGACTTTGAGGACCTACCCCATGTCCAAAGGCAAAGGAGAAGCCCCAACAAGACAGCAGGAGGGGCGAAACTGTCTTTGGAATCAAACCCCATACCTGCCAGAGACACTCAGAGGACTTGTGCATACCAACCTTGTGCATACCAGGACCCAGAGACCCCACAGAGACTGAGGCAGAACTTTGTTTGAGTGTCCCCTGGGAGGAATGGGTCAGCAGTGGACAGCTACAAGGCAAGGGGCTCTGGGTGCATTAGACCTGGGTATGGTATACGCCCTCTTGGAGAAGGTCGCCATTAACCCCATCATAGAGAAAGATCTAGTCATTCGCAAATAAAGAATAACTGATCCAATCCACTCATATTATGTTTGAGAATACCAAGGCCCAGAAAAGCATAAGGGGCCTGTCTCTATGTGGGAAAGAACACTTCAGGGTTTGAGAATCAGTCTATAATGGTTCACAGAGTAACCCAGAAAAGATTAATAACCCTGGACAGGCTAAGGCAACAGCCTAATAATTCTTCATTATTTAGTAGCAATGCTTAGTAAGAGACACCTCCCAGTAGATAATCTGTGCAAGAACTTTTCCTGTAAAACTCATCTGAGCCATGTAATTTAACCAGTGACAGAATGAAGACATTATACCGTGTCCCAGGGCCTACAGTGCTGGCCTTGTGAGAGCTACAGCAAAGGGTCTGTTCTCCCATCCCTACGTGAGAACACCTAACAGGGGGTGCTGCCAGCAAGCCAGGCTCCAGCTCCCGACGCTCTGAATCGCTGGCTTTGTGCTGCACACATTCCCTTTTGGAGGTAGCGACTAACAAGTTTAAACACAGTCTTTTCAATCTGACACTTCAGAAAGCCATTAGTTAGCTGGTGCTTGCTCCACCTTTATCAATGTTAACTACTTCTCTTCCGTTAATAGTAAAAGCTGGCTTTACCACAGTTTTTGTTTTTTTCTAAGGAGTATGTTTTAAAGTTAGAAGATTTGTGTTTAGAAAAACTAAATGCTGAATATATTGGTTCCTTGGTTTCTGGTAAGACCAGGACTTCGAGAACTTAAACTTTTTGAAAAATTACACCACAAACACACACACACACACGGTTTCTCAGAACACTTTGCCAAGGACAAGTATGGAAAAGTGAAAGGATCTTGCCTTTCACTTTTATGGAAATTTAGTTATTTTCTTCACTGGCTTTCAATTTTTCCTTAAAAGCCGTGCCAGCTCCATCAACTGCTCTGTGTAACTCCTGCCTCCCTGGGGTGCTGACCTTTCAGAGCCCTCTTATTGAATTCTTGCTCCAACAGAGGGAAGTCTTCCCTTTTCTCCCTACTAAGGTTAACAGTGGGATTTTCAGAAAAATAATTTGGATCTGATTTTGCTTCAATTTGAATCCTGGGTCAGGAGTCTGAAACTCTGAAACAGTGAAAACAAGTTAATTTTCCCCACTTCCCCCAGTCATTTTAAAGTTTAGAATTCATCACTGGATAGCCATTATTTACAGAAAAAAAACTATCTTTTTTTTATGTTCCTTTTATAAAATGCAGTTTAAATAAATTCATACAGTTCTACAATCAGAAAAAAAATAAGTAATGAAGACTTCATTACATTTCTGTTCTACACTTTCCATTTTCTCTCTCACAAGCAAACTGGTGATTACTTTATTAGTTTCATGTATTTTCTTCCATAGTCTCTTTACTTAAACAGTAAGTAAAATAAATGAATGTATACATAAATTTTTATTTTTTCCTTTGTATTCTAAAGCTAGTATACCAGATGCATTATTTTACACTGCGCTTCTTCATTTAATAATTTATCTTGGCAATCTTTTCATTCAATAAGAGAGCTTCCAAACAAAATAGCTCTAGGTCAGGAAAGCCATAAGTCCAAGAGATGAGAGCAGTTTATCGGCATAGGTTATTAGGAGTCAGGGAGCAACTGGGCTCATGCCAGCTGTCAGGAACAGCAGCTCCGTCTCCACACTGGCATGCCTTCTACTCCTCAGACATGCTGTCTCAGCCCTGAAAAGGCCCTACCTACAGAACCCAGCAACTTAGTGGATCCAACCTACTCAGTTACCACGTGACAGAGCAGGCCGAGAGAGCAGACAGGACTTGCCCAGAGAAAGACAGTGCTCGTAAACAGACCTGGAGGTTGCTGGTCTTTTGCATTCTGGCCCCAAGTTCTCTCAGCTGTACCACTTATGTCACAAACTTTTAGGGATGTGTCATTATCGACACCGTGAATTTCAAATTCCGGTGCCTAGCACTGGTTCCAACTTGGAAGGAAATGGGGTGTGGTGTGGCAGGAAGAGGGAGACACCAGCTGCACAGTCAGGAAATCTGGGTCTAGTCCAGAGCCCTCTTTGGGGCCCAGTTCCCTCATCTGTGAGATAAGGGGCTGGAACCACACGCTCTCTAAAGGCTCTCTGCTAAAGGCTCCGAAGTCCTTGACTTACACCTTCTAACCACACTGAAGATTCTGGTCCTCGGGGCTGTGCCTGTGCTCCGGTTTGTCAGTTCCACCCGGAATGTTCCTTTTGTTTCTCTGCCTCTACATCTTTCAAGGCCTACTCTGACTTCTGATATTTACCTCTTCAGAAAACATCCCCTGTGAACAAGCTCCTACCTCAGCCCTTAGAATACCTGGCCTAGACTACCCCTTCTAAAGAGCCACACCAACTGGTCTCTGAGTCAATACATTCAGTGTCTGCTCAAACGAAGCTTATAAAGATGCTTTCCCTAATCATCTTGAGTCCTTGTTTTATCTCTCTTTATAGCTCTTACCATATAATTTATGTTTAGTCTATCTTACACCATCGGAATGTAAGCTCCTTTGAAGCAAAGGCATGTGTTTTTAACTTAGAACAGCATCTGACATATAAGAAGCACTCAATAGATATTTGCTGAATGAAATAATTATTTGTAAACAATTAACAACAAAGCCAAGCTGCAGAGACTCCACTTCTAATATTAATCTGAGATATTTCTTCCATTCAATAGCTTGTTCTGTATGCACAGTCCCGAACAGTGGAAAAAGTCAGTCAGGGAGTCAGCAAATGGCTTTGGGCGATAGATGTGGTCAGGCAAACAGCAAGAGATCTCCTTAGAGTCAGAAAGACTGGTTTTAGGGAATTCACTGGTGGTCCAGTGGTTAGGACTCTGTGCTTCCACTTCAGGGGACCCAGGTTTGATCCCTGGTCAGGAAACTAAAATCCCTGAAGTTTCAAGGTATGGTCAAACAAACAAAAAAATAGGCAGAGTGGTTCTAGTACTAAACTCTGTCATCAGGTAACCTCAAGCATGTCTTTAACCTCTATAAACCAGATTAACAATCTACCACACAAGTACACATTGACGATTAGGGGAAAATGATTAACATGGAAGCATCTTATCAGGTACAAAGCACCAAATCCTATAGGTGAAGTATTACTTGAACACCAGAAGCAGACCTGTTAACACGGAACAGTTCTATTTAAAGCTAAACTGTCACACCAGAAAGTGTCCACTCTTTTTCAAGAAAATACATGCACATACATGAATGTTTGCCCACTTACAGATACACATATTTTGAAGGGGAAACCCAACCTAAAAGACACACGCTGAACATGAACTGGACTTAAGAGAAAACACTTACTTGAAATCCTGCCGCATATTCTACTCTGTAACGCGAACCCCTTTGCCAGAACTTCAGACAAGCAGTCCACTGACTACGAAACTGAACCTTTCAGTGGAAGGAATCAACTGCAACCTCTGGTAGGATACCACGAGCCTCTGGGACGTGTGAGGGCGTCTATGGCTTCCCCCCAGTGCTTCTGTGCTTGTCAATAAAAGCAAACCATTCAACCACTTCTGTAGCTGTACCTCTAATGAGGATACTCAAAGAATAGGCTAGCGTTACTTGTTGCAGTTGGTGGCTCAGAAACCAAGCCCTATCTTCTCTAATAAGCCAGGCTTGATATGTCGCCCACACCTGCTTCCTCCTACAGTACTTACAGTACTGACTGACTGGCACACACTTTGGTGCTGGATCTTACACCACCCCTGTAGCAAGTCAAATGTCCTCCTTGAGTGGCAAAGACTGTGTTGTATCTCTCACATATTCCCAAGAGAACTTAGCACAAGGCTTTCTCAGCACAAGGAATATGCTCAGAAATACTTAACTGAATGAATCCGAACTGAATTTAAAATTGTAGTAATAAGCATACAAAAATTTAGAAACAAAGGGTTTTAGAAACAGAATCAAACTCAGAATTCTTGGAGTTCCTAAGTGCCGAATTTAATTCAAAACATACCAAACAGTACTGATTATTCACATCATTTGTATTTTCATTCTGTTTGTAGGCAAAGTTCCATAAGACAGGCATTCCCTCTCCAGCAAGGAGATGGAATTGATCCACTTACATTTTCCAACCCACAATGCCCCCAACAGCTCTCCACAGAACCTATACCACTGATGACTCTGCTGCTGACAGGTCTGCTCCCCAAGACAACTAAATGATCCTCAGAGGCAAGAATACCACCTAATTCATCTTTCTTTCATATCACCTGAGCCCAAAGACACATAACAGCACTTAATAACTACCCAAGAATGTTAGAGGGAGAGAGTGTTAAGAAAAAGAACATGAGATTTTAAGCCTGCCAGCCAGTAGGTCCATCTGTACTCCAACAAAGATTGCCAGGAGAAATATCAATATCCTCAGATATGTAGATGACACCACCCTTATGGCAGAAAGTGAAGAGGAACTAAAAAGCCTCTTGATGAAAGTGAAAGAGGAGAGTGAAAAAGTTGGCTTAAAGCTCAACATTCAGAAAATGAAGATCGTGACATCTGGTCCCATCACTTCATGGGAAATAGATGGGGAAACAGTGGAACCAGTGTCAGACTTTATTTTTTGGGGCTCCAAAATCACTACAGATGGTGACTGCAGCCATGAAATTAAAAGACGCTTACTCCTTGGAAGGAAAGTTATGACCAACCTAGATAGCATATTCAAAAGCAGAGACGTTACTTTGCCAACAAAGGTCCGTGTAGTCCAGGCTATAGTTTTTCCAGTAGTCATGTATGGATGTGAGAGTTGGACTGTGAAGAAAGCTGAGCACTGAAGAATTGATGCTTTTGAACTGTGGTGTTGGAGAAGACTGTTGAGAGTCCCTTGGACTGCAAAGAGATCCAACCAGTTCATTCTAAAGGAGATCAGCCCTGGGTGTTCTTTAGAAGGAATGATGCTAAAGCTGAAACTCCAGTACTTTGGCCACCTCATGTGAAGAGCTGACTCACTGGAAAAGACTGATGCTGGGAGGGATTGGCGGCAGGAGGAGAAGGGGATGACAGAGGATGAGATGGCTAGATGGCATCACTGATTCGATGGACATGAGTTTGAGTAAATTCTGGGAGTTGGTGATGGACAGGGAGGCCTGGCATGCTGTGATTCACGGGGTTGCAAAAAGTCGGACACAACTGAGCGACTGAACTGAACTATTTTATAAGAATCATATTAATTGATAATAAGAATGAGGATGAACAAACACATGAAACCCAAAAACACTGATGGGGCTGATCACAAAGCAATTGAGTTCAGTCTCCCTAATTAGTTTATCATCCCAACTTGAAAGCATTTAGATCAATTCTGTCATTCTTTAAAAACATTATTCTTTCAAAGAAACATTTTGTGACCTTTGCTTGCATTTTTATTAAGAAAAACAAAAAGATTACTCAAATTCCACTCCTCTGCCTTTAAAAAGTTGTGTCTGACTCTTTGCGACTCCATGGACTGTAGCCTACCAGGCTCCTCAGTCCATGGAATTTTCCAGGCAAGAATACTGGAGTGGGTTGCCGTTTCCTTCTCCAGAGGATCTTCCTGACCCAGGGATCAAACCCGGGTCTCCTGCATTGTAGGCAGACGCTTTACCGTCTGAGCCACCAGGGAAGCTTTAAAAAAGAAGAGTAAAATCTAAATCTCATCCCAATATAGGTGGCAAAGTCATTTTTTCCACTATAAGTAAACACTTATATTGAAGCATTTAAAATTGAAAGTATGTTAGTGAACTTCAAAACATGCACGGATTTTGCTACAACCTGGCAGGTAATTTCTAGTTAAATGATCATCACTCTGGAATGAAGAAATATCTCCTTCAGTCAATTTTTTCAAGTAGCTACAAGTTACTAGTCGAAGTTTCAAATTAATGAAAATTACATTTTTTGCCAAGTCTGTAGAATACCTAACCACATTAATTCTTCCAACTTTCTCATGTACAAATTGGCCTGAAGATTTGGAACACCTGTGTTACCATGAGGTATGGGGTTATTTTACACTACATTCTTGCCCCAAAGCTAAAGGGTGGAGGGTACTGCTGCTCGGGTTAGCTAGAGGTGGGCCGAGCACTGAAGAGACCGTGGTCCCTGCAATCAGGCTTGGGTTTAAGTCCTGACACTACTACCCTGCTGACAGTATGATGCTGGGCAAGTTATTCAGTCTCTCTGAACCTCTATTTCCACATTAATAAAATAGGGTTCATTCAGTGACTTCCCCGGTGGTCCAGTGGCTAAGACTCTGAGCTCCCAATGCAAGGGACCTGGGCTTGATTTCTGGTCAGGGAACTAGATCCCACATGCAGCAACTGAAGATCCTGCATGCTATAACTAATACTGAATAGCCCACGTGCCTCAACTAAGACCTAATGCAGCCAAATAAATAAAATAAATTTTAATTTTTTTAAAAAAATATAGGGTTAATTCAAACTTCCTATAGCTGTTATGGGGTCCATAAAGTAAAAGTCGCTCAATCTTGTCCAACTCTTTGTGACCCCATGGACTATACAGTGCCTGGAATTCTCCAGGCTAGAATACTGGAGTGGGTTAACTTTTCCCTTCTCCAGGGGATCTTCCCAAACCAGGGATCAAATCCAGGTCTCCTGCATTGCAGGCGGATTCTTTCCCAGCCAGCCGAGCCACAGCGGAAGCCCAAGAATACTGGAGTGGGTAGCCTATCCCTTCTCCAGGGGATCTTCATGACCTAGGAATCGAACCAGGGTCTCCTGCATTGCAGGTGGATTTTTTACCAACTGAGTGATCAGGGAATCCTTGGGGACTATATTACATTATATATACATAAAGTGAGTAGCACATAACAGGAACTCAGTAAATGTTAGTGTCTCTTCCCACTTTTTTCAGAGCCACAAAAAAACTTATTCAACACTCTATTCATTAAAATATTTACATATGTTCTATGCCAGTTTTATGAGAAAGAGCGAGCTCTTGATTTTTAAAAAAAAAAAAAAAGCTTTATAAGCAGTCACTCTTCTCCTACCGCTGATTTTTTTTTTAACAGCCTAAGTATTTCCAAAAACCTTTGCTTTACTTTGGTTCTGACTGATTTGTGGAATTTGTCACTGTCATTAGAATAAATAATCAACACATTTATTCTGAAGAAACTGCTAGCCAGGGGAATCATTAGAAGGAATTTTGGTACAGAACTCTTTGGCAGAATTCTAGATTTCCATTAAGTTCTCAAAATTTTGTGAATTCTAACAAAATGTTACCAATTCTTATCCTATGAATATGCATTTGTTTCAGAGAAAAATTCTTGTCTGGATTTAGTTTGTTATGTTATTCTGGATTTAGCTAGACATTTGCAGAAAATGAGTTAACTACTATATTAGTTGCTATTTATGTGGTTAAGTCACCACTGGGCTAAATATCTCCCGAGGGGAAAAAAGCAGTCTGGGATTTAAGCCAGCATAACAACTGTCACCAAAACTGAGAGCTTCTGGAGATGCCAAGTATTTTGTTTAGGTTTGATGAATTCTACTACTTCTGGATTTTTTGTTTTTCAAGGATAATCTGCTACTATTCCTACTCTGTAGTTCAGCAGAAATGTAAAAGTTCCCTTCCTCTAACCTTCTGGCACGTAAGAGAAGGACGATAGACGGCATGCACTATTTTTATGTTGACAGCCAGAGCTATTTTAAGCTATTTTAGTACTATCCAAAAAGGTTAGCATGACATTAGCAAGCTAAAAAGTAAATTCTTGGTTTTTGGTCACTTAGTAAGAACATTACTTTTTAACAACCAAACTGTCTATCTTTTGATCATACAAGTAAAAATAAAATTCCAAAACATAAGGCATGATTGATGCCATAATTAGAAAGTCTTACCTTTTGGGCATCTCCCGTAAAATATGCAATTGCCAGGGTGGGCAGAATCATGAACAGTGCATTGTAATAGAGCAGACCATATTTTCCCAGCTCCTAGGAGAGTAAAAAATTAGGTGGTTCATTTGGTTCCAGCAGATAGATGGAGACAACCCTCAACAGAGCACCACTCCTATTATACACACACACCACTCCCCCCACAATATACATAGCACATTAAGTCAGAAGTTTTGCAAACACTAAGAAATAACCTGAGCTTTCCAAAAAAAAAAAAAAGCAAACTTACAAGATTTTTAGTTTATTTGACATAAGTTCCTTGAGTACTTAAAATCAAAGAAATAAAAATGGTATCAAGTGGCTGTCTCAAAACAGCAAGGAGAAAAGAAGTTATTTTGAACAAAAAACATACATCTCTATAGAGACATGTCCTTGGAGCCCTTCCCTTTCCAAAACTGAATCAAAAGTCCCTAGATTAGTCCTAGGCTGTTCCAGAAACATAACAGTGAGATTTAAGAGAGAAGGAAGGCCAGATCCACACACACAGACTCACACAGAACAACACAGACAGACATAATTTCCCAGTATTTCTGAAGTTATTTCTGAAAATGTACATGGGAAGCTCAATGAAGATTAAGATTATTCCAAAAAAAAAAAAAAAAGGAAAGAAAAAGATTACCATTACCCTACAATTCCCAAAACATGGTATGCCTAGTTGTGCCCTCAGCTACTTGGAAGCAAAAAAGGACTGCACACATCTTCAAACACAGGGAGCCTATGAGAACTCTGGGTCTACCTGTGATTCACACAGTTCTGGGACATTCAGCAGGAAGCCGTCACCTGAAAAGCAGTCCTAGAGTTTAGGGGATAAAGGAGCAGTGAGGATAGGGCCCTAAGATCTGCCTGACTTCTGTGACTGAGAGCGTACCAACTGACACGAAAAGCCAAACTACCTTCTCAAAAGCGGGTTGTTTTCCTCAGTGATTTTTAAACCTTTTTTACTTTATATTGGCATTTGGTTGATTCACAATGTTGTGTTCGTTTCAGGTGTACAGAAAAGTCATTCAGTTATACACATACATGTTCGGTTCAGTTCAATCGCTCAGTCATGTCCGACTCTTTGCGACCCCATGAATCGCAGCACGCCAGGCCTCCCTGTCCATCACCAACTCCCAAGTTCACTCAGACTCATGTCCATCGAGTCAGTGATGCCATCCAGCCATCTCATCCTCTGCCATCCCCTTTTCCTCCTGCCCCCAATCCCTCCCAGCATCAGAGTCTTTTCCAATGAGTCAACTCTTCACATGAGGTGGCCAAAGTACTGGAGTTTCAGCTTTAGCATCATTCCTTCCAAAGAAATCCCAGGGCTGATCTCCTTTAGAATGGACTGGTTGGATCTCCTTGCAGTCCAAGGGACTCTCAAGAGTCTTCTCCAACACCACAGTTCAAAAGCATCAATTCTTCAGCGCTCAGCCTTCTTCACAGTCCAACTCTCACATCCATACATGACCACTGGAAAAACCATAGCCTTGACTAGATGGACCCTTGTTGGCAAAGTAATGTCTCTGCTTTTGAATATACTACCATGTTATATTTATTCTTTTTCAAATTCTTTTCCCACTTAGGTTATTACAGAATACTGAGCAGAGTTCCCTGTGCTTTATCAAAAGCAGCTTTGAAAAACTGTAAACAAAGATGCAACAATAGAAAACCAGTTGATTAGACTATGATACACCCATACAGTGAAATCTTATGCAGCCACTAAAAGTGTTTAGTAACACTGACTGGTGAGGAAGGTGCTCATGAAACAGGACTAAATGAAAAATACAAATTAGAAAACATTATGTATAATGTATCATCACTCTTAAGTTCTTCTCATAGTTAGATGTGTATATGCATATATAAAAACCCATACATTCCTACAAAAGCGTATCTACTGACACAGTGCTTCTCACTCAATGGTGGAATTAAGAGAGATTTATATTTTCTTCCTCTTGTTGACCTATGTTTTCTACCACTTCTATTATAAATACATGTTATTTGTATGAATTCTTTAAAGTTGAAAATGTTTTAAATTCAGTAGCTGCATTCAGGTCTGAAATACAGCACTAAGTCCTTAGGCCATGGGATTCATGCTCAAAGGACCATGATTACAAGTAGTTCTGAAATTACAGGTAATAAAACTCCAGATTTATTAAAAGCATCTCAGACAGCAAGACAGCAAGAAAAAAGCCACAGCAGGACAAAGTAACTTGTAACGTCAGGTGCCCCCTCAGCAAGCGATGTGTCATCCAGGAAGTAGGGAATGCCTACACACATACCCCACCCAGACAACTGACGAAGCCCAAACTGTTGTTTTTCCTTTTTACTTGCTGTTTTGAATATCTTTTCTCCTGTCCTCTTAAACAGAGGACATTGACTAAAATTTAATTTAGGGCATCATCATAAACATGATTATACTGTGTTTTTACATGATGTTGCCATGTTTGAGTAGTCCACTTGACTGTCAGTTTTCCTGTTTCTCCTGTTATCAGCCAAATTTTTACACTGCTGGTAAGCCTCTTCCTCTAGATAGAATTGTTGCTCCTAATCCATGAACTATGAAAAGCAGATTAATATGCTTAGACGTTCTAATACAAGTAAGTCATTAGTCATTTCTGAATGAGGAACTAAAGGACACCCCTGGAAATAAATACAGAAACCAGAAACCATCTTCGCTTTTTTCTACATTCTAGGATGTAGTCCAGTAGTCATGTATGGATGTGAGAGTTGGACGGAAGGACTGAAGCGCCGAAGGATTGATGCTTTTGAACTGTGGTCTTGGAGAAGACTCTTGAGAGTCCCTTGGACTGCAAGGAGATCCAACCAGTCCATCCTAAAGGAAATCAGTCCTGAATATTCACTGGAAGAACTGATGCTGAAGCTGAAACTCCAATACTTTGGCCACTGGATGCAAAGAATTGACTCATTTGAAAAGACCCTGATGCTGGGAAAGATTGAAGGCGCGAGGAGAAGGGGACGACAGAGGATGAGATGGTTGGATGGCATCACCGACTCAATGGACATGAGTTTGAGTAAATTCTGGGAGTTGGCGATGGACAGGGAGGCCTGGTGTGCTGCAGTCTATGGGGGCACAAAGAGTCAGGACACGACTGAGCAACTGAACTGAACTGAGGATGTACTCTAGATTGTGCTAACACAGTAGTCACTGGCCAAATGCAGTGATTTCAATGTAATTATAATTACATTAAACTATGACTGCAGTTCCTCAATTAGGCCATCACCTATCAAGTGCTCAACAGCTATGTGTGGCTAGGTGTTACCATTAATGGATAGGAAGAAATAACAGATTTCCATCATTACAGAATTGTACTGGAAAGTACTGTTTTAGACAGCTAAGGCTGGTGGACTAATAAAACGTTATTATTCCTACCTATTTCCAAAGCAGCAAAAACACAGAGCAAAACTAAATCTCAAACTGCTCCCTTTTCTCTAGCTATAGTACAAAGATAAAAATTTTTAATAGTAGCTCCCATTAAAATGTAATCATCACACAGCCATTAAGGCAAATAAATGGAGAAAAAGACATAAAAGGTATATTCACAGAAAAGGTGTTGGAAATAGATCTGCACTGTCCCTAGATCTTCTAGGTTAATTTAGAAATGATTTAAAGTATATGGGAGGATGTGCATAGGTTACACATAAATACTATTCCATTTTATATAAGGTACTTGAACATCCAAGGATTTTTATAATCTCAGGGGTTCCTGGAACCAGCCCCCCAAAGATACTGAGGGATAACTGTCTGTAGGACAAATATGCAAAGTCCACTCTTGTTCTGTAGCTGCTTCTAAATCACTTTTGAAATCTGCTCAAGGGCTTCCAGATACTTCTTTCTTGTCCAGGTCCCTCACCAAGTCCTCCAGGACATAGCCATGAACATTCATGACACTTTTCTCTAATGACCACTTCTTATGTCACTATTCCACTCGAAGTCAATATTCACCTAGTCCCTTCCAAAAAACCCAACAGTAAAATCTAACTGCTAATTAGAAAATAGTTTCTTACATGAGCACCAAGGTCCAGGCATTCTTACCCTCAGAGATTCCCTAGTCTTTCTCATCTTTCCTAAGTATCTTCCTTTATTCTCCACTTTTTCCCTGAAGGACTGACATGACCATTCCCAGTATCAGCAAACATCTCTTAAAGAAGCATTAGATTGCTACCTACTTTTGAATCTAATTTTTGTTTTACGTAGGCACCATTTGCTGCTGTCAGGACATCATTGATCAGAATAAAAACATATCCTTCCAGATCAAATGCCAAGTCAGAGCTGCAAAATATAAACAACACTTTAGTAACAACTAACATTTAAAGAACATGCATTAAATTTTAAATAGGTCTGAACTACAATATTTCCAAGAACATATGCTTATCTACGTAAGTGAATATTACACATTTTATCAGCTACTAGTATTTCCTGGTTCCAGGTTACAGTTTGCAATTTCATAATCAGGAAGGGAGTCTGCAGAAATGAGAAGCACTAATGCTTAAACACAGTCATTAGCAATAATCAGCCTTGTCAGTTAATAGCACACTATTCTGAATGCAAAGTCAGGCAAGACAGAACCAACCAAATTCACCATTACAGTACATCTGAAGCAAGCAGAAGGCATCACAGCTCAGTTTCACAGATAAGGAAACCAAAAGGAGAATGAAATTGTTAACATGTCATTTTTCAAAGGTTCACACAAAAGATAGGTTTATCTTGCATAGATGGCTGGGCCACTCGGTGGAATTTCTGAAGTGTGGATTGTGGTTAGTTCTGAGATCACGTTACGCTAGTGTCTACGCACACAGTGTAGTCCCAAATACTTTAAATAATTGCCCAGTGAGCACATTACATATAACTAGTGAGATTAGGGAAACTGAAGTCTCTTAGTATTTTGCAGAGCACCAGGCAGAAGAACTTACTAAACTGAAGAGAATAAATGAAACTCTAAGAAGAGTATGCCATCTGCATACTTAGCACCCTAGCTACAACAGGGGCCTCACATTCTGTGATTCTGCAAAGGTGCTATCTCTTTGGAGTTCAGCTTCTCTATGGGACAGACTTCTGAGGAGCTCTAAGCCACTGCAATGTTGGGCAGAATTACCTAATGACCCCTCCCTCTTCCAAGCAGCCTGACAACCCTGTAACTCTTCCTCCAAATTTCTTTCCCAGGTAAAAGTTTCTAATTAGATAAGGCTGGCCCAGATAGCATCTGCCTCAGAAACTTTTTTCAGGCTAGAGTTAGCTCGGAGAAAATTCTGTGTTTGGTTCGATTTTGGATCCCACCAGCTTCAGTGGGATCCAAGATTAGCAGGGCACTTTTAAAAAGAATGGAAGGTGATTCACACTGAATTTTTCTCCAAGAAGGCAAGATTACCTAGAGGGAAAAGCAGTCAGCTATATAACAAAATTCTAGTAACTAATTACCCTATTTTTTTTTTTCAGAATGAAATTTTACTTGGAGAGTTAGGGTAGAACAGAATTGACTAATATCCCTCCCCCTACACCTGTATTACAGGGATATGATAAAGGTCAATGAGCCAATTCAAGAAGCACACTGGAACTTCCAGATGGAAAATATATGTCAGGTAGAATCTACAGCATCAGCAAGCCCATACATGAATGCTCTGGGCTGAGTAAAATATTGTAGAAGACTTCTACTCATCATTTCCATTTTCTGAGTCTTTGCATATGTGCTGCCAAAGCAAGCACTAATTTTCCGAGTCTCTGGATATACATTTTCTTAATTTTAAAATTAAAAGTTAAGAACAATGGAAAAAAAAAACTTCATGATTAATAATTTAATAGAATATCCAAGTTTTGGTATTTGTGACGCCTTAGGTGAAGCCAAATAAAGCAATTCTATTATTTATTATCCCATAAGGCAAATAATTCATGATCACTTGTCTTCTCTGTGACACCATTTTCTTTAGCAGCATGCGAAGGAATAGAATGCTACAAGGTTTATAAAAGCACACAGGCTTTGCAGTCAGGCATAGACTCAAACTCTAGGTCTGTCATTTAATAGCTATGTGACCTCGAGCAAGCTATGGAACTTAGATTTTCATTTCCTTAACATAAATAGGAAAATAATACCCATACCGTTCAGTGTAGTTGTGAAAAATACATAAATAGTATGTGTAAAATACCAACATATTGAATGGCATATGGTCTGCGCTCAATAAATAGAAGACAGCATAATAAACTCTAAATTACATGAATTTAACTTTTAAGAGTCCCAAGAATCTGATTTTGCTAGCCTTAATCTTCACACAACCAAAAAGATTTAATTTTTTGAAGTCTCGGAATACTTTTTAAAGACATGTCTCTTATTTTAGTCTATAAAAAATTCTCTTCATTGGTAACTAATCATTTATTATCAGTAATTATTGACAAATTCTAATGCACTCTCATAGGTTTTATACAAGCCCACATCTTACCTTGCAGCTACAAAGGCTCCAATAATCATTGCAAATACAGTCATCTTAATACCCCAAGAAAAAGTCTTCCTATAAAATAATTTAAAAATATACATGTGGCTTTAGTTATTTACAAAGACTCATTTTACAACAAAAAATGTTTTCTTCCCAAAAAAAACTATAAACAAATGATTCCAAGGAATCAGATATTTAAAAGAACTCTTCTAATGAAGCAAAAGCTTATTTTCTTATATAAATAAGTATGCTTATTTCCTATTCTTATGTTGTTATTATTGAGTTTACATTTTTGAAAATCAGATTTCTTTAAGCAGAAAATAGTCACACACATTTGTAGTAAAGTAGCATAGTCATGAACATGATTTAAAACCTATATTGATCTTCTGACTCAGCTTCACCCAGTGGCTTCAGTAGGTATAGGAATTCTTGAAAGCATATCTCATGTTCAGACAGGCTTCCATAAGGAAGTCATAAACTATCAATTCCTATAGCAAAGGAAGAAAGCTGCTTAAACTTCTCAAAAGATAAAGTAAAACAACACAAATGATTGGAATATCTTACATACGCTGGAGACCTTTTCAGGGAGCTAAAAACTTGTTAAAGACTAAATATATTAGAAATTAAGCTCACTTGAGTAAAACTCCTTCAGCAAACATTGTAAACAGGATGGAGAACCTTCTCAGAACTGTAAACATTGGTAAGCTGAAAAAAAAACAAAAAATATACTTAGGTAGAGTAAAATTTGGTTCTCCAAAATTAGTATTTTAAAATAATGCTAACCTTTTCCATTATAAAAATTCCATGCTGATTAACCTGTCACTAAATTAAATCCTTACGTCTCTATAGAAAGTATTTAAAAGTCTGAAAGGGTTGCTTTTATAAAAGTACTAGAAGCGAAAAAAACTGAACTAATTATAAAATGGTAGAAAATATACATCTATTATCAAAGACTAGTAACAGCCAATTTTTAATTTTACCCTGCTTATTATGTTAGACATACTCATGTTGGTCTTTAAAAGATCTTTCTTTTCTAGACTGATCTCCCTTCCAAGCCCTAACCTTCAAACAACACTGGTGATCATTTTACCCTATAAAACATTCCTTGATTGTCCTTTTGTGGCAGTAATTCTTTCTTCCTCTAAATTCCCAGAGTACTTTGCTTGTACTAATCGAACATACAGCCTCTTGCAATATAATTATTTCTGACTCTATCATCTCACTCCAAAGTGCCTTATACTTGGCTGGCAAATCAAAGATGGGCATGAATAGATGGATGGATGAATGACAATGGAGGAAAAAGAGCAAACTCTATACACAAGTAGCACTCTGCAGCAGGTCTGTATTTCTTTCCAAATGGGTAATGAGATATATGGATAAAAGGATGCCCCACCCATGATAAACATGACTTCCATGGAACCCTCCCCAGAAATATCATCGTGGTCATTCTGTCAAGTTTCTTGGGTCTAAGGAAATGAAAAAACCTTGGTCTCTGACCCTCAGAGATCTCTCCATTCTGTTTTACAATCACCCATTACACCAGAGGTTTAACTCACGTGGCAGTGGTGAAGCCCTGGGTTTCTGTTAAATGGTTTCCCTATGTGTATATTTTTAACATCACATGTTCTGATACATATACTCCTTAAGTGGAGAAGATAAGAATTGGGAAGTTACAGGGTAATAAGAGAATATTGTCATGGAGTAGGCAGCTATTGCTTCTTTCTAAAAGTGAAAATGCTGCCTCTACAGTCATATGACCACAGGAAAAGTGTTAATGATATTTTTATCAGGGTTCTATCAGATGTTATTTTAACTACCTCATGTTAATGAAAAACTATATCTAATCTTACTTGTGAAATCTGCCTAAAATATAATATTTAAAAATTGTACTAAAGAATTGAAATCTCAGAAGCCTAACATACATCCTTCACTATTATATGTCTGGAAAAATAATGAAAATCTCCCATCACAGTATTTTATAACATTTTAAAGCTTCTATCATCAAAGTGAAAGGGAAAAAACCCAAAACAAACAAAAAAACTCCTCTTCCTCTTCAAACTTAAAGATATTAAACTAAAACCTTTGGTGTAATACTTATTTAGTAACAGAAGCTTTCTGGTCCTTTCTTTTTCCAGAATCAGTAACCATGTGTTAAACATTTGACATTTAAGTACAACTTTAAGAATACATTATATTAACCTCACTAGTAAAATAAAGTTATCCATACTTCAGTTTCTTTGTGCTGAACAGTCCCGTGATTTGGTTCCCAAAATATAGTAGAGGTAGTGGAAACGTCTAGAAAATTTAAAAAGGGATAACAAAACTCAATAATAAAGACAGCTAAAACAAGGTCCTTTTCAAACAGAAACAGTTTTGTTTATATGATCAAATTCTTTCCACATAAAACATAAGATTAGTTCTCACACACAATTTTGGCTCCTATGAAGCACCCAAACATTACTCCTGGATAAAGAGCTCTGTGCAAAAAGAGAGAGGAAAGAATGGAGGGGAAAAAAAGAAACAGAAATATGAATATGATCAAATCATATGGGACAACATCTTTGCTTTAAAGAATGATAATGTAGAGCCAACAGGTCTAATGTTAGCAGAAAAAGGAAAGGTATTTCATCTTCAGGTGGAGTCAAGCAAAGACAGACCAAAGAATAATGACTGAAGGATACACCAGCTAGATTAGGTAGACGAATGCAGAAAATGCAAAATGGTTGTAATCCCAATAAGTGTTTATTAATTAAAACAGAATACAAGATCTAGGGGCTTCTTTTTTTTCTTAATTTTAAAGAGACTGTGGGACTTAAAAACACTTATTACTACATTCATTCTTTACCTTCCTTATACCCACTTTGGACTGGGCAATTTCAAGGCTGCAATTTTGTAAGGCACCGATGGAAAACATACATAGTGACTTCATTTCGAAAATAAAAGTATTGCTTTTTTTTTTTTTACCTTTCGAGGTACATTTCTGTCAAAGTCAGGAAACTTGACTACTCTGAGTGCCTTTCCCACCCAAAGTACTGCCACTGTGGCCACCATCTGTAAGCAGAGAACACAGATTCACTGTTCCACACATAAAGACACACTCAGAAGTTCCAACGACACAAACCACGTAATGCTGAAGATTCCAACTAACCTGGCCAAGTCCAACACACAGTGAAGAGGGAAATCTACAAAAAATGGTAGAGAAAAAAAAAAAAAAAGAAAAACCCACAGCGTCAGAAAAACCCGAACTCAACCTTACAAATGCAACCTCACAATGCATTTTGATACAAAACACACCAATGTCCGCCCCTTATCCAAATGACAATCAGCGAGGAAAATCACTGATGGTTGTCAGGCAACACCGCTGATTTTGTAGCTTCGGGCTGCCACTTGTCTCATCTTGTCCGTTTCTACAATTTCAGTCAGTTTTCTGAAACAGATTTTTCTTGGAAGTTAAGACATACATCTTTTAAACGGTTTCGCACCTTGCTAAAAAGGTGCTTCTGCCAAGGGGTCCCAGTGGCAGCATCACAATTTTAAATGGGCTTGAGGATGCGTAGGTCCCCAGAGGCTGTCAGCGAATTCGGGGAACCCTGAAGCCCCGGACCCTGGCCCAGGCTGTGGAGAAGGGCGGGCATCCCTCTCCGGCTCCCAGTCAGGCATGCACAGGAGTCGAAGAGTCACGAAGCAACTTCGCTTCGTCGCTCGGAAGAGCGGCATTTCCAGGGCGCTGCACTGCGGGCAGGGCAGGAGCTTTCCAAACGCACGCCCGGCGGTCCCGAGCTCCGCGCTCGGAGCGGGACCCCCACTCCGGGCCGCCGTGCAAGCCGGCTCCGCCGCCCGAGCCGCGTGTCAGCCGCCTGCCCGCCCTCGCCGGCTCCCGCCCAACTTTGTTCAGCTCCAACTTTGGAGCCGAAGTCCAGGGTGCCGGCGCCCAGCCGCTGCCGCCGCCCGCTCCTTTCCTTTCTTTTCCGCGGCCTGGGCCGCCGCCGCCTCGGCCCTACCTGTAGTTGGTGAGCACGCTCTTGTTGACCACCACGATCAGGAAAGAGCTCACGCCGTAAAAGCCGGCGGCCAGCAGCTTCAGGAATACGGTCAGCGTTTCGGCCGACGCCATCCCCAGCTCCTCCTCATGTCTGTGTGTGGAGGATTTCGCGGGGGCTTCTCCTTTAACCCTGGCATGCTGACGTCTATGAACTTCCGCCATGGCTGCGGCGGCGGGGCCTGCGAGGGAAGCGGCGGGCAGCGGGCCCGAGCGGCGCGGGGGTCTGCGGCGGCAGCTCGCGGGGAGCTCGCGGGGCCGGGGCCGGTGCTCTGAACCGGCTGCGCTCGCCGCCTCGGCTCCCCGCGCGGCCGCCGCCTGTCTCCGCCCAGGGGCAGGGACGCTGGGGTTCACACGCCCGGGGACTTTGATCGGGCATTGTGCAACGCGGGGTCAGAGGGTAGGGACCGCGCCTGGCTCGGCCTGGACAAGGGCTGGAGAGGGCTCCGGGAAGGGGCACCGGCGACCCTGAGTCCCGGACGGAGAGGGAGAGGAACCTTAGGGGAACCACTCGGGGACACCGGGGCTCCCGGCAGCACAGCACAGTCGCGGAAAAAAGCTGCCGAACGGCGCCTGCGCGCGAGCCTGCTCCGGGTCTCCGCGGCCGCGTACCTAAGATGCGGAGGCTGGCTGCTGAAGGACTGGAAGCCGTATTTTCTAGATAACTCCGGCAAGAGAAAATAAATAAATAAATAAAGACCCGCCTGCAATAGGTAACAGGTGGTCGGCTCAGTAGTTAACAAGGTGCGTGTGTCTAGGCTCATTTGAATGCTCTTTTGGTCTCTCTTGCAGAAGGTCCACGCCCTTAAAAAGTATCAGATATGGACCAAGTGTAAACATTCAACAGCTATTTGAGGCATTCTGCGTTGCCTCGGATTTCTTACGGTTTCTGAACCCAGAAAATGCCATACAATACAGTTTTATTTGCAGATCAAGGGAGACTGTTCAAAGAAAAGCATTGCGGTATCCAAAAAGTAGAAAGATAATCAATTGGCTTGCGGATTGGTGCAAGAGCAGGGTGTTAAGAGCTGAGTTCCTATTCTAGGTTTCCTAGAAATGCCGCCTCACTAGCTATGTACTCGGGTCAGTGAGTTGACCTCCCTGAGCCTGCATCGCCTCATCTCTGGATATAAAGCTGCTGCTGCTGCTAAGTCGCCTCAGTAGTGTCCGGCTCTGCGCGACCCCATAGACGGCAGCCTACCAGGCTTCTCCGTCCCTGGGATTCTCCAGGCAAGAACACTGGAGTGGGGTGCCATTGCCTTCTCCGGGATATAAAGCTAGTTTTCAGTAAATGGTGGACATTATATATAAGAGAAACAAATCATTATTACCAGCTTAAGCAAGGAAATGACATACCTAATTTTAATGTCAAGAAAGTAACTGAATTATTTACCCCAAAATTTTGTCTATAACTTTTCAATTTTTTCCACATTTAAAAATTATAGTAAAATTTACATAACACAAAACTTACCATCTTTACCTGGTAAGTTAGTATTTTAACTCTTTTTGAGTACATAATTCAGTGCTGTTAAGTATATTGTTGCACAACTCTTAACTGCTACCCTTCTCTAGAACTTTCACATCATCTCAAACAGATTATGAAACTACTAAACAATAACTCCCCTTTGCTCCCTCTCTCCATCCTCTAGTAACCACTATTCTATTTTCTGTCTCTATAACTTTTATGATTCTAGGTACCTCATATCAGTGGAATCACACAGCATTTGTCCTTTTGTATCTCCATTTCATTTAGCACAGTATTTTCAAGGTTCATCCACATGTAGCATGTGTCAGAATTACCTTCCTGTTTGAGGCTATATAATATTCATTGTATATACATCTTTTGACCTGTATGTTTTAAATTATCCTGAGAACACCTGTGTTCTTTGAATGTTCCTTAATAAAAACTAGCACAAGGATGAAATTTTTAGCTTGGTCCACAAGGGCTTAAGTGACATGGCTCCTGCCCTCCCCACCTGTTCCTCCCCAGGTTTTGGCTAACCACACCCAGTTCCCTGAAGGATAATGTAGGTTCCTGTAAAACCCTAACCCTAAATACACCCAGTTCCCTGAGGGATAACATAGGTTCCTGTTGCCCCTTTCTCTGTCCTTACTTCCATATTCCCTCTGTCTGGAATGCTTTTTCCTCTCCCTCCCCTGCCTCCTGAAGAACTCTTACATTTCCTTCAATATTTATGCAAAATATTCTCTCCTCTCTGGGTACCTTCTTTCACACTGCCTCTCCCTGCCCTCCACAGAAATGTCATCTCTTGTGCTTCTCCCACCCCAGCTTTGTTCATCCCCTTTTATAGGGGGTCTGGGATTAGGTGTTTGCCTGACAGTCTGTTCCACTTCACAGTAAGCTCCTGGGGGCTGGATGAGGCAGGGACACCTAGCACTGTTCGAATGTTTTTACTAAATGCATCAATGATGTAACTTCAATGATGAGGGGGGAAATGGCCAAATTTCTTCCTTAACTGCCGGTAGTAGAAGGAAAATATTCGGGAAGTTATATTTTGAGAAACATCCCTTGTGAAAAAATTATTTTGAAAATAATAATGCCCCTCATAACAAAAGCAAACAAGCAAAAGAGACTTGTATCACATGCTCTCTTCCTCTCATCCCAACCCACTTTTCAGAGAAAGTGACTGCTAACAGTTCAAAGGCTGTGTACGTAGACTCCGTGCCTACATACACACATGCGCACATACATATATATTTACATACATATACATATATTTACATATGTCTATTGTTATACATTTTTTAACATAAATGGAGAGAATCATGTGAGAAACACAGATGCTCAATCCAGACACTGTTTCTGATGTGGTTTTGTGACCGTGGGCAAGTTACCTGACCCTATGGTGCTTCAGTCCCCTTGTCTGTAAAATGGGGATAACAGTAGCACCCGCCTCTTAGGGTGGTGATGAGAATTAAATGAGTTAAGTTAAATGTTAAGAATATAGTACACACTTTACAAGTGTTCCTAATAATAATAATCAAGGAGATCAAACCAGTCAATCCTAAAGGAAATCAACCCTGAATATTCAGTAGAAGGACCGATGCTGAAGCTGAAGCGTCAATACTTTGGCCACCTGATGCAAAGAAACAACTCATTAGAGAAGACCTGATTCTTGGCAAGACTGAAGGCAGGAGGAGAAGGGGCTGACAGAGGATGGGATGGTTGGGTGGCATCACCAACTCAATGGACATGAGTTTGAGCAAACTCAGGGAGATGGTGAAGGACAGGGAAGCCTGGCATGCTGCAGTCCATGGTGTGACAAAGAGTCAGACACAACTTAGTGACTAAGCAAAAATAATTACTATTATTACCATTATGCAACCTTTCTCTTTTCACTTAGTATTCCTTAAAGGCCTTTCTGTGGCAGTAAAGAGACTCTACCTCATTCATTTTTAATGGCTGCCAAGAATTCTTGTCAGCTGGATGCATCAAAATTCACAGTCCATCCCGTGGACATTTAAATTATTGCCATTTTTTCAGTTTATAAACAATGTGTCTTTGATTATCCTTGTCCATTCCACTTTTGCAGGTATCAGTTTCTAGAAATGGAATTGCTTAAAGACTACTTTTTAAAAATATTAATGAAATGAACAAATTGATCCCCAAAGAGGTTGTACCAATTTTATACTATCACTAACACTGTATGAAAAGTAAATCTTTTCTAAAATCAGATGGAGATAATGCAAACCACTGAAAAAGGCCAGATAATTGTTCAAGTACTACTCTGTGGAAGATGAAATGCCAGGTACAAATTTATGCAGTAACACAAAATGAAATAAAAATAAATTGCTTAAAAAGTACTGATCTGAGCAATTACTATTGTTTTTCTCAGCATGTTTACATACTTTATTAACAAGTATTTACTAAGATCTACCATAGGCCAAGATTGCCAGAAGAGATATCAATAACCTCATATATGCAGATGACACTACCCTTATGGCGGAAAGTGAAGAGGAACTAAAAAGCCTCTTAATGAAAGTGAAAGTGGAGAGTAAAAAAGTTGGCTTAAAGCTCAACATTCAGAAAACAAAGATCATGGCATCTGGTCTCATGACTTCATGTGAAATAGATGGGGAAACAGTGGAAACAGTGTCAGACTCTATGTTTTTGGGCTCCAAAATCACTGCAGATGGTGACTGCAGCCATGAAATTAAAAGACACTTACTCCTTGGACGGAAGGTTATGACCAGCCTAGATAGCATATTCAAAAGCAGAGGCATTACTTTGCCAACTAAGGTCTGTCCAGTCAAGGTTATGGTTTTTCCTGTGGTCATGTCTGGATGTGAGAGTTGGACTGTGAAGAAAGCTGAGTGCCAAAGAATTGATGCTTTTGAACTGCAGTGTTGGAGAAGACTCTTGAGAGTCCCTTGGACTGCAAGGAGATCCAACCAGTCCATTCTGAAGGAGATCAGTCCTGGGTGTTCATTGGAAGGACTGATGCTGAAGCTGAAACTCCAATACTTTGGCCACCTCATGTGAAGAGGTGACTCATTGAAAAAGACCCTGATGCTGGGAGGGATTGGGGGCAGGAGGAGAAGGGGACGACAGAGGATGAGATGGCTGGATGGCATCACCAACTCAACGCACATGAGTTTGAGTGAACTCTGGGAGTTGGTGAAGGATAGGGAGGCCTGGCGTGCTGTGATTCATAGGGTCGCAAAGAGTCGGACGCAACTGAGTGACTGAACTGAACTGAACCATAAACCAAGAACTGTGTTGGATTTTCTCAATTCCAGTAATGATTTGTGGACACACAGTAAAATGCTATTAAATCTAATAGAGTCACACATTCTCAGTATGTGCCCGTAAAGATAAGATCAGTTTCCAGTATTCTAACAGGATTTTTATTATAGGTATTTAGACTTGTAGGCATTTTAGGCACTCAAATCTGTTTCCTAACCATAGTAATATTAATCACAGAATTATATATGGGAAATGTATGCATTATCTGATAAAATTTGATGAAGTTGAAAACATATCTAAATAAACTACAAGATTGGGAAAACTAGGTTTAAATGTTCTCATTGATATACATGCTTACTCTATTTAGAAATGTCAACATTGTAGGTTGATATATTTTATATCTTGCTAGGTGTAATTACTAGCAGAAAAGCCTTCTTTGTATTTAAATCATGTCTTTTGCTTTAGCCATTACATTTCTCCATGAGGGAAATTGATCTGTATACTATTTTTTAACATGACTCATATTTCTGCATTTCTTTTCCCTACACTTCTCCCTTTCTCTAGCTCACTTGCTCTTCTTATACTGGAATTTATTTAGCCTTTTTTGGTGTTTGCTTTTGTTTACCAATTTGTTGTTTCACTGCCAGCCTAGATCACACCCAATAACCAGTGTTGCATCACTGATTACACTATAGCCAGGGAGCAAAGGTCTTAGGTGTTTCCTAGTTGAACAATGCTTTTAAAGTTCAGAGAACCACAGTGCATGGAAGAAGCATGCAGCTTCTCTGCAGGGCTTCATTCTTTTCTGTGTTGGGTTGGAAGGAGACCTTATTGATAATCAATGGTGAACCTGGCAATGTGCTGTAATTGAAATTCATTATCTCCTTTCATCCTTACCACTCTAGGAAGTAGGTATGGTGAGACAACATAATAGGAAAACAAAGACCTAGTGGAAGTCCTGAGTCCCACAGCTCTAAGTGACTGTAAAGATTTGGCCCCAGTCCATTCAACATTTGGTTGGTGCTCCTCCACTAGACACCCCTGTCTTACACAGGGTAGGTGGACATACTTGCTTTTAAAGTTCTCACAATGCCATCACTTCCTTCAATTACCAAGGTTAATGTTCAGTAACGCTATGAAGAAGAATAACCAGGATATAGGGACACCAATCTATTAAATTCATTGTCACTTATGACCTATTCACAAACACCATACCAGACATCAATTTATGCATCAAAACTACAGAGACATTTCCAACTCAATTTATTTACAACTGAAGCTTACACAAATGTATTCAAAGTCAGTTGCTTTGAATCTATCTCTGTGAACTAGCCTCACTATCCACCTGTTCACTGGATCTATGACTCCCTCAAACCACCTTCAAACTCACACCAAATTAGTTTCATCCCCTCCAAAACCCTGAAGCTAGTCACCCCTAAGCCACCAATGACCTGCAAGGAAGTACACCCAGCTGACTCTGTCTTCTCTTATCTGTGACCACCTCACAGCATCTGCACTACGGACCCTCTCCCTTCCTTTAGCTACACTCCCCTCCCCTAACTCCTGGGACACCGTACTCTCTGCTACTCCTCCTGGTTCTCTGAATGCCTCGTCTCATTTTTGCTGGCTCATTTTCTTCTACCATATCTTTAAAATAAAGTTCCATATCCTCCAAGGCTCCATCTTGAGTCTTCTCATTTGATTCCTATATGTTTTCACTCAATAATCACATCCCATTCCATGGCTTCAATTATGATTTAACATTTTGTCAACACTTCCTAAATCTACTTATGTGTGTTCTCTTGAACTCCCGATTTGTATATCCCACTCTGTCCTGAACATCTTCACTTGGATGACTCTCTCTGAGCCTCTTCAACATGTCTGAAACTAAACTCATCCTTATCCTCTGAACTCCAGCAAACAACTCTGTTGTTCCCTATTGTATCAAGTAATAAATCCTGACCAGCTGAGATCCTGGCTCCCTTACTTAGCCACCCAAAATGTTTGCTACTTCATGTTGTTCAGAGCCAATGAACATAATTCAATTCCTGTATTGAACCAGTTGATTTTGTAAGAGAATCTTAAGATGATTACTATCTTTGTAGACTATACTATGGTGGAGAGTACATTTGATGTAATCTTGAGGCAAAACTATGATGATGTACTCCTGACCCTTCCATTTAAGAAGTAAACTGCTTCCAGTTGATCCTTATAACTGATGAAGAAGAAAAAGCATTTGTCCCACCAATAGTTCTGTACTAGGTGTCTGAAGCTGTAGGGTTGATCTGCCTCAGTAGAAATGCTATATATGGAACATTAACTAAAATTGGAGTCACTTCCTGATTAAGTTTATAATCATTCTGAGATATTGGTCAAGATTTGCCTTCTGTATTGGACAAACAGGTGACTTAAATGGAAATTTGTTAGGTATCACCACCCATGCATCTTTCCAAGTCTTGGAAAAGATGACAGCACTACTCTCTGCAGTTTCCCTAAAGGTATATGATTCCTTTTTGTTACTATTCTGGTAGGACGGGAGAGTTCCAGAGGCTTTCTCTTTCTACCATTATGGTCTATTCCATGGGTCAAAGAGCCAATATAAGGATTTTCCTAGTTGCCAAGTATATCTGTTATGTCTAAACATATATTTCTTCTATTTATACATTCAGGAATCAGATAAGGCTCAGCTGGTAAAGAATCCACCTGCAATGCGGGAGATCTAGGTTCAATCCCTGGGTTGGGAAGATCCCTGGAGAAGGGAACAGCTACCCACTCCAGTATTCTGGCCTGGAGAATTCCATGGACTGTATAGTCCATGGGGTCACAAAGAGTCGGACATGACTGAGCAACTTTCACTTTCACTTCAACCACACATTGGATCTACAGACTCACCAGGGCCACTGTGTTTCAGATTTGGGCTAAGACTCCAATTGTTACCTGACTCAGCCCCCAGTTTCACTGGAGTCTACTGTAATATAGGGGCCCAGGAATTAGTATCAAGTAACCAGTGTTCCATAATCCCCAAAAGGTATGGGTATTTCCTTTTCCCCAATACATAGTCACTCTCATCAATGACTGCAGGCCCTTTGAGGAAGATTTGGAGGAAGTTATAAAGTGTATTCAGTGCTGAGAAAGATTGAAGGCAAAAGAAGAGGGCAGCAGAGGATAACGTGGTTAGGTAACATCACCGACTCAGTGGACATGAACTTGAGCAAATTCTGGGAGATATTGGAGGACAGGGAAACCTGGAGTGCTGCAGTCCACAGGGTTGCAAAGAGTCAGACATAATTTAGTGATTAAACAACAACAACAATAGAGTGTATCCCTGTCCCATGATACAGGAAGGAAACTTGATTCCCCCTTCAACGCAAGAGTTCTGGCTGTATAAATTGGCTTATGTCTAAAAACTGAGTGAGAAACTCCATTTCAGAAACCTGTTAGATTTTTAAATTTTATTACTTATTATTTTTAGCTTCATTGGGTCTTCACTGCAATGCGCAGGTTTTTCTTGTTGCGGAGCAGTGGTTCAAGGCATGCGGGCTTCAGTAGCTATGACTCTCAGGCCCAGTTGCTCCAAGGCATTCAGAATCTTCCTGGATCCAGGATCAAACCCATGTCCCCTGCATTGGCAGGTCGATTCCTAGCCACTGGACCTCCAGAGAAGTCCTCAAGTTGGATTTTTTTGTTGTCAGTCTGTTTTCTTCTGTTGTATAGATTAAGCACTATTTTAGTAGACTGCCATGCTATTAACATTCTTAGGGATGTTGTAATCAATTAACCACTGCCAAAGATTCCTGGGATTAAAACATTCTGGTTACCACTATGTTGTTTCTTTCCTTTTATGGTAAATAACCACCACTCACCTTAGGTGTTTAAAAACCACTACTTGTCTCTGATACTCCAGGATTTCTATCATCCCTATCATAAACAGAGAGCCCACCTCCATAGTGAAATTCCTCACCATTATGCCTGGTTTGTGGAGAACAGCCCTAACAGAACTTCTCAAGGACATTTGTAGTCTACACACAAATTTGTTTTTCAACATGCTGACGATGGGCATGTCCTCTGGATCCTCTCAAGATGCAGTGGAGAGATGGGTATGTAGATCATTTATGATAAAGGCACTCTAATATTCCTATCTCCCTAAACCTTGGAATTCCTTCCTCTACATTATAATGGGGGAAGTTCTGGCCTCTCAGTCTCATTAAACACAGGCCACTTTTGAGCCCAGTTCTCTGTCAGCTAACACATGTTTAGACTACTCCCACCTTTATGAGCTAAAACATTAAATCTAGAACCTCAGGTAAGAGCATTTATGTCAGTACATTTAGCTTAAACCAGTACTATAGCTCATCTACCTTAAAACTCATTACATATTCTCCAGGTTTACATTGATGAAAATTAGGAAATTCTTGCAAATTTTTGGTTTATGAACTGTGCTTCCTCCTGGGTCAGACTTTGTACTTGTACCCCTGGAGCATAATGATATCTGACCCTAGTAATAGAGATATTAGATAGTTTTGAAGCAAGGAAACACTATTAATAATATCCTCAGGCACAGGAGGACAAGCTTCTTCTACTGTTAGAAAGAGTATGACCTGGGAATTCAAAATTCTCAACTTGTTTTAAATCTGGCCAGATATATCCTTATTTCAAGATTTAGTGGCCCTTTGCTTCCCTATCATTTTCCCTAACTTCTTCATGAGAGACACAGCAAAGCTATAAGTTCAAATAATGTAAATTCTGTAAACTTGACAACTAAATATTTACTCACTTTTAGCAATACCAGCCCTGTGACTATGAGAAATGAGACATTCTCTTAGGGCTGCCATAGACTCTCTCTAGCTCTCTCATGAGATTTTAACAAAGAATATAAGGAGTATAAGGAACCAAGTCTGATACTTCTTTCTGTGTTTAAGTCTACTCAGAAGAACTGCTCCACACTGCAGTCTTCCTGGTCACAGTTACTGCTGTAACAGGCAAGTACAGCAGGCACATGCTCCCAGGCACTTGTGTCAGCAGGTACATCCTTACAATTAACTACAGGTGATTATTTAATCAATCGTGCTACTTCTGCATGGCATGGGTTACCAGCACCCATTTCCCATTAGCAAGGAGCTCAGCCACTACATTGAAACCCAGGGACAAAACCAAGTTCAGTTCAGTCGCTCAGTCATGTCCGACTCTTTGTGACCCCATGAATTGCTGCACGCCAGGCCTCCCTGTCCATCACCAACTCCCAGAGTTCACTCAGACTCATGTCCATCGAGTCAGTGATGCCATGCAGCCATCTCATCCTCTGTCGTCCCCTTCTCCTCCTGCCCCCAATCCCTCCCAGCATCAGAGTCTTTTCCAATGAGTCAACTCTTCGCATGAGATGGCCAAAGTACTGGAGTTTCAGCTTTAGCATCATTCCTTCCAAAGAAATCCCTGAGCTGATCTCCTTCAGAATGGACTGGTTGGATCTCCTTGCAGTCCAAGGGACTCTCAAGAGTCTTCTCCAACACCACAGTTCAAAAGCATCAATTCTTCAGCGCTCAGCCTTCTTCACAGTCCAACTCTCACATCCAGACATGACCACAGGAAAAACCATAGCCTTGACTAGACGGACCTTAGTCGGCAAAGTAATGTCTCTGCTTTTGAATATGCTATCTAGGTTGGTCATAACTTTTCTTCCAAGGAGTAAGTGTCTTTTAATTTCATGGCTGCAGTCACCATCTGCAGTGATTTTGGAGCCCAAAAACATAAAGTCTGACACTGTTTCCACTGTTTCTCCATCTGTTTCCGATGAAGTGATGGGACCAGATGCCATGATCTTCGTTTTCTGAATGTTGAGCTTTAAGCCAACTTTTTCACTCTCCTCTTTCACTTTCATCAAGAGGCTTTTGAGTTCCTCTTCACTTTCTGCCATAAGGGTAGTGTCATCTGCATATCTGAGCTTATTGATATTTCTCTCAGCAATCTTGATTCCAGCTTGTGTTTCTTCCAGTCCAGCGTTTCTCATGATGTAGTCTGTAGAAGTTAAATAAGCAGGGTGAGAATATACAGCCTTGACGCACTCCTTTTCCTATTTGGAACCAGTCTGTTGTTCCATGTCCAGTTCTAACTGTTGCTTCCTGACCTGCATACAGATTTCTCAAAAGGCAGGTCAGGTGATCTGGTATTCCCATCTCTCTCAGAATTTTCCACAGTTTATTGTGATCCACACAGTCAAAGGCTTTAGTCAAAAAACCAAACCAATCCCCAAATCCCATCTTTTGGAAAAATTATGAGTAACAATTTCTATATCAATCAAAGTCCAGTTAGGAGACAGAAACCACACTAGTTATTCGATTAAAGAGAATCTAATATAAACAAATATTAACTAGATAAAATGAAATATTAAAAAAAAACCCATAAGGTGTAAGGTGTCATGGAGGTAGCAACTACAGGAAGGGAAGGAGTAATAAAGGGAAGAGACTGGAATTATTAAAACCAATAAGAGGGAGACTTGTGGGTCCAGCAGTTAAGGATCCTTCTGCCAGTACAGAGGACAGGAAGATTCCACGTGCCTTGGGGCAACTAGGGCCGTGCACCACAGCTGCTGAGCCCACACACTGCAACTACTCGAGCCCACGTGCCCCAGAGCCTATGCTCTGCAACAAGAGAAGCCAGTACTATGAGAAGTTTGGGCGCCGAAAGTAGAGAGTAGTTGCATTCTCTGCAACTGCCAGTAGCAATTAAGATCCAACACAGCATCCCCTCCCTCAAAAGGAACATTGTGGAAAAATTGGTGAAATTCCAAGTCTTAGTTCAGCGGAGCTTTTTTTCACGTGTCTTTTTTGACCAACCTACCTAAAATATCATGCCTCCTGTGGCTTTCTGTTCTCTAACCCTACTTTATCTTTCCTGTAGCTTTGCCACTGCTAGATCATGTTGTATTAGTTTATTGTATGTCTCCTCCCAGTAAAATATCAGCTCCAAGAGCAGCAGTGGATGCAAGTTTTATGAAGCCTGAAGCTTCTGTAGTCCTCCTTAAGAAAAAAAAATGCAAAGGTAAAAAGCCTCTTGATGAAAGTGAAAGAGGAGAGTGAAAAAGTTGGCTTAAAGCTTAACATTCAGAAAACGAAGATCATGGCATCTGGTCCCATCACTTCATGGGAAATAGATGGGGAAACAGTGGAAATAGTGTCAGACTTTATTCTTCTGGGCTCCAAAATCACTGCAGATGGTGATTGCAGCCATGAAATTAAAAGACGCTTACTCCTTGGAAGAAAAGTTATGACCAACCTAGATAGCATATTCAAAAGCAGAGACATTACTTTGCTAACAAAGGTCTGTCTAGTCAAGGCTATGGTTTTTCCAGTGGTCATGTATGGATGTGAGAGTTGGACTATGAAGAAAGCTGAGTGCCAAAGAATTGATGCTTTTGAACTGTGGTGTTGGAGAAGACTCTTGAGAGTCCCTTGGACTGCAAGGAGATCCAACCAGTCCATTCTAAAGGAGATCAGCCCTGGGATTCCTTTGGAAGGAATGATGCTGAAGCTGAAACTCCAGTACTTTGGCCACCTCATGTGAAGAGTTGACTCATTGAAAAAGACTCTGATGCTGGGAGGGATTGGGGGCAGGAGGAGAAGGGGACAACAGAGGATGAGATGGCTGCATGGCATCACTGACTCGATGGAGGTGAGTCTGAGTGAACTCCGGGAGTTGGTGATGGACACGGAGGCCTGGCATGCTGCGATTTATGGGGTCGCAAAGAGTCAGACATGATTGAGCCACTGAACTAAACTGAACTGAAGTATGTAAAACTAAGGTATCAAAGTGGATATCCATTTAATGTATCAGAATTAACAAATTTTTAAAATCTGACAAGAGGGTGATGGGCCTATTTGGGCTCATAAGTAGGAAGAACTATGAGATGGTCCAGGAGAGGGAGGTCGTAAATGGAAACTTGGGTAGAGTTAAAAGAAGAAACTAAAGTGAAGATGGAAGTTTACATATATATGTAGATGCAAGCAGGCATTTCTAAGAAAGGTTGGAGTATCGAAGGCTTCTTCTGATGACCCTGAAAAGGGCAGGTAAATAACATAGCTGTGTGTTCATGCTGCCTCATTGTTCCTACTTCCAGTTGATATTCAGTACCAACGCACCAGTATTGCCACTCTTCAGTTAGAACATAGGACTATGTCTATAAACGCTGATAAACAGTAACTTCCTCAGATCCTTTGAGACTTGACCTACTGCTAATCATCACTTTTGCCCCTCTGAAATTCCTCTGACCTCCCTACAAACCAGCAACAAAGTCTCAGTTCAGTTCAGTTGCTCAGTTGTGTCCAACTCTTTGCGACCCCATTAACAACAGCACGCCAGGCCTCCCTGTCCATCACCAACTCCCAGAGTTCACCCAAACTCATGTCCATTGAATCAGTGATGCCATCCAGCCATCTCATCCTCTGTTGTCCCCTTCTCCTCCTGCCCTCAATCTTTCCCAGCATCAGGGTCTTTTCCAATGAGTCAACTCTTCACATGAGGTGGCCAAAGTACTGCAGTTTCAGCTTTAGCATCATTCCTTCCAAAGAACACCCAGGACTGATCTCCTTTAGAATGGACTGGTTGGATCTCCTTGCAGTCCAAGGGACTCTCAAGAGTCTTCTCCAACACCATAGTTCAAAAGCATCAATTCTTTGGCACTCAGCTTTCTTCACAGTCCAACTCTCATATCCATACATGACTACTGGAAAAACCATAGCCTTGACTAGACAGACCTTTGTTGGCAAAATAATGTCTCTGCTTCTCAATATGCTATCTAGGTTGGTCATAATTTTTCTTCCAAGGAGTAAGCGTCTTTTAATTTCATGGCTGAAGTCACCATCTGCAGTGATTTTGGAGTCCAAAACAGTAAAGTCTGACACTGTTTCCAATGTTTCCCCATCTATTTCCCATGAAGTGATGGGACCAGCTGCCATGATCTTCATTTTCTGAAGGCTGAGTTTTAAACCGACTTTTTCACTCTCCTCTTTCACTTTCATCAAGAGGCTTTTTAGTTCCTCTTCACTTTCTGCCATAAGGGTGGTGTCATCTGCATATCTGAGGTTATTGAGGGCTGAGCTTTCTCAGGGTAGAGCACTGAACAGGTAGTTCACTTCCCAATCAAATGACATGTGGGCATGAGCCGAATCTGCCCCAGTTACTGTTGCATTTCCAGCAACTAGCACAATGATGGCACATAGACATTTTTTATTAAAAAATGGTAAAAAGGGAGAAGGTAGAATCTTAAAGGTTTACACTTGCAATGGTCATCTAAAATATTAGGAAAAAAATCATTAGAAGCATTCTCTGGTATGCAAGTGTGAAATCTGAAGCTGGACAGGTTAAAATAAGACTGGTAGTAAAACTCTGACCTCTTGTATCTTCATCCAGTATTCTTTTCATTGCACTGGGCTCCCTATTATCTCCAAGGATACTCCACTATGAATTTATTATAACATGGAGAAATTCAGAGGAAATCAATACTGTCATCCACATAGGAAGTGGGAATTTTAAGTAAGCTTTAGGATTACACGAGGAAGTAATCTCATACTACAGCTGCAGAGTGTAGTTTTCTTCCTATTCTTGGAATTGGTGGGCAGAGTGAAGTCATGCATTTGAGTAGAGTGGGAGAGTTTGGAACAAGCACTATGGAACATGCATGCTGAGAGCTGAGGGAATGAGGTTGAAATTAAATAGGATGACTGTGCATGAAACTACTTAGCATACTGAATAAATTTCTCAGCAATGTTGCAATAATAAAGAAATATTAAACCCAAAATGTTAATAGTGCTGAGTTAGAGAAATCCTGCCCTAGACACATTTTAAGTGTTTAATGGCCACATGTGGCTGGCAGTTACTATACTGAACAGCACAAATATAGAATTTTTCCATCTATGCAGAACATTCTACTGGAGAGCTCTGGTCTAGAAAGTTTTCAAGATCCTTTTTTAACCTCTGAGATCCTTCAATGAAAGAAAAGAACAACATAGTAAGTATACTGAGAGAAAGGAAAATAAAGGAATGGAATGAAATAGAATTGTCTTTGGAGGCATCAATTAATTATTGACGCTAAACATAGGTAGTTCATATCTGAAACATAGAGGGCGATATTTTGATTCTGCTTCACATGTAGTGAAGTGTAGTGTTTGGATCAAATTAACTATTGACTAAAATTAATTAAGCATTTTGACAAAGTAAATGCCACTTTGGAATCTACAATGTGATAGTTGTCTGAGTAGTTATTTGTTTTTTTCCTGTTGTCATACAGCTGCTATAATCCCATATACAGTGTCCTACCTGTTTGGGAGGCAGAGAAAATATACAGTGGAAGCTTTCTTTAGAGTGAAATAGGCAGCAAATAGGATTTACATTTAATAATATACCCCAGTTTTAATAATGAGTTGTGTTGATTCTCCCTTTTCAAACTGAAATAAAACACCTTCTTGTTCATTACCACACCTGTGCCTAATCCTGAGCACCTGACTCTGGAGGTAAATGAGATGAAGCTGGTGTCTTTAAATATCTGAATAGCCTGCAGGCAGGGGAGAAATGTTTAAAAGCATTATCAAGTGTAGAAAAAAGGGAAAGTGATTACTGGATATTCTTTCAGCAGAGCACTGGGCATTGTTGAATGGATCCTTGGAAGATTAATTAATTCCATGGTAGTATCCACGTTTGATGGGCTTTCTGCTTAGAAGAGGTTTGGACTTACCTGGTGGTACAGTGGATAGGAATCTGCCTGCCAATGCAGGGGACACGGGTTCGATCCCTGGTCCAGGAAGATTCCACATGCTGCACAGCAACTAAGCCCCTGTACTACTCTATTGAGCCTGCAATGTAGAGCCCACAAGCCACAACTCCTGAGCCCATGTGCCTGGAGCCTGAGCTCTGCAGCAAGAGAAGCTACTGCAATAAGAAGCCCGCCCACTGCAACTAGAGAGGGGTCCCCGTTTTCACAACTAGAGAAAAGCCCGTGCAGCAAAGAAGACCCAGCACAGCTAAAAATAAATAAATAAAATTATTTTTAAAAAGGATAATCCCTCAAGTTTAAGTTTATTTCCTTATGGGATGTTAACAAGCTTTGTATTTATTATAAGCATATTCACTTTAGCATTCTATTGGCTGATATATAAATCTGCCTTCATATTTTCTTTTGGACTAGTTTTAACATCTCATTCTTTACTCATTAATTGTGATTGTTCAGTTGCTAAAATTGTGTTTGACTCTCTCTGACCCCATGGATTGCAGCATGCCAGGCTTCCCTGTCCTTCACTATCTCTGGTAGTTTTCTCAAACTCATGTCCATCAAGTCAGTGATGTCATTCAACTATCTTATCCTCTGTCACCCTCCTTCTCCTACTGCCCTCAGTCCTTCCCAGCATGAGAGTCTTTTCCAATGAGTCGGCTCTTTGCATCAAGTGGACAAAGTATTGGAGCTTCAGCTTCAGCATCAGTCCTTCCAGCGAATATTTAAGGTAGATTTCCTTTAGGATTGACTGGTTGGATCTCCTTTCCTTGCAGTCCAAGGGACTCTCAAGAGTCTCTCCAGCACCGAAATTCAAAAGCATCAGTTCTTCAGTGCTAAGCCTTCTTAACGGTCCTACTTGCACATCCTTACATGACTACTGGAAAAAACCATAGATTTAAATAGAGGGAACTTTGTTGGCAAAGTGATGTCTCTGCTTTTTAATATGCTGTCTAGGTATGTCAGAGCTTTCCTCCCAAGGAGCAATCATCTTATAATTTCATCACTGCAGTCACTATCTGTAGTGATTTTGAAGCCAAAGAAAAAATCTGTCATTGATTCCACTTTTTTTGCCATGAAGTGATGGGACCAGATGCCATGATCTTAGTTTTTTGAATGTTGAGTTTTAAGCCAGCTTTTTCACTCTCCTTTTTCACCTTTATCAAGAGGCCCTTAGTTGCTTTTCAATTTCTGCCTTTAGAGTGGTAATTATCTGCATATCTGAGGTTGTTGATCTTTCTCCTGGTAATCTTGATTCCAACTTGTGATTCATCTCATTAATTAATGAATTGATAAAATCTTTGACCTGTGCTCATTTCATATTTCTATGAGAGTCACACTTTTTAACTTTCTGAAAGTTATACTTAGGAAAATTCTAACTTGGTTAAATAATGCTGATGGATCAAGTCCAGTGAATCAAGTGGGTTCAGAGGAAGCCATTTTTTTGTTTATGACCACACTACATGCTTACAGGATCTTACTTCCCCAACCAGGGATTGAACAAGGGTCCAGCAGTGAAAGTTCTGAATCCTGAACACTGGACCGCCAGTAGAAGTTAACCTATAGAACCTTCTGACAGTGTGTACTGAATATCTTCCAACTGATCCTCAAACCTGCTCACCACCCAGCTCTGGATTCTGGGAGGTTGATTTCTGTGGGTTACATCATGGGCTCTCCTAGAGTCTCAGGGCTGGGACTAGAATGAAGCCAGAGAGACACCAAGGGCACCACATATAAAAAACACTCATTCTCAGACCCTGATAGAAAGTGCTTCCTTGAATGCGGTGCCCTGGGCAATTCTCTAGCTTCGCTCTAGTCTCTGTGCTGTGCTTAGTTGCTCAGTCCTGTCTGACTCTTTGTGACCCCATGCACTGCAGCCTGCCAGGCTCCTCCATGGGATTTTCCAGGCAAGAACACTGGAGTGGGCTGCCATTTCCTCCTCCAGGGTATCTTCCCTACTAAAGGATCAAACCCATATCTTCTGCATTGCAAGCAGATTCTTCACCACTGCACCACGTAGGAAGCCCCCACTCAAGGCTCAACCTGTCTTAAACCCAGACTTCACATTGATGTTATCCAATAGCATTATAGTCACAAGAGTGAAAGAGGAGAGTGAGGTTATGATATTTATTATAACACCTGTAAGCAGATGAGTAAAGTATGCAAAAGATGTGGATTCAATCCCTGGGTTTGAAATGAGCACAGTAGTTTGAATGTTCTTTGGCATTGCCCTTCTTTGAGACTGGAATGAACACTGACGTTTTCCAGTGCTTTGTTTATTGCTGAGTTTTCCAAATTTGCTAACATATTGAGTGCAGCATTTTCACAGCATCATCTTTTAGGATTTTAAATAGCTCAGCTGGAATTCCATCACCCCTGCTACCTTTGTGCATAGTAATGCTTCCTAAGGCCCACTTGACTTCACACTCTAGGACATCTGGCTCTAGGTGAGTGACCACACCAATGCAGTTATCCAGGTTATTAAGGCCTTTTTTGTATAGTTCTTCTGTGTATTCTTCCCACCTCTTCTTAGTCTCATCTACTTCTTTTAGGTCCTTGCCATTTTTGTCCTTTACTGTGCCCTTCTTTGCATGAAATATTCCCCTGGCATCTCCAATTTTCTTGAAGAGATCTCTAGTCTTTCTCATTCTATTATTTCCCTCTATTTCTTTTCATTGTTCACATAAGAAGACTTTCTTATATCTCCTTGCTATTCTCTGGAACTCTGCATTCAGTTGGGCCAATATATCCTTTTCTCTTTGCCTTTTGCTTCTCTTCTTTTCTCAGCTATTTTTAAGGCTTCCTCAGATAACCACTTTGCCTTCTTGCATTTCTTTTTCTTTGGAATTGTTTTGGTCACTGCCTTGTGCACAATGTTATGAACCTCTGTCCACAGTTCTTCAAACACTCTGTCTACCAGATCTAATCCTTTGAATATATTCATCATCTCCACTGTATAATCATAAGGTATTTGATTTAGGTCATACATGAATTGTCTAGTGTTTTCCCTACTTTTTTCAACTTAAGCCTTAATTTTGTGATAAGGAGCTGATGATCGGAGCCACTGTCAGCTCCACATCTTGTTTTTGCTGACTGTATAGAGCTTCTCTATCTTCTGCTACAAAGAATATAATCAGTCTTATTTCAGTGTTGACCATTGGGTGACCACATGGATCACAGCCTTGTGTAACTCAGTGAAGCTATGAGTGATGTCATGCAGGGCCACCCAAGATGGACAGGTCACTGTAGAGAGTTCTAACAAAATGTGGTCCACTGAAGAAGGGAATGGCAAACCACTCCAATATTCTTGCCTCAAGAACTCCATGAAAAGTATGAAAAAGGAAAAAGATATGATACTGAAAGATGAGCCTCTAGATTGATAGGTGTCCAATATACTGCTGGGGAAGAGCAGAGAAACAGTTCCAGGAAGAATGAAGAGGCGAGCCCAAAGTGGAAATGATGCTCAGTTGTGGATGCGTCTGGTGGTGAAAGTAGTCTGATGCTGTAAAGAACAATATTGCATAGAAACCTGGAATATTAGGTTCATGAATCAAGGTAAACTGGACACGACCAAGCAGGAGATGACCAAGAGTGGATATCAACATTTTAGCAATCAGTGAACTAAAATGGGCAGGAATGACCAAATTTAATTCAGATGACCATTGTATCTGCTACCGTTGCTGTAGTAACTAGTACTCAAGAAACCAAGCACCACACTCAGAGAGTTGGAGAACTTAGGTTTATTATACCAGTGGGCCCAGAGGAGTTAACACTTCAAGCTCTGAGCCCCGAACAAAGGGGTTACAGAGTTTCTATACATGGACAGGCATGATTAAGTGGGTTTGCAGGGGCTAGGGTGATTGCAAAGAGTAGGACAAGGATAAGTGAGATAAGCTCCAGTTTTTAGTATTGTGAGTCCCCACTTTCTGAGACCTACATGATCTAGACTTTGCAAGCTGAGTTACAGAGGCAGAAAGAGCAGGAGGTTATGTAAAAATTTTAACTTTTCCTCTTCACTGTGGGCAAGAATCCCTTAGAGAAATGGAGCAGCCATCATAGTCAACAAAAGAGTCCGAAATGCAGTACTTGGATGCAATCTCAAAAATCGACAGAATGATCTTGGTTCATTTCCAAGCAAACCATTCAACATCACAGTAATCCAAGTCTATGTGCCAACCACCAATGCCTAAGCTGAAGTTGAATGGTTCTATGAAGACCTACAAGACCTACGAGACCTTCTAGAACTAACACCAAGAAAAGATGTCCTTTTCATTATAAGGGAGTGGAATGCACAAGTAGGAAGTCAAGAAATACCTGGAGTAATGGGCAAGTTTGGCCTCGGAGTACAAAATGAAGTAAAGCAAAGGCTAATTGAGAGTTTTGCCAAGAGAATACATTAGCCGTAGCAAACACCCTCTTCCAACAACACAAGAGACAACTCTACACATGAACATCAACAGATGGTCAATACCAAAACCAGTCAGTTTCTATAGGGGTGGGTAATTTCATACTAATGATTGGGAAGAGTATTCCAGCTATTTGGGGGAAGGGGTAGGGGTTGCCAGGAATTGGGCTACTGTCCACTTTTTGACCTTTATGGTAGGACTTGGAACTCTCATGGAGCCTGTGAGTGTGTCATTTAGCTTACTGGTATGTTACAAAGAGCATACAACTGAGGCTCAGGGTCTGGTGGAAGTTGACTCATCTGTCATCTTGGACCTATTTGGTTCTAATCAGTTCATGTTGTGTCCTCAGGCTATTCTATTCTTTTAAACATTGTGCCCTGCCCACTTCCCTACTGTTTCAGAGTTACTCACCCAGTGGAATGACTGAGTCAGCAGAACGCACACATTCACCCAGTTTATTGCTCCTCCCCCTGAATTGGGTCAAAGAGAGAAAACTCAGTTCCCTAGTGTTTACAGTCTTTTAACAGATTAGTTCAATGCATCCAAGACACTTGAACTAATTGCTAATACCCCTAATAAGGCTTCTCATTCTTCCTCAGTAGAGAAAAGTGGGGTAGTGGGTAGGGCAGGAAACCATGGGTATTACCAGAGAGAAGTCCCTCTCTCCACAGGGGAACAAGAAGAGCAGGGAAACAGGAGTTCCTGTCTAACTTTCCCTTGCCTTTGATTTAATCATTAACTTATGTTTAATCAGGGGTGTGTCTAGCACCCTTTAGAGAGGATTCAGGTATCAGTGAAGTACTGCTCCTATATTTATGAGAATGCTCCAACAGTGTAACTTTTTTTGGATTCTCCTGGGAATATCGCTTAATAGTGTTAATTTGTGTTCAGAAGGCTGTAAAATATACAGTAATCATTACATAACAGAGAAGAACAAACTGATTCAATATTGGATCTGTTCCTTTAGCTCCAACCTTTGCACTCTTTCACCTGTGCTTAGTCATGCTGGCTCTGCACCTTTGAAGCGGTTATATATAACCTGTTACCTATAACCTGAAGTATACAGGATCAGTTCAGTTCAGTTCAGTCGCTCAGTCGTGCCTGACTCTTTGTGACCCCATGAATAGCAGCACGCAAGGCCTCCCTGTCCATAACCAACTCCCAGAGTTCACTCAGACTCACCTCCATCGAGTCAGTGATGCCACCTAGCCATCTCATCCTCTGTCGTCCTCTTCTCCTCCTGCCCCCAATCCCTCCCAGCATCAGAGTCTTTTTCAATGAGTCAACTCTTCGCATGAGGTGCCCAGAGTACTGGAGTTTCAGCTTTAGCATCATTCCTTCCAAAGAAATCCCAGAGCTGATCTCCTTCAGAATGGACTGGTTGGATCTCCTTGCAGTCCAAGGGACTCTCAAGAGTCTTCTCCAACACCACAGTTCAAAAGCATCAATCCTTCAGTGCTCAGCCTTCTTCACAGTCCAACTCTCACATCCATACATGACCACTGGAAAATCCATAGTCTTGACTAGACGGACCTTAGTCAGCAAAGTAATGTCTCTGCTTTTGAATGTGTTATCTAAGTTGGTCATAACTTTCCTTCCAAGGAGCAAGCATCTTTTAATTTCATGGCTGCAATCACCATCTGCAGTGATTTTGGAGCCCCCCAAAATAAAGTCTGACACTGTTTCCATTGTTTCCCCATCTATTTCCCATGAAGTGATGGGACTGGATTCCATGATCTTCGTTTTCTGAATGTTGAGCTTTTTTTTTTTTTTTCCTGGATCAGTTTTCTTTCTTTCTTTTTTTTTTTTTCAATCTTTAATTCTTACATGTGTTCCCAAACATGAAGCCCCCTCCCACCTCCCTCCCCATAACATCTCTGTGGGTCATCCCCATGCACCAGCCCCAAGCATACTGTATCCTGCGTCAGACATAGACTGGCAATTCGATTCTTACATGATAGTATACATGTTAGAATGCCATTCTCCCAAATCACCCCACTCTCTCCCTCTCCCTCTGAGTCCAAAAGTCCGTTATACACATCTGTGCCTTTTTTGCTGTCTTGCATACAGGGTCGTCATTGTCATCTTTCTAAATTCCGTATATATGTGTTAGTATACTGCATTGGTGTTTTTCTTTCTGGCTTACTTCACTCTGTATAATCGGCTCCAGTTTCATCCATCTCATCAGAACTGATTCAAATGAATTCTTTTTAACGGCTGAGTAATACTCCATTGTGTATATGTACCACAGCTCACTTATCCATTCATCTGCTGATGGACATCTAGGTTGTTTCCATGTCCTGGCTATTATAAACAGTGCTGCGATGAACATTGGGGTACATGTGTCTCTTTCAATTCTGGTTTCCTTGGTGTGTATGCCCAGAAGTGGGATTGCTGGGTCATAAGGTAGTTCTATTTGCAATTTTTTAAGGAATCTCCACACTGTTCTCCATAGTGGCTGTACTAGTTTGCATTCCCACCAACAGTATAGGAGGCTTCCCTTTTCTCCACACCCTCTCCAGCATTTATTGCTTGCAGATTTTTGGATCGCAGCCATTCTGACTGGTGTGAAGTGGTACCTCATTGTGGTTTTGATTTGCATTTCTCTGATAATGAGTGATGTTGAGCATCTTTTCATGTGTTTGTTAGCCATCTGTATGTCTTCTTTGGAGAAATGTCTATTTAGTTCTTTGGCCCATTTTTTGATTGGGTCGTTTATTTTTCTGGAATTGAGCTGCATAAGTTGCTTGTATATTTTTGAGATTAGTTGTTTGTCAGTTGCTTCATTTGCTATTATTTTCTCCCATTCAGAAGGCTGTCTTTTCACCTTGCTTATATTTTCCTTTGTTGTGCAGAAGCTTTTAATTTTAATTAGATCCCATTTGTTTATTTTTGCTTTTATTTCCAGAATTCTGGGAGGTGGATCATAGAGGATCCTGCTGTGATTTATGTCAGAGAGTGTTTTGCCTATGTTCTCCTCTAGGAGTTTTATAGTTCTGGTCTTACATTTAGATCTTTAATCCATTTTGAGTTTATTTTTGTGTGCAGTGTTAGAAAGTGATCTAGTTTCATTCTTTTACAAGTGGTTGACCAGTTTTCCCAGCACCACTTGTTAAAGAGATTGTCTTTACTCCATTGTATATTCTTGCCTCCTTTGTCAAAGATAAGGTGTCCATATGTGTGTTTTCTGAATGTTGAGCTTTAAGCCAACTTTTACACTCTCCTCTTTCACTTTCATCAAGAGGCCTTTTAGTTCCTCTTCACTTTCTGCCATAAGGGTGGTGTCATCTGCATATCTCAGGTTATTGATATTTCTCCTGCAATCTTGATTCCAGCTTGTGCTTCTTCCAGACCAGCGTTTCTCATGATGTACTCTGCATAGAAGTTAAATGAGCAGGGTGACAATATACAGCCTTGATGGACTCCTTTTCCTATTTGGAACCAGTCTATTGTTCCATGTCCAGTTCTAACTGTTGCTTCCTGGCCTGCATACAGATTTCTCAGGAGGCAGGTCAGGTGGTCTGGTATTCCCATCTCTTTCAGAATTTTCCATAGTTTATTGTGATCCATACAGTCAAAGGCTTTGGCATAGGCAATTAAGCAGAAATAGATGTTTTTCTGGAACTCTCTTGCTTTTTTCCACGATCCAGCAGATGGTGGCATTTTGATCTCTGGTTCCTCTGCCTTTTCTAAAACCAGCTTGAACATAAGGGAGTTCATGGTTCACGTATTGCTGAAGCCTGGCTTGGAGAATTTTAAGCATTACGTTACTAGTGTGTGAGATGAGTGCGGAAGTTTGAGCATTCTTTGGCATTGCCTTTCTTTGGGATTGGAATGAAAACTGACCTTTTCCAGTCCTGTGGCCACTGCTGAGTTTTCCAAATTTGCTAGCATATTGAGTGCAGCACTTTCACAGCATCATCTTTCAGGATTTGAAATAGCTCAACTGGAATTCCATCACCTCCACTAGCTTTGTTCATAGTGATGCTTTCTAAGGCCCACTTGACTTCACATTCCAGGATGTATGGCTCTAGATGAGTGATCATGCCATCGTGATTATCTGGGTCGTGAAGATCTTTTTTGTACAGTACTTCTGTGTATTCTTGCCACCTCTTCTTAATATCTTCTGCTTCTGTTAGGTCCAGACCATTTTTGTCCTTTATTGTGCCCATCTTTGCATGAAATGTTCCCTTGGTATCTCTAATTTTCTTGAAGAGATCTCTAGTCTTTCCCATTCTATTGTTTTCCTCTATTTCTTAGCATTGATCGCTGAGGAAGGCTTTCTTATCTCTTTTTGCTATTCTTTGGAACTCTGCATTCAGATGCTTATATCTTTCCTTTTCTCCTTTGTTTTTCACCTCTCTTCTTTTCACAGCTATTTGTAAGGCCTCCCCAGACAGCCATTCTGCTTGTTTGCATTTTTTCCCATGGGGATGGTCTTGATCCCTGTCTCCTGTAATGTCACGAACATCATTCCATAGTTCATCAGGCACTCTATCTATCAGATCTAGGCCCTTAAATCTATTTCTCACTTTCACTGTATAATCATATGGGATTTGAATTAGGTCATACCTGAATGGTCTAGTGGTTTTCCCTACTTTCTTCAATTTGAGTCTGAATTTGGTAATAAGGAGTTCATGATCTGAGGCACAGTCGGCTCCCAGTCTTTTTTTGTTGCCTGTATAGAGCTTCTCCATCTTTGGCTGCAAAGAATATAATCAATCTGATATCAGTGTTGACCATCTGGTGATGTCCATGTGTGGAGTCTTCTCTTGTCTTGTTGGAAGAGGGTGTTTGCTATGACCAGTGCGTTCTCTTGGCAGAACTGTATTAGTCTTTGCCCTGCTTCATTCTGCATTCCAAGGCCAAATTTGCCTGTTACTCCAGGGTTTTCTTGACTTCCTACTTTTGCATTCCAGTTCCCTAGAATGAAAAGGACATCTTTTTGGGGTGTTAGTTCTAAAAGGTCTTGTAGGTCTTCATAGAACCATTCAACTTCAGTTTCTTCAGCATTACTGGTCGGGGCATAGACTTGGATTACTGTGATATTGAATGGTTTGCCTTGGAAACAAACAGAGATCATTCTGTTGTTTTTGAGACTGCATCCTAGTACTGCATTTCTGACTCTTTTGTTGACCATGATGGCTACTCCATTTCTTCTGAGGGATTCCTGCCTGCAGTAGTAGATATAATGGTCATCTGAGTTAAATTCATCCATTCCAGTCCATTTTAGTTTGTGATTCCTAGAATGTTGACCTTCACTCTTGCCATCTCTTGTTTGACCACTTCCAATTTGCCTTTATTCATGGACCTGACATTCCAGGTACCTATGCAATACTGCTCCTTACAGCATCAGACCTTGCTTCTATCACCAGTCACATCCACAACTGGGTATTGTTTTTGCTTTGGCTCCATCTCTTCATTCTTTCTGGAGTTATTTCTCCACTGATCTCCAGTAGCGTGTTGGGCACCTACTGACCTGGGGAGTTCCTCTTTCAGTATCCTATCATTTTGCCTTTTCATACCGTTCATGGGATTCTCAAGGCAAGAATACTGAAATGGTTTGCCATTCCCTTCTCCAGTGGACCACATTCTGTCAGACCTCCCCATTCTCAAGGCTCTGCCTCCCTTGACCTCTAAAGGTGTAACACCTTTCATTCATATAAAGTTGCAAAACAGAGAATAGTAGTTGTCTTGTTGAAGGTTTATAGAAACTTCATGACCAGACCTGCCCAGACAGCTGCAAGAATAAAGGATTATCACATCTTCTCAGTTTGCAACAAGCAGTCACATCTCCTCCCTTTTTAGTATTAAAAAACCCTGAGTTCTAACTCAGATAAGAGGCAGTTTGGGACATTAGTCTGCCATCTTCTCAGTCTGCTGACTTTCAGAATAAAGTCACTATTCCTTGCCCCAACACTTTCTCAGTTTATTGACCTGTCATGCAGTGAGCAATATGAGTATTCATTAAATTAATTCCGAGACCATGATATGTCAAGATTAAAAATTTAATTTCCTATTTTATTTCCCGTCTCAAATTATGGCCAGCCCACTGCCCAGTATAAGTCAACAGAGGTACTGTTATGAGATTAATACACTTTACTAATGAAACGCTAACACAGAAATGCTCAATTTTGAATACATCACCCCCCACTCTAAAATTTCTTCTGAGAAATTAAATTCAAAGATTAAAGTCCCAAAGAGATTGTAGTACCCTGACCTTGTTATAGAAACAATTTTACCTTGTCTTAGTGACCAACAATATAAAAAACTTACTTCTTGATCATGTTTCACGAGGACTATGGGTTGGCTGAGGCTCTTCGGGCCTTTGTAGGATTCAACTTGCCTTGTTTCCAAATGTCTTCTCATAGTGGACCCAGATTCAAGGAGTGACCACTACTTGAGGCATGCTGTTCTCATGGTGGAAGACAGGAGCAAGAAGAGAAAAGCTGAATCTTCTGAGTCACATCTGACAACATTCTATTGGTTACAGTAAGTCGCATAACCAAGTGCACATCAGTGCAGTAGGGAAATACACTTCAACTACAGTAATCCAAGTCTATGCCCCAACCAGTAACGCTGAAGAAACTGAAGTTGAACAGTTACATGAAGACCTACAAGACCTTTTAGAACTACCACCCCAAAAAGATGTCCTTTTCATTATAGGCGACTGGAATGCAAAAGTAGGAAGTCAAGAGACACCTGGAGTAACAGGCAAATTTGGCCTTGGTGTGCAGAATGAAGCAGGGCAAAGGCTAATAGAGTTCTGCCAAGAGAACACGCTGGTCATAACAAACACCCTCTTCCAACAACACAAGAGATGACTCTACACATGGACATCACCAGATAGTTGACACCGAAATTACATCCAAAGATGGAGAAGCTCTATACAGTTAGCAAAAACAAGACCAGGAGGTGACTGTGGCTCAGATCTTGAACTCCTTATTGCCAAATTCAGACTGAAATTGAAGAAAGTAGGGAAAACCACTAGATCATTCAGCTATGACCTAAATCAAATCCCTTATGACTATACAGTGGAAGTGAGAAATAGATTTAAGGGCCTAGATCTGATAGACAGAGTGCCTGATGAACTATGGATGGAGGTTCATGACGTTGTACAGGAGACAGGAATTAAGACCATCCCCAAGAAAAAGATGCTGTCTGAGGAGGCCTTACAAATAGCTGTGAAAAGACAGGAAGCAAAAAGCAAAGGAGAAAAGGAAAGATATACCTATTTGAATGCAGAGTTCCAAAGAACAGCAAGGAGAGATAAGAAAACCTTCCTCAGTGATCAATGCAAAGAAATAGAAAAAAAAAAAAAAAGAATGGGGAAGACTAGAGATCTCTTCAAGAAAATTAGAGACACCAAGGGAACATTTCATGCAAAGATGGGCTCAATAAAGGACAGAAATGGTATGGACCTAACAGAAGCAGAAGATACTAAGAAGAGGTGGCAAGAATACACAGAACAAAAGAGATCTTCAAGACCCAGATAATTATGATGGTGTGATAACTCACCTAGAGCCAGACATCCTGGAATGTGAAGTCAAGTGGGCCTTAGGAAGCATCACTACGAACAAAGCTAGTGAAGGTGACAGAATTCCAGTTGAGCTATTTCAAATCCTGAAAGATGATGCTGTGAAAGTGCTGCACTCAATATGCCAGCAAATTTGGAAAACTCAGCAGTGGCCACAGGACTGGAAAAGGTCAGTTTTCATTCCAATCCCAAAGAAAGGCAATGCCAAAGAATGCTCAAACTACCGCACAATTGCACTCATCTCACATACTAGTAAAGTAATGCTCAAAATTCTCCAAGCCAGGCTTCAGCAATACGTGGACTGTGAACTTCCAGATGTTCAAGATGGATTCAGAAAATGTAGAGGAACCAGAGATCAAATTGCCAACATCTGCTGGATCATTGGAAAAACAAGAGAGTTCCAGAAAAACATCTATTTCTGCTTAATTGCCTATGCCAAAGCCTTTGACTGTGTGGATCACAATAAACTGTGGAAAATTCTTCAGTAGTTGGGAATACCAGACCACCTGACCTGCCTCCTGAGAAATCTGTATGCAGGCCAGGAAGCAACAGTTAGAACTGGACATGGAGCAATAGACTGGTTCCAAATAGGAAAAGGAGTCCATCAAGGCTGTATATTGTCACCCTGCTTATTTAACTTCTATGCAGAGTACATCATGAGAAACTCTGGGCTGGAGGAAGCACAAGCTGGAATCAGGATTGCCAGGAGAAATATCAATAACCTGAGATATGCAGATGATACCACCCTTATGGCAGAAAGTGAAGAAGAACTAAGAGCCTCTTGATGAAAGTGAAAGAGGAGAGTGAAAAAGTTGGCTTAAAACTCAACATTCAGAAAATGAAGATCATGGCATCCAGTCCCATCACTTCATGGGAAATAGATGGGGAAACAGTGGAAACAGTGGCTGACTTTATTTTTCTCAGCTCCAAAATCACTGCAGATGGTGATTGCAGCCCATGAAATTAAAAGACTCTTACTCCTTGGAAGGAAAGTTATGAGCAACCTAGACAGCATATTAAATAGCAGAGACATTACTTTGCCAACAAATGTCTACTAGTAAGGCTATGGTTTTTCCAGTGGTCATGCATGGATGTGAGAGTTGGACTATAAAAGAAACCTGAGCACTGAAGAATTGATGCTTTTGAACTGTGGTGATGGAGAAGACTTTTCAGAGTCCCTTGGACTGCAAGGAGATCCAACCAGTCCATCCTAAAGGAGTGAGTCCTGGGTGTTCGTTGGAAGGACTGATGTTGAAGCTGAAACTCCAATACTTTGGCCACCTGATGAGAAGAACTGATTCATTGGCAAAAACCCTAATGCTGGGAAAGATTGAGGGCAGAAGGAGAAGGGGACAACAGAGGATGAGGTTGGTTGGAATCACCGACTCAATAGACATGGGTTTGGGTGGACTCCGGGATTTGGTGATAGACAGGGAAGCCTGGTGTGCTGTGGTTCATGGGGTCGCAAAGAGTTAGACATGACTGAGCAACTGAACTGAACTCATGGAGATACATGGAAAAAGTTAGGAGTAAATCAATAACTGTTAACCAATTGGAAATATTGTAAAGAAATATTTAAAATTTTTGCCTTTATGAATTAAAATCTCCAACCTCTACTTCTCTCCCATCTTTCTTACATTCTCTTCTGCCCCATCTCTCTGACTTCTACACTCCTCTGCTTTTAAGGGATCATGTGATTATATTAAGCCCACCAACAATTCTGAATAATCTCCATATTTGATGTCAGATGTTTAATGACCTTAAATCTATCTTCAAAGTCCTTTCACAGTTGTATCTAGTTTAGTGTTTGAAAAACAAAGGTTAGGAATCTTGGGCAGACATCTTTGAAATTCTACTTACCACACTGGCTTCAATAGTGAAGTAAGAAAAGTTATTTGTGAACTCATCTAGTCCTGGGGCATGTCACTGCATTCTAGGAAATTAGTTTATTCAAATTATCCATTTCTAGAGGTCAATTCTGAGCATTTCTTTCTTGATAGGAAATCAATCCACTTTTAGTGTTTAGATTTTCAAATGTGTTGCCATAAATCTGCATGTAATATTTCTTATGATTCTTTTGCTTGCTTCTATATCTATGGTTATAGGAGCATAAACTAATCAAACTGATCACATGGACCACAGCCTTGTGTAACTCAATGAAACTATGAGCCATGCTTTGTAGGGCCACCCAAGACAGACGGGTCATGGTGGAGAGTTCTGGCAAAACAAGGTTCACTGGTGAAGGGAATGGCAAACCACTTCAGTATTCTTGCCTTGAGAACCCCATGAACAGTATGAAAAGGCAAAAAGAAAGGACACTGAAAGATGAACTCCCCAGGTCGTTAGGGGCCCAATATGCTACTGGAGAAGACCGGAGAAATAATTCCACTTATTTCTGGAGAAAGAATGAGGAGATGGAGCCAAAGTGAAAACAACGCCCAGTTGTTGATGTGACTGTTGATGGAAGTAGAGTCCGATGCAGTAAAGAACAATATTGCATAGGAACCTGGAATGTTAGGTCTATGCATCAAGGTAGACTGGAAGTGGTCAAACAGGAGATGGCAAGAGTGAACATCAACATTTTAGGAATCAGTGAATTAAAATGGACTGGAATAGGCAAATTTAATTCAGATGACCATTATATCTACTACTGTGGGCAAGATCCCTTGGAAGAAATGGAGTAGCCTTCATAGTCAACAAAAGAGTCCTAAATGCAGTACTCGGGCGCAGTCTCAAAAATGACAAAATGATCTCTATTCGTTTCCAAGGCAAAGCATTCAATACCACAGTAATCCAAGCCTATGCTCCAACCACTAATATCAAAGAAGCTAAAACTGAACAGTTCTATGAAGACCTACAAGACCTTCCAGGAGTAACACCCAAAAAAGATGTCATTTTCATCATAGGGGACTGGAAAGTAAAAGTAGGAAGTCAAGAGATACCTGGAGTAACAGGCAAGTTTGGCTTTGGAGTACAAAATGAAGCAGGGCAAAAGCTAACAGAGTTTTGCCAAGAGAATACACTGGTCATAGAAAACACTCTCTTCCAACAATACAAGAAGTGACTCTACAGACAGACATCACCAAATGGTCAATACAGAAATCAGATTGATTGTATTCTTTGCAGACAAAGATGGAGAAGCACTATACAGTCAGCAAAAACAAGACCGGGAGCTGACTGTGGCACAGATCATGAACTCCTTATTGCAAAATTCAGACTGAAATTGAAGAAAGTATGGAAAACTCCTAGACCATCCAGGTACGACTTAAATCAAATTCCCTATGATTATACAGTGGAAGTGACAAATAGATTCAAGGGTTTAGATCTGATAGAGTGCCTGAAGAACTATGGATGGGGGTTCATGGCATTATACAGGAACAATCAAGTCCATCCCAAGAAAAAAAAATGCAAAAAGGCAAAATGGTTATCTGAGGAGGCCTTACAATAGCTGAGAAAAGAAAAAAAGCAAAAGGCAAAGGAGAAAAGGAAAGATATACCCATTTGAATGCAGAGTTTCAAAGAATAGCAAGGAGAGATAAGAAAGCCTTCCTCAGTGATCAATGCAAAGAAATAGAGGAAAACAATAGAATGGGAAAGACTAGCAGTCTCTTCAAGAAAATTAGAGATATCAAGGGAATATTTCATGCAAAGGACAGAAATAGTATGTACCTAACAGAATCAGAAGATATTAAGAAGAGATGGTAAGAATACACAGAAGAACTGTACAAAAAAGATCTTCATGACCCAGATAACCATGATGGTGTGATCATTCACCTAGAGCCAGACAACCTGGAATGAGAAGTCAAGTGGGCCTTACAAAGCATCACTACAAATAATGCTAGTGGAGGTGATGGAATTTCAGTTGAGCTATTTCAAATCCTGAAAGATAATGCTGTGAAAGTGCTGCACTCAATATGCCAGCAAATTTGGAAAACTCAGCAGTGGCCACAGGACTGGAAAAGGTCAGTTTTCATTCCAATTCCAAAGAAAGGCAATGCCAAAGAGTGTTCAAACTACCACACAATTGCACTCATCTCACAAGCTAACAAAGTAATGCTCAAAATTCTCCAAGCCAGGCCTCAATGGTATGTGAACCAAGAACTTCCAGATGTTCAAGCTGGTTTTAGAAAAGGCAGAGGAACCAGAGATCAAATTGCCAACATCCGCTGCATCAAAGAAAAAGTGAGAGAGTTCCAGAAAAACATCTATGTCTGCTTTATTGACTATGCCAAAGCCTTTGACTGTGTGGATCACAACAAACTGTGGAAAATTCTTAAAGTGATAGGAATACCAGGCCTCCTGACCTGCCTCCTGAGAAATATGTATGCAGGCCAAGAAGCAACAGTTAGAACCGGACATCGAACAATGGACTGGTTCCAAATTGGGAAGGGAGTTAGTCAAGGTTGTATATTGTCACCCTGCTTATTTAGCCTATACACAGATTACATCAAGTGAAATGCCCGGCTGGATGAGGCACAAGCTGGAATCTAGATTGAAGGGAGAAATATCAAAATAACCTCAGATATGCAGATAACACCACCCTTATGTGAGAAAGCAAAGAGGAACTGAAGAGCCTCTTGATGAAAGTGAAAGAGGAGAGTGAAAAAGTTGGCTTAAAACTCAACATTCAAAAAACTAAGATTGTTGAGGTCCTTTAATGAACCAGAACCTGGTGGTCCAGTGTCGACGATAAGAAAGTAAAAGAGAGAGAGAAAGAAGCTGATATCCCTTGGTTTACACAGAAAACCAATAAAGCCCTTTGACACATGGCTTGCACTGCTACACGTAGGCATCAGGCGCCCTCTTGAGGTGGGTAAAGGCACAGTGTGCCTTCTCGGGAGGGTCTTAGAAGCCCAGGCAAGAAAGTGAGCTCAGTGGGCCTCTGCGCTCCAAAGAATTAGCCTGAGAGAGAGAGACAGAGAAAGAAAGAAAGACACAAGGACCCAAGCTCTGATGAAGTGAAGGTGTTTTATTCAACATAGTGTGGGTATATATACTGTCTTACAAGGTAGCTATTTTCAGCAGAGATAAAAATCAAAAGTCCAGACTTACAAACTATCATAAAGCAATCCATATCAAAGAGAGAGGGTTGTAATAATCACTTTTACCATATGGTTCATAAAAAGGAAGAGGGTCATAAATAGTTACTTATTACTGTATGGAAAAACTAATGAAGGTAATGCATGTGTTCCTAAGCCCATGGGAGTAGCTTGCTGCTCCACTTAATTCCTGAATATTCAGGAATTAATAAGAGACAGAGGATTCATGACAGATCCAAAACAGCATACAGGAAGCCTCCTGTTAAATGCTTCATGACATAAGATCATGCCATCCAGTCCCATCACTTTATGCAAATAGATGGGGAAACGTGAAAACAGTGTCAGACTTCATTTTCTTGGGCTCCAAAATCACTGCAGATGGTGACTGCAGCCATGAAAGTAAAAGATGCTTGCTCCTTGGAAGAAATCTATGACGAACCTAGACAGCATATTAAAAAATGGAGACTTTATTTTGCCAACAAAGGTCCATCTAATCAAAGCTTTGGTTTTTCCAGTAGTCATGTATGGATATGAGAGTTGGACCATAAGGAAAGCTGAGTGCCAAAGAATTAACGCTTTTGAACTGTGGTGTTGGAGAAGACTCTTGAGAGTTCCTTGGACTGCAAGGAGATCCAACCAGTCCATCTTAAAGGAGATCAGTCCTGGGTGCTTACTGGAAGGACTGATGTTAAAGCTGAAACTCCAATACTTAGGCCACCTGATGTGAAGAACTGACTCATTTGAAAAGACCCTGATGCTGGGAAAGATTGAAGGCAGGAGGAGAAGGGGACTACAGAGGATGAGGTAGCTGGATGGCATCACCAACTTGTTGGACATGAGTTTGAGCAAGCTCCAGGAGTTCATAATGAACAGGGAGGCCTGGTGTGCTGCATTCCATAGGGTCACAAAGAGTCGGACATGACTGAGTGACGGAACTAAATCTCTATGGTTGTTTCTTTTCTCCTTCATAATTATATTCCTTTTTTTGCTCCGTTCTCTTAAATCAGGTTTGAGAATAGCTTATCCATTTTAGTGCATTTTATTTTTTAAAACAGTAGAAATTATTTATTTATTTATATATCTTTCATTTATGGCTGTGCTGGCTTTTAGTTGCTGTGTGGGCTTTCCCCAGTTGTGGTGAGTGGGGGATACTCCCTAGTTGTGGTGCAGAGGCATTTCATTGCAGTGGCTTCTCTTGTGAAGTACAGGCTCTAGGGCACTCAGGCTCAGTAGTTGCCACTCCCAGGCTCTAGAGCATAGCCTCAGTAGTTGTGGTACATGGGCTCAGCTTCTCCATGGCAGGCATGATCCTCCTGGATCAAGGATGGAACCCATGTCTCCTGTATTGGCAGGCAGATTCTTTACCACTGAGTCACCAGAAAAGTCTCATTTTAGTGTATTTTAAAAACAAACACACAAAACAATAACTTTTACTCTTATTTACCCTTTTATATTTTATTTTTTAATGTGTTTTCTATTTTCCAAAATAAGAACCTTAGGATCCTTTTCATTGAAATCTTTTCATTAAGAAAAAGGATGTAAAAAGGAAGAAAGAAGAAAAATAATAAAAGGAAGAAGAAGAAAGGAGGAGATGAGAGAGGAAAGAAAAACAAGAAATGTAACTTTTATTTTAAGCTATTGTGCTATAAAGTTTGAAATGAAGTGGCTTCTTTTTCATTACTTTTTACTTTATAGTTTGAGTTTTGTTTTCTTCTTTATCCTTTATTTTTAAGCAGTTAATATATTTGGATTCTGTTTCATTTTGATTGTTTTTTATTGAGTTATTTTTTTTAAGTTCTCTACATTTGTTAAAAAGAAAAAAAAAGTGCTTCTGTGTAGCCTTGCACATAATTCATTTTCTATGGGCAAGCTCAAAAATTTATTTTCTCTGTTTCAGAAAAACAAAGAAACCAGAATCTATATTCATTACATTAATTTTATTAATTGCATTATATAATTACCCGGTATCTATACTTTTTTTGTTTTACCTGTTTAACTCTTAAAGAAGGGAATTTATGTCTTCCACAATAATTTTATTTTTATTACTTTCTCCTGAGATTTCTAATAGCTTTTGTTTTCTATAATTAGCTGTTTTGTTGTTTGGTACATATATAGTGCACCAAAGATGCTGTTATATCTTTACAGATAGTGTGTTTCTGTTATTACAGAAGGTATAAGTCCCTTCTTTGTCACATTTATTGTTTCTAATCTTAAATTTTAACATGTGGTATTAATAATTCCACTGCAGCTTCTCTTTATTTCATTATTCTGGTATCTCTGTCTCCATTCCTTTATTTTCAAGCTTCTTTTTATCACTTTAACTATATTTCTTACAAACAGAATATATTCATCCCTTTGTATCAAGGGGATTGGTTTCAGGACCTCCCACGGATACCAAAACCTATGGATGCTCGACTTCCTTATATAAAATGGGGTAGTATTTGTGTAAAACCTAGGTACATCCTCCCATACACATTAAATCATCTCTAGATTACTTACAATACCTAATACAATGTAAATGCTATGTAAATAGCTGCTGATGCTAGGCAAATTCAAGTTTTGACTTTTGGAACTTTTCAGAATTTTTTTTAAATAAGACTTTCTATTTGTGGTTGGTTGAATTCACAGATGTAAAACCTATGTATACATAGAGCTGATTGTATAATTAAGTGTTATTTTTTAAAACTCAGTCTGAGAGTCTCTGTTTTTTAAAGGGAAAATTCAGGCATTTCCCTGGTGGCACAGTGGATAAGAATCTGTCTGCCAGTGCAGGGGACATGGGTTTGATCCCTGGTCTGGGAAGATTCCACGTGCTTCAGAGCAACTAAGCCCATGTGCCACAACTGCTGAGCCCACACAGCAACTACAGAAACCTGAGTGCCTAGAGTCAGGGCTCCGCAACAAGAGAAGCCCACCACAATGAAGCCTTCACACCTCAACGAAGAGTAGCCCCTGCGTGCTGCAACTAGTGTGGCCAAAAATAAATGAGTAAATTTTAAAAGAATAAAGGGAAAATTCAAGCAATTCAAATGTAGTATGACAGATATTTGATACCAATATTTTATGATTTTATATCATGTTCTTTTTCATTTTTCTTATATTTTATAAATTGCATTTCCCCTTATTTTGGAAGTTTTCTTATATTTTCTACTCAATTAATAGTTACCTATTCTGTCAATTCAGATTGTGATTGAGAGTCATACATACAACCAGTATTTTGTGTGTGTGTGATATACTTGACTCTACTTTAGTGCTTTTTATTTTTTTTTTAAACCAAATTAACCCTGTCTCCTCCAGAATCTTAATCTGTTCTACTTATTTTATAACTGATTGCTAAATGAGCTGGACTTGGCAGGATGAGCAAACAGGAAAAAAACTGCTTTTTTTTCAAATTTTTTCTCATTGCTAATCCTAAAAAATTACTATGTTTGTTTATTCCTCCCCATCCCTAGGTGAAACCTCTGTCAGTTCTCAGGCCCTTTTCCCTGTTATGTCCTGTCTGGATGGCCACCATCTGCTTGCTGTGACCCTTTAGATGGGTTGTTATTTTTCTTACATGGCTCAGAGAAGCTTAGGTCTGTTTATGGCAGTATTTAGTGACCACAGCTGTGTAAATGGTAGAAGGTAAAGTCCTTCTCATTATGGGCTGGTACTATAAAAGCAAGCAGAATATAACCCTCTGCTGAGGCATCTGAAGGAAAAATTCTCTGAGTTCTAGGTTTTTTCATAGGTTTAGTGTTTTCTTCTTAGTCTCCTGGGCACCAACGAGACCAGGAACACTTACAGAGAACCAGAGACAATCTTTCCCTGGGGTAATCTACAGATTCCAACTGCCAGCCAGTCCCTAGACACAGCACAATTTCCATTATTGCCTTCTAACTCGGAGACTGGTCTCCAGAGCCATATTCAGATCTCAGCATTAGAACAGAAACCTTGTCTAAACTTGCACCCCACTTCTTGCAGATCCCAGCATCTGTTTGGCTAAGGAGATAATAGATTAAAGCTGAGAGTGGAGGAGAAAGGTGGTGAGCTTATGTCACCATCTTCCCACAACCCACTGCTCCCAGCTGTCCACCTATTTCAATGGCCAATCCTCGGTGAGATGGAATTTTTAAATTAAGTTAGTGCCCTTCTAAAGAATAAAACTCACATGCTGCAGCAGACACTTCCAGAAATAACATACAAAATCCTCAGTTCTAATTTAAGTCTGCTGCTGCTGCTAAGTCGCTTCAGTCGTGTCCGACTCTATGCAACCCCACAGATGGCAGCCCACCAGGCACCCCGTCCCTGGGATTCTCCAGGCAAGAACTCTGGAGTGGGTTGCCATTTCCTTCTCCAATGCATGAAAGTGAAAAGTGAAAGTGAAGTCGCTCAGTCGTGTCCGACTCTTTGCAACCCCATGGACATAGCCTACCAGGCTCCTCCATCCATGGGATTTTCCAGGCAAGAGTACTGGAGTGGGGTGCCATCGCCTTCTCCTAATTTAAGTCTATTTTGGGCTAAAGTCTGAAGACTGACTGTAGTTAGGTTTAGACTCTAATTTAGAAAAGGTTGTAGTAAGAGACCTTTGGGAACATCTTTTAAGAAGTTATACTTACAATAAGAGCAGGGGAAAGGATGGGCTTCACTGGTGGCTCAGATGGTAAAGAATCTGCCTGCAATGCAGGAGACCAGGGTTCGATCCCTGGGTTGGGAAGATCCTCTGGAGAAGGGAATGGAGATGCACTCCAGTTTTCTTGCCTGGAAAATTCTAAGGACAGAGGAGCCTGGTGGGCTATGGTCCACAGGGTCACAAAGATTTGGGCACAACTGAGCAACTAACACACACACTTACATTAAAAACAGGAGAAAGGATGGGAATAAAAGGGGAATTTTAAATAAATGCTTACCATACTCAAGAGATTCCATACTGTTTATTTAATCTTTAAAGTGAAAGTGAAAGTCGTTTTTTCGTATCCAACTTTTTGTGATCCCGTGGACTATACAGTTCATGGAATTGTCCAGGCCAAAATGCTGGAGCGGATAGCCTTTCTCTTCTCCAGGGATCTTCCCAACCCAGTGATCAAACCCAGGTCTCCTGCATTGTAGGCGGATTCTTCACCAGCTGAGCCACATAGGAAGCCCAATCTTTAAAATAATCATACTGTAAAACAGGTATTGTTGTCCTCATCTTAAGGCAGGAATATAGGAAAGTGAGACTCAGATAGTTGATATTATTTGCCCAAGTTGACTCATAACTGCCCAGATTCAGGGTCTATACCTGTTTGTCTTGTACTGAATATCAGGAAACCCTACCATCATTACTTGTGCTATTACTAGGTATATTTTCTATTTCTTGTCATTTTTACTGTTAGTGGCTAAGAGTCTGTGTTTTCTCTTCTGAGACTGCAGGGTAATTAGGGAAACTATTCTGCTTTGCAGTAAGCCGTCGGGATTACTGCAGTGAATATGGTGGTGGGGTGGAGATACAGGGAGAATGGATAAAGCAAGCAAAGAGAGCAAGGTCAATCCCTCTTTTCTGAAAAGAAAGATGACTTCATGACTTTGAGCTGCAGCTGCTTCTGCTTCTCCTCTCCACCAGTAACCAAAAGAAAGGTAATTAGCCGGGAAAATTTTGTGTGTTCCTGCTCCATTACTTCCTACATAACTGAACCCACCACCTTATCTTGAATCCTGATACTCTTGTTCTTCTCTCATTTACAGAGCCTCCAGTTCACATTCTCTTTCCTTCATCTTCATTTTCTCTCCTTGTCATCCTATTTGACAGCCAAAATTTGCTTCTACTTGTGAAGAGATGCCCAAGATTACCATTGATGACACACAAGAAGGAAAACCTCCAGTCAGTGGAAACAGAGACACCGAACAACTTCACTTCCTACCTCTTGAAAGTTTCCGAAAGACCTCCAAAACCTTCCTTTAACTGAAATGCTGCTAATTAACCTACTTCTCAAGTGCTAACAGTTAAGACTTTGAAAAAGGAAAGTCCTTTAAACAAGCAGATAACCAGTGAACTCCTGAAATGTGACTTCTTTCTGAGTTCTGCTTTTTTACTGTTTGAGTTAATGAGATGTTAGTGAATGAATAGACTAGCAACTGATTTAAAAGTTTCAATCTTCTATAGGATTTACTACCAAAATTATTTACTTACTAAGGATCAGTTGTGCTTTTAAATTGTTTAACAATTCAGAAAAAAGTCAAAGTTACACTTGATAAACGCATTATATAGTAAAGAAGTTTCAACATTTACTAACAAAAAGATATTTGAAATTTTGCAAAGCCTTTTAATTTCATGAATTGCTAATGTAATATTGTAATAGTTTCCATCAATTATCCAAAATGCTTTCATACAATTAATTCCACATCTATCAAGTTAATGGTATATTGTTTTATTTGATATCCAGTTATGGAACAAAGTTTTTGATGTTATTTGGCTTCCAATAGCAAATATCCAGAGTCGGTCTATACCATTCTTGGTCCTGAATCATACTTAACTGTAGGAACGCTGATGACTGAGGAATCTAATTGAGATAAGAGAAATTCCTGTACTAGTTCCTCTTGGTGATCATTATTTCCTAATTTTATCCTCTTATTTACTAAAAATATTATACCGCTGGTTTGTAATTTCAACTTCTATGTTTTGTTCTCTTCTACCATCCACTAGAATATTACCATTTAGACAAGAATTTTTTCTATGATCTTCTAACTTCAGTATTTGCTTCTTGTTACCCTCAGAATGCTGAATAAACAATACTTTATGAGGTGCTTATTTTTTGCCTGACAAGTTTAACAAATCATCCAATGGTGTTACATTATTTATTTTATGGACTTTGAGTATATTTCGTGAAGGCTTTGAGTAATATTTGACAGGTGAGGCACTGAATTCACTCATTGGTTTTACTGTAGAAAACATTTTTTCAAATTTTCCAGTTTTAGCACTCATTTCTTGAATAACAGTTTTATCAAGGAAACCCACAAATTTTTTTGTTAAGCTGGAAAATGTCTGTGAAAAATTATAGAGTTTATCCCAAGGTATGTTTTCGAATGTCTGCTTCCTAGTTTTCTTCCTTAGTTTATCACCTACAACCCTATGGCTGACTTCTAAAGATATTGCTGGTATATCTTTCTTCTGTGTTGTAGGCAGAGTTCTTTGGGTTTTGGAAGGAGTAATAGATTGATCTCTAGCTATAGATTTAAGCATTTCACAATTTCTTTCCAAAACAACATTTGATCTTTCATATGGGGAACCATTTCCATTTTCCATAGAATGGGGAGGAAGCCTATTTTTTGTCAAAAGTAACATTTGTACATATCCAGCCTCATGGAAAATTATGGGATTTGTATCATTTTTCCCCTGTGGATTAAAGAAAAGAGTCTTTGTTATCTGTCTATTGAGGCAAGAAGGCTAAGTAGTTTTTAAAACATAAAATGGCAAAATATTGTAAAAGTAACTACATAGAAGTTTTTAATATAAGCAATAACAATATTTAAACATAACAAAAAGATGTTCTTGTATGTTATATACTTCCTTCTGTTAGTACTCTGTTGCAATGTTAGGGGTAAAATCTGAACTTCTGGCCCCCTAAAATTCTTTTTGAAATAGCGTGAGATGTAAAGAAATGTTTGGTACTGTCACTGGGAAATATGATATTTGGTAGCATGGAACGTTGTCCTGGCATTTCTTAGGTTTCCGTGTCCAGAAATAAGCAGCATACCAAACAATAGATTGAGTCAAAGATCAAAAGAAACTGATTACATAACTGATTACAAGCCAAAATTACAAAGTCTGAATATCCCAATAAATTCAGAAAGTGTAAAATTTTCTTTAAAAGACTTACATTTGTTATTGTATCCCAACATATAGCACAATTTAGCACAATAAAAAGTGCTCAATATATTATATCTGTGAAATAAAAGAGCCAAAGTAGTAGATTGACTTAAAAATAGACTATTTTTATCACAGTAGTAGCAAAATCTGTATGTATGATCTACTCACTGAACTGTCTTACACATTTCCATTATAAGGTAAAAAAGATTAAATCTACAGATTACTCATCAAATATAAATATTACCAGCATTTTGTTTGTAAACTTTAAGTCAATGATTGCTACTTTTCTTTTAGAAATATAATTAACAAAGTAAGAAATTGATGATCATCTAATTGTGTATTAATGACCTTAGTGTGAAAGGCATATTAATGCTTATGATTACTGAAAAAAATGACAAAAGATCTAGTTTTTTAATCCACTGGTGATGCCAATGTTACCTATTTAGCCACAGTAGTAGAGGTTTGTCAAATTTTTGGCCTGTCCAGTACCTTAGGAAATGTACCTTTGCATGCAGTTTCAGTCCCTAAGTCTGTCTGACTCTTTGTGACCCCAAGGACTGCAATCCACCAGGTTCTTCTGTCCATGGGATTTCCGAGGGAAGAATATTGGAGTGGGTTGCCATTTCCTTCTCCAGGGGATCTTCCCGACCCAGGGATCAAACTCTCATCTCCTGTATTGAAGGTAGATTCTTTACCACTGAGCCACCAGGGAATCCCAATGTATCCTTGCTGCTGCTGCTGCTGCTGCTCCTAAGTCGCTTCAGTCATGTCCGACTCTGTGCGACCCCATAGATGGCAGCCTACTAGGCTCCTCAGTCCCTGGGATTCTCCAGGCGAGAACACTGGAGTGGGCTGCCATTTCCTTCTCCAATGCATAAAAGTGAAAAGTGAAAGTGAAGTCGCTCAGTCGTGTCTGACTCTTTGCATGACACCATGGACTATAGACTACCAGGCTCCTCCGTCCGTGGGATTTTCCAGGCAAGAGTACTGGAGTGGGTTGCTATTGCCTTTAGGTAGAGGCAAAAACTCGCTTTATCAGCTTCCCTTAGGGTTAGGGCATAGGCATGTGCCCTAGGCTCTGCCACTTGGATACACTAAAGACAGTCTTCAGTTCAGAAAAAGCAAGCACTGTGAAAAGCAGGCATTGCAAAAACTATTCTAGTGAGGCTGGTGGTAGATATAGCTAGCTGAAAGGCAGCAGTGGGCAAAGATCTTGGAAGCAGTGTCTACTGCCCAGCATCAGAACTGTAAACTTCTTTTGTCTGTGACGAGAGCATGGGCCCCAGTAGAGCAAGCTGCGGCGGTAACAGGGTGAGTCCTGATTGGATAGCTTTCCAGCCATATTGTCTGTCCAGCATTCCTAAAGACTCTGAGCTACCAAATCAGCTTTAATAAATTGCTTCTTCTGGTTGAAATAGAATAGATTGATGGAAAAGTGAAATATAATCAAGCCATTTAAAAAAACACCATCTTTGTTTTATATTTCTTTTATAATCAAGAAAATTTGATAAATCCTTCATAAAAGAAAAACACAAAACTTTTAGCTGGTGCCAAGGAATTCCCTGGTTTGGAATGGGGGTTCTAAAAAGAATATTAAGAATCCATGTTGTTGTCACTTCAGAATATGAAGCCAAGAGGTAAGAAGAATTTATCAAAGATTCTGGTCACTAGGATACGATACGTCTACAAGAAGTAATGATACATAATTTTACTGAACAGTAGTATAAATAGATGTTTTTATTACCGTGTGAGAAGTTACTGTCTTTACCAGACTAACGTCGATTATCTTGGCATCCGGCTTTATCAGTTCATCCTCAAAGCACAATGGCAGCAGGCTTTTGTGTCTTACTGAATACTCATTTAGTTGATCATTTCTGATGGATTCATTTTCTTTTGTACTAAAATCATTGAAGTCAGAAGAAGATTTTATTTTGAAAATGAGTAAAAGTTCAGCATGAATGTTTATAGGACTGGTTTCAGCTTATCACTTCTTGTCTACCTATCCCATTCCTCAAAATAACTGCTGCTAACATCTCCCTCAGACCCCCCTGCCATACTCTCAACCTGATAAGACCATCATTTGTTGCTTGGTTTGTGTTGGAAAAAGCAAAAGCAGGGGTGGAAGCAAGACAATAATACGTGTGCCTCTTTGGTTTCTGAGTGGGGAGGAAGTACATTATGTAGGTTGAGGAGACCAGCAAAGGAAGACAGGTATATTTGCTACATCTTTTGTTGAGATTCTGGGACAATAGTTCTTTTCCAGGAGCTTCCTGCCAACACAGGGTCACCTTAGCTTTATTATCAGGATAAAATGATGTGGTCAGGCAGAGAGAAGATATAGCTTTCATTCCAGATCTCCATGGGTCCACAAGTGACATGAACACTCAGATTAGGCTTGACAACAAGCTTACTATCACAGTGGTAAGCCACAGCAAAGGCCTCCCTGGGGTGAGGTATAAATAGACAGTCTAAGAACAGATGAAGATACAACAGAAACTCACTGAGTTCTACTGTTCTAATGAGATCTGAGAGTGGACCCTATCTAAGTTCAGAGAGAATAGGCTGTAAGTTCATGAACCACAAGTGTCAGTAGCCACAGAACCTCTAGAAATGAGGTCAGCAGTCCAAAGGCACTGACCAAGATCGTTGGCCAAATACCTTTTTCTCAATATCACAAAGTCCAGTGAGTCCCTCACTCAAATACCATCATAGAAAGAAACAGAGGAGCTGTTTTAAACCTAAAGTGGCTGTTGGCTGTGAATTTTTGCTCCAATAATTCTGAGTGACCAACCAGTTCAAGTGATTCCCTAGGTGTTGTTGTTTTTTTTTTTCCAGTTTTAGCTGAAATTTTAAAAGATTTTCATAAAAGGTAGATATGTATATGGTATTTACAAAACATTTTGTATAAAATATTTTACATTGAAAAATAACATGCAAAGTACTTGGTTTCATGCTTGATCTATAGTAGCTATTTAGTGAAAACAAATAAACAAAATAGAACTGGCTAAGACAGATCAAACATAAAATAGAGCTTGGAGATTTTTTTGAAGAAAGGCATTCCTGAATTTGCAAATCTCTCTAATATGTAAACACATCATTAGTCAGTGACAGTGAAAGCTGCTCAGTCGTGCCCAACTCTTTGTGACCCCAATGAACTATATAGTCCATGGAATTCTCCAGGCCAGAATACTGGATTGGGTAGCCGTTCCTTTCCTCAGGGGATCTTCCCAATGCAGGGATTGAACCCAGGTCTCCCACTTTACAGGCTGATTCTTTACCAGCTGAGCCACCAGGGAAGCCCAGGAGGAAGCCTCAGATGGTTAAATACTTGGTACAGAGAGAGGTCATTTAGCGTATGCAAACAGTCAGATCTTGCCACCTGGCATGAATAAAGTGTCCAAGATTGAACTCTTCCAAATATGACTGCTGGCCACTCTAGCATTTCTCTACTTTCTTAAATATGTTCCCAGATACACATGCTGTAAGCAGTAAATTCAGCTTTTTCTCTTGCTCTCACGTAGCTTGTATTCTATGCAATGTTTCCCTATCTTTTCCACATAGTGACATTTTAGTTAATACTCTTTGTTCAGTACACCGGGATAAACACTTGAGGACACTCATAGCTTGGCTACCATAGAGCCACCTGAGCAATCTTTAAGTGCCTTAAGTATTTCAGCACACCTATAACTCTGAGCACAACAAATTGCCACAGTATATTAAAGTCAGTTCATTCAGTCTGTTCTGTTTTCTTCTTTGCACCAATTATCTCCATGTTGGATATCTTTTTTTCTTCTATTAATATACTATCTTGTCTAATCAATCATATTTTTATTCTTTCATATTGCATCGCATGCGATTTTCCTAAACTCGCTCTTTAGATCCACAGGTTGGCTTACTCCATGTTCATTCTACTCCACTACTTTTAATATATCTGTCAGTTCTGCATCATCACTACCTATTTCCTTAAAAATATCCTGAACTCTGATAGCACCATTTCAAACTCAGCAATTATCTTTTGTATTTTCAAATCTTATTTCATAGGATCTTTATTTTCTTTGATTTCTTGAGCACATGAAGCAATTATTGTCTGACTCTTCTCCCATTTCATGGGTTACAATTCTGTCAAAATGTAGCCATTAGCCATATTTTAAATGATTTCCTTTGTTTGTTGCAGAATTGTTGATAGGGGCCATGTTTTGTTTTTATTTTTTTTCATCTACTTTAATCTGGCCTTGTTATCATCCCCTGAATAAGAGGGGTACATTTTCTTGGGATGTTCTCCCTGTTCACCTGAGTATTATTAAATCCTCTCCTTAAAAATTACCAGGTAAATCCAGATAGTTTTACTTCACATTATCAGTTTGGGCATTCAGCTGTCTGAATAAACTGGTGAAGGAGGCGGAGCCCTGAAAAATCATGAGGAAATTTTCCTGTGCTCTGTATGTTTTGTGAAACCTCTTCAATGACTCTGATATGGTAGTAGTGGTGGGTTCTCTGTCCATGCGCAGGTGAGGGGCCACTGAGTTCTAGGTTTTTACCTCTCTCTTGGGGTACACAACTCAGTTTGGTGAGGAATTCAATCAAAGGATGGCTGCATGGCTCTTGGACTGTTGGATGGGGACATTTTTATTTTTTTAGATAGTAGCTAAGTGGCTATTACTCACGCTTGCAAAGATGATTCCTAAAAAATTGTATCTGGTCTCTTCTGTTACCAATCCTCCTTTCAAGACCTTGTTCCTCCAAGTTAGGAGGTTTTCTCCCTAACTGAGAACATCTAAAGGTGTCTTAAAAATACTGCTAACACAGACTTGGAGTGCTGTGATTAGCAGTGAGGAAAGGGATCCCAAAGGGGAAGATTTCCCATATTCATATGATTCATCATTGTTTATAAACCTTTTTCTTTGAGTGTGTGTGTGTGTGTGTGTGTGTGTGTGTGTGTGTGTGTGTGTGTGTGTGGTAGGAGTGGGAACTGAGTAGGGGAATGATGCTTAACAGAAGTATTTTCAGAATATTTTCTACTGGCTCCTTCAATATTCCCCCCCTCCTTTTTTATAGAACAGGAATTGTGCATTGACTTCTGTAGTCTTTTCAGACTTTTATATATAATACATAGCAGATTTTCTTTGAGTTAAACTGTCCTAGTTTCAAGTAAATAACTTTTTCTTCTCTATTTTTCTTCTTTTTGTTACTTACTTTAGCCAGGATAAACCTGTATGTAGGTTGCCAACTTTCCCAGAAGTCTTAATTTGGAACTTTGATAAAAGAATACAACACTTCTTCTGTAGAGAGATGCAAGAAATTTCATAAAGGGAAATTTGATCTGCTGAAAGAGTAGAACAGTCTGCCACTGCTGTTAGGAATACTTCAGAGAGAATGTGATATCTCAGTAGGATCTTGAAGGATAAGTGGTAAACAGAGGATTGCCTACTTAAGACTTCCCCCCTCACCACTTCTTTTGTTTGTTTTGCTAACAGAACTCTGATACTATTCATTTTTCTCCAAGCAACCCTATACTTCAAGGGAAGTTGGGCTCCTTCCTAAATCAATAGAATGAATCTTGAATACTCTAAGGCTGTGCTTTTCAAAATGTAACCTACAACCCATCAATTTAGATACTAAATCAATTCAGCATCTCCCGATCAACATATTAAAAAGTAGAAGAGAGTGTGTCACATAGATCCTTAGCAGTAACTATTCAAAGCACTAAAATACTGCAATCAATTTCAACTAGTAGAAAGACAAATAATTAGGGATCTATGAATCTGAATCTTCTGCTCCATAGATAAAGACATCAATCTTTGTAATATAAAAAGTATTAATATTTCATACTGTGGATCATACTAAAAGCAGATAATGATTTATTGGGTTTTAGTTTTTATTTTTAAAAACTTTTTATTTTGTATTGGGGGTAGAGCCAATTAACTATGTTGTGATCGCTTCAGGTTAACAGTGAAGGGACTCAGCCACATGTATACCTGTATCCATTCTTCCCCAAACTCCCTGATTTATTGGTTTTTAGGTATGGGTGCATGCAGATTTTCTAGCCAAGGAGACACCAGAGGAGGTCTTCTGGAGGGCGTTGGAGAGCATTTTCCTCATTCTTACAAAAGGGTCAAAGAGCTTATGTCTTTTTCATTGGGTGTTGTTTCCAGTTTTGTTGAATAGTAGTCACCATCTTATATGGCAAGGCTGTAGGACATTTTCTATTTATAAGATATAGACATCTTATCTAGCAAGGCTAGAAGGACAGACTACTTGGTGAGACAATTGAGGGAGGATTGAGAAGCTTCATATGAGATGACATCACTAAATACCTGAGTTAAACTGGAGCTGCCTTACTGATGGACTTCTTGCTATCTGAGACAATTCAAGATAAACAGGACTCTATCAGGTGGAGAAGTATGTTCTAAGCATAGAGAATAGAATGGGTCAAATCACAGAGATTGGAACAGACTATTTCTTCATTGTGATTAGAATCAGTAAAGGACAGAATACGTGGCTGGAAAGATATTATATGTTATACTCAGGAATCTAGACTTTACCATTTTTGTAATAGTCTTCAGATGTTATTAAGCAGAAAAATAATGTGTTATATGATTAGACACTGCTATTTCTTGGTTAAAGGTTTCTTAATGTTTATATCTTAAAGTTAGATGCAGTCAAGTTTCAGTTATTTCAATATAAACACACAGTATCTATACCTGTAATTAGAGTCTTCTTCCTTCTTATATGCATTAGACTGATTGCTGGGTACAGAAGAAAAGACTGTGGAACACAATGTTCTTCTACGCTGGTGTCTATGCTGTGAATATAATTCCTGGAAGGGCTTAGCATATTCTGTCTACACATGAAGAAAAGGAGAAACTATTTTAGAAATTATTTTTCCATGTCTATATTGATAAATAATTTTTACTTGATTATTCACATTTGATATATTTAACTATGATAACAAATAGCTGTATGTACTAAGTTGCTTCAGTCTGTCCAACTCTGTGTAACCCCATGGACTGTAGCCAGCCATGCTCCTCTGTCTATGGAGTTTTTCAGGCAAGAATACTGGAGTGGGTTGCCATTTCCTATTCCAGGGGATCTTCCTGACCCAGAGATCGAACTTGTGTCTCCTAACTCTTCTGCATTAGCAGGCGGATTCTTTACCACTTAGCCAGCTGGGATATATACACATATTTGAATAGTGCTGGGCATTCTCAAGTACTATATAGATTTTTACTATTATTATTATTTGCCACAAGAAAAAAGAAAGGCAACTAGGAATTCGAGAAAAAGTACACAAGACAGTCAAGGTCTAAACATAAGGGAAACTAATGGCATTATTTTTAGTACCTGATGGAGAATAAGAAAAGAGAGCCTATTGTGTTTACATTGTACTCAATGAGAAGAAACACAGTCCTAGCACATTACTTTATTCCACAATAAACAATTTTAAAATTATAATAATAAGTGCTGATTATAGTATTTTTAGTTTTAGAATTAACCTACAGGCAAAATATAAAGGCTTAATCAGAGTTGAAAAATGAATATAATCATTAACCTCAAAATATAAGAATAAATATACACTTGACCTAGGGAAGATGATGTGGAGGAAAGGCTAAAACTGCTAAGATCTTTCATGTGATGTGCAAGAAGAATCAGGAGTTATTGATTATAGTTAATAGGAAAGAAGAACATATTTAGATATACTATTTCAAGGTACAAAAGTTAAAATAGAAGAAGCAGAAAAGTAACTATCATAGATCCAAAAGAGAAAAGAGGGAGAGAGGTGAGATGTAGAGCAGTATAAATAAGCTAATTCAAATTTCTGTCTTTGATTATGTAGTAAACACTGCTTAAAGTGAAGTTGCTCAGTCGTGTCTGACTCTTTGCAACCCCATGGACTATAGCCTACCAGGCTTCTCCATCCATGGGATTTTCCAGGCAAGGGTACTTGAGTGGATTGCCGTTTCCTTCTCCAGGGGATCTTCCTGACCCAGGAATCGAACCCGGGTCTCCTGCATTGCAGGCAGACGCTTTACCCTCTGAGCCACCGGGGAAGCCCCAATACTGCTTAAAATTGGTAAATAAAAAAATAGCAGTAGAAGCTCATTCTTTAGAATTATAGTTAATCATAAGAGGAATTGAAACCGCCAAAGATTAAACTTGATTGCTTCTGCAAAGAGGAAATTAGAACAGGAAGAATGGGTGGAAGGACTTAGTGCTCTTGTTAGCCACATGTCAATAAGGATAAAACTAATAATCCAGACACTGTATTTTATCAATATTTTTTAAAATTCTAAAAAGCACTAACTATCCAACAAAATGATAATTTGCTATTAATTATGGTGCAAAGTATGTATTTCTTCATGTTTCATTCTCCATATTTGCAATAAATTGTGTTAATAATAATTAACACCTAAGAGAATCTTAGGTGTTAATTGATGACTCTTTGATGGTTCTCTGTATTAACTTCTCTTTCTAATAAAACCTGAATGATTTCCAGGCATGCTCAATGGCCACTTTACAGGATGCCTGTGTACCTCTGCTCAAGCAGTCAGCGAGAGTCAATAGTGTTGTTACTACAGACCTAGAGGACACACTTGGGGCTGCCAAGAGGGAGAGGTGTGGGGGAGGGATGAATTGGGAGTTTGGGCTTAGCAAATGCAAACTATTATATGTAGGTTAGGGCTTCCTAGGTGGTTCAGTGGGTAAAGAATCTGTCTACAATACAGGAGAGGTGGGTTCCATCCCTGGGTCAGGAAGATCCCCTTGAAGAGGGAATGGCAACCCACTCCAGTATTCTTGCCTGGAGAATCCCAAGGACAGAGAAGCCTGGCAGGCTACAGTGCATAGGTTCACAAACTGTCAGTCACAACTGAAGCAAATAAGCATGCAAGCACCCACATATGTAGACTGGATAACACCAAAGTCCTACTGTGTGGCACAGAGAACCATATTCAATATCTTGTGATAAACCGTAATGCAAAAGAATATGAAAAAGAATGTATATGTATGTATAACCGAATCACTTGGTTATACAGCAGCAATTAATACAACACTGAAAACAAACTATACTTCAGTAAAACAAATTAAAAAAAAATTTTCCCAATAGAATTGTTTCTAAACCTAATATAATCACCATTATTATAATTATATGAGCTAAATAACTATAACAAAAATGGTCTTGGCTGCATATCAAAAGGTTAACAAATGGATATATATTTTCACATTATAAATTAAAATAGTTATGTATGTATAGTTTTCTATGAGGCCCTGTCTTAACAGACTTTATGATAAATGCTAGTACTTCACACATTCAATAAATACTTTTTACTGTATTGCCTGTACAACAAATATATTATTTTCTTTATTATTTCCATATTTAAAGTTTTACATAATGTAAGAGGTGAAATCATTTAAAATTTTGTCCTTCTGAATCTTAAAATTTATTTGAATTTCAGATTTGTAGAAAAATGCATGAAACTATTAGAGATAATCTGTATTTCTATTAAATAACTGTAAGTACTGCATTTGGGAGAATGGCATTCTAACATGTATACTATCATGTAAGAATTGAATTGCCAGTCTATGTCTGACGCAGGATACAGCATGTTTGGGGCTGGTGCATGGGGATGACCCACAGAGATGTTATGGGGAGGGAGGTGGGAGGGGGTTTCATGTTTGGGAACACATGTAAGAATTAAAGATTTTAAAATTAAAAAAATAATAATAATAAATAAATAACTGTAAGTATACAAATTAAACCTACCTCAGGTATATCCTTAAGATAATGAAAAGATCTAATAGATCTTGATTTTAGATATTCTTCTGCTGGCTCTAAAGAAACAAATCCAAACATAAATGATATTTCTATATTATTAGATTACTTCTAATTTAACTCAACAAACCATTTTCTCTACTTGTAAATTTTTTTGGAAATGGAGTTTGTTAGAGCTAAATATATTCTAGAATAATTTGCGTTTAAAACAAATTTCTATTAGCAGAATATAACTTTCAGTTACTTACTGTTACATAATAAAGCTCTATTTTCTTAGAAAAAACTGATTTCTAAATAAATGATCTCTTGGAAATGAACAGAGATCATTCTGTTGTTTTTGAGATTGCGTCCAAGTACTGCATTTCGGACTCTTTTGTTGACCATGATGGCTACTCCATTTCTTCTAAGGGATTCCTGCTCACAGTAGTAGATATGAGAGTCATCTGAGTTAAATTCACCATTCCAGTCCATTTTAGTTCTCTGATTCCTAGAATGTCAACATTCACTCTTGCCGTCTCCTGTTTGACCACTTCCAATTTGCCTTGATCATGGACCTAACGTTCCAGGTTCCTATGCAATATTGCTTTTTACAGCATCTGACCTTACTTCTATCACCAGTAGCATCCACAACTGGGTATTCTTTTTGCTTTTGCTCCATCCCTTCATTCTTTCTGGAGTTATTTCTCCACTGATCTCCTGTAGCGTATTGGGCACCTACTGACCTGGGGAGATCCTCTTTCAGTATCCTATCATTTTGCCTTTTCATACTGTTCATGGGATTCTCAAGGCAAGAATACTGAAGTGGTTTGCCTTTCCCTTCTCCAGTGGACCACATTCTGTCAGACCTCCACCATGATTCATCCATCTTGGGTGGCCCCACACAGCATGGTTTATTTAACTTCTACGCAGAGTACATCATGAGAAATGCTGGGCTGGAAGAAGTACAAGCTGGAATCAAGATTTCTGGGAGAAATATCAATAACCTCAAATATGCAGATGATACCACCCTTATGGCAGAAAGTGAAGAGGAACTAAAAAGCCTCTTGATGAAAGTGAAAGAGGAGAGTGAAAAAGTTGGCTTAAAGCTCAACATTCAGAAAATGAAGATCATGGCAACTGGTCCCATCAGTTCATGAGAAATAGATGGGGAAACAGTGTCAGACTTTACTTTGGGGGGCTCCAAAATCACTGCAGATGATGATTGTAGCCATGAAATTAAAAGACGCTTATTCCTTGGAAAGAAAGTTATGACCAACCTAGATAGCATATTCAAAAGCAGAGACATTACTTTGCCAACAAAGGTCCGTCTAGTCAAGGCTATGGTTTCTCCAGTGGTCATAAATGGATATGAGAGTTGGACTGTGAAGAAAGCTGAGCATCGAAGAATTGATGCTTTTGAACTGTGGTGCTAGAGAAGACTCTTGAGAGTCCCTTGGACTGCAAGGAGATCCAACCAGTCCATCCTAATGGAGATCAGTCCTGGGTGTTCATTGGAAGGACTGATGCTGAGGCTGCAATTCCAATACTTTGGCTACCTCATGCGAAGAGTTGACTCATTGAAAAAGACCCTGATGCTGGGAGGGATTGGGGGCATGAGGAGAAGGGGACGACAGAGGATGAGATGGCTGGATGGCATCACTGACTCGATGGACGTGAGTCTGAGTGAACTCCAGGAGTTGGTCATGGACAGGGAGGCCTGGCGTGCTGCAATTCATGGGGTTGCAAAGAGTCAGACACGACTGAGCGACTGGACTGAACTGAAGAGATAAGGGTAGAATGCCCGTGATGAGATTAATGTTCTCCCTCCACCATGTGAGAATAAAGCAAGAAGGTGACTATCTGAAAACCAAAAAGGTTCTCACCAGACCGGACTCTACTGGCACCCTGATCTGAAACTTCCATCCTCCAGAACTGTGAGAAATAAACGTTTGTTGTTTTAAGTCTCTCAGTTTACAGTAGTCTGCTATAGTAGCCTGAATAAAGAGAGAACTGGGGACTGAGAGATACTGTAACAAATACCGAAAAATATAAAAGCACCTTTGGAACTGGCTAGTGGGGTAGAGGTTGAAACAGTTCTGAGGTGCATCCTTCAGTTCAGTTGCTCAGTCGTGTCCGACTCTTTGTGACCCCATGAATCACAGCACACCAGGCCTCCCTGTCCATCACCAACTCCCAGAGTTCACTCAGACTCCCGTCCATTGAGTCAGTGATGCCATCCAGCCGTCTCATCCTCGGTCGTCCCCTTCTCCTCCTGCCCCCAAATCCCTCCCAGCATCCAAGTCTTTTTCAATGAGTCAACTCTTCGCATGAGGTGTCCGAAGTACTGGAGCTTCAGCTTTAGCATCATTCCTTCCAAAGAAATCCCAGGGCTGATCTCCTTCAGAATGGACTGGTTGGATCTCCTTGCAGTCCAAGGGACTCTCAAGAGTCTTCTCCAACACCACAGTTCAAAAGCATCAATTCTTCGGCGCTCAGCCTTCTTCACAGTCCAACTCTCACATCCATACTAGAAGAAGCCAATACATCCGTGAAGAGATTTTAAAGGCAATTCTGGTAAGAAATCAGAAAGAGAGAAGAGAGCTGTAGAGAAGGCTTCCATTTTTAGTAGAAAATATATGAATTACCAACCGCAGAAATGTTGGTAGAAATACGGATGGTAAAGGCCATTCTGACGGGTCTTAGACAGAAATGAGGAACACTGGAGAAAAGGAAATCTTTGTTAAAAAGTGGCAAAGAACTCGGCTGAATTATGTTTATATTGTAGTTTTTTGTGGAACGTAGAGCTTGTGAGTGATGAAATTGGATAGCTGAGATTTCTAAGCAAAGTGTTAAATAGGAGTCTTGGTTTCTCCTGGCTGCCTGAAGTAAAATGGAAGACAAGAGAAATGAACTGAAGGCAAAATTGTTAAGCAAAAGGAACCAGAACTTACAGATTTAGAAAATTCTCATATTACAAAAGTGAGAAAGCATGCTCAAAAGAGAACATTAAGGATGTGGTGCACATCTGATAGTTAAGGAGATTAGCATGGGGTGAAACATGGACCTGATCAGATATCCCAGCAAAGACACGGCCAGTTTGAAATGAAAGGGATAAAGACAGGATAAAATGAAGGAAGGCTGTCAGACTTCTTGGCTTTTACAAGATAGGACCACAGAGCAATCCACTGCAAATATATGTTGTTCCTTAAGACAAGGGAAGAAAGATTATGAAGGTGACTCAGAGATCATCAGGCCAGCCTCAGTTTCTGCCTGCCAAACCCTTGGGAGGAGGCCAACACTCCCACTAGATAAAGTCCTGGGGATAGAATTCTGGCCTACCAGAGTCCCAGTGGGGTAGTGGGAGAGATGCGACCCTCCTCTACCCAGCAGAGTTTTGAGAGCAGGACCTCTGCCCTGGTTGCTCAGGAAAGCAGAGCATGAACCCAAAGAGGATTATTCTTGAGCCTTAGTATCTCAAAGTTTGTCTCAGTGGGTTTCAAACTTTTTTTGGATCCAACACCCCTTTTTTTTTTCCTATTTCTCCCTTTTGGTTTGAGAATGTCTATCCCATTCCTGTCCCATCTTGTATTTTGGAAGCACATAATTTGTTTGATTCCACAGGTTCAAGCTGGAGAGGATTTTCCCTTAGGAGCAATCATACTGAGTCTCCCCACAGCTGATTTAGAAGATATTTAGGTGAGACTTTGGACTTCAGTAATAACACAAAACTCAGTATGGCAGTAAAATAATTAACATGTTCTAAGATTCTTTTCTTGTTCAGAAGGAGGGTAACACTATAGCTTGAAAGGATGAACACTGTAATTTCTAGGATAATCATTTACAGAATAGAAAAAGAGTATATAATTTCCAAATTAGTAAAGGAGAAAAGTTGAAATTATAAAAACTCAGTCCTAAATAAGACATAAGAGGACCAAAAAAGAATCAACAAGAGAGACAGAAAGAACAAAATAAGATGGCAGATTTAAATCCAAAGATATGAGTAGTTACATTAAGTGCAAATGGACTAAGTGCTCCATTTCAAAACCAAAGATTACAGAGTAGATTTAAAAATCTAACAATTTGATGTTTACAAGAGATGTCTCTTATATAAGAGATAGATCATAATGTTACAGAAATCATGGTAACAAGATGATGGAAAAGGTATATCGTGTAAATTTTAGCCAAAAGAAAGCAGGGGTAACTATAGTGATTTTTGATAATAAGATAATCTCTTCATAATTTTAAAAGATTCAATTCACTAGAAATATGTAATAATTCTAAAATTTTATACAATTAATAAGACAGCCAAAATAATATTAAAGATCTTTAAAGCAAAATTTGATAACACTACAAGGAAAAGTCAATAAGTCTGAAACTTCTTGGCAACTGACAGAACAAGCAAGCAGAAAAATCACTAAGAATATAGAAGAGTTGAAAAACACAATGAAGAAATTTGACCTAAAAGACATATCTAGAAAACTGCACCCAATAACTGCAGAATATATATTATTTTCAAGCACATACTGAACATTTCCAACAATTGACCATGTACTGGGTGAAAATGCAAGTGTTAACTAATTACGCAGGACTGAAATTCTATGGAGTATATCCTCAAACTGCAGTGTAATTGTGCTGAAAACCAAAAGATAATTAGAAAAGCCTCTTATAACCAAAAGATAATTAGAAAAGCCTCATATATTTTGAATTAAGATATAACTTCTAAATAACTAATGGGTCAGAAGAAGAAATCATAATGGAAAACAAAAAAATCATGATACTATTGAAGAACAAGGTGGGAAGACTTGCTTTATCTGATATTAAGGGTTATTTTAAGCTATAGAAATTAATGTTGTATGGTATTGGTATTGAAATGGATAAATAATTTAATGAAACAGAATAAGAGCTCCAGAACAGAGTCCAGAGCATTAGGGAAAGAATAACCTTTATAATATCATGCTGGGATAGCTGGGTATTCACAAGAACAAAAACTAAAATTGACCCTTGGGATGTGCGTGCATGCTCAGTTGTATTTGACTCTTTGCAACCCCCTGGATTGTGGCCTGCTAGGCTCTTTTGTCCATGGGATTTCCCAGGCAAGAATACTGGAATGGGTTGCCATTTCCTCTTCCAGGGTATCTTCTTGACCCAGTGACTGGACCCAGTGATTAAACCTGTGTCTCTTGCATCTCCTGCATTGGTAGGCATATTCTTTACTACTGTACCACCTGGGATTCCAGATTTGACCTTTACTTCACTCAAAATGTAATTCCAGGTAGACTTTAGACTTGAAGGTAAAAGTGGCAAAAGATATTCAGGACCACAAAGTAGGAAAAGATTTCTTTGATATGGAACAAAAAGTACTTATCAAACAGAGAAAGATTTTGTATTTTTGACCTTATTAAAGTAGAAGAATTTCTGCTCAGGAAAAAGATAACATAAAGAGAAAGAAAAGAAAACTCACAGAAAAGATGAATATATTCACAATACACAAAACCAATATATTTTCTATATTCTCAGATCTTCTATAAAGAAATTTTATTATGTTCCAAAAAAAAAAAAACAACAACAAAGAATGAGTTAAAAGAGTATATTTAAAATTCAAGGAGAAAAGAGCAAAAGGCTAAATTTAAAATAAGCTAAAACTTGGATGATTTCCAAAAGCATAAATCCAATTTGTCAATAGTTTATGAAAAAATTTTCAAACTTATTACTAGTCACAGAAATGCAAATAAACCATAATGGTATACTATTAAATACCTAGTAGATTGCTAAAATGAAAAACTGGCAATTTCAAGTGTTAGAAAGCAGGACAAAAAGAACCCTCACAAACCTGATGAGAACATAAGTTGGTAAAAACACTTACCATCATCCAATATATGATGGAAAGTAGTCATCATCTATTGTTGAAGATAAGCATCACTGGTAATGTAAACTCTGGATATACACTCTCAAGAAACTTTTACACAAATGCAGCAAGGATACATAAAACAATATTCATTTCAGCATTGCAATGACAAAGTAAATCCCCAAATTTCAAGAGTGACATGGATAAACAGTGATGTAGTTGTGCAATGGAATACTTAACAACAATGAAAATGAAAGAACTATACCTCCACACAACAAGGTGAATGAATGTTACAAACAATGCTAAGAAGAAAGAAAAAGAAAATGCAAATGAATGCATATGGCATGATTACATTTATTAGGTAGTTAGAATAGGAAACAGGAGTCCAAAATGGCGGTGGCTAAAAGACAAGGAGGGGAAAAGCCTGCGAAAATAGAACAAAGGAAGGTCCGAGGACTGAGGACCGGAGTGAGGACTTCAGATAGAACAAACAGCACTCCTGGCTGGCCCAATTTGCATAGGGCAGGCCCAGGAGGAGGAAAAAAACATAAAAGGAGGAGCTCTCCACACGCACTCTCTCCCTCCCTCTCCCTCTCTCTCCCTCTCCCTCTCCCTCCCTCTCCCTCCTTCTCTCTCTCTCTTTCTCTCCCTCCCCCGAGTGCTGGCGTGCTCCTCCACTCTCTTCTCTTCTGCGTCTTTGGGTTGGCATGCCCTCATGCTTCGAGGATGGATTCTCCTGCTATCTTCTACATAAAATAGAGCTGTAACACTGATTTGTCTAAGAGCTATAACATAGTTTGTCCAAGACCCGAGAGCTGTGACGCGCCGAGGGCTTTAATGTCCGTCACTTCAAGTCTTTGTTGTGGCGAGACAGAACCAAGAAGAATACACTCGCCTGACACATTCATGTACAGTAAAAACCAAGCAAACTATATTTTGTAGAGATTCAAAAAACAGATGGTAAAAATATAAAGAAAAGGAAGTGATGACCACAGAAATCAAGACAGTAGTGAACCCCCAGGGACAAGGAAGGCAAAAGGGATTTGGAAAAGGTCAAATGGTTTTATGGAATGTTGGCAATGGTCTATTTCTTGACTTGCAATATGGTTATATAGGTGTTTGTTTTTATAATTGATTGTTATACTGAATATTTTATGCTATATTCACTTTTTATAATGTATGCTATTTTATAACTTAAAATGGTTTAACAAAAAAAGAAGGAAATTGATTAGAAAGAAGGGAAGAATGAAAGAAGAAATACCTGTCAGCAATCTACTATAGCTGACACACAAAAATGATGATTTGGATTACAGTGGTGATAGAAGAAACAGTGAAAATAGATTCATTCAAGATGAGTTAGAATGAAAAGAACTTGTTGATGTATTGAACTTTGGAGAGGAAGGAAAGGGGAGATGAAGGATGGCTCTAGGCTTTATTATTTTGTTTTATTTTTAAAAGATGTTTTATGTGGATCATTTTTTAAAAGCATTTATTGAATTTGTTACAATATTGTTTCTGTTCTATGTTTTGGTTTTTTGGCTGTGAGGCATGTGTCTTAGCACCCCAACCAGGTATCAAACTTTCACTCCCTGCACTGGAAGGCGAAGTCTTAACCACTGAACCACCAGGGAGGGCCTGGCTTCTAGGCTTTAGACTGGAGTCACTTGGCGCACTTTGATCAAAGTACTGAGAATGGAATGCTGTTGAGGGGCAGGGGGAATGGGAGAAAGTTTTCAAGGACAGTTAGGATAAGGAATCATGAGACCAGTTCTGGATATTAGGTTTAAGATGTAGTGAGAAGTTTAAGTGGAGATGTCAAATATGCAGTTCAGTATAGGCATCTGTTCTTCAGGGGATTAGTCCGGACTGAGATACAAATGAAGGATTTAATGGTATTTCTATGGTATTTTAAACTATAAGTCTAGATTAGATTACCTAAGAGGAGACAGTGTAGAAACAGGCTCAAGATTGAGCTCTCAGCAAATACAGTACCTTAAGGATGGAGAAGAGAAATTTAGAAGAGAGACTGAGAAGAGGTGAGATAGCAGAAAAACAGAGTTTTAAGAAGGAGGGAGTGACGAACTAACTACACTAACTAACTAACTAACTACTATTTGAAGTGGAAGAGAACGAAAACAAAAAAGCTTTGGATTTAGCAACACGGAGATCACCTGTACCCTTATTCAGGGTCGCTCCAGGAGGATGGTAGAGGCAAAAAACCAAATTGCAGCAGGTTGAAGTTTGAACAATGGAAGGAGTAGAGACAGTACATAGAAACAAGTCTTCTGAGGAATCAGATTAAAAAGAGTAACAGAAACGAGGCAAATGGGACAATGTGGAAGCAAGGCATCTCAGTCAAGGGTGTTGATGAAAACGGCACAATCAGACGTTTTTCTGACAACGTCAGAGAAAGAACATCACAGATGACAGAAAACACCCGAATTCTCTGAGGAACTAAAATGCTGGTTCCTAGCTTACAGATTCCTTAAGTTTTTAGGAAAGTACCTATAAAGTAAGTTTCTGCTAAGCAAGATGTCCAGACTTGAGTGATTTTTAAAAAAACAATAAGAAAATTCAGGATTGAGTTGAAAGGAAATCCAAAGATTTTCTTTCTAGCAAAATAAGCATAAATATATGATTTTTTGGTGTGAATTGTACAAATTACCTATTCTGATATCATCTCTTCTGGGAAATCCTTCTTGATAACTCACTGAAATCTTTCACAAGCATTTTCAAGCAAATGCTTTCAACAGAAACATCAAATTGTAAGAACTTATAAGACAAATTATAAGAACTATAAGACAAACTAATAAATAATAAAGTAGTAAATAAAAGCATTCAATACATCAAAAGAGAGGCAAATAGGTTACACAAAACATTACCTATTGACTTGATTTCCTGAATTTTTATATTTGTTGGCAAAAAGGATGGTCTTAAATTTGAGTTTTGAAAGTCACTTTTTTTAGGTTCAGGCATATTTTTGAAGGAGACATACCTAAAAGAAAGAAAATTAATCTAAATTAAAATAATCAGAAAACTTATAAAATAACTTTAAAAATACATCTGAAGAAATGTGGTCAAGTCACATACAGTGTAAAAGATTGGGACTGATTAAGCAGAAACTAAAAATATTAGTAAGAAAGAAATAGAGAAAACTGCTGGTGTTACAGGATTGAGGGCACTCAGGAAACTACCGTTCAAAAGCTATATTGACCCTTTTAGAAAAATACCTTAGAAATGTGCTATATATTAGGAACACTGCCAATTCTAGTCAAGTAGTGGGATATGGATTTAGGGTCAGTTCAGTTCCCAGAACAGTATACCAGATAGGATCACGACATCTATTTACTGTGAACAAAAACTTTTCTCCTCTAAATTCTTTGACTATTGATACTATGTAAGGAAGTTAATACTACCATATAATTCATGGTAATTCTGACCTTTAAATACTGTGACTTAAACCTCGGACACTCATCTTTAATTTAAATCATCTAGACCTCCACCTTTAGGTATTATCTATAGATTGTTATTCTCCAGATTTTAGTACAAACCCCAAACTCTTCCCTGAATTCCAGATTGATGAATCCAGCTGCTTCACGACTTCTTCAGTTAGATGTCTTATGGGAATTTCAAACTTATATTCAAAACCAAATGTTTGCTTTCACTTCCTTTCAGATGTTTCTCACCCAGGTTTTCTTAATTCCATTCAACCAGAGGGTTAGGCCAAAATTCTGCACTCAAGGTTGTTTCTGTTTGTTTTAAAAATTTTGTTGGAGTATAGTTGCTTTACAATTTTGGGTTAGTGTCTATTGTACAGCAAAGTGAATCAGCCAAACACATACTTGTGTGTGTGCTCAATTTCTTCAGTCATGTCTGACTCTTTGAGACCCCATGGACCGTAGCCCATCAGGCTCCGCTGTCCGTGGGATTTTTCCTGACAAGAATACTGGAGTGAGCTGCCATGCCCTCCTCCAGGGGATCTTCCTGACTGAGTGACTGAACCCTCCTCTCCTGTGTCTCCTGCATTTCAGGAGGATTCTTTACCATTGAGCCACTGGGGAAGCCCACCTATACGTATATCCACTCTTTTCTTGGATTTACTTCCCATTTAGGTCACCAAAGACCACTGAGTAGAGTTCCATAGGCTATACAGTATGTTCTCACTAGTTTTCTATGTTATACACAGGGTCATAGTGTATATATGTCAACCTCAATCTCTCAATTCTTCCCACCCCCTTCCCCCTTGGTATCCATATATTTGATTTCTACATCTGTGACTCTATTTCTGCTTCATAAATAAGATGGTCTATACCAGTTCTTTCAGATTTCAAGTGTATTCTGCAGTCATCTTTGACTTCTGTTTCTCTCATTCCCCGTTCCTGATATCTCAACAAATCTAACTGGATCTTTCTTTGAAACACATTCCAAATCGAACAGCTTCTTTCCTCATCACTTCTGTACTAGTTCCAAGGCCCCTTCATGTCTCATCTGAACTACTGCTCCACGTCTCTAGCCTTCTTCTGTCTGCTCTCTCTGCTATCTCTCTTGCGCCCAGTGGCCCAATACAACCCATGGTGACATCCATGAAATGTAAATGAGATTGTCATTTCCCTCCTACCATTTCCTCTCACACTGAAATAAAATTCAAAATTCTCATTGCAAGACAGAAACTTTCCTCAATTCTTATATGTCTAAGTGGAACAGCTTCCACTGAATGCCCCTCCAGGCCTCTCTGTGCATCCCTTCACCCCTCCCCTCAACATGGAACCACAGTGAGTTTTTTGGCTGTCTGGTTTAAGAAAAGGAACTTGAGCTCCTACTTCAGGCCCTTGGCCCTTGCTCTGTCCTCTGCTTATAGTATTCTTCCCCTAAATATTGAGAGGCTTACTCACCCAAATCATAAGTGATATATTTCATAAGTCTCTACTCAAATTTCCACCTTTCCAGAAAGGTCTTTTTTCATTCTCTCCCATCTAAAGTAATCCCTATCAATCCTAATTCCCTTAATTTACTGTATTTTTCTTCATCGCATTTGTCACCAGTAAATTTACATTATATGTTGATTTATTTATTTAGTTTGTTATCTATCTTCCCACCTTATCCCAGAATGTAAACTGAGGGTAGGGTCTTTGTTTAGGACACTGTTGTATTCCTAGCACCCAGGAGAGTGACTGGCACATAGTACCTGTGTAGTGAGTATTCGTTGAATGTATAAATTGTTTTGGTAAATTTTCATTGAAACTTTCTAAAAATCTTATAACTTCCAGTGAGTTTTCAGTTTATTCTCCTTAGGATTTTCAGTAAACAATCATTTAATCTTTATAAAATAATTCATCTCTTCCTTTCAAAACATTTAAATTTGCATCTCGTGTTCTTATGTAAAAATATCATTGATAAATAATTCCACAATAGTTAGGTATACTAGTAAGAATGGGCTAGTAAGAATTCTAATTAGAATTAGAAATCCTATTTCTAATTTAAATGGGAATGTATCAAGTATTCCACCCTAATGGTGTTGACTGTGTTGTTAAGGAGATGATTTTTTTTTATCCTTACCTAGCAAAGGTATTTTTTCAAATACATTTGCAGAATATATTGTTTAGTTGCTAAATCATGTCCAGTTCTTTGTGACCCATGAACTGTAGTACAACAGACCTCCCTGTCAGGAAGGGAGGAAGAGAGGAAAGAGAAGGTGATGAATTCCAGACTCTCTCATTCACTCCCACACGGTAGTTCTGGGAAGACCCATCTGTGATAGTGGATGTGGCTATTTTTTCCCTTTTCCTGCCCCCTCCCAGCTCTGATTCCCAATGTCTGATCCCTTGCACAAATAGAACCTTCTGTTGGATGAAATAAAAGCAAACTAAGGGGCTTCAAAAAAATAGATAATAAAATGTAGAAAATAATGAGGAAATGATGCGTTTTCAGTATTTGTTTTAATATGTCATTGAATTTTTAGTTTACATATTTAATTTAAATAATGACTGTATTTAACAATGATCTCACAAAATCCCTGCAAATTCAACACTCAGCTCTAAGGAATTGGTGGGAGCTGGCTCTATCACAACAGTGTTCCCCTAACAGAGGGGAAAAAAAAAAAAAGATTAGAAGAGGAGATGTGCTGGAGGAAGACCACCCCCACCCCCACTTACAGGTTAGGACAGAAAGAATCAAATTGCTGGCCATCCCCTTTTCATTTCAGGTCCTCTAATGTCACTAGACTTACATATGTGCGAAGGGAAAGCCTTGACTAATATGCAGGATCAAAATACTAAACTGCACAAACGTTTAATAACCAAAAATGGTCAGAATGAAATGGAGAAATATAAAACTGCTTTATATGGTCCTGAGTTGAGAACAATGAAACAGTTAATATTTTATTTTAGATTTTTTAAAAGTCTATATTTATAAGTGAAATACTGTAATCGCTTTATATTCTCATGGTCAGACTTGAGGATCAAAGTTATCTTTATGAGAAGAATTGGAAGTATTTCATCTTTGTCTATGCTCAGAAACCATTTAAATAGTTCTTTGAAGAAACTCACCCTTGACACAACTTCAAGGTGATGCTTTGGTAAAAGACAGTTTTCTGACAGCTTTCTCAAATTTTTCTAGCTATTGATTTATTTATGTTTTCTTCTTGTTGTTAATTTTATTTTCACCATTTATAGTTTCACAGATCATCCATTACCAGATTCATCTTTCAAAGCAGCATAGTTAATACATGTGCTCAGTTGCTTCAGTCATGTCCAACTCTTTGCATCCAACATGGACTGTAGCCTGCCAGGCTCCTCTGTCCATGGGATTTTCCAGGCAAGAATACTGGAGTGGGTTGCCATGCCGTCCTCAGAGGATCTTCTGGACCCCAGGAATCAAACCTGTGTCTCCTGCATCTCCTGCACTGCAGGCAGATTTTTTACCCACTGAGCCACTGGGAAGCAATGTACTCATAATTATCTTAATTTCTTCTACATCCGTGTTTATAGCTCTTCCTTTCCCATTACTAGTACTGTGCCTTTTTATTGTCTTTTTTTTCCTTTCAATTTCTCAAATTATGGTCATTTTAACATTCTTTGGGGAGGTCTTAAACATGCTAATTTTGCAAAATACTCTTAAAGATTCAAAGTGCTTATGAGAGGAAAGCAAGTTTGGTGGAATTCCTGGGAGATGACAGCTTTATTTACTTATTTATTTATTGGTCCTTTAGTAAATGCACAGTTAATTAAAAAAAAAACTGAACTAAGTGCTAGATACTTGTAAGATAAACTTTATATAAACTCTGTCCTCAATTAATCACGTCATTTTTAGCTTACACAGTCCCTTATCATGTTGTTCTCTTTCTTACTTAAAATTTTATTATATGGATTAATTTTGTGGACTTAGTTTATGCAAAACTAAATTATAAATCCTGCTACCTAGAAGCAGGTAGACTTATAGGATAGATAAAATAGCTATGAAATAGGCTCCTTCTAAGCTCAGAGGCACCTGGATAAGAATACTCTATTAGTCACTGAGGAATGAGCCACAATTTTGTTTACTACTGAGTTTAAGAGAAGCAAGAAGATTTCTGTCATTCTACCCCTAGCTCCTTCCCTCCAAGTAGGTGTGAAGAGCTGTGAAAAATCAGAGATTTGACCCTACTTACAAAGTAACAAGTGGACCTGATACAATTTCATCTCTTTTGGAAGACATGAGACTCCTGGGTCAGAGACAACCGACCATTTATCATACACGGCAATAGGAGCGGTATCTTCTGCATTAGTTCTCTGAGCCCCAGTTCCACAGGGCAGTAAGCAGAAGGCCAGATGATATCAGCACACACACTGGGTTATGTTACAGGAATGGACCCTTGAATTTAGGGAACCCAGATCTTTTTAATGGGCAGTAATGTTCCTGCTCCTGCTCAGAAGAGGGCACTTTCTTTGTCTTCCAAGGCTGTCTGCTATACAAACGTCCTAGAAAAGATAGGAACAAAGGCAGCCCCAGTGCTTTTGCTCACCAATGTACAGAAATACAAGACACCTGTGGAGAGTTTTCCCAACAGTAGAAAGAAGGAATGGAGGGGATAAGAGTCTAGGAATACAACTTGTGTTCCTAGTACTGTGTTCTCAAAAAAAATATGAGGAATTGGACTTGGAGTTATAAATTTGGTAGGTGACTTCACTAGCATAAAATTATAAATCTGTTTTTTGTAAGTTGTATTGGTTTGGGGCTATGTGCATTTTTAAAAGATTCAACCCTTCCCCTCCCCCTTTTTGTCTTATAGTTAGAAAAATCCCCTGTGAAATTATATCCTGTTGCAGTTGAGCTAAAGGGAACACAGGTGAAGGCCTTGATTTGTGCTGCCTGGGCTGGAATTAAAGGAAGGCTGTTGCACGGGCCTGGAATGGAGCGTGGAGTGGCACTGGCACACCAAAGAAAACCAGAGAAGGGCACAGTTCCGACGGAAGCCTGGCAGCTGAGCTAAGGCTGCCTCATCTCAACTGGAAATCTCTTAGGGGACACTTGCCTGGTAATCCTTTGGAATGCTTTGTGTTTTCATAGAGTAGCCATTTTGAGATGGAAATCCAGAGTTTCATTCAGGCACCATAGAAAAATTTCAAATACATTTTTGTGTAATAAAGATACTGTTTGGATCTTTATATTATTCATACTTAATTTAAATTTGGATAAAAATATTTCTCCAAGTAGGCTCCTCAGGGAGAATAAATAAGCAGACTACATTCTAAAGTCTTTCAAGTCCAAAAACTCGTCTCTGTTTTGTTCTCAAATATAAATGATGATTCACCCAAATAGCAGATTCCTGGATTGCCATTCTGCTTAAAAGTTGGAAAGGTTTTACTGTTTTCTAGCCTCAGAGATACAGATGAGACATGAATCTTATTTGCTGTCTTTTCCTTTGTAATTAACTGCTATTTTCTCCCCTGTCTGAAATTGAGTAATTTTACCATAACTCTAGTACTTGCTAAAGCTTTAGATGTGAAAATTCAAGTCTGTCTTAAATGACACTTTTTTCTTATAATTCTTTTATTTCCTCACCATCTGTTTCTTGCTCTCCTGATTTAGGTATGTATATTTTCATGTTGAGTATCCTAAGACTGTACCTACATGGCTCTTTTTAACCTGATTTTCATTTTGTGGCAGGGGGCTTGAGGGGGGCGGTGTTTTTATAAGATTGTGTCTTTCTTTGATCATCTAGATTATCGATGCAGTCTTCATCTGTATTCTATTTTTAATTTCTGTACTCAGTTTTTAATTTAAAAAGTCTCTTTTTCTAAATCCCCTTTCCCCCTGTTTGAGAGAGATTTTCTAAAGGCTCCTCTGTTTCCTCTCTTAAATGTGTTTCATTAGGAGTCACCTGTTAATGAGAGTTTAGTTTATCTCCCTCCTTCATATGAATCCCTTTAAATGGCCTGTGGTTCTTTACTCATTTCAGTGAGTGTGGGTTCCTGCAGCAACTATGAAGGTCAAGCTATTTGGGACTCAGGTAGCATCAGGCAGTGAGAGAGAAGATTCTTTTGCAGTGGATCAGTGGCAAACAATCCCCATCTTCTTAATCTCCAGGCTAATGTCACACAGAATATAAGACATGTATACTGAATTAAGGAAGACAGAATTTGACTAGTTAAATTTCTTTATAGGCTATAATCGTATTCTCTGTTCATATTTCATTATCTTTCCTGTATAGCAAGTTTATCCTCCTATCATAAAAATACTTTAAAAAGGAATATTCTTTTGGATTTATTTTTAGGAAAGTAATTCTTCTAATGAGAAGCCCTTATTAATCTAAAGAAAAAGTATTCTTAATATGTCTACTTGCCCCTAACTTGTTTCCTAGTTCTTAGCACTTAATAAGTGGTAAATTTACCATTTTCACTTGAGAATCCAGTATGGAAGAGATCACTTTCTTTCTCTTTTAAAACTTATGTTCCAGGTAATTTTAAAAAAAGACTTTCGTTAAAATGAGTATGGCTCTTTTGTAAGAGGTCCAATTTTGAAAAGTTGCAAAGAAGAGTAGCTTTGGTGTTTGCTGACAAGTCTTAAAGACCATAGACAAATGAAAGGCAAAAGACAGAGATTTTCAAATTATTATAAAACTCTCTGCCTATCAGTAAAATCATCCCAGGAATGTCTTTCCAGCAAATCTTGGGTGTTTGTGGCTATCACCTTTATCAGTTCCCATTTATACAAGAAAAATGCAGAAATCTTGAGCTAATAGTAACACGGAAAAGATCTCTCTGGGAGTAAGAGTAGCTGAGAAAGCAGCCCTATGAATTTTAATGATTCTCAATCCTAGTTTTTCTCAGAATCATCTGAGAAACCTTAAAAATAGTAATGCCTGGGCCCTACTCCAAACTAATTAAAGTTGAATCCAATTATTTTAGAGCTCCTTGGCTAATATGCAGATGGGTTAAAAACCACTGCTCTGAAAACAAAACTCAACTACAGTTCAACCCTGTTTCATCTAGGTGGTCATAACACCAGGTTGAGTGTTGCTATGATATCCATCAATTCAAGAAGAAGCATGGAGTTTCTTGACCAGCATGATTACCCTGGGGGCACAGCTAGAGCAGGGTGGTCCCTGTGCCAACAGCATCAGTGTCACCTGGAGACTTAACCAGACATGCAAATTATCAGGCCCCAGCCCAGACCTACAGAATCAAAAACTCTGCCAGTGGGGCCCCACAATCTGTATTTAACGATTCCTCCATGTTTGAAAGGCCAGAGTAGTACTTCTTGTTAGTGTCCACAGAGGTTACCTGGGGAATCTTGGTAACTGCAGCTTTGGTCTGGGATGAGGTCAGAAAATTCGGTATTTCAAACAAGTTGCCAGGTGATACCAATGCTGCTGGATGGAAGATAGCACTTTGAATAGCAGTAGACTAGAGGTCAAAAATGAAAAAGGCATGCAGTTGGTAGGAATTACTCTGGTACTGGTGGGTCATGATTATGATGTAAGGTTTAGGCTGAGCTGAAATCTGTGTAAATCAGATCTGACATGTTGGCTCATGTAGGAGTGAGGTTTGTGAACCCTGGTAGAGTTTGGTATCCTGTTATAATTAATGTAACTTATAAGACCAGGGGGCTTCCTAGATGGCTCAGGGGCAAAGAATCTGCCTGCCAATGTTGGAGCCGCAAGAGACACAGGTTCGGTCCCTGAGTTGGAAAGATCCCCTGGAGGGGGAAATGGCAACCCACTCCAGTATTCTTGCCTGGAGAATCCCATGGACAGAGGAGACTGGTGAGCCACAGTCCGTGGTGTCCCTAACAGTCAGACACAATTGAGCGTAGTGAAAGCCGCTCAGTCGTGTCCGACTCTTGGCAACTCCATGGACTATATAGTCCATGGAATTCTCCAGGCCAGAATACTGGAGTGGGTAGCCTTTCCCTTCTCCAGGGGATCGTCCCAATCCAGGGATCAAACTCAGGTCTCCCATATTGCAGGTGGATTCTTTACCAGCTGAGCCAAAAGGGAAGCCCACAACTGAGCATACATACACATATAAGACCAGGAGCTGCATCTACAGATTTTAAATCTGTGCAATATAGTCAAGGTAATCAGCATATCATTGTTGACATGAGGGAAAAACTTGCCCCCTTATACTCTGTTATTTAAGTAATCATTCTGCTATGGCTGAAAAAGGACTTGTTGCAAGATGACTTGTTTCCTGGAAGAGGCAGTTTTTGGAGATACTGTGAATTTTAAAAGGTAAGGTTCTCTGAGGAGCTCTCAGAGTTTTTAATAACCTCTTTTACTACCTATTGATATTTCTAGAATCCAAGTATGCACTTTCCAGTTTAAGCCTTTCAATGGTTCTTCACTGAAGGAGATTGTCCAGAGTTCTTCACCTGGCTCATAAAGCCCTTGGTAATCTGGCCTTTATTTACCCTTTTAGCTCAATTTCTTACCAGTCTGTCTCTAGTCTCTGCCTCATATCCCTTTCAAGTCTAGTAACACTAAACTACTTCTGGTTCCTCAAATGAGCTGCACTTTTCTTTACCGCTGGCTGACCCTTTGTCCATGTTATTGCCTTGGCCTGGAATCTCTTTCTTTTAAATCTTGATGCCTCTTAACTAACTCTCTGGGTCTCACCTGAGGGGCCCCTTCCTCTATAAACTTTCACTGATTCTCATATTAGGAATCTCTGTAGCAACTGGTGCTTGCCTGTTCACTTATCTGAATCCCCACTAATGAGGTATATTTCACAGTTGCTGTCAGATGCCCAGAGCATAGCAGTCACTCAGTTAACACTTGTAGAATAAAGTTAATAAATTACTGTAGTATGTGATAGCAGCACTACTATTAAAAATTAAAATGAAGTTATCTGTAAGAAATTTTTATTTGAACTTGTTTTAGGGCCAATTCAAGCAAGAGTGACAGCACACAATCACTACATGAGAAAAATTATTTGAAAAGAGGAAAATGTTAGAAGTAGTCTTAGAAGGAAATCTCGGAGCCTAGATATACTGCCAGTTGGGCTTATCTAGAGGTACTAGATCCTCTTAATTTCTTCAACCAAATTTTCTTTCTTTTGACCTGGGTTACATCCTAATTCTGATGTAAATTGTTTTGATTTTCCCATACTTTTTTTTTTTTTTTTTTGCTTGTGTGCTAGTTTTGGTCCTCTGAGCACTGATCAAACAAAATGTACTTGGTCTTTGAATCTTGAAACTATGTGCCAGTTTGTTTTTATAATTTAGACACTGATTTCAAACTTCAAGTTAGCCAGACTTAACCAATTCAAAGGAATGTTACTCAGCTATTGATATTATCACTAAAGAAAGGATCAATGATGCCTTTATAAACTATAATCTACAGACAGGAAAGGGAAAGCAATAGTATCATCCTGGAAAATGCTGCCTTAAGATACATTGCACATTATCTTTAAATGTATCTAATGGGTCATTGGCCATATATTATGCTATCACATAATAGCTTACATATATATAATAAAAATATAAATATATACATATATAAAATATTTATAATTATATAATACATAATATATAATAAGGTATATTATTCTTCCCTTCTCTATATGCCCAACTTCTATTTTATGCAACTTTTTCTATATATTATTAAAATATTCTATTTTAACATGGATAGATCTATAAATGATTTTGAAGTAAAAGTTTTGGCTATATCTACATAAAAACAAAGTAGTAGTGAAAGAAGTTTGTGATAAAGCTAAAGGATATAAATCATTAATATTTATTTGTGCTAGAAACAAACTCCTTTTCTGCACAATGGAAACATGTTCTGACACCCTGGTAAATCACAAATAACAAAAATACAGTTGAGTAAGCTGTATTTTGAGTCTAAATGGTCTTGTTTTACTTTATATTCAGACATGTTTGTTCAACTGTCTTTTAGATAACCACCACCTGGATGCCCCAAAGCTCAGGATTTCTTGTTCTAATCTCTTACCCACCCCAATCTGCTTTTCAACCTATGATCTCTACCTAAGTACAAAACACCAAAATACATCTAGTCACCAAGACCAAAAGCTGGAAATCAGTCTGTAGAATGTGGTAATGATAAGAGCATAGGCTCTGAAATTTAAATCTAGCTAGTATTTAAATCTAGCTTCTGCCACTTGCTAGCTCTGTGTGACTCTGGGCAAATCATTTTAGCTCACCAAGACTTGGGTTTGAAATCTGTGAAACTGCCCTTAATACATTGAGTTGTTTTTGCTGTTTACTTGCTAAGTCATGTCTGACTATTTTGTGACCACATGGACACATGGGGTAGCCCACCAGGCTACTCTTTCAGTGGGATTTCCCAGGCAAGAATTCTAGAGTGGGTTGCCATTTCCGTCACCAGGGGATCTTCCCGACCCGTGGATCACACCCATGTCTCCTGTATGGCAGGTGGATTCTTTACCACTGCGCCACTGGGGAAGCCCACCAGAAAGCTGAGTTACTACAGAATAAAAATAAATGAGGTAATAGCAGTATTGACACTACCACAAATGCCCAATTGATCTGAAGTCTTATTGATTCTGTATCTTACTATTTCTTTTGTCTTGGGTCTCCTCCACATTTCTAGTGCATAGAAAAATTATACCTCATTACATACATGCATAGTGCCAGTGAAAGACCGATTATTACATATTCAGGCTACCCCTTGTAAGTACACAGAGAAACTGCCTTACTTAGTTTTCTAGGAATATCTTTTTTTTTCAATATTTTGGTTGAAGCTTGAAATAAATCCTGATATTAACTTGGAGTGATATAATAAAGCTCAAGAAGTCTTTCTTTAAACATTTAGAATTATAATTACTATGTACAATTATCATCTACCATGGTGATTTATTATAATAAATATTTTATAAACTAGTATTCAGAATACTAATCTAGCATACCATTCATAACCATTATGAAATATACCTATGTTGACAAAGCTTACATTTAATATAGACAGCACAATCTAAGTCAATAAAAATAATGCTTTAAAACTTCAGACTGAAAGTTTCAGGTAGTTATAATGGTAACCTTTTTGGTTTTTTAGTGCCATATGATCTGTCTTTTGTGATCTTTGAGTTTGTCTTAGATATGGAGGTAGCAATATCCTTTTCAAGTTCCAACTGGAAATCAAACGTCAGGGGTATCACTGAAATCTTTCTCTTTACTTGACTCTGAAGGCAGTCTTTCTGCAACAAATCCAAAATATAACACAGTGAAAAAAATGAGTACATTTCATATGAGGAAAATCCTGTATGGAAAGGACAAAATTAATCTCACTTTATACATGCACCCTCATGCACAGAATTCATGTGGCAGGCAACAATGGAAAAATGATGCAGACTGAAAATTGGAGGCCTTGTGTACAAACTCTTTTCTTATTTATTAAGTGAGGGTGTTGGGCTAGATGCTCATGAAGGTTCCCTCTGAAGTTTAGAATTCTAAAGTTCCAAATTTAAGAATGACCTATATATTTAGCAAAGACAATTATTAATCCGTAGAGTTATTGGAGCCATAGCAAGCAGGTCCCTCCAACCCACTTCTCTCCCTGGAGCCGCATACATGGTGGAGCCAGAGCCAGAAACTGAGTTAAGAAAGCAATCAAAAGAGAATTCCATTCAAGTATTGACACAGATGGACTGAGGAGCAAAAAGGGTGAAGCTAAAGAGTGAGTTAAGGAGCTGAAAATCTTCTCTAAAAAGCGCTCTCAGAGAACTGCACAGAGGAATAAAGAAATAATAACTTGAAAAGGAAATCATAGGATATGAGCACTTCGGTTTCTGCCAGTGAGGGATTAAGTGCTACAGGAATCACCCTTCTGCTATAAACAACTAGAAAACCAGATAAAGTATATGAAAACAACTACAATCAGGCATTAGGAAACAGGCAGAGCAGGACCATGATCCCTGAGGAAAGAGAAACAAGTGAGGTCAACCCTACAATAGCCTAGCTTTTTCTTGAAGGCCATTTCCAGAGTGAGGCACAGGGAGGGGGAACTCAAACCTAACCTTGTGGCTGTAACCTGGTTGATCCTGAGAGACAGACACTGCCCTGGCAGACACACGCTTGGGCATTCACCCCAAAGAAATAAAACTTACATTCATACAAAATCCTGTACACAAGTATTCATAGCAGCTTTACTTCAGCTTATTTTTTTAGCAACCTTATTTTTAAAAGCAAAATACTGAAAACAATGAAATATCCTTCAGTGGGTAAGCAATTGAAACTCTGTACGTTCATATAACGGAATACTACTCAGCAATAAATTTTACATATGATATACCATTAAAAAAAAACACTATTACTTCATGCAAAAACTTAATGGACCTCAAGAGGATAGTGAAATAGTCAACCTCAAAATTTTACACACTGAATAATTTCATTTATACAACATTCTCAAGATTATAAAACTATAGATATGAAGAATAGATTGGTCATTGCTGGGGATAGAGACAGAATTGGGATGGGGGAATGGCCTTTCCTGGTGGCTCAGTGGTAAAGAATCTGCCTGCAATGCAGGAGATGCAAAAGACGTGGGTTCAGTCCCTGGGTTGGGAAGATCCCCTAGAGGAGGAAATCGCAACCCATTCCATTACTCTTGCCTGGAAGATTCCGTGGACAGAGGAGCCTGGCAGGCTATAATCCACAGGGTCACAAGGAGTTGGACACAACTTAGTGACTAAACAATAACAACAAGTGGATCCAAATACAAAGAAGTAACATGAGGGAGTACTTTTATAGGATGGAGGTATAATATGCTTTGATTATGGTAGTTTTTACAATCTGTAATGTGATAAAATTGCATAAAACTATAGATACAAATGAATAAAGGTTAAAAAATGGAGATGATGGGTAAAGTCTGTAGTCTGGTTAACAGTAATACACCAGTGTCAATGTTGGATGTGACTCATACTGGTTTTGGCTAGTGAACTACAACTATGTAAGATGTCACTTTTGGGGGTCAACTGAGGAAAGGTACATGGAACTATTTGTACTACTTCTGTAACTTTGTGTGTGTGTGTGTTATTTGCTTAGTTGTGTTCGACTCTTTGCAACCCCATAGACTGCAGCCCACCAGGCCTCTCCGTCCATGGGATTCTCTAGGCAAGAACATTGGAGTGGGTTGCCATTTCCTTCTCCAAAAGGAACTATAGAAAGAAAGAAAGTGAAGTCGCTCAGCTGTGTCCGACTCTTTGTGACCCCACGGACTGCAGCCCACCAGGCTCCTCCATCCATGGACTTGAGTCTACGATTATTTCAAAATAAAAGATTTTAAAAAATAAAGAAGCAATTACCAAGCTGATTTATATATTGTATTTAATTTTTTTGTCAATAAAGAGAGATAATCTATCTTCACAAATATATGTGTATGTAAATATGTACCTGTGTATTTATATTATAGATATTTGTAAGTAAAGATAAATGTATGTATACAGTCATACATTCATATTTGTATATCTTTGTAAGACTACAAAAGATGTAGATGGATAAACCTTAACTGCTAAAAGGAGTCTGCCTCAGAGGAAAGGATTAGAGGAAAGAGGCCAAAAACTATTAATATTTCTTTATATCATTTTCCTTATGTACAATTTTCTTTATATATATCTATATATATTGCTTAACTTGTTTCCAAAAATATAATTTGAAAACTAAGAAAATATTTTTTAAATGACTTTATATACTTTTAAAAGAACTTCAAGAGAATTTTCTGTCAGTCACATGAATTAAGCATAGTTACACAAAATGAGAAAATACATGGAAATGCTTTGTGCAAAGGAGGCTCCTGGAAAAGTAAGACTATTATTACTAATTATAACCTTTTAGGTATAAAGAAATTTTGTGACAAATTTAATAGATTTATCTCTGATTATACTTTTAAAGTAAATTACAATTCATTTAAAATAAAAAATTAAAAAGCAATAAACTTTGGGGTGTCAAAGTCTAACAGGTTTGCTTTAGTTAAGTTACACTTGGTTTGGTATTTCAAAATTTTGATAGCTATACAGAACAAATGTATTCCATTTTTCCATATTCCTCTACTTTATTTTCTGAATGAAAGGAGATAATTATGAAATATTAAAAAAAACAAATTATTATTCAAACATTAATGCTTTCATTTTCAGGTTTGCAAATATGTTTGTTCACTTGAGTTTCTCTCTGTGGTGTCCTCCTTGATTTCGCAAACTCCATTGCTCTTTATATATACTTCATTTATCCACATTGTTATATTATCTTACAAGTCTTTTTGTAATCAAATTAAATTGCTCACATGTAAAAACTCTGGTGTTTCAGAACTGTATTATTTATTAATATCTTACATTTAATTTTATAAGAGTCTCACTCTTTGGGGTCTTCCCTGTTGGCTCAGTGGTAAAGAATACCCCTGCAGTGCAGGAGACATTGAATCCCTGGATAGGGAAGATCCCCTGGAGAAGGAAATGGCCACCTACTCCAGTATTCTTGCCTGGGAAATCCCATAGACAGAGGAGCCTGGCAGGCTACAGTCCATAGGGTTCCAAAAGAGTCGGACATGACTTAGCAGTTACACAACAAACACTTTTCAGTTTATTTTTTAAGAACTTTATTTCTAACTTGGTAGCTGTATCAAACATTTTCTTCCTTTTAATGAACCAACTAAACAAGTTTTTACATCTAACATATAAGTAGAAACTACAGTAGTCACATTAAAAATTTTTTATTTATTTATCTGCACTGGGTCTTAGTCGTGGTATGTGGGGTCTTTAGTTGTGGCATGTGAAAACTTAGCTGTAGCATGCGGGATCTAGTTCCCTGATCAGGGGTTGAACCCATGTGTCTGCATTGGGAGCATAGAGTCTTAGTCACTAAACCACCTGGGAAGTCCCAGGAGTAGTCATATTTACTATTTAACTGCTTAGGATTAAAGAAAAAAAAACAAAAACAGGTTAGGTGCATCATAACCAAACATTACAGCTGGCTGGAAGTTATCTCGTATATTTAATCAATTCTTTATAGTATTACATAAATGACTCTTTTAACTAATACAATATTACCTTTTAAAAAATTAGTCTGTAGCCCATTCACATTTGAAATGATAACCTTTTAATGATTAAAATTTAGTGAATTTTAGCTCTTATTTTACAAACCTTTGCTCTTGTGGCCAAGAGGGTCTTTGCTTGCTCATCAAGAATATCCAACTTCTCTAAGACTCTTTCTGCCATTGTCAGTCAGTAAATTCCTATTTAAAAGGAAAGGGGGGGAGGAATAAATCTCCAAAACAAAATTAAACATATAATTAATTATTTAGGCCCAAATTAAGAGACACACATTTCCAAAACTGTTTTAGGTAAAGGAAAGAATACAGTTCTTTTCTAGATCATGGAACAAATCACACAATTGTAGAAGTACTCAAATGGTTTAGACAGAAACTCATATGATGAGAATTCCCAGAAGCATGTGGGCCCCAGGAATTTTTAAAAGCATGATTAAAGCTGAGTTGAAGAAAGTTCAAGATTACTGTGTGAGAGCTAGATGTGACTCATACCTGAAGCAAGGGCATGCAGTTTGATATATATCTTCTTTTTGTCATGATTTAATTTTAATGACAGTAAATAAGAAGAGCTCACATTTATAGAATTAATTACATTCAGATTAAATTGGTCAATGATCCAAGACTGTTAATACAGCACTTAGGCAATCAGTCACACAGAAGGAGCAGCAGCCAAGCTGGGAAGGATCTGCTGCCATAATAGTTCATATTTCCAGTTAATTAATTTGCAACAAATCTCATCTGGGCTCAGATGGTCCACATTAGTTTTAGGGACTTGAATATTAGCCACTAGAACCTGGTCTAATTTATTTCCATTTTCAGATGAGAAAATTAAAAGCCACAAAGTACCTTACAATGCAGTACAAATATCTAGGGGCAGAGTGGAGGCAAGCATCAGGAATACCAACCCCAAACTCCCTCTACTTTATTTATTTATTTTAAAAATTTGAGTAGACACTCATGCATTCAACATATTTTTGTTCACTGAATTGAATGGGCTCCAGTGACATTTATTTAAATGTCTGTAAAACTTCACAGAAAGTATTGAATTCATCAATATTTCTAGTGAACGTCAACGTCTACACTAAGTTTTTTTTAGCTCAAAAACACTTTATATGCATTGTCTCCTATATTGTATATTATTCAGTCAACATCACAGAGAGGCAATAAAACATGAAAAGACAAGAATTAAGAACCCTGTGCCAAAAGCTCAAATTATTTGGTACTTGGTTTCTTTTAGCTGTCGTTTCTACTTTCTTTCCTTTACCATCTATTGTGCTGAATTCCCAACGCTCTGCTGGTGTCTTACCATCCCACCAAGCCCTCTGACATTGTGCTCTATCTAAATACTCCACCTCCATCCCATGATGTATGTAATCCTATGTGACAAAGGACTTTTGTGAGCTATGCAGATAGCCTGCCTTGGTATGATCCACATAACCTTGTGTTGCAGCTTGGGAAGGAGAGATGTAGGGTAAAGGTTTTAGCACACTGTGAATGCCTGAGATTCTCTGGGTCTTCTACAGGAGAGTAGGGGAGAAATGAGAGATTATCTGGACACTGTATACTGTCTTCTCAGATTTAGAAATCACCCCGCTTATATATCCTAAAAACACCTCCAGGAATTTTAGCTCCTGTGTTTCTCTTAAACATAGAGTGAAGTGAAAGTCACTCAGTCGTGTCCAACTCTTTGCGACCCTGTAGACTATACAGTCCATGGAATTCTCCAGGCCAGAATACTGGAGTGGGTAGCCTTTCCCTTCTCCAGGCGATCTTCCCAATCCAGGGATCGAACCCAGGTCTCCTGCATTGCAGGCGGATTCTTTACCAGCTGAGTTATCAGGAAAGCCCCTCTTAAACATAATATGACTTCAAATATGGGGAAGGATACTATAATTCTCACCAAAATTTATTTTAGTGGGGACAAAGATTTCTGTTTCTAAATAAAATACACAGAGGTAAATAACGAGAAGAACCAAAGGAATGCATTTCCCAGTTTGAGGAAGATGTAAATTCTATGAGGGAATGGAGACTTGCTGCTTAAGGCGGGGGGGGGGGGGGGGGGGGGGGGGCGGGGACAGAAAGTAGGGCTTTTAAAGGGTAAAATGTTTTATGCCTTTTACTTTTATAGTCCCTCATCTTCAACATCACATCAGACATTTTAAGCTATGCCACATGGTTCTATTTTTTTATAAACACACATAGAAAGCTGTAATTTGAAGGAAATTTTTCTGTTTTTGATTTAACATTATTTTGCTATGAGCAAATTATTCAGCTGTGGTATGATTTCTGGCAAATCACTGTGCTTATGAGTTTTCTGAAGGGAAGAATATGAAGTTTGACAATGAAGCTGACAGAATGTTATTAGTTTCAGTTTTGCAGCCTTATTTTCATATTTTCGAGGCGAAATTCCCTTTTTTAGCCTGTAAATGTTTTCACAGCCCTTTGGCAACATGCCAGTGGTTACCAGTGGATGAAGGGCGCTGGGGGAGAGTGCACGGGAGGTAATGCCACAGACTAGCTTGCTTGCTTTCATCATCATTCTGGGGGCATCAAGAACCTAGTTGTGTCTCTTCAAGTATATGCTGAGAGCAAAGGACCACCAGGTGCAATATGATGATGCATCCCAGCTGCTTTTACATGAAGTAAAAACTAACCTTTTAATCAAGAGCATCCAGATTATATTAAATGTCCCTCAGTTTGACCATCTGTCCTTTCTTGATTTAACCTTTAATTTTTTTTTTTTTAACCAAGGCAATGGTAATAGCTTTTATTAAAAAAAAGAAAACTATCAAGAAAGAATAAAATCAAATAGAACTGGGACTGAGTCCATCTTTGCTGGTATTTTGAATTAATCTTCCTCAATGCTGAGAACACAGAGCAGCAATTCTGCACATGTTTTGAGGAGCATTATGCTTAACTAACTAATTAGTTCACAATACAATCTGATGCTAATGTAGGTGACACCGCAGTCCAGAAAAAGTGTGGGCTTTGGAGCCAGATGGACCTACTCCTTCTTCTGCTAGCTGCGGGGTGAGGGGCAAGTTTCCTAAGCCTCAGTTTGCTCATCTGTGAAACGGGGACGTCATCACTGAGTGTTGTTCTGAGGATCAAACAGAAACCACTGCTTATGCTTTATGTGCCCGGTGCAGTGAAGGGCTCAACAAATTTAACTCTTAGAATCTGGGCGCCTACTGAGTGTCTGCCCCCTGAAGACACTCAGCATCTGGTGCAAAGTGGGTACCAGTGGTGGCTGTTGGGTCTCCCGGCCTTTTCAGAGCATCCTGATGCTCCCTTAAAGACAAAGAAATGAAGATGCTCAAGTCTGCAAAGCTTGTTTCTGCATCCCACCCGTCTTCTTCCCTCCCAGGCAGATTTTCCTGCCACTTCAAAATGCTCCCTTTAACATCTGTCTCCCACATTTCCGTATCTTCTGCCTGCCAACCTCAGTATTTTAACGATGGCTTTACTGCATCTGTTTTTAATAACCTCTGTTTAAAACCCTCTTCTCTCTTCATTTAATATCACTTGTTGGAAAAAAGAACCGGAAGGGATGGATGTTCGTTAGCACCGGGTCCTATCTCCACCCCAAACAAACACAGGATTATGAGAGTCTAGAGGGTTTTCACAGAGGAGTCATGAAAAACGTCTCACCACGTTAATGTTCACAAAAAGCGTCTTTAAAAATGGAGCTCTCTTTCCCACAATGAAATTGACTTTATTCTCGAATAACTCTTGCCAGTGTTTAAGTGATGCAGTTCTTAACTTCGCTGTTTTTCTTAACAACTTCCACTCGTCTCCCAGCACTGGAAGCCCCAAGACTCTCCCTTGCTTGCTTGCTAAGTCGCTTCAGTCGTGTCTGACTCTGTGCGATCCCATAAACGGCAGCCCACCAGGCTCCCCTATCCCTGGGATTCTCCAGGCAAGAACACTGGAGTGGGTTGCCATTTCCTTCTCCTAACCTTTAATTTTAATGTCTATTTTAAACCAGCATCCTGGCTTCATACTTCGGTTTCATATTTATACTTCTATGGGCATAAATTCTACTTCATTATTCTATTTCTATCAACATACAATTTCATTTAATGATAAACATTTCATCTGGCTTCTAGCTGCTAATTCCATTACATGAAACCTCTCATGTGTGAGGTATTCTATCACAGTAAGTTATCTAAGTGAGTTGTCTCTTGCCAGACATTTTTCTTGTGACACCCATCTTCCTAGGCAAGGCAAACAGTCTCTCATATTTCACCAAAAAGAATAGAGACCATCAGGTAAGAACTTCTTTAACTTTCACTTCTCATACCAAAGTCTCATTGGCATCCATCCATTGCCATCTCATTTGTATTTTAATTTTAATAGAAGTGTTGCCTCTCCCATCCAAAGCTAATTCCTCCCATATACCCTACACTCTACTATCTCTAGCCTCCTAAAAGAATTATTTCCATTTTTTATTTCCTCGTCCCTTTATCTTTTATTGTTTTTCTTCACCAATTCCTTTTCCTTAGCATGCTCAGGGCTCTTCTATTTTAAAAAAAGGAAAAAATTTCTCTATTCTCCGTACTAGCCATCACTTTCTCATCTTCCCTTGATTGCCAAATTCTTAAGATAATTGTTTATACTGAGGTTTTCTAATTTTTTACATCCCTTTTCCTTCTCAGTCAGTCATCATTTGACGACTTCTTAACCTATTCCTCTACATCTGCTCCCATAAGTTACCAGGGTCACCGTTTTATAAATAGGTGGATACTTTTTCGCTCGTATTTATCTTATTTGAGTTTTTAAAACTTTTGCTAATGTTAACCACTGCTTTCTACAGGTCTCCCTTCTCTTGGTTTCTATAACAACAGTCCTATCATCTTACCTTCTCTAAACATTCCTTGCCAATATCTTCAACTTGCTGTTCTTTCTCACACTACTTCCTAAATACTAGTGTTCTTAAATGTTCAGCCATTTTCCCACTACTCTATATATTCTTTCAGGATGACCTCCCAAACTCAGGGCTTCATCTACCACCATCTATTTCCAAACAAAATCTCTCCTCTCAGTTCCAACCTATATACCTCACTCAGTCCAGGTTTCCAACAGGTGGCCCAAATGTAGGACTAAAAGTAAATCCGTCCTTCTGCTCCCTTAGGCAAAAATCTCTTCCAACTTTTATTATCACATAGATTATATCTTAGGCATCCAGCCCATAAACTTAGGAGTTGTAATGGTTTTCAATCCTTAGCAGAATGAACTCAAAAGGTTTCAAGAAGTACAAATTCCCAGTTACCTCTTCAGACCCACTAAGTTAGGATTTACAGAGGCAAAGGCCAGGAATATATTTTTTAAAGCCCTTCTAATGCAGCTGTTTGCCAAACCAGAATTTGGTCACCACTCTTTAGGAATAGCCATAGTAAAACAGCTGCACCCAGCTAAAAAGGCGGCTGTGACTTGCAGTCCCTTTATCTCTGTGATACAGTCAGGTGAAAATCAGGATTTTCTTACTAAGAGACAAATGGAAAATAAATATCAGAAGCTCTGTCATATTCATTTTGTCTTCTCTCCTGATTGCTTCCCAAATTCTCTGCTAGGTAAATGGCTCCCATTACTCTAAAATGTTTTCCTATTTTGAGTACAACAGAGTAGAAGATAGGTATCTCTCACTAGAAATTAAAATTTTAAAAAAGGATAATGGCAAATTTTCTGTGTTGGTTTATAGATAAAGTAAAAGCTTACATCACTGGAATTTTGGCTAAGAGATGGGAACCAAACTAGGGAATAATTTGAGCTTAAGAATAGAGGTATTTACAATTAATTAGGGCTTCCCTGTGCCTCAGACAGTAAAGAATCTGCCTGCATTTCTGCCAGTGCAGAAAACTTGGGTTCAATCCCAAGAGGAAGGGACGATCCCCTGAAGAAGGGAATGGCAACCCACTCCAGTATTCTTGCCCGGAGAATTTCATGGACAGAGAAGCCTGGTGGGCTACAGTCCATGGGATCACAAAGAGTCAGACACGACTGAGTGGCTAACACTAACACACTCCGGGAAAACTCCTTCCTACCCTTTCTCTAAATATATAATAATCACTTTCTCTTGTATATTCTACATCCTACATATCTTTTCAGTTTTTTTCCTCTTATCCATTCACATTGCTATTTGTCTCAGTGTAAGATTCCATAACTTGTCCGGGTTAATGCAACAGTTTCAAAATATCTTTGAATATTTGTTTCATCCCATCCATTTTATCCTTATTTTTGCCTGAATTATTTTTTCAAGAAAAATACAATCACATGCCTCCCTGATTACACTCCAACCCTTCCCTATAGATTTCAGAACAAAGGTCACACTCCTTGATTTATCCTAAGAGGCTCAAGGTTTGGCCTCTGACTAAGTCTTGAACCTCACTGGCCTTCTCTTCATGTATCTTTGATATCCCAGTCCTGATGAACAACTTGCAGCCCTTGAATGTGTTGTATTTTCCTTCACTAGTTGCTTTGTCTTTGCTATTTCCTCTGCCTACAATGCTGTTATCCATTCTCTGTATTTCTAAGTCCAATGCATCCCTCAAGATCCAATAGAAATAACACCTCTGCTGGGAGGAATTCGTGATAAACTGTGATTTAGATGCCCAATGTCTACATTCACACGATAGTCTCTGTATACGGCTGTCCTAGTTCTGTAATCACACTCTCTTAAAGCATTTGATATACTTTATCCCCACTCTATACTGTTTACTGAAGGCCAGAGGCAGATCTAACTCATCCTGACATCCCGAATACCTAACAACCTGAATAAATGAATAACCACCAGCCGTTGAGGAAATGGAGAATGGTAAATGAAACGCAGAACAACCAGAGATCAAATTGCCACCATCTGCTGGATCATGGAAAAAGCAAGAGAGTTCCAGAAAAACATCTATTTCTGCTCTATTGATTATGCCAACACCTTTGACTGTGTGGATCACAATAAACTGTGGAAAATTCTAAAAGAAATGGGCATACCAGACCACCTGAACTGCCTCTTGAGAAACCTGTATGCAGGTCAGGAAGCAACAGTTAGAACTGGACATGGAACAACAGACTGGCTCCAAATAGGAAAAGGAGTACGTCAAGGCTGTATATTGTCACCCTGCTTATTTAACTTATATGCAGAGTACATCATGAGAAATGCTGGACTGGAGGAAGCACAAGCTGGAATCAAGATTGCTGGGAGAAATATCAATAACTTCAGATAAGCAGATGACACCATCCTTATGGCAGAAAGTGAAGAAGAACTACAGAGCCTCTTGATGAAAGTGAGAGAGGAGAGTGAAAAAGTTGGCTTAAAATTCAACATTCAGAAAACGAAGATCATGACATCTGGTCCCATCACTTCATGGTAAATAGATGGGGAAACAGTGGAAACAGTGGCAGACTTTATTTTTGGTGGCTCCAGAATCACTGCTGATGGTGATTGCTGCCATGAAATTAAAAGACACTTACTTCTTGGAAGAAAAGTTATGAGCAACCTAGACAGCATATTAAAAAGCAGAGACATTACTTTGTCAACAAATGTCTGTCTAGTCAAGGCTATGGTTTTTCCAGTAATCATAAATGGACATGAGAGTTGGACTATAAAGAAATCTGAGCACCAAAGAATTGATGCTTTTGAACTGTGATGTTGGAGAAGACTCTTGAGAGTCCCTTGGACTGCAAGGAGATCCAACCAGTCCATCCTAAAGGAGATCAGTCCTGGGTGTTCATTGGAGGGACTGATGTTGAAACTGAAACTCCAATACTTTGGCCACCTGATGCAAAGAGCTGACTCATTTGAGAAGACCTTGATGTTGGGAAAGATTGGGGGCAAGAGGAAAAGGGGACAACAGTGGATGAGACGGTTGGATGGCATCACCAACTCAATGGACATGGGTTTGGGTGGACTCTGGGAGTTGGTGCTGGACAGGGAGGCCTGATGTACTTGTGGTCCATGGGGTCTCAAAGAGTCGTACATGACTGAGTAACTGAACTGAACTGATGCTTGCTTTTAGTCTGCATTTACATTTATGAGTATGTATAAATCTTTCACAGAGTCCTGTTGAGGTTCTCCTAGATAAAGCCATAACATTAGAAAACACTGCTTTCTCTCCCATCTTCAAACTTAGAAAGGCAACATAGTATACTGGTTAAGAACATGAAATCTAAAATTGGGCTGCTGGGGTTTGAAACCTTGGCTCTGCTACTTACCAGCTGTGTGACTATGGGCTAGTTGCCTACCCTCTCTCTATTGTCCCATTCATAAAAACGGAATAATAGAAAAACCAACTTCATTTGGGCTGTTATGAGGTTTAACTGAGTGAATGCAAGTGACACATAAAGTGTTTGATAAATGAAAGAAGTAAATATAAGTAATGATACACTTACTGGTTAGGGATAAAATGTATGAGATTACCTGTAAATTCTGGAAAATGCATGTTCCACGTATGCATATCATTTTGTTTTTTTCTGCATACCTGTCACCATGCAATCACCAATGGTCTCCATATGTCTGATGGCCTACTTCACAAGATATTTCTTCAATTATACCCAAACTAAATGCTTGGAACTTGGGAAACAAAGAGAATTTATTCAGCAAGTCAGTATCTTCTATTTAATCCAGTAATTCAGTATATTCTAGTTTAACTCAGAAATTTAATATCTTCTGTACCATGTCATCTATTATCTTTTTTCCTTTTCTTCTCTAATTTTCTCATAGTTTTACTTCTCATTTTTTATTCAATTCTTTTTCTGAGTTCAGTCAACAAAAACTAAAAACTCATTGTCTCATAAGGTGTTAATGTCGGTCTTGAATATATAGTCAGTGTTTAGGGAGACAGTTTGATGCTACTTTAATAAGCATTATGATGTTGCCACACTAGAAAGTGAAAGTGAAGTCGCTCAGCCATGTCCCACTCTTTGCAACCCCAAGGACTGTAGCCTACCAGGCTAATCTGTCCATGGGATTTTCCAGGCAAGAGTACTGGAGTGGGTTGTCATTTGGAGACTCACCAAAAGACAAAATTAGTTTGTATTCAAGTAAATAGATCTGATCATCTGCCTTTCAATGATATATTAACTAGGGGTGAAGGAGATTATCTTATTTCTTAAATATGCATAGATACACCTGAAGCAATCTTATATACACTTACAGTTGCTGGGAAATGCTGCTTTCTGGAATGGAGAGTTCTTATGTGGTCACAGAAATCTAACCCATAGAATCTTGGGGTTAAAATGGACAATAGTCTTTCACATAATTCCATGTACAGTGAGGCTACATTGACCCCAACTGACAAGCCCTTTCTGTTCAGTTCATTTCAGTCACTCAGTCATGTCCAACTCTTTGTGACTCCATGAACCGCAGCACGCCAGGCCTCCCTGTCCATCACCAACTCCCAGAGTCCACCCAAACCCATGTCCACTGAGTCGGTGATGCCATCCAACCATCTCATCCACTGTTGTCCCCTTTTCCTCCTGCCCCCAATCTTTCCCAACATCAAGGTCTTTTCAAATGAGTCAGCTCTTCGCATCAGGTGGCCGAAGTATTCAAGTTTCAGCTTCAACATCAGTCCTACCAATGAACACCCAGGACTGATCTCCTTTAGGATGGACTGGTTGGATCTCCTTGCAGTCCAAGGGACTCTCAAGAGTCTTCCCCAACACCACAGTTCAAAAGCATCAATTCTTCAGTGCTCAGCTTTCTTTATAGTCCAACTCTCACATCCATACATGACTACTGGAAAAACGATAGCCTTGACTAGACGGACATTTGTTGACAAAGTAATGTCTCTGCTTTTTAATATGCTGTCTAGGTTGCTCATAACTTTCCTTCTAAGGAGTAAGTGTCTTTTAATTTCATGGCAGCAATCACCATCTGCAGTGATTTTGGAGCCCCCCAAAATAAAGTCAGCCACTGTTTCCACTGTTTCCCCACCTATTTGCCATGAAGTGATGGGACCAGATGCCATGATCTTAGTTTTCTGAATGTTGAGCTTTAAGCCAGCTTTTTCACTCTGCTTTTTCACTTTCATCAAGAGGCTCTGTAGTTCTTCTTCACTTTCTGCCATAAGGGTGGTGTCATCTGCTTATCTGAGGTTATTGATATTTCTCCCAGCAATCTTGATTCCAGGTGTGCCTCTTCCAGCCCAGCATTTCTCATGATGTACTCTGCATATAAGTTAAATAAGCAGGGTGACAATATACAGCCTTGACGTACTCCTTTTCCTATTTGGAGCCAGTCTGTTGTTCCATGTCCAGTTCGAACTGTTGTTTCCTGACCTGCATACAGGTTTCTCAAGAGGCAGTTCAGGTGGTCTGGTATTCCCATCTCTTTCAGAATTTTCCACAGTTTATTGTGATCCACATAGTCAAAGGCTTTGGCATAGGCAATTAGGCAGAAATAGATGTTTTTCTGGAACTCTCTTGCTTTTTCCATGATCCAGCAGATGGTGGCAATTTGATCTCTGGTTCCTCTGCCTTTTCTAAAACCAGCTTGAACATCTGGAAGTTCACAGTTCACGTATTGCTGAAGCCTGGCTTGGAGAATTTTGAGTATTACTTTACTAGCGTGTGAGATGAGTGCAATTGTGCGATAGTTTGAGCATTCTTTGGCATTGCCTTTCTTTGGGTTTGGAATGAAAACTGACCTTTTCCAGTCCTGTGGCCACTGCTGAGTTTTCCAAATTTGCTGGCATATTGAGTGCAGCACTTTCACAGCATCATCTTTCAGGATTTGAAATAGCTCAACTGGAATTCCATCACCTCCACTAGCTTTGTTCATAGTGATGCTTTCTAAGGCCCACTTGACTTCACATTCCAGGATGTCTGGCTCTAGGTGAGTGATGATCCTGGCTTTTACTTTCAATGCTATTGTCTTCTTTAAGACCTTAAGATGTTCATTTTCCCTTCTCTCAGTTACTGTACTCTAATCTCCCTAATTTGCCAGACCCTAACTTTCCTCCTCATCCCTCAACAATTGGTACTTCAAAATGCCATCAGAGCTGGCCTAATTAAACAGGACACTGACACTGATCGGGTCTAGCTCCAGCCCTCAAACCTTAGTTTGCTCCCCAATATCTGCAGAGTAACACACAAGCTCTGCAGATGACATACAGGACAGCTTAAGAAAACACTCCAGGATCTGGCTCACTCCACTTTCCAGTTAACCTCCCCCATAACCCATCTTCTCCTGCCACGCTTTACCATTTGTTTTCTGGGACACATCCTGCACCTTTCCAAGCATGTCCTTCACTCCTGCTTTTTTTTCTTTCTTTCTAAAATATTTATTTGTTTGCCTGTGCCAGGTCTTAGGGGTAGCATACAGGATCTTCAGTCTTCATTGCAACATGAAAACTAGACATGTGGGATCATTGTTCCCTGACTAGGGATTGAACCCAGGCCCCTTGCACCGGGAGCTCAAAGTCTTAGCCTCTGAACCACTAGAGAAGTCTCATTCCTGCTTTCCATTTCATTGGGATGTTCTTTCCTAATGTCTTCTAGTCAAAAGCCTATCCTTTCTCAACTCCTAATATAAAGGTGGGCTTGCCAGGTGGCACAGTGGTAAAGAATCCACTTGCCAATGCAGAAGACACAAGAGACATGGATTCAACCCGTGGGTTGGGAATATCCCTTGGAGTAGGAAATGGCAACCTGCTCCAGTATTCTTGCCTGGAGAATTCCATGGGCCGAGGAGCCTGGCAGGCTACAGTCCATGAAGTCACAAAGAATCAGACACAAATGAGCACACAGCACAGCAATGTAAAGGCAAGCTCTTTTCCAAGACTCTCCTTGACATTCTCTCATTCTTTGTCCCACTGACAGTTACATTTTATTATGTGTTATTGTATTTTGTCCTTCATGTTAGAACTTGGCACATTGTAGTACAGAGACTTACCATTTGACAAATCCTTTCCTCACTGTGTTAAATCTCATTTAAAGCAAGAACTGATTTACCTGCTTTGAATCTCAGCACCAGAAAAGGATTTTACACCTAACTGGGATCTGAAAATTATCATTTAGTTTGGAGATGTCTCTCAATAAAGCATTTTATGGGGAGCAATCCCAGTTTATCTGTGATGGATGATATTAATTCAAGATGATTTACTGGGGATGAAATATGAAGTTGAGTGAATTATAAGATTTGGTTCTTGCCAAATCTAGACTTGGTAAAATTATTTTCAAAGGAAACTGAGATTTATGTTCTTGATTACTGGCTCAGTAATGACAGGTTTTTGAAAAAGAACCTAATGAAATAGAGAACTTGCCAACTAGGGCAGAATAAAATTCCCAGTCACTCTCAAAGTAAATCATCCGCTGGCTTCGCTGCAAAGACTTGGCTACATCAACAAACAATTTCAAGGTTGTAAGGCCAACATTATAAGCAATCAGAGACTGAGTCATTACTAAAAATAACAATATAAAACTAAAAAGTTACTCTTTAAAAAGCATTAATTCATTTTAACAGTACTTTTGAACTGGAAAAAAAGTCAAAAATCAAACAAACAAAAAGCCCAATGCTGCCAATATTATAGGCTCTGCTAAGAAGTCTTCTTCAGCAAGTTGCAAACATCTCCAATTAAAGGAAAAACTAAAGAAAACTGAAAGTGGCTTTAAACTCATAAACTAAAGAGCTGGACTGAGCAACTATCCAGAAAATGGAGGCTCAAATTAACATTTACTCTTTTATCTGGCTTCATCAGGTAATATGTTCACTCCTTGCAGGAAAGACCTCTTATACCTGAACCTGATACAGACCACTAAACACTGTGCATACATGCTAAGTTGCTTCAGTCGTGTCTAGCTCTTTGTGACCCCATGGTTTGTAGCCTGCCAGGCTCCTCTGTCCATGGGACTCTCCAGGCAATAATACTGGAATGGGTTGCCATGCCCTCCTCCAGGGGCTATTCCTGACCTGAGGATTGAACCCAAGCCTCTTAAGTTTTTTGCATTGGCAGACAGGTTCTTTACCACTAGCGATACCTGGGAAGCCCCACTAAACACTGTACTGAGCACCTAGAAAGCACTTGTTGTTAAGTGATCATGTTTTGCTCCATTTGAGATAACTGGCTAAATTTCTTTACCTCACATTCCAAGTACAGACACAAGAGAATTCTTTTTTTTTTTTTAGTCTAAAATGTTGACTCATATTACAGGCTGAATTATGTCACCTTCAAATCTGCCTGTTGAAATCCTAATCCCAAGTATCTCAGAGTGTGGCTGTTTTTGGAGGGAGGGCCTTTATTTTTTAAAAAGTAATTAAGTTACAATACTTTAAATGAGGTCATTAGAGGGGGCCTTGATTCACTGTGCCTGGCGGCATACAGGAAGAGATTAGGACACAGACAATATACACAAAGGGCAGATCAGGTGAGACACAGGGAAAAGGGGTCCATCCGCAAGCCAAGGACAGAAGCTTAAGAAGAAACCAATCCTGCAGACACCTTGATCTTGAACTTCTAGTCTCCAGAATTGTGAGGAATAAATTACTGTTGTTCAAGTCATACGGTCTGTGGTGTGGTGACCCAAGGACAAAGGAGCAGATAACCAAGGAGGGTCTTGGAATGCAGGAATGGAAAAACCGGACCCTTATCCTCCTTCCCTCCCCCATGTTGTAACTATTAATGGAACAGTATAACCTGTCTCCCCACCTACCCCATAGGGAGGAGGTATTTGCTTATTCTTCCCCCCACCCAGTATACTTTCCTCATCCAATAAGCAAATGACCTGCAAGATCCCTATCCCACTCCTTGTACCCTGGGTAGAAAGTAGACTAAGGACCCCTATTCAATGCTGGTTCTCCCTTGAGCTGCCCCACTGTTCTAACAGCATCTCCCACTGTAATAAACTTTATTTCCCTTTCATTCTGCCTCATGTCTGGAAATTCTTTTCCAACCCCCGCATGGACCATGACATGTGGTATTGCAGTTGTGGCAGCTTTAGCAAACCAACACACCCCACAAATAATGAGAACTAACTTTAAAAATCATTATTAGAAGATTTAAAGATTAATCCTGGCCTCTGTGCATAGATCCATACTATTTAATTTCTTGTCCCCTTTGTGTTATGAGAGCAGGGGAGAAAATTGACTCTTGGTTTTCAAACATTACTAAAATTTGCCTGTCACCAATTTGAGGTTGGATGGTAAGCTTCTGACGAAAAATATCAAAGATGTTTTAAAAGTACGTGTATAAACTCTGGGGAGTGCCATTGTGAGCAACCAATGAGATTATGATAGGAGGACTTATTGGCAAATTTGAAATCGCATCACAATTATTGCTGGAGTGACCAACTCCAACCAGCCCCATCCACAGCCGTTCTATCTGTTTCGGAAGTTTGAAATGCACCGATTATGATGCCTGGAGCCCGCCCTCACTTCATGCGGGTCCTCCAGTTCACCTTCCCCGGGAGCCTGCATCTCAGGAGGGCCGCGCGAAGAGGCTCAGGGGTACCTGGAAATCAGGGAGCCCTTCGCAAATACTCTCTGCCTGTGGTCCTTTAATAGCAAACCGAAATATCAAAGATGTTGTGATTGAGGAAACTCCTTAAAATTAAGTATAGAAGAGGCAAAAGTCCTTTCAAGGAAGCTGGGAGAAGCCCCTGAGGCCTGCCTCCCACCTGTGTCCCACACTCACCGGGGAAGCTGTGCTGGGAGCAACTCCGCCGCCCAGGGTGATAGGGACGCCTCGCGCCCAGTCCCTCCCCAGCCAGATCCTGGGGGAGGGGCGGGACGGAGAAAGTTCTGTTATCCGCTGCGGAGGAAAAGGGCCTAAGACTTAAAAGCATGCGTTTCTTATTTCGCTTTCCATCTCCATACAAATTTTAGCTTTCAAACGTGCAACGCCTCCGCCTCCCCAAACCGCACCTACTTGCTTTTCTCTTCTGGCTCCGGTAACTGTTTTCTGCCAGATTCAGGCCCTTGGCTATGCGTCCTGTGTCCATAGAAACAGTTTCCTGAGCTTTCCTAGCCTTGAAAAGGTCTCTGCCTCCAGGGGATTTTGCCCACATACTTTTGTAACTAAGATCCAAAGTGACTCACCAAATCCTCAAGGATATAAAAGCTATTATGCTGAAGAGTGGAAGGAGAGAGAGGTTAAGGAAAGGAGAGAAGTACAAACAACTGGGGACAATGACTCTGCTTCTCTTTATTTCCTTCTGGAAATGTCACAGTTCAGAAAGAAAGTTTCCTCCTTGCACTTTGCAACTCTGAATGGAAGTTGACAGCCTGTTTTGAATACTTGATGAAAGATTGCTTTTTCATGACTTATTACTTACAAAAAAACAAAAACTCATTCCTAAGGCCATGAAACCGCCCACGTTATTGGTAAAATCACCCTTGTATTTTACAGGTTGTGTAGCAGATTTGGCTACACACACACACACACACACACACACTACCCTATTCACACACACAACAGAATCATACTTTAAAAATGACTGACTTGAAAACATTCTTGATTTGATCGAGAATGTGAAAACTTTCTACAACAATGATTAATTTTTTAGTCATGAATTGTGTTGATAAGTATTTCAGGAATGTGCCTTAACTGATGCAAATCAAAATGGAAACAAAAGCTTTAGAAAACAGCATTAATCATCACAAGTCCATGCTAGTGGCAATGACAGAACTTCACAAAAATAAATATAGTTTTGATTATGTAGCAATCAAAAGACAGCTAGAAATTGTTATTCACCGCCAATGTATGAAAACATTGGAATCGATTTAAATACAAGATTTTCAATGATAAAAGATACAAGGTAGTTTAATTCTATCATATTTCATAAACCATATTCATGAAGTGCAATGATTTGTATGGGATTGGTAACTAGTTTCTAGTGAACATTGGACTAATATTGTTACAATCCCTTCACCTCAAATTTGCACAAAGGTGAAATTAGTGTCTTAAAAAAAGGAAAATTGAATTCAGAAATGTTAGCTACTTAACAATTTTTAGTCAATGAAATTTATAAAGCATGAATCATATAAAATTCTTGGAATATTATCATTATATCAGTTAATATTTATGGAATACAAACTATGTGCCAGATAGTAGACTAGAAATTTTTAGTAACATCTCTCATTCTATCCTTCCTCTTTCATTAATCCTCAATCTTTAATTAGTATGTATGGGAAAGGTATTATCTTCAATTTTAGAAATGATCAAACTCAAAGAAATCATGTGATTTGCCCAAAATTATACAATTATTCAAATAGATGGGGAAACAGTGGAAACAGTGTCAGACTTTATCTTTCTGGGTTCCAAAATCACTGCAGATGGTGACTGCAGCCATGAAATTAAAAGACGCTTACTCCTTGGAAGAAAAGTTATGACCAACCTAGACAGGATATTAAAAAGCAGAGACGTTACTTTGCCAACAAAGGTCTGTCTAGTCAAGGCTATAGTTTTTCCAGTAGTCATGTATGGATGTGAGAGTTGGGCTATAAAGAAAGCTGAGCGCTGAAGAATTGATGCTTCTGAACTGTGATGTTGGAGGAGACTCTTGAGAGTCCCTTGGACTGTAAGGAGATCCAACCAGCCCATCCTAAAGGAGATCAGTCCTGGGTGTTCATTGATAGGACTGATGTTGAAGCTGAAACTCGAATACTTTGGCCACCTGATGCGAAGAGCTGACTCATTTGAGAAAACCCTGGTGCTGGGAAAGATTGAAGGCAGGAGAGGAAGGGGATGACAAAGGATGAGATGGTTGGATGGCGTCACTGGCTCAATGGACATTGAGGTAGATTTAGGTAGATTCCAGGAGTTGGCAATGGATAGGGAGGACTGGCGTGCTGCAGTCCATGGGGTCGCAAGGAATTGGGCACGACCGAGTGACTGAACTGAACTGAACTGAGTATTAATGATATAGCATAAAGTATTTTCTCTTAATAAAAAAACATTTGGTAAAATGTACACCAGAAACAATTTAAATGGATTCTTTCCTAACTTCCTTAATTACTTCCTTAATTACTCTCAGTTAAATTCAACAGGTATTTACTGAATGAGTTCATGAACCTATTATAGATAAACACTGGGTAAAGGAATATAATAAATGTATTATTTTAAAAGTATGCAATGTCTTAGAACATAAACTGTATTCTATAAGAAAGCAAAGAAAGTGATACTTGCAGACTTTTTCCTGCTGCAAGGTGTTTAGGCCATCCATAAAGTTAGAGGGCATCTTCTCCAAGACCACCCTCACTTTTGACACCAAGTTTGAACCCTCAGCTTCAATAATTAGCAGAAGGACTCAAAGAACTCACTGAAAGCCATTATTGTCAGGATTAGGGTTGATTATAGGGAAAGGATACAGGTTAAAATCAACCAAAGGAAAAGCACACAGGACAGAGTCCAGGAGAAGTGCCACATGCAGAGGTTCTTTTGTTCTTCTCCTGGGGTCAGAAAGAGGTTGCTCTCCCAGTACTGATGTATGACAATATATAAGGAGCACGGCCAACCAGGGAAGCTCATCTGAGCTTTGTGTCCAGAGTTTTTAGCTTTTAGAGGTTCATCATATAAGCATGATTGACTCCTTTCCCCCCATAGTTAATCTCAATTGGTTGACTGATCCAGAGCCCCTACCTTAAGTCACATTGTTGTTCTTTCTAGAGTGGTCATCCCCCACTAGACTAAGTGGTCAGCCCCCGCAAGACTATGCAGGAGTAGACAGCCCTCCACCCTGAATCACATTGTTGGATTATCCAGTGTGACACAAGGCCCCAGGCAAACAAAGACACTCTATCAGGCACAATACTAGGACCCAGAGAACCTCCCAGAAGCCAAGAACAAAGTCCAGAGTTTCTCTTTGGGCAAGAGATTCTTCATTATATAGTCTTTACTACATATTGACTATATTTTGTTTAAATAATATTCAGATATTTATTTAGCCATTCAAAAATGGTGAAATCCTTTGCTTTCCCATCCCCACCTTCTTTCCTCTCTGGAATGGGAGCATCTCTTTTCCTGCCCCACACAAACCATAAGGCCTGGGAGAAGTGTCAGTATTTTTCAACTTGCCTATCATCCCCTTCACACCTTTATTTTTTTTCTTCTTTAGGAAAGGCCTTCTTTTATGAGGTTCAACTATCTCTCCACACCAACTTATTAACAAATCCCCAGCCATCTCTCATGTTTATGGATTTGAGATCTTTCTCAGTCTTCATTTCTTTAAATTTATGAATCAGTGTCTCACCTTAACACTCATTCACCTCCTAGATTAAAGCTTTTTTACTTCATTGTCCAATAAAACTGTAACTCTGAAATCTTGAGCTTTACCAGTTTGTCCTAGATCACAAACTCTCATTCCTTTAGCCCGTCACCTCTCTTACTTCTAGATAAGGAACTCTTTGGCCCCTTAGTTTCCTCACTCTCATTTGCAAATCCAATGGACATCTTTCAGACCCGATGTTATTTGACTTCAGTTCTGAATTTGACATTGTTGACTTCTGGCTCCTTGAAATATTCCCTTCCCTTGGCCTCAAGGGATGCTACTCTTTCCTACTTCCCTTGCCTCACTGAGAATATTCTTATTACCCTCTTTTGTGAACTCCCATTCCTCTGCTCTCTCCTCAAGTATTATTCTACCCTGAGATTCTTTCCTGTTTTTAATCTTTTGTTCTAAGACAAGAGGGAAGGAGACAGGGCACAACTTTTAAAAGAATGGCATAGCCATCGAGGAGACAACATAACTGGTTAGAACCAATTAGGCCCCAGATGGCAGAAGATTTGACTTCCAGTAGATGGTTAGCCATCATTATATGCTCACTGTAATATGCTCAAATGACACAACAGCTGGTGCCAGGACAGTTCCAAGGCTGACCGTAAAGCCCACAAAGATGGTAATGGTTCAGTTTCTGGAAATCCCCTCCACACACTTGATAGCCTATGAAATTATGCAGCTCATAAAAACTAACCTGCCATATTTAAAATGGCTGCTCTCACCTTTTGAGATGAACTGCATTCTGTCTATAGAACGTGTATTTCTCTAAATAAATCCACTTCTTACCTATCACTTTGCCTCTCACTAAATTCCTTCTGCACTGACATAAAGAACCAGAGCTTCATTAAGTCCTGGAACCTAGTGTGCAATCTCAATCAAAAGACAGTAGGTTCGAGTCCCAACTTGGCGGGCACAAGTCCCATTCTGAGTTTTGGCTGGGTTAGTGTCTCCTCTGTGCAGTTTCAGTTCCCTTCCTGGCCTTGATATTGCCCTCAGAACATAGCCCAAATTATACAGTGTAGAATATGGAAATGGAAATATCTACCATCTGAGTCATTTATGCTGAATAGAGTTCTGACTTTTTTTAATTTGGGCCAACCCCTGGCACACAAAATGACAACCTTATCAGTTCATGTAAATTTTTCAGATGTTTCAGGTTTTCATATCTTTGTGCCTTGGGGTTCATGCTGCTCCCTCAGCACTTGTGAAGAACTCACTCAACTCCAAGTTTCCAAAGGGGAAACATATTGTCTATGCTATGCCAATGAGACTACTGACCACAACCGCCTGACCACAGTGACTGGTTTAGGGAGATGCACGTGACTCATGAGAGACCAGTTAGGGACCCCAGTTAAGCTACCATGGAAGTTACAACTACTGTCAGACTTTTTCATAATAAAATAAATCCTCTTTGTGCACAGAGTAGTTTGGGCTTATTTTTTTCACTTCCTATGAAAGGATATCTAAAAATTGATACTGAGCTCTACAAATATTTGTCAAGTGAATGGAAACTGTAAAATAGGTAGATTAATGATCTCATAGGGCTGGTCTGAGAATTAAATCATTTACCCATCTGAAGCACCAGGCCCGATGCCAAGCAAAAACAGATATTCAACACTTTCATTATGTTTCTTCCCCCCTAGCCCTCTCCTTATCCCCACAAAGTCCATACAACACAATTAAAAATTGCTACCTGAACTTAATTTTATAGTACTAAGAAAGCACATATTCTCAAATATTTAAATTATTTTTCCCTATAAATCTTTTCTTCCTATTAAAGAACACAACTTTTTTTTGTTTTTCAGAGTCCAAAAGACTGTTCTATACATCTGTGTCTCTTTCGCTATCTCACATACACGGTTATTGTTACCATCTTTCTAAATTCCACATATATATGTGTTAGTATACTGTATTGGTGTTTTCCTTTCTGGCTTACTTCACTCTGTATAATAGAACACAACTTTAAACATATTCTTTTGTATAATATCTTAAAATGTTTTGCTTGATTTACACGTAAAAACACAGTATTTAAAGTAAAAGATTGTAAAATCTGACTTTATAAATATTTAAAATTTCTGCATGTCCAAAACCATCAAAACATTTTAAGCTTGGAAAATTACCCAACATGTATAAACAAAAGGTATCTCAAAAATCTTAAGCATCATTAAGAACAGGACAAACACAATAATGGAAAAGAAAATGCATTGATTTTAAACAGTTCATTTGCAAAACACCTACAAATAACTACTAATTATATTTTTAATTATCAACAAAATATTCAGAGCCACATTCATTAAGCCTACAAAATATAACTTTCCCCTTATCATATTGGCAATTTGGGGAAAGAAAGAGAAACATGCACACCTATGCTCTACCAGTGGAAGTATGATTTGTTAGAATGTTGGTTTACAATTTGTAGGACATTTTTCAAAATATATATAAACTTTGATTCAGCAATTTCATTTGTAAGAATGTATATTTAGAAATTAATCATAGAAATGCACAAAAAATTAGGAACAATGTTGTTGGTATAACATTCTCTATAATGGCGTGAAAAATTAAAAATAGGATAATAGTATCCAGGTGGCACAAGGGGTAAAGAACCCGCCTGCCAGTGTAGGAGACATAAGAGACTTGGGTTTGATCCCTGGGTCAGAAAGATCCCCTGGAGGAGGGCATGGCAACCCACTCTAGTATTCTTGCCTGGAGAATTCCATGGACAGAGGAGCCTGGCGGGCTATGGTCCATGAGGTTGCAAAGAGTTGGACACAACTGAAATGACTTAGCATGCATGCATCACCAGAGTCAGCTGCAGGGACCAGTAAATAATAAAGTAGGTTCCTGGCCATGAGCTCAGTCGTGTCCAACTCTTTGAGACCCTGTAGACTGTAGCCCACCAGGCCCCTCTCTCCATGGGATTTCCCGGGCAAGAATACTGGAGTGGGTTTTCATGTCCTCCTCCAAGGGATCTTCTCGACCCAGGAATCGAACCTGCATCTCCTGTGTCTCCTGCATTGCAGGAGGATTCTTTACCTGTTGAGCCATTGATTCAAAAGAATAAAATGAAGAGAAAAATTATATTCCCTTTCTTCACATACCCTTTTACCACTTGATGGCAGTATACCAAAGTTTTCTTTAAAAAAAAAAACAACACAGTTATAATGACTTGAAATAACATGAAATATCTCATGATAAGGGCTGCAAAACAATTTCCCCAAAATGTGCTGTTTTCCAGTTGGAGATTAAGCTACTGTGACTACACTGTAGGTTTTTGAGAAAGATTCTTTCTGCAATGTGTCCCTTCTCCTTCAGCCCCTGCCCATTTTTATACCTACTATAGAGTAAAGAAATTACGATTATAATGCAGTGAAACTATTGAATTAATATTTCAACCACTTTCTCTTTACTTTTTGCTGCCACCGAGGTCTGATTTGTCTCCTTACATTAGCATTCCTTATTGAAACAGGAAGATCTTCCTTTTATTAAGAGTTGTCTTTCTAATCAAAATGCTGACAAAAAATCATTATAAAAGTTGATAATTATGAAAATTCTTATATATTTACTTCTTGCGTTATACTTACATTTCTTCTTAAGCTACTTATAATGATTTACTTAAAACTCTAATAATTAAATTTAATAGTTTATATCAAATACCATTTTATTCTTTGAACTAAATGTTAAGTTAAACATTGACAAATTGTTATAATTCTAAAAGAAATAACACTCTCTCAAACTCCCTTCTATTTCCTTTTGGCTTCCTCCTGCTGATTTGATCATTCCTGTCCAGGCTCTTCTTTTCCCTCTCACTTCTTAAATGTTAGTGTTATCCAGGGTTCTGTCTTCACACTGCTCTTTTCTCTTACCCTAGTCACTTCTCCTAAGCATCTTGTCCATATCCAAAGTTTAAGTCATCTCTTATTTACTGATGATTCCTAGGTTTATCTCCCCAGCCCCATCTCTTCTGAAACTCCATTCATTTTGTGATGGCCTATTAAACATTTCCACTGGAGGCCCCACAAACACTGCAAATTCAACATGTCTATTCGTTAATTATGTCCCTTCCTAAATTTGTTCTGTCTCACTCCCTTCTGCCCTTTCACTTGGTCAGTGAAAATGAAATATTGGAATAATTTTAATATGAATAATAATAATAATTAAAATCATTAAATAAGTTCTGAGTCTTTTATATGCATGCATGCATGCTAAGTCACTTCAGCCATGTCCAACTCTTTGCTACCCCGTGGACTATATGTAGCCCTCCAGGCTCCTCTGTCCATGGGATTCTCCAGACAAGAATACTGGAGTGGGTTGCCATGCTCTCTTCCAGGGAATCTTCCCAACCCAGGGCTTGAACCCATGTCTCTTATGTCTCATGCACGGGCAGGTGACACTTAACCACTAGTGCCACCTGGGAAGCCCATTTATATGCATCAACCTTATTTAATATTCAAAACAAGCCTATGAGGTAAGTACTATCACGAAACCATTTTGCAAGTGAGGAAACAGACTTTCCTACAGCTACGCAGCTAGTAAGTAGAACTGAGACGTAAACCCAGGCAGTGTGTTTTCAGAGTCCATACCACTAACTCACACTTAACAGGAGCAGCACCAAGTGTACATGTTTCTAAACATGTTCTTACTTCCCTTGCAACTAGGTTGGGATCATCTATCCAGCTCTGGACAATGAAATGGGAATGGAAATGATGTATGTCTTTTCCAAGATAAGGCACTTAAAGAAACTGTGTTCTCAGTCTTTTACTTCCCCTCAGTTGTGGCCATGAATTCCAGATGGCACAGCTACCTAATCCATATCATTAAGGGAAAATGTGGTAAGTTCCAGAGATTTCAGAGTTTGCTGTTACCACTGTGGATCCTGGCCTATCCTGACTGATACAAGCCATATGCCAACAAATGCCTCTATTCTCCTTCACTGTTCACATCTGACGGATGAATTACCAAATTGTTTCATTCCTCCTTAATTCTTCTTCCTCTCAGTTCTTTCCATAGCGCCTTAGGCTAAACTCTCATTGTTTCTTTAACTGGGACAGCTCCTATAGCTTTCTAAATAACTCATCTTCTTGCCTCCATCTTCAACCACCTTCAATCCACACTCTACTGTGCAGCTGGGTTGACCCTTTTAAAATAATGTATTAATGCTCTGTTATTTCTTAACATTTTTAAGTGGCTTCCCATTCCTCAAGAGATAACAGCCAGTCTTCTCAGCATGGGCTACAAAATCCTTGATAGGCTCAATAACATCTCACTGGCCACTCCTTCAACCTTATATTCAATTCATTCAGGTCCCCAGATGCCCTTTATTCTGCTTTCTAATGGGCTTGATAAAGGACAGAAATGGTATGGACCTAACAGAAGCAGAAGATATTAAGAAGAGATGGCTAGAATACACAGAAGAACTGCACAAAAAGGATCTTCACGACCTGGATAATCACAATGGTGTGATCACTCATCTAGAGCCAGACATCCTGGAATGTGAAGTCAAATGGGCCTTAGAAAGCATCACTACGAACAAAGCTAGTGGAGATGATAGAATTCCAGTGGAGCTGTTTCAAATCCTGAAAGATGATGCTGTGAAAGTGCTGCACTCAATATGCCAGCAAGTTTGGAAAACTCAGCAGTGGCCACAGGACTGGAAAAGGTCAGTTTTCATTCCAAACCCAAAGAAAGGCAATGCCAAAGAATGCTCAAACTACCGCACAATTGCACTCATCTCACACACTAGTAAAGTAATGCTCAAAATTCTCCAAGCCAGGCTTCAGCAATACGTGAACCGTGAACTTTCTGATGTTCAAGCTGGTCTTAGAAAAGGCAGAGGAACCAGAGATCAAATTGCCACCATCTGCTGGATCATGGAAAAAGCAAGAGAGTTCCAGAAAAACATCTATTTCTGCTTTATTGCCTATGCCAATAAACTGTGGATCACAATAAACTGTGGAAAATTCTGAAAGAGATGGGAATACCAGACCACCTAACCTGCCTCTTGAGAAATCTGTATGCAAGTCAGGAAGCAATAGTTAGAACTGGACATGGAACAATAGACTGGTTCCAAAGAGGAAAAGGAGTATGTCAAGGCTGTATATTGTCACCCTGCTTATTTAACTTCTATGCAGAGTACATCATGAGAAATGCTGGACTGGAAGAAACACAAGCTGGAATCAAGATTGCTGGGAGAAATCTCAATCACCTCAGATAAGCAGATGACACCACCCTTATGGCAGAAAGTGAAGAGGAACTAAAAAGCCTCTTGATGAAAGTGAAAGAGGAGAGTTAAAAAGTTGGCTTAAAGCTCAACATTCAGAAAACGAAGATCATGGTATCCGGTCCTATCACTCCATGGGAAATAGATGGGGAAACAGTGGAAACAGTGTCAGACTTTAGTTTTTGGGCTCCAAAATCACTGCAGATGGTGAGTGCAGCCACGAAATTAAAAGACGCTTACTCCTTGGAAGAAAAGTTATGACCAACCTAGATAATATATTCAGAAGCAGAGACATTACTTTGCCGACTAAGGTCCATCTAGTCAAGGCTATGGTTTTTCCAGTGGTCATGTATGGCTGTGAGAGTTGGACTGTGAAGAAGGCTGAGCGCCGAAGAATTGATGCTTTTGAACTGTGGTGTTGGAGAAGACTCTTGAGAGTCCCTTGGACTGCAAGGAGATCCAACCAGTCCATTCTGAAGGAGATCAGCCCTGGGATTTCTTTGGAGGGAATGATGCTGAAGCTGAAGCTCCAGTACTTTGGCCACCTCATGTGAAGAGTTGACTCATTGGAAAAGACTCTGATGCTGGGGGGAGATTAGGGGCAGGAGGAAAAGGGGACGACCAAGGATGAGATGGCTGGATGGCATCACTGACTCGATGGATGCAAGTCTGAGTGAACTCTGGGAGTTGGTGATGGACAGGGAGGCCTGGCGTGCTGCGATTCATGGGGTCGCAAAGAGTCGGACACGATTGAGCGACTGAACTGAACTGAACTGAATATGGTGATCCTTCAGGGAGTGCCTCTCCCTTGTATCTTGTGAAATTCAACTTAGTTGTTGCCTTTCAGGAAGAAATCTTGCCTGACACTTTATTCCATCACCTCTATCTTGGGCTCCCGTGGCCTCCCTCTTTTGTAGCCTTTATGCCATTGGACGGTAGCTCTTTTTTCCCTCTATCTGTGCTTATTTTACTAACTGTCATATTCATGATAGTATCTTCCCTACCATGCATGCACAGTGTCTGGCACATATTGGATAATAAAATATTTTCTGAATGAATTAATATGTTCATGAATGTGTGAATGATATTCCTAGATAGCCTGCTGGGAATGCAAGATCATTGAAATATTCACAAAGTTGCATTCTCTGGCTGTGATACTCCGAGACGGTTTCCCAGATGCCATTCAGCATGAGCTGCCAGCCACCTACATGAATGAACCATCTTGGATGTTCCAGATCAGCTGAACCACAGATAACTGTGGCTCCAGTCATCATCATGTCAGACCGAACAACATTTCAGCTTAGCTCAGTCATCGCCTTCTCTGCTATTATAGCTTCATGTGATCATGCCTCCTATGCGTGCAATGGCAACGTGATAATCTGCTGCCTTCCACACCTTTGCCAAAGTTACCAGTGCCTGCTGACACCTCTGCTAATGTTGCTGCTACTAGATGTTGAGAGCGCAGATGTCTACACCGGCGTGCAGTCTCAGGTCCCTGTGGAAGTTGTCATGAATGCTGCTGATCTCCTGCACTTCATCATCCTACAAAGATCACTGTCAAACTGTGATCACCCCAAACATCCGTTGGGGCTGGGCCACTAAATAATCTGAGTGATAGATAGAAATAGTGCTAAATTCATATTCATTTCTCCTCCTTTATCCTTGGTCCACTGTCCTTAAGTCATACTTTTGTGCCATGACATTCCCTTCCCTTGGATTAAAATTTCTCTGAAGAGGCATTAGGATGCTTGATGTACACAGGGCCTAAAATGCGAATCCCACCAGACCTGCAGACGTGACCAGAGAAGGCTGAAATCAAAGAGGTTCGACATGTCCAGATCCTAGTGGACTTAAGACTAAAGCTATTCACTCATATATTTATTTAAGTGTAGAATACTCATCTCCTCCCACTTCCATTTGCTAACAGCTGCCATTTTCCTTGGGGAAACTGCCCTGACCCCCTTCCAGTGAGTTGCGATTGGATTGTCAATTGTAGTACATCATTCCACTCTAGCCTAGAGGGATGAGAATGGGATCTTGTTCTGGTCAATCACAGTACCTCCTTTCTCTAGGAAAAGAGACTGTTCTAAAGGATTAAGTATAGGCTCCAAGATAGGGCAGACAGAGTTCCTCTCAGAGATTTTCTTCAAGAAAAGACTCCTTTCTTGAGGTACAGAATAAGAAAGTTGTAGTCTGGGGATTCTATGTGGAAAATATTTTGAGAAAATAAAGCCTAGAAGAATTAAGCAGATGAGAGACAAATGGCGTGAAAGAGAGAAAGTCCTGGTTGTGTTAAGTTGGAAGTTTCTCTCCTTGAGATACCTGAAGTTAACTGCTCCTCACAGAAATTCCATCAGTTCCACAAGTGGGCTATATTCTTTTCCCCACTAATTCCCACTTTTATTTTAAATAGTTTGAATTGGATGCCTAGCAGTTACAGTTAAAAAAAATTTTCTGACTATTGCAAATAGAAGCAAACCAAAATGATACAAAATATTTTTCTTGTTTTTATTTGCCTTATATTCACAATGGGAAAATGACTTAGAGTAAAAAGAGCTGAAGTTGCAGCATTTTAAAATAGTTATCTAATAAGAAAATAATGTGCTATAGTATATAATTTGTGGTTGCTACAATCTGATCTAATGAGGTTAACAAATTGTTCAAGAAATGAAAATTAGACTTGCAGAGTTTTTTGTAATGGGAAAAAATCATGGAAAATAAATGCTTCCTTGGAGTAAAATGACCATTTTAAAATTTACTCTGTTTTGTCATTTTTTTCTTGCAACTCCAATTTGAAATTTTTTTTTAAAGACTATCTCTATAATTTTCTGAGAATTCTTTTCTATTGAGTAATGCTGTGCTCTGGATTAATGAAGTTTTCTACTGGTTTCTAGTATGAAACATGCACAAATGTTTAATGCTAACATATTAAATCATACTTTTATTTAACAACTGATTAGTATTAACCTAAGAAGCAAATCTCAGCAAAACATAAAGGTTCATGTAAACAAAGCTGCAGCAACTGGAAATATAAAGTTATCTAAAGAAGACAAGATAATTAAATTAACCATCCAAGATATACTCTTATCAAACAGGAAAGTAGAAAATTGACAACCTAATTTATACTATAAATTGTCTTTTCACAATGTATTTACCAGTATGAACACTTTGATTTCCTAATACTGTAAAGAAAAGAAGCACAAGGAAGAAATATCCTAAAAGAGAAAGTCAGTTAGCTACTGAAGACAAAGTTAATATTTCTCCCTAAGTTTAAAAATTGAATCACACCTGTAACTTGTGATTGGTTGAAAGATGTATTAAACTCTTCAGTGTTTAAGCCACTGTACTCTAACAATTTAACAATAATGACTTTCCTGGTGGTCCAGTGGTTAGGACTACAGGATTCCAATGTATGGGTTGTGGGTTTGATCCCTGGTCAGGGAAATAAGATCCCACATGTCTCATGGCTAAAAAAACAAACAATAAGCTATATGTGCCCCATTACTGACTGAGATATGAAACTCTCACCATTAGATTGCCAGAAGATTCTCCTGGCAAAAATAGTTAACAAAACAAACTGCTTTTTTTTAATTGAATTCTGGCTTCAAGTATAGCACTAATGACCTCAATGTTTAATTTGTTTTTTCTTATGTAAACTTGTGCTCCATTTTATTTGAGACTTTTCCCATTCTATTTGATTTGATTTTAGCATGGAAAGGCGCACAGCATTGAACTCAAGATAGAAAACTTGCCTTATTCTACTTGTTATCACCATAACCAAGAAACCAATATTGATCAGATAATTATGTGCCAGACACTGTGATATACATTTATAGATGCAATCTTACTCAATTCTCCTCCAAATCCTATATGGTATATATTATTACCCACATTTTACAGTGAAAAAAACTAACAGAAAATGGTCTTGTGACTTGTCTAAGGTGATTCAACTAATGAGTGGCCAAACTTGAATTTAAACTTAGATTTCTCTGGCTCCAGAATATTTCTCTTTTCCATCCATCCATCCTGGTGCCTTCATAGAAAACTTAATAAGGTGTGACCTACTGTTAAAGAAGCACCAACTGGAAAAGTGGTTATTAACCTGGAATTCTCAAGGACACTTTCTTTGCAACCTAAGAAAGTTTATCAGAGAAGGCAATGGCACCCCACTCCAGCACTCTTGCCTGGAAAATCCCATGGATGGAGGAGCCTGGTGGGCCGCAGTCTATGGGGTCGCTAAGAGTCGGACACAACTGAGCGACTTCACTTTCACTTCTTACTTTCATGCACTGGAGAAGGAAATGGCAACCCACTCCAGTGTTCTTGCCTGGAGAATCCCAGGGACGTGGGAGCCTGGTGGGCTGCCATCCATGGGGTCGCATAGAGTTGAACACGACTGAAGTGACTTAGCAGCAGCAGAGTTTATGGTCAAAATGACATTGTTTCAGGTTAATAACATTTTGTATTGCTTTTCCTTTTAGATGATATCTATAAAATTCTTAGTATAGTCTTTGTTACATTGTCAGGGCTAATTAGTTCTCTTCCCATGCTTTCTATTTTAGCATTTTGGGGTTGATAAAATCTACTATTTAATATTACTTTATTTGCTGGGCTTCCCTGATTGCCCAGATGGTAAAGAAAATGTCTGCAGTGCAGGAGACCTGGGTTCAATTCCTGAGTTGGAAAGATTCCCCAGAGAAGGAAATGGTAATCTGCTCTAGTATTCTTGCCTGGAGAATCCCATGGATAGAAGAGACTGATGGACTACAGTCCATGAGGTTGCAAAAGAGTGGGACACAACTTGGCAACTAAATAACAAAAACAACAACAATAACACTATACAGGACTCCTGTTGTCTTGTTTGCCCATCACCCAAACTTCCTCTGGAAACTGTTTTTCACATTCACTCCTTGTGACAGATTAAATGATTTAGCCCCATCCTTTCCCCTTCTCTGCATCAAACTCTGACTGTAGCTTCACTTGGGCAGAAAGTTTTTCTCTGTGCTTGCCTTAGTGTTTAACCATGTGGCTGGCACTGATCAGTGGCATGTGAGTGGGAGTGGCAGGGTTAGGATGGTTCAGAGACTAAACTTCAGAGGCCTCCCATGTGCTCCGGCTCTCTTACTTGTCCCAGGAAGTAGATGACCAAACTGTAGCCACCCTAGTCACCACTACCTGAAGGAGAGCTTTCTCAACCAACTTGCAGAGCTGAGGAAATAAATGATGGTTGTTTCAGTGCTTTGTATACAGCATTAAGTAATGGCTAACAAATTACCTCCCACTCCCAAGCACACTGCTCCCACAGAACTTAGCAGGTTCTTCTTATAAGATCTGACCCCTTGTAATATCTTCATACAAGATCCTGTCAATAGTTGGTCCAGAGGCCAAATGGGCTACTTACAGCTCTTCTCAGTGTTTTGAACGTGGAAGAGAACATGCAGTGACGGGGAGGGCGGGGGAGGGTGGGTGTGTGTGCACTCTGGCAGAAAGTCCAAGGTGTAAAACCTAGGAATTAGCTATGTTGGCCACCCTGTGGAGAAAGGTTTGCAGTGAGAAAGATGAGTCAGGAGGTGAAGAGTGACACCTAGGGGCTCTTTAGAATTTCTGGTTGCAGTTTTTAAGGCCTTGCTACATTCTTTGGCTCTCTGAACTGGTAATTCTCCTTTGTTCAACTAAGCTGTTTTGGCGGAGTTTAGCGGCTTGCAATTGAGTGAGTATTGGCCATACACATATTTTGTTTTCCTTTTTTAAAAAAATTGTGAAAATCATATTTTGTAAAAGTTATCATCTTAACCATTTTTAAGTATGCGGTACAATGCGCGCATGCTTAGTCACTCAGTCATGTCTGACTCTTTGCAACCCCATGGACTGTAACCCTCCAGGCTCCTCTGTCCATGAGGAATCCTCAGGCAAGAATACTAGAGTGGGTTGCCATTTCCTTCTCCAGGAAGTGAAGTGAAGTGAAGTCGCTCAGTCGTGCCTGACTCTTTGCGACCCCATGGACTGTAGCTTATAAGGCTCCTCTGTCCATGGAATTTTTCAGGCAAGAGTACTGGAGTGGGTTGCCATTTCCTTTTCCAGGGGATCTTCCCAACCCAGGGGATCAAACCCAGGTCTCCCGCATTGCAGGCAGACGCTTTTACTGTCTGGGCCACCACGGAAGCCCTCCTTCTCCAGGGGATCTTCCCAACCCAGGGATTGAACCTGCATCTCCTGCATTGCAGGGGGTTCTTTACCACTGAGCCACTAGGGAAGCTCACCCAGTACAGTAGTGTTAACTATTTGCATACTGTTGTGCAACAGATCTCTAGAACTTTTCAGTCTTTTGAGACTGAAACTCTATATCCACTGACCAACAATTCTTTTTCAACTGCCCCTTTCTCTGACAACCACTATTCCACTTTCTGTTTCTTTGAGTTTAATTAGTATGCAGGTCAAGAAAGAACACTTAGAACTGTACACAGAAAAACAGACTGGTTCAAAACTGGGAAAGGAGTACATCAAGGCTGTATACTGTCACCCTGCTTATTTAAATTATATGCAGAGTATGGCACATGAAATGCTGGACTGGAAGACTCACAAACTGGAATCCTGATTGCTGGAAGAAATATCAACAACCTCAGATATTCAGATGATACTCTCTAATGTATCTAATTACCACAGTAATCCAAGTCTATGCCCAGCCACTAATTCTGAAGAAGCTGAATGGTTCTGTGAAGACCTACAAGACCTTCCAGAACTAACACCCCAAAAAAGATGTTATCATAGGGAACAAATGCCAAAGTAGGAAGTTAAAGACATTTGGAGTAACAGGCAAGTTTGGCGTTGGAGTACAAAATGAAGAAGAGCAAAGGTTAACAGAATTTGGCAAAGAGAATCCCTGGTCATAGAAAGCACCCTCTTCCAACAACACAAGAGATGACTCTACACATGGACATCACCAGATGATCAATACTGATCAGATTGATTGTATTCTTTGCAGCCAAAGACGGAGAAGCTCTATACAGTCAGCAAAAAACAAGACTGGTAGCTGACTGTGGCTCATATCATAAACTCCTTAATGAAAAATTCAGACTTAAATTTAAGAAACTAGGGAAAATCACTCAGTCACTCAGGTATGACCTAAATCAAATCCCTTATGATTATAGAGTAGAGGTGACAAATAGATTCAAGGGATTAGATCTGACAGAGTGCCTGAAGAACTATGGATGGAGGTTCGTGGCACTGTACAGGAGGCAGTGATCAAGACCATTCCAAAGAAAAGGAAATGCAAAAAGGCAAAATGGTTGTCTGAGGAGGGCTTATAAATAGCTGAGAAAAGAAGAGAAGTGAAAGGCAAAGGAGAAAAGGAAAGATATACCCATCTGAATGCAGAGTTCCAAAGAATAGCAAAGAGAGGTAACAAAGCCTTCCTAAGTGATCAATGCAAAGAAATAGAGGAAAATGATAGAATGGGAGCGATTAAAGATGTCTTCAAGAAAATTAGAGATACCAAGGGAACATTTTGTGCAAAGATGGATACAATCAAGGACAGAAATGGTATGGACCTACAGAAGCAGAAGATATTAAGAAGAGGTAGCAAGAATACACAGAACTATACAAAAAAGATCTTCATGACCCAGATAACCACAATGGTGTGATCACTCACCTAGAACCAGACATCTTGGAGAGCAAAGTTAAGTGGGCTTTAGGAAGCATCACTAAGAACAAAGCTAGTGGAGGTGATGGAATTCCAGCTGAGCTATTTAAAAATCCTAAAAGATGATGCTGTTAAAATGCTGCACTCAATATGCTGGCAAATTTGGAAAACTGAGCAGTGGCCACAGGACTGGAAAAGTCAGTTTTCAATCCAATCCCAAAGAAAGGCAATGCCAAAGAATGCTCAAACTACCACACAATTGCATTCATTTCACATGCTAGCAAAGTAATGCTCAAAATTCTTCAAGTCAGGCTTCAACAATACATGAACTGAGAACTTTGAGATGTTCAAGCTGGATTTAGAAAAGGCAAAGGAACCAGAGATCAAATTGAAAACATCCATTGTATCACAGAAAAAGCAGGAGAGTTCCAGAAAAACATCTACTTCTGCATCATTGATTATGCTAAAGCCTTCGATTGTGTGGATCACAACAAACTGTGTGGAAAATTCTAAAAGAGATGGGAATACCAGACCACCTGACATGTCTCCTGAGAAACCTGTATGCAGGTCAAGAAGCAACAGTTCTGGACATGTAACAAAGGATTGGTTCCAAATTGGGAAAGGAGTACATCAAGGCTGTATATTGTTACCCTGCTTATTTAACTTATACGCAGATTACATCATGCAAAATGCCAGGATGAATGAAGCACAAGCTGGAATCAAGATTGCCGGGAGAAATATCAGTAACCTCAGATATGCAGATGACACCACCCTTATGACAGAAAGTGAAGAGGAACTAAAGAGCCTCTTGATGAAAGTGAAAGAGGAGAGTGAAAAAACTGGCTTAAAACTCAACATTCAAAAAATGAAGCTCATGGTGTCCGGTCCCATCACTTCATGACAAATAGATGGAGAAACAATGGAAACAGTGACAGCCTTTATTTTCTTGGGCTTCAAAATCACTGCAGATGATGACTGCAGGCATGAAATTTAAAAGATGCTTGTTCCTTGAAGGAAAGCTATGACAAACCTAGACAGTGTATTAGAAAGCAGAGACATTACTTTGCCAGCAAAAGTCCGTAGAATCAAAGCTATGGTTTTTCCAGTAGTCATGTATGGATGTGAGAAATGTACTATAAAGAAGGCTGAGCAGTGAAGAATTGATGCTTTTGAACTGTGGTATTGGAGAAGAGTCTTGAGAATCCGTTGGACTGCATGGAGATCAACCCAGTCCTAAAAGAAATCAACCTTGACTACTCATTGGGAGGACTGGTGCTGAAGCTGAAGCTCCAATACTTTGGCCACCTGATGTGAAGAGCTGACTCTTTAGAAAAGACCCTGATGCTGGGAAAGATTGAAGGCAGGAAGAGAAGGGGATGACAGAGGATGAGATGGTTGGATAGCATCACCAGCTCAATAGACATGAGTTTGAGCAAGCTCTTGGAGATGGTAAAGGACAGGGAAGCCTGGCATGTTGTAGTCCATTGGGTTGCAAAGAGTCAGACATGAATGAGTGACTAACAACAGCACAACAATGGCAGAAAGTGAACAGGAACTAAAGAGCCTCCTGATGAAGGTGAAAAAGGAGAATGGTAAACTGGCTTAAAACTCAACATTCAAAAAGGGAAAATCATGGTATCCAGTCCCATTACTTCATGGCAACTAGAAAAGAAAAAAGTGGAAAGAGTTACTGATTTATTTTCTTGGGCTTCAAAATTACTGCAAATGGTGACTGCAGACACAAAATTAAAAAATGCTAACTCCTTGGAAGAAAAGCTATGACAAACCTAAATAGTGTATTATAAGGCAGAAACCACTTTGCCGACAAAGATCTGTATAGTCAAAGCTATGGTTGTTCCAGTAGTCATGTAGGGATGTGGGAGCTGGAGCATAAAGAAGACTGAGTACCAAAGAACTGTTGCTTTTGAATTGTGGTGCTGGAGAAGACTCTTGAGAGTCCCTTGGACAGCAAGGAGATCAAACCAGTCAATCCTAAAGGAAATCAACCCTGAATATTCACTGGAAGGACTGATGCTGAAGCTGAAACTCCAATATTTTGGCCACCTAATGTGTAGAACTAATGCATTGGAAAAGACCCTGATGCTGGGGAAGATTGAAGCAAAAGGAGAAGAGGGCAGCAGAGGATGTGATGGTTAGATAGCATGACCAACGCAATGGATATGAGTTTGAGCAAACTCCTGGAGATAGTGAAGGACAGGGAAGCCTGGCATGCTGCAGTCTATGGGGTGGCAAAGAGTGGGGACACAACTTAGTGACTGAACAACAAACATGTGGAATTATGAATTATTGTCTTCTTGTGGCAGGCTTATTTTACACAGCATTATGTCCTCAAAGTTAATCCACCTTGGAATATATGAGAGAATTTCCTTCTTTTAGGGCTGCATAATATTCCATTATATATATTTACCACATTTTCTTTATCCATTCTTCCACTGATGGACATTAAGAGTGCTTCCACCTCGTGGTTATTGTGAATAATACTGCCATGAAGATAGATGTGCAAATATACACAGATTTTCTTAATGCAATCAAGCATACTTACACGTGTGATCTCTGCTTCTCCATTTGGGAGAAAAAAAAATGAAAGAAATATGGATGTAATAACAACGGTTTGAGGACATAAACACCCACCAGTGAAACATACTCCTGAACTTTCCCACCCCCAGGTCCTTGCCTATTTTATTATCTTCTGTCAAATCTCATCCTTCCCATAATTCAGGGGCTATCTGAAATGTCATGTCCTCTCCGGAGCCTAACGGAGAATCACTTTCTTTAAGTTGAACCTCCGTAAAGTATTTCTGCCTCTCTGTGCCTCTTACTGTAGTTGCTTCACTCTCCACTTTTATGTTGTAATCTTTCTGAAGAAAAAGACAGTCTCTCTCCTTTTAAAATCTGTGCTTATTTGTTTCTTTTTGGCTGCACTGGGTCTTCACTGCCGCACACGGACTTCCTCTGGTGTGGCAAGTGGGGGCTGCTCTGGGCTGTGGGCTTCTTACTGCGGCAGCTTCTCTTGCTGCAGGGCGCAGCTCTAGGTGCACAGGCTCCAGTATTTGCAGCTCTCAGGCCTAGAGCTTGGGGTCAGCAGTTAAGGCCCATGGGCTCAGTTGTTCCAAGGAATGTGGAGTCTTCTCAGACTGGGGATCGAACCCATGTTCCCTGCATTGGTAGACAGATTCTTATCTACTGCAACACCAGAGAAGTCCCAAAAGACAGTCTTTTAACCAAATTTGTATTTCCCCGATAATTCTCTCATAAGTATTACACATAATTGGCACTCAGTAAATACGTGTGGAATTAAGAGGTACCTCACCCAAACCCCTAAGTTAAAACTAGATCCCCTCTCTCATTCAAATTAGCCCATATTTACTCTAATCCACCTACTTTATGCTGGAGGTTCATAGTTCAAGCATTTTCCATCATTTGACTGAAATTAAACTCCTAAATTAAATTGAGCAAATGAGTCAGCTAGTTTTTTAAAGGTCAAAATATTTGTTGCCAAAAGGCCAACAGGTTGAATTTGATCATCCTTTGGATTAAGATTTATTTTAGCTTTAAGATTCTTTAGCTTTGTGATATATACAGTTAATTCTTTTTTCCAATCATAAGTAAATGACTTTTCAGGTAACTTTCTTAAAGATAGAAAATCTGCCTTGGTTTATTTTTCCTTGTATCTTTACATAGGAATGTTCTGGGCTCAGTCCTAGGAACTTCTTCCCTTTTCTATCCCTAGTTTACATATACTTTCTTGGTAATCTCACTCATGCCTGTGGCTTTAAATTCTCTGTATGTGCAGAAGACACTAAAATTTTTCTATCTCATCTGTATCCCTCCTCTGAATTTTAGACTGATAAGACCAACTGGCTATTCAACATCCCTGTCTGGATGCTTAATAGACATTCTAAAGCTACCATGTCCTAGAATAAATTCCAAATTCCCTATCCCATTCCTTTGCAAAATATCTTCCTCTTGAAGAAGATATTTTATCCCATCTCAACTAATGGCCATTTCACCCAACTTTTTTAGTTGCTTAGGCCAGAATCCTTGAAGTCAAATCATGGTCATTGTTCTCTTTAAAACACTCTAATAGCTTCTCATCTCAACTGACAGAAGAGCTGAAAGCCCATGCAGCCTGACACTATCACCCACCAACCCCCTTCATGACAGTTTCTTCTCTATCCTCATTTCCTTCTGATTTTATCTCCCGCTTTCATCTCCCCTTGCTTACTAAGCTCCTCCTACACTGGCTTCCTTACCTGTACTCAAAAGCAGCCCAGAGCTTCTTTTCTTACCCTATCTGTCCCCTCCACTGTTCTTCCTGTCTGAAGCACACTTCTTCAATTAAACCCACAGTCCCTCACTCAAGCCCACCAGATCTTCACTCAAACATCACATTCCAGCAAGAGCTTCTCTGAGCACATTGAACTCTGTCTGCATTTCCCACTTTATTTCTCTCCAAATGGTAACACCATCTAAAACTATAATTTACTTATTGATTTTACTTGCTGTCTCCCCATGCTAGAATATAAGCTTCCTGAAGACTAGACAATAGAACATAGTATGTTTTCTTATACACTGAATTTTCAAGTCCATTCCTGCATTCTTTCCAGCACCAAGTTGAAATGTCACTTTGAGAAGCTGATGGATGTTGAGTACTGGAGTATTAAAGTGGTTGTCCTAAAAGCGTAAGTTAGTAGAACATGACTTAGTGATTGAACAACAACAGTCATTGGATGTACCAGCAAATCCCCCCTGAGCGCATAAACATAAAAATTGAAGAGGAGTATTTAAATGATGCCTTTTAAATTAAAAATAACTAAATATTTAAAAAGAACAATATGGTGCCACAGGCATAAAAATAGACAGACCAGTGGAATAGAAGAAATATCCCAGAAATAAACTCACGCATATGCGATCAAGTAGTCTTTGACAAAGAATACACAATAGGGAAAGTAAAGTCTCTTCAATAAATGGTGCTGAGAAATCTGGATATCCACATGGAAAATAACGACATTAGACCTCTATCTTACATCATTCAAAAAATTAACAGAAATTAATTAAAGACTTAAATATAGGACATGAAACCATAAAATTCCTGGAAGAAAACATAGGGAAAAATCTCCTTGACGTTGGTCTTGGTAATGATTTTTTGGATATGACACCATGAGCACAGACAACAAAATCAAAAATAATCAAGTGGGACTACATTAAACTGAAAAGCTTATGCACAGCAAAGAAAATGATCAACACAAAGGAAAGGCAGAAATGTGGAATGAGAGAAAATAATTGCAAACTATATATCTGATAAGGGGCTAATATCTAAAATGTATAAAGAACTCATAGAACTCAATAGCAGAAAAAAAATCTGATTAAAAAATGGGCAGAGAAATTGAATAGACATCTTTCAAAAAAAATATACACAAATGGCCAACTGGTAAATGAGAAGGTACTCAACATCACTAATCATGAAAGAAATGTATATCAAAACCACAGTGAGATATTACCTTATACTTGCTGAATGACTTTTATCAAAAAAACAAACAATAACAAATATTGGGGAGGATGTGAAGAAAAAGGAAACCTTAAATACTGCTGGTAGTAATGTAAAATGGTACAGCCTTTATGGAAGACAGTGTGTGTGTGTGTTTGTGTGTGTGTGTGTGTGTGTGTGAGAGAGAGAGTTGTGTCCAACTCTTTGTGATCCCATGAACTGTAGTCTGTCAGGCTCCTCTGTCCATGGAATTCTCCAGGCAAGAATACTGGAGTGAGTTGCCATTCGTTTCCCCCAGGGGATTTCCAGGGATTGAACCTGGGTCTCCTGGATTACAGGCTAAGCCACCAGGGAAGTCCTATTCAATATCTCTACTACCTTAAAACAACACGGTTATAATTTATCACATGTTATTACAATTTTTTGTCAAATGTCAAAGAACAGAAAGCTCTTTGAAGTCAGGGATATGCTTAAGCCATCCCTGTATCCTGAGCCTTGTGACTGTCACATGGTAGGAAATTAAGAATATGATTAGTAAATAAACTAATCATCTCTGGTGATATGCAGCCAAGCAGGAACTGTAGCAACTCTAAATAGACCTTTAATGGCTGGGTGCAGCTGGACTTAAAGATTGAATGATCTAGGGCATTGTAGACAGAAGTTAAGCCATCAGTAGGCTGTCAGAGATTGCTGCTGGCCGTAGCCATCCTGGTGCATATAGCCCTTGTTTTTGCAGTAGCTGTCTTTCTGGTCTCAGAAGTAGTGACCATAAGTATCCACCATGCTTGTGGTCAAATACCACTCATTGTTTTCCACCAGGCTGACCAGCTTTTCAGCCAGCTGCAGGGCCAGGTTCTGCTGAGTGGTGGGCTCAATGTGGTGCATCACCGCTGTCTGCATCGGCTGGTCCAGGGAGGCCATCAGCTCATTGTTAATGATCACCTTGCTGATGATGGAATGCACAATGGGAAGATAGTATAGAGGTTCCTTAAGAAATTAAAAATTGAACTACCACACGATCCAGCTATTGCATTCCTGGGTAGATATCTGAAGAAACTGAAATCAGTATCTTGAAATACCTGTACCCCCATGTTCATTGCCTTTATACACAATGTATACGATAACCAAGATACAAAAACAACCTATGTGTCTGACAAGATGAATGGATAAAAAAGATGTGATATGTATATACAATGGAATATTATTCAGCCATGAGAAAGAACAGAATCCTGCCATTTGCAACAACATGGATGAATCTAGAGGACATTATGCAAATGAAATAAACCAGACAAAGGAAGACAAATACTGTTGGGTATCTCTTATATGAGGAATCAGAAAAACAACAACAACAACAACAACAACACACACACACACACACACACAATGAAACTCATAAAACAGAGAGTAGAATGGTAGTTCCCAGGAGCTATGAAAGTGAAGTGACAGTGAAAGTTGCTCAGTCGTGTCCAGCTCTTTGCAGCCTCATGGACTATACAGTCCATGGAATTCTCCAGGCCAGAATACTGGAGTGGGTAGCCTTTCTCTACTCCAGGGGATCTTCTCAATCCAGGGATGGAACCCAGGTCTCCAGCATTGTAAGCAGATTCTTTACCAGCCGAGCTACAAGGGAAGCCCAAGAACACTGGAGTGGGTAGCCTATACCTTCTCCAGCAGATCTTACCAGCCCAGGAATTGAACTGGGGTCTCCTGCATTGCAGGCAGATTTGTTACCAACTGAGCTAGCAGGGAAGCCCCCCAGGGGCTGTGGGGTGGAGGAAATGGGGAGATATTGATCCAAGGATGCAAACTTTTATTATAAGATGAAGAATTTCTGAGAATCTAAAGTATAGCATGGTGAATATATTTATTTATTTATTTATTTATTTTTAGGTTTTTTTTTTTTTAGTTTTTTATTTTTTAAATTTTAATATCTTTAATTCTTACATGCGTTCCCAAACATGAACCCCCCTCCCACCTCCCTCCCCATAACATCTCTCTGGGTCATCCCCATGCACCAGCCCCAAGCATGCTGCATCCTGCGTCAGACATAGACTGGCGATTCAATTCTTACATGATAGTATACATGTTAGAATGTCATTCTCCCAAATCATCCCACCCTCTCCCTCTCCCTCTGAGTCCAAAAGTCCGTTATACACATCTGTGTCTCTTTCCCTGTCTTGCATACAGGGTCGTCATTGCCATCTTCCTAAATTCCATATATATGTGTTAGTATACTGTATTGGTGTTTTTCTTTCTGGCTTACTTCACTCTGTATAATCGGCTCCAGTTTCATCCATCTCATCAGAACTGATTCAAATGAATTCTTTTTAACGGCTGAGTAATACTCCATTGTGTATATGTACCACAGCTTTCTTAGCCATTCATCTGCTGATGGACATCTAGGTTGTTTCCATGTCCTGGCTATTATAAACAGTGCTGCGATGAACATTGGGGTACATGTGTCTCTTTCAATTCTGGTTTCCTCGGTGTGTATGCCCAGAAGTGGGATTGCTGGGTCATAAGGTAGTTCTATTTGCAATTTTTTAAGGAATCTCCACACTGTTCTCCATAGTGGCTGTACTAGTTTGCATTCCCACCAACAGTGTAGGTGGGTTCCCTTTTCTCCACACCCTCTCCAGCATTTATTGCTTGCAGATTTTTGGATCGCAGCCATTCTGACTGGTGTGAAGTGGTACCTCATTGTGGTTTTGATTTGCATTTCTCTAATAATGAGTGATGTTGAGCATCTTTTCATGTGTTTGTTAGCCATCCGTATGTCTTCTTTGGAGAAATGTCTATTTAGTTCTTTGGCCCATTTTTTGATTGGGTCGTTTATTTTTCTGGAATTGAGCTGCATAAGTTGCTTGTATATTTTTGAGATGAGTTGTTTGTCAGTTGCTTCATTTGCTATTATTTTCTCGCATTCAGAAGGCTGTCTTTTCACCTTGCTTATATTTTCCTTTGTTGTGCAGAAGCTTTTAATTTTAATTAGATCCCATTTGTTTATTTTTGCTTTTATTTCCAGAATTCTGGGAGGTGGATCATAGAGGATCCTGCTGTGATTTATGTCGGAGAGTGTTTTGCCTATGTTCTCCTCTAGGAGTTTTATAGTTTCTGATCTTACATTTAGATCTTTAATCCATTTTGAGTTTATTTTTGTGTGCGGTGTTAGAAAGTGATCTAGTTTCATTCTTTTACAAGTGGTTGACCAGTTTTCCCAGCACCACTTGTTAAAGAGATTGTCTTTACTCCATTGTATATTCTTGCCTCCTTTGTCAAAGATAAGGTGTCCATATGTGTGTGGATTTATCTCTGGGCTTTCTATTTTGTTCCATTGATCTATATGTCTGTCTTTGTGCCAGTACCATACTGTCTTGATGACTGTGGCTTTGTAGTAGAGCCTGAAGTCAGGCAAGTTGATTCCTCCAGTTCCACTCTTCTTGCTCAAGATTGCTTTGGCTGTTCGAGGTTTTTTGTATTTCCATACAAATCTTGAAATTATTTGTTCTAGTTCTGTGAAAAATGTGGCTGGTAGCTTGATAGGGATTGCATTGAATTTGTAAATTGCTTTGGGTAGTATACTCATTTTCACTATATTGATTCTTCCGATCCATGAACATGGTATATTTCTCCATCTATGAGTGTCCTCTTTGATTTCTTTCATCAGTGTTTTATAGTTTTCTATATATAGGTCTTTAGTTTCTTTAGGTAGATATATTCCTAAGTATTTTATTCTTTTCATTGCAATGGTGAATAGAATTGTTTCCTTAATTTCTTTTTCTACTTTCTCATTATTCGTGTATAGGAATGCAAGGGATTTCTGTGTGTTGATTTTATATCCTGCAACTTTACTATATTCATTGATTAGCTCTAGTAATTTTCTGGTGGAGTCTTTAGGGTTTTCCATGTAGAGGATCATGTCATCTGCAAACAGTGAGAGTTTTACTTCTTCTTTTCCAATTTGGATTCCTTTTATTTCTTTTTCTGTTCTGATTGCTGTGGCCAAAACTTCCAGAACTATGTTGAATAGTAGCGGTGAAAGTGGACACCCTTGTCTTGTTCCTGACTTTAGGGAAAATGCTCTCAATTTTTCACCATTGAGGATAATGTTTGCTGTGGGTTTGTCATAGATAGTTTTTATTATGTTGAGGTATGTTCCTTCTATTCCTGCTTTCTGGAGAGTTTTTATCATAAATGTATGTTGAATTTTGTCAAAGGCCTTCTCTGCATCTATTGAGATAATCATATGGTTTTTATCTTTCAATTTGTTAATGTGGTGAATTACATTGATTGATTTGCGGATATTGAAGAATCCTTGCATCCCTGGGATAAAGCCCACTTGGTCATGGTGTATGATCTTTTTAATGTGTTGTTGGATTCTGATTGCTAGAATTTTGTTGAGGATTTTTGCATCTATGTTCATCAGTGATATTGGCCTGTAGTTTTCTTTTTTTGTGACATCTTTGTCAGGTTTTGGTATTAAGGTGATGGTGGCCTCATAGAATGAGTTTGGAAGTTTACCTTCCTCTGCAATTTTCTGGAAGAGTTTGAGTAGGATAGGTGTTAGCTCTTCTCAAAATTTTTGGTAGAATTCAGCTGTGAAGCCGTCTGGACCTGGGCTTTTGTTTGCTGGAAGATTTCTGCTTACAGTTTCAATTTCCGTGCTTGTGATGGGTCTGTTAAGATTTTCTATTTCTTCCTGGTTCAGTTTTGGAAAATTGTACTTTTCTAAGAATTTGTCCATTTCTTCCACGTTGTCCATTTTATTGGCATACAACTGCTGATAGTAGTCTCTTATGATCCTTTGTATTTCTGTGTTGTCTGTTGTGATCTCTCCATTTTCATTTCTAATTTTATTGATTTGATTTTTCTCTCTTTGCTTCTTGATGAGTCTGGCTAATGGTTTGTCAATTTTATTTATCCTTTCAAAGAACCAGCTTTTGGCTTTGTTGATTTTTGCTATGGTCTCTTTTGTTTCTTTTGCATTTATTTCTGCCCTAATTTTTAAGATTTCTTTCCTTCTACTAACTCTGGGGTTCTCCAACTCTTCCTTTTCTAGTTGCTTTAGTTGTAGAGTTAGGTTATTTGCCTGTATTGCTATAAACTTTCCTCTTAGCACTGCTTTTATAGTGTCCCACAGGTTTTGGGTTGTTGTGTTTTCATTTTCATTAGTTTCTATGCATATTTTGATTTCTTTTTTGATTTCTTCTGTGATTTGTTGGTTATTCAGAAGTGTGTTGTTCATCCTCCATATGTTGGAATTTTTAATAGTTTTTCTCCTGTAATTGAGATCTAATCTTAATGCATTATGGTCAGAAAAGATGCTTGGAATGATTTCGATTTTTTTGAATTTATCAAGTTTAGATTGATGGCCCAGGATGTGATCTATCCTGGAGAAGGTTCCATGAGCACTTGAAAAAAAGGTGAAATTCATTGTTTTGGGGTGAAATGTCCTATAGATATCAATTAGGTCTAACTGATCTAATGTATCATTTAAAGTTTGCGTTTCCTTGTTGATTTTCTGTTTAGTTGATCTGTCCATAGGTGTGAGTGGGGTATTAAAGTCTCCCACTATTTTTGTGTTATTGTTGATTTCCCCTTTCATACTTGCTAGCATTTGTCTTACATATTGCGGTGCTCCTATATTGGGTGCATATATATTTATAATTGTTATATCTTCTTCTTGGATTGTTCCTTTGATCACTATGTAGTGGCCTTCTTTGTCTCTTTTCACAGCCTTTGTTTTAAAGCCTATTTTATCGGATATGAGTATTGCCACTCGTGCTTTCTTTTGGTCTCTATTTGCGTGGTATATCTTTTTCCAGCCCTTCACTTTCAGTCTGTATGTGTCCCTTGTTTTGAGGTGGGTCTCTTGTAAGCAGCATATAGAGGGGTCTCGTTTTTGTATCCATTTGGCCAGTCTTTGTCTTTTAGTTGGGGCGTTCAACCCATTTACGTTTAAGGTAATTATTGATAAGTATGATCCTGTTACCATTTACTTTATTGTTTTGGGTTCGGGTTTATACACCCTTTTCGTGTTTCCTGTCTAGAGGATATCCTTTAGAATTTGTTGGAGAGCTGGTTTGGTGGTGCTGAATTCTCTCAGCTTTTGCTTGTCTGTAAAGCTTTTGATTTCTCCTTCGTATTTGAATGAGATCCTTGCTGGATACAGTAATCTGGGCTGTAGGTTATTTTCTTTCATCACTTTAAGTATGTCTTGCCATTCCCTCCTGGCCTGAAGAGTTTCTATTGAAAGATCAGCTGTTGTCCTTATGGGAATCCCCTTGTGTGTTATTTGTTGTTTTTCCCTTGCTGCTTTTAATATTTGTTCTTTGTGTTTGGTCTTTGTTAATTTGATTAATATGTGTCTTGGGGTGTTTCGCCTTGGGTTTATCCTATTTGGAACTCTCTGTGTTTCTTGGACTTGGGTGATTATTTCCTTCCCCATTTTAGGGAAGTTTTCAACTATTATCTCCTCAAGGATTTTCTCATGATCTTTCTTTCTGTCTTCTTCTTCTGGGACTCCTATAATTCGAATGTTGGAGGATTTCATATTGTCCTGGAGGTCTCTGAGATTGTCCTCGTTTCTTTTAATTCGTTTTTCTTGTTTCCTCTCTGATTCATTTATTTCTACCATTCTATCTTCTATTTCACTAATCCTATCTTCTGCCTCCGTTATTCTACTATTTGTTGCCTCCAGAGTGTTTCTGATCTCATTTATTGCGTTATTCATTATATTTTGACTCTTTTTTATTTCTTCTAGGTCCTTGTTAAACCTTTCTTGCATCTTCTCAATCCTTGTCTCTAGGCTATTTATCTGTGTTTCCATTTTGATTTCAAGATTTTGGATCATTTTCACTATCAATATTCGGAATTCCTTCTCAGGTAGATTCCCTACTTCTTCCTCTTTTGTTTGGTTTGGTGGGCAACTCTCCTGTTCCTTTACCTGCTGAGTATTCCTCTGTCTCTTCATCTTGGTTATATTGCTGCGTTTGGGGTGGCCTTTTTATATTCTGGTAATTTGTGGAGTTCTCTTTATTATGGAGCTTCCTCACTGTGGGTGGGGTTCTATCAGTGGCTTGTCAAGGTTTCCTGGTTAGGGAGGCTTGTGTTGGAGTTCTGGTGGGTGGAGCTGGGTTTCTTCTCTCTGGAGTGCAGTGGAGTGACCCGTAATGGGTTATGAGACATCAAAGGTTTTGGGATAATTTTGAGCTGCCTGTATATTGAAGCTCAGGGGAGTGTTCCTGTGTTGCTGGAGAATTTGAGTGGTATGTCTTGTTTTGGAACTTGTTGGCCCTTGGGTGGAGCTTGGTTTCAGGGTAGGTATGAAGGCATTTGATGAGCTCCTATTGCTTAATGTTCCCTGAATTCAAGCATTCTCTAATGTTTTCAGGCTTTGGATTTAAGCCTCCTGCTTCTGGTTTTCAGTTTTATTTTTACAGTAGCCTCTAGACTTCTCCATCTATACAGCACTGATGATAAAACATCTAGGTTAAAGATGAAAAGTTTCTCCACATTGAGGGACACTCAGAGAGGTTCACTGAGTTACAAGGAGAAGAGAAGATGGAGGGGGTAGTTAGAGGTAACTGGAATGAGATGTGGTGAGATCAAGAGAGGAAAGAGCAAGCTAGCCAGTAGTCACTTCCTTATGTGCGCTCTATAGTCTGGACCGCTCAGAGGTATTTACAGAGTTATACGGGGAAGAGGAGAGGGAGGAAGTAGACAGAGGTGACCAGGAGGATAAGAGAGAGGAACGAGTAGGAGAGAGACAAATCCTGCCAGTAACCAGTTCCTTAGGTGTTCTCTACCGTCTGGAACACACAGAGATTCACAGAGTTGCAGAGAAGAGATGGGGGAGAAAAGAGACAGAGGCCACCTGGTGGAGAAAAAGGAGAGTCCAGAGGAGGAGAGAGTGGTCAAGCCAGTAATCTCGCTCTCAGGTAAACTTGGGTAGTGAAGTTTGGGTTTTTAAATGTACAAAATTGACAACAAAAACCTAAGAGCAAAGATTAAAAATCTAGAGTAGAGGTTGGATTTTCAAAGATACAATATTAAGGAAAAGCAGAAGGAAAAAGGAAGAAAGAAAAAAAAAGAATTATTAAAAAGCAAACAACAAAAAAAAGAAAAAAACACCAACAACCATCCAAAGAGTATATATGGTGTTTGCCTTAAAAAAAAAAAAAGGTCTTTTTTTAAAAAATAGTAATAATAGGTTATAGAAATAAAAATTAGAGGAGACATAGAAGACTTAACAATTTAAAAAAAGCTAGAAAAAAAAGAAAAAAAACAAAAAAGCAAAAAGCAAAAAAAAAAAAGGAATGATTTTAAAAATATTAAAAATATATTCTGGCCCTTCTCTGGTGTTATGGGCCATGTGGGATCACTTCCAAGGTGGTTCCCTCTGTTTAACTTCTGTTTGCTGGTTTTTTAGGCTCACTAGTTCAGTCGCGCTGTGGGGAGGGGGGATGCTGCAAACAAATAGCACTGTCGTGTGCACACAGTATCTCTGCTCCGCTTGACCTGTCCTTTCTCGCGGCGCACAAACCGCTCCGGCTCTACGATGCTCAGCCGGGAACCGTCTGGGGCCGGCCCTAGGCTGCGTGCACTTCCCCGGTCCAAGCCGCTCAGGTTCGGCGCTCAGGCAGCCCTCAGAGGCACAGATGCAGCTGGGACTGCGCTTTGTGCCCTTCCCAGGTCCGAGTAGCTCAGGAGTTTGGCGAGCGCGATCGCCGCGGCTTGTCACCTTTTCCGCCGCTGCCGCTCAGCTCTCTGGGTGGACCGCTGGCGCACCCCGTGAGGCAGACTGTGACTGTCCAGCACCCCCAGAAGTCTTAGCAAAGGAGCCTGCTTGCAGTTAGGTACGTAAAGTCTCTCCGGGTCTGCAATTGCCCCTTTCCAGTCCTTACGGCTCTGGCTGCCTGTCCCCGGCGGGGAATGGTCTGCAGCCGGCTTTTTCCGTTCCATCCTTTGTTCTGTGCTCGGTCCTGGCGGTGTCTTATGTTCGAGCTTTTCGCGTGGTAGCTATCCCACAGTCTGGTTTGCTAGCCCAAGTTAGATCGTTCTGGTTGTGGGTGGGGCGTTCCTGCCCGATTCTTACAAAGCACTGCAGCCCGCGGCTCCCCTGCGTCCCTGCCCTGCCCCCAGTTCCCAATGGCGGATGCAGGCGGCTGTGCTGCTTTTCCGCTGGGGGAGTTACTGGTGGGCTTGTAATCTGTTGGTTTTAATTATTTATCTATTTTTCCTTCCTGTTATGTTGCCCTCTGTGTTTCCAAGGCTTGCCATAGACTCGGCAGGGAGAGTGTTTCCTGGTGTTTGGAAACCTCTCTTCTTAAAATTCCCTTCCCGGGACGGGCTTCCCTTCCCGGGACGGGCTTCCCTTCCCGGGACGGAGCTCCCTCCCCACCTCCTTTGTCTCCTTTTTCATCTTATATATTTTTTCCTACCTGTTTTTGAAGACAATGGTCTGCTTTTCTGGTTGCCTGATGTCCTCTGCCAGCCTACAGAAGTTGTTTTGTGGAGTTTGCTCGCGTTGAAATGTTCTTTTGAGGAATTTGTGAGGGAGAAAGTGATCTTCCCGTCCTATTCCTCCGCCATCTTTCCCTCCCCCGGTGAGTATATTTATAATACCATATTGCATACTTGCTAAGAGACTAGATCTGAAGTGTTTTTGCATACACTCACATACACACACACACACACATACACAAAGAAGAAGGATAAAAGAATAACTATGTGAGGTGATGAATGTGCTGATTAGCTTAATTATGATGATCATTTAACATATGTATACATATACTAAATCATCACATTGTATACTTTATATGCAATTTTGTCAATTATACCTCAATTTTGAAACTATTTACTGTTATTGCATTTCTGGTACAGCCTTCTTTTCTTTGAGTCACTAAAGTCTCAAGATGTCTGTTAAAGAAGACGATAGAAAAATGAAGGACAATTTAATGGGTTAAAAACTCTTCCCCCTCCACTTTCAGTTCAGTTCAGTCGCTCAGTCGTGTCTAATTTTTGCGACCCCATGAATTGCAGCACGCCAGGCCTCCCTGTCCATCACCAACTCCCAGATTTCACTCAGACTCACGTCCATTAAGTCGGTGATGCCATCCAGCCATCTCATCCTCTGTCGTCCCCTTCTCCTCCTGCCCACAATCCCTCCCAGCATCAGAGTCTTTTCCAATGAGTCAACTCTTCACATGAGGTGGCCAAAGTACTGGAGTTTCAGCTTTAGCATCATTCCTTCCAAAGAAATCCCAGGGCTGATCTTCAGAAAGGACTGGTTGGATCTCCTTGCAATCCAAGGGACTCTCAAGAGTCTTCTCCAACACCGCGGTTCAAAAGCATCAATTCTTCAGTGCTCAGCCTTCTTCACAGTCCAACTCTCACATCCATACATGACCACAGGAAAAACCATAGCCTTGACTAGATGGACCTTAGTCGGCAAAGTAATGTCTCTGCTTTTGAATATGCTGTCTTGGTTGGTCATAACTTTCCTTCCAAGGAGTAAGCATCTTTTAATTTCATGGCTGAAATCACCATCTGCAATGATTTTGGAGCCCCCCAAAATAAAGTCTGACACTGTTTCCACTGTTTCCCCATCTATTTCCCATGGAGTGATGGGACCGGATGCCATGATCTTTGTTTTCTGAATGTTGAGCTTTAAGCCAACTTTTTCACTCTCCTCTTTCACTTTCATCAAGAGGCTTTTTAGTTCCTCTTCACTTTCTGCCATAAGGGTGGTGTCATCTGCATATCTGAGGTTATTGATATTTCTCCCAGCAATCTTGATTCCAGCTTATGTTTCTTCCAGTCCAGCGTTTCTCATGATGTACTCTGCATATAAGTTAAATAAGCAGGGTGACAATATACAGCCTTGACGTACTCCTTTTCCTCTTCGGAACCAGTCTGTTGTTCCATGTCCAGTTCTAACTATTGCTTCCTGACCTGCATACGGATTTCTCAAGAGGCAGGTCAGGTGGATAAAATCTACGTATCAGTAGGCATATAATTCCCTCCAGTTACCTCATATTTTAAGAAGTGACTAGGAAAGAATCGCCTCTTTATATCTTTTCCTTTAAAGACTTCCTAATTCTTAATATGGTTAGTATTTTTTTAATGTTTAAAAATTATCACATATAATATGCACATCCTAAACAATAGGAAGTTATAGGAAAGCAAAAGCAAGAAAAAGTATCCATAATTTCATAATCCAAAGAAACCACTTTTTGGTGTATTTTTCCACATATGGATTTTGTTTGGCTAGTATAGTATCACTTTATGGCAAATAGATGGGAAAACAATGGAAACAGTGAGAGACTTTATTTTGGGGGGCTCCAAAATCACTGCAGATGGTGACTGCAGCCATAAAATTAAAAGATGATTGCTCCTTGAAAGAAAAGCTATGACCAACCTAGACTGCATATTAAACAGCAGAGACATTACTTTGCCAACAAAGGTCTGTCTAGTTAAAGCAATAGTTTTTCCAGTAGTCATGTATGGATGTGAGAGTTGGACTATAAAGAAAGCTGAGCACTCAAGAATTGATGATTTTGAATGGTACTGTTGAAGAAGACTCTTGAGAGTCCTGTGGACAGCAAGGAGATCAAACAAGTCAATCCTAAAGGAAATCAGTCCTGAATATTCATTGGAAGAACTGATGCTAAAGCTGACACTCCAATACTTTGGTAACCTATGTGAAGAACTGACTCCTTGGAAAAGACTCTGATGCTGGGAAAAATTGAAGATAGGAGGAGAAGGGGACAACAGAGGATGAGATGGTTGGATGGCATCACTGACTCAATGGACATGAGTTTGAGCAAGCTCTGGGAGATGTGATGGACAGGGAAACCTGGCATGCTGCAGTCCATGGGGTCGCAAAGAGTCACACATGACTGAGCGAGTGAACTGAACTGAACTGAGTACAGGTGATCACTAGTATAGTAGTCTTACAAATGTTTTCCTTAAATACCCTTAAAATAAACTTTAAAAATTATGTACCCTTTTGCATATTTTTAAATGAACCTCTGAAATATTAAACACAAGTCTAAAAGAGTTTGCTTCCTTTTAAATAGACAATAGAAATTATTGAACATCTTATAAGATGAAATAAGCAAGACAAGGCTCAGTAGGAACAAATATGCCATGATATAGTTTGATAACATGACCTTTAGCTACCTTATTCAATTGTTCTTGTTCAGTTGCTAAGTCATATCTGATCCTTTGCGACTCCAAGGACTGCAGTGCACCAGGCTTCCCTCTCCTTCACTGTCTCCAGGAGTTTGCTCAAACTCATGTCCATTGAGTTAGTCATGCTATCTAACCATCTAATCCTCTACTGCCCTCTTCTCCTTTTGCCTTCAATCTTTCCCAGCATCAGGGCCTTTTCCAATGAGTTGGCTCTTCTCATCAAGTGGCCAAAGTATTGGAGCTTCACCTTCAGCATTAGTCCTTCCACTGAATATTCAGGGTTGAGTTCCTTTAGGATTGCCTGGTGTGATATCCTTGCAGTCCAAGGGACTCTCAGGAGTCTTCTCCAGCACCACAATTTGAAAGCATCAATTCTTTGGTGATCAGTCTTCTTTTCCTTATTCAATAAAGTACAGCAAATCTGAAATAAATCAAGTAAAATTTTACACATGAATTTTATCCAATGTATATAGAAAAAAAATCATAGTCCATCAAGCATCTTATTTACATTTAAGAGGATAATCATAAGTTTCCCACATTGCTCGTGGTGTTCAGCATTCAGGCTATTCCCAAATGGGCCCAAATATCCCAAATTGGCTAAAATTCAAAGTCAACATGGGCTGAAATACTGGTATTTTAATAAGCTTCACTTTTCTAAAATATGCATGCAATGCAGGAAAAGTCAGAAACCTTATGAGCTTAAGGTGCCTTGATTAGTTATTCAAAGAGTTCTCCCTGAAACCAGTACTCCCATTTCTCTGTTTGTTTGATACCCTAGCATTAATTATACCCAGGGTCATGCACAATGCCGAGATTTGGGATGGAGGGCTACCATTCTATGAAGTGAAAGAATGACTATTATGAATCCAGCTCATTCTCAGAGAAATCGGATTTAGGAAAAGGCACATTAGGAAGTTAAAAATCTTGAAACTGATCTTAAAAGTATGCGTGAAGTCTCCAAGAGCTACAGTTGTACGTTGAAGGTGGGATTTCCCCCTCAATTTTAAACTTCTTATTTTGTACTGGGGTATAGCCGATTAACAGTGTTGTAACAGTTTCAGGTGAACAGCAAAGGGGCTCAGCCATACATATATTTATATCCATTCTACCCCAAATTCCACCCCCACCCCATCCAGGCTGGCATAAAACATTGAGTAGAGTTCCATGTGTGATACAGTAGGTCCTTGTTGGTTATCCATTTTGAATATAGCAGTGTGTACTTTGAAGGTTTTGAGTTCACCTCCATTTCTGAGCATTCTTAAGTCTCTAAAAAGTTTATAGGAAATAAGGTCGAGTTGACATTTAATGCACACCTCACAGGAAATGGTGATGATTCAGCCAGTAGCACCCATTCCTCTGACAGAGCTGAATGAACCATAAGGTGTTTGATACTGAGAAATGTCGAGCAGTTGCATGTAGGCACTGTCCTTTGGATGAGTCAAAAGATTTATGGTATTTGTTTCTTTTCAAAGAATCTATACAACTCTTTATGAATAATGGCACTATTAATTCAGTAGTTGAGAAAATTAATAAAGTGATAACACCTCCTTTCTCTGGCATATTTGAAGAATGAGTTTTTCCAGGTAAAAGTATTGTCAAGATAATTAAAACATAAATTTCAAGACCATGAAGTTAGAAAAACAAGTTCAACAGTTTTGATAAAAAGTTTTCTGAAATGAATAATATTTTCTGTTGCCTTCATAAATTAAAACTGTGGACCTGAAATTGTACTTTTTGTAATTACTCAGTTGTGAGTGCTAAAAAGTAGAGCATACCCAGAGATGAGCTGGGCACTGCTGGTGGAGCAGTGACATGGTATGGTCCAAACCCACTGCACAGTGATGGGGTAGCAGTAGGGGCAGTTGAAAGAGGCATGCTGGTGCCATAAAAAGGCAAAAGATTTAATGATCTGCAGGGAAATCAGAGTTATTTGGTACCATAAAATCTAGATGAGAGTCACAAGTGTAAGATCGAACTGGAGGGAACAGGTGAGAACCTGGGCCTGAGTCATTGACCCAGATCAGATAAACTTTGCCCTATAAGAGTTGGCATTCAGGGTAGAAGCTTGCAGAAGTGTGAAACTGAGGCTCCTGTGTATTCCTCTCTGCTCCCCTGCTTTTATATATTTCTATTACCATTTTATCCTTTTCTATGGTGACTTTTAAACACAATCTTCTTTGCTACTTCAGGGTCCTTGAAAGCCATTAATATCTTCTGTAGTCACAACCCCTAGCCAGTCTATGATGTCACATAGAAGCACCTAAGGAACATGTAGCCCCTTTATTAGGCCTGTAACAACAGAAGGGCAGGGTAACACTGTCAGTTATCCAAATAAGTTTTTCACTTCAATTACACATACAAATATCAGTACACTGGTGAACACAAAAGGGTTCTTTACCCAAACTTCAAGCCCCTTAATGCAGTATATACAGAAACAACCTTAAAGAGGCCTGAGGATTGGCTTACTGAACAGCTTTGTCCATAGTCCCAATGGGTTTTTCTTGTCTCACCCTTAATTTCAGGGGTCAACCCATGCAGTTGCCTCCTTTTTGGTTGTCTAGAGAAGGAGTTGAGAGAAGGAAGTCACATACCTAACCAAACATCTATTAAACAATTAGACTTTCATTCTACCATGAATTGATAAATTGTTTCAAAGTATAAGTAATAAATAAGTGTTGGTCCTTTGGTCGTGTCCAACTCTTTGCGACCCTATGGACTGTAGCCTGCCAGGCTCATCTGTCCATGGGATTCTCCAGGCAAGAATACTGAAGTGGGTTGCCGTTCCATTCTTCAAGGGATCTTCCTGACCCAGAGATTGAACCCAGGTCTCCTGCATTGCAGGCAGATTCATTATCATCTGAGCCACTGGGGAAGCCTGTTTCTAAGCATAACCCTTGTTATTTGCTTAAGGAAAAAGAAGCCCTCCTGTTTTATCTTATATTTGTATTGCGGTTTCTACAGGCCCTCTTCTGTCATCTTGGATTTACTGGTGACTGCCCAAGGAGGAGGGTGGATATGTGTCTTGCCCCAGGCAGACAGTGAGGAGGGATCCAGTCACACTTTAGTCACTGTAGTAAGATAAGCCCTCTCAAATGGGGATACCTGTTTTCCACCCAGGTGTAGAGAAAGACTGGGCTATACCACTGTATCCTAGCTACCAACAATTGTGCAGATATGTACAAATATCTGCCCTGAGCATATCCATGAATTAGGGGACTTCCTCTGAAGAGCGGGTAGCTGTTGTCATCTTCTCTCCTTCAAAATCAGTTCATCCCACCAACCATCAGTCTCCCTACCCTTTCATGATATTGATTTCCTTATTCCATACAGAACTGCTAGATTATTATGGCACAAATTTTAAGCCTCCCAAAGCAAGAGAGTTCCAGAAAAACATCTATTTCTGCTTTATTGACTATGCCAAAGCCTTTGACTGTGTGGATCACAATAAACTGTGGAAAATTCTGAAAGAGATGGGAATACCAGACCACCTGACCTGCCTCTTGATAAATCTGTATGCAGGTGAGGAAGCAACAGTTAGAACTGGACATGGAACAACAGATTGGTTCCAAATAGGAAAAGGAGTACATCAAGGCTGTATATTGTCACCCTGCTTATTTAACTTGTATGCAGAGTATATCATGGGAAATGCTGGGCTGGAGGAAGCACAAGTGGGAATCAAGATTGCTGGGAGAAATATCAATAACCTCAGATATGCAGATGACACCACCCTTATGGCAGAAATTGAAGAAGAACCAAAGGGCTTCTTGATGAAAGTGAAAGTGGAGAGTGAAAAAGTTGGCTTAAAACTCAAGATCATGGCATCTGGTCCCATCACTTCATGGCAAATAGACGAGGAAACAGTGGAAACAGTGGCTGACTTTATTTTTCTGGGCTCAAAAATCACTGCAGATGGTGATTTCAGCCATGAAATTAAAAGATGCTTACTCCTTGGGAGAAAAGTTATGTTTTATTGACTATGCCAAAGCCTAGACAGTATATTAAAAAGCAGAGACATTACTTTGCCAACAAAGGTCCGTCTAGTCAAGGCTATGGTTTTTCCAGGGGTCATGTATGGATGTGAGAGTTGGACTGTGAAGAAAGCTGAGTGCTGAAGAATTGATTCTTTTGAACTGTGGTGTTGGAGAAGACTCTTGAGAGTCCCTTGGACTGCAAGGAGATCCAACCAGTCCATCTTAAAGGAGATCAGTCCTGGGTGCTCACTGGAAGGACTGATGTTGAAGCTGAAACTCCAGTACTTAGGCTACCTGATGTGAAGAGCTGACTCATTTGAAAAGACCCTGATGCTGGGAAAGATTGAGGGCAGGAGGAAAAGGGGACAACAGAGGGTGAGACAGTTGGATGGCATCACCGACTCAATGGACATGGGTTTGGGTGGACTCCGAGAGTTGGTGATGGACAGGGAGGCTTGGCGTGCTGCGGTTCATGGTGTCGCAAAGAGTCAGACACGACTGAGCAACTGAACTGAACTGAAATCAGGTCTACCTAATGAGATTTGCATATTTAGTGGTACATTCAAAGGGATGACTTAGGAGCTTTACACATGATAATATTCAGAGGTTCTCCCCTACTAAAGCCACTTCAAAGAAATATAATAATCAAAGGAGAAATAGTGCACCTGCTATGCAAGCACAAATTCAAGAGTTCCCTAGTCTTCCTCTCTAATGAGGTTATCTGCTCTAAGCGAGGCCCATTGAAAAATGCTGGGACTGCCATATCACTTCCCTATACAGAGGTGGTAGGGTTTCCACCTCTAATCAGAGTTAGAGAGTCATTAAGTTCCCATTTCAAGGATCAATAGTCCATTCCTTGTTCTTCTCATTCCCCCATATGTGGCATCTGAGTTCTGAGGCAAGATAGATTCCTCTAGGCCTCTTCCTTACTGGGTCAGTGTTGCTAGGCAACAGCTTAACATTTCAGGTCTTGGTGCAGATGTACTTCTTAAACTGGAAGATCCTAACCAATCCACTTCAAGGAGTTCCTTCTATTAATAGTGGTCAGTTAGTTTATAACAATGTTTGTTGCCAATGCACACAGAAACTGGGGATATTTTCAATCCATAATAGGCAGGTAAATTTACAGAAAAGCACAACTGCATAAGGACTAGGTTGTTTCCTTCCATTTTGAAATTCCCTAAAGAATACCTTTTTAAGTTGGAAAAAACTAAATGTTATATAATGTATTTACCCTGTGATGTAACTCAAAATATACTTACTAATTTAATATGCAGTTTTCAAGATCATGCACTTGACACTCAATCATCCTTTTCATTCCCTTATCCAACAACCATTCCAAACTTTTACCAGTGCTAGAGAAAAACTTGAAATGGTGTGATTTTTAGGAAATAAACCAGATTTATTACTTGTGGGCTTGTGAGACAGTTAAAAGACACCTTCCAGAATAGAAAACTTTTGAAAATAAAATATTGTGTATAATTACCTATGTGTGTTGGTGTGTATGTTCAGTTGTGTCTGATTCTTTGAAACCCATAGATGTTAGCCCACCAGGCTCCTCTGTCGATGGAATTTTCCGGCAAGAATACTGGAGTGGGTTTGCCCTTCCTTCTCCAGGGGATCTTCCTGGCCTAGGGATCATACTGGCATCTCCTGCATTTGCAGGTGGATTCTTTACCACTGAGCCACCTGGGAAGCCCCAAGTCTATTCAGTACTACATTTTTCACATTTTGTGATTTTCTTTTTTGATGATTTCACTATTTAACATGGCCCCCAAATACAGTCCTAAAGTATTGTCTAGTGCTCCGAAGTGCAAGAAGTTTGCAATGTACATTATAAAGAACATCTGTGTTAGGTAAGCTTTGTTCAGGTTTGAGTTATGCGGCTGCTGACCCTGAGTTTGATGTTAGCTAGTCAACAATATAGATTGTCTTTAAACAGAAACACACATAAGTCAAGACTATATACTGATCCACTGATGAAAATATAAGCAGAGGTTAACAAGACAAAAAAAGAAAAAATTATTAAAGCAATTAATGAATTGGATTTCACTAAAATAAAAAACTTCTTTCAAAAGATATTGGTAAGAAAATCAAAAAAATAGGCCATAGACTAGGCCAAAACACATGTCCAATAAAGGGCTAGTTTTCAAACCACGTAAAGAATTCTCAGAGCTCAATAATAAGAAAAACAATAAACCAATATAAATGGACTAAAGATTTGAACCTGGAGTAGGAAATGGCAACACACTCCAATATTCTTGCCTGGGGAAATCCCATGGACAGAGGAGTCTGGCAGGCTACAGTCTATGGAGTCACAAAAGGTCAGACACAACTTAGTGACTAAACAACAAAAACAGGAGAGATTTGAATGGATTGTTCACCAAAGATATGCATGGAAAATATCTGAAAAGTGGGTTGAGAATCACCACCAGCCCCCATTACAATAAATAAGTGGATACTGATTTGCAGTGAGCATCCATCAATCTCATCTCCACTGCCCAGATTCCTGAAATGCTAGATGATGTCCTCTCCTTTATTTTCTATTCTCAGTTCAATCTTCTTTCTACCTTCATTTCTTTTCTGAAACTACTCTCAGGGGGTACTGACTGTTGTCAAATTCAACACTGCCTTTTAGTTCCTATCATATTTAATCTCCGACCGTTTGCTACTCATCATGCACTTCTTCCTGTATCTCTTCTGTCCTTTGGTCAAGATTTTCTGGTTCTGGCCTCCTGCTCCTTTCCCTTATCTCTCTGGATGTTCTCTGAATTCTCTTTTTTTAGTTTTACCTTTAATACTACTGACATGCCGAAATCTTCTAAATTTAGATCTCCAGCTCAAACCTCTCTCTCTAGTTTACCAGTGTCTCCAATAGCCTACTAGGCAGTCTTCTCTGAACATGCTGGAGGCCCCTTCAAATCAGCATGATCAGAACCAAATTCATTACTTCCCCACCCTCACTTTTGTGTGCTCAGTTAATACTGTTATTTACTGAGTCAGCAAAATGGCCACCAGAGTCAAGCCCTGTGCTCCTGAACTCTTAGCCCCACACACAGGTTGTTCATTGTGCAACTCCTGTTGAGTGGGACTCCCCGGAGCTCTCATGTGTGTTTCCTCCTCTCAGTTCTCACTGCCTTTGCTTTGCCTTAGGTCTTCATCAGCCATTGCTCTTCCATAGCCTCCTAACTGGATTCTTTATCCTCATCCAATTCTCCATGCAGTAGTTAGAAATATCTTTCTAAGATCCAACTTGATTACGTATTTCTCTGCCTAACAGTCTTTGTTATCTCTGACACTTTCAGATAAAGGAAGTTGGGGTTTTGTTGTTGTTGTTGTTTGGTTTCTTTCAGCTGTGTAGCCTGACGAGCATGACAAATAGATGGGGCAATAATGAGAACAGTGTCAGACTTTATTTTCTTGGGCTCCAAAATCACTGTGGACGGTGACTGCAGCCATGAAATTAAAAGACGCTTGCTTCTTGGAAGAAAGCTATGACAAACCTAGACAGCATATTAAAAAGCAGAGACATTACTTTGCCAACAAAGGTCCATAGAGTCAAAGCTATGTTTTTTCCAGCAGTCAAGTATGGATGTGAGAGTTGGATCATAAAGAAGGCTGAGCACTGAAGAATGGATGCTTTTGAACTGTGGTGCAGGAGAAGATTCTTGAGCATCCCCTGGAGGGCAAGGAGATCAAACTAGTCAGCCCTAAAGGAAATCAACACTGAATGTTCATTGGAAGGACTGACGTTGAAGTTGAAGCTCCAATATTTTGGCCACCTGATGCAAACAGTCAACTCATTGGAAAAGACCCTGATGCTGGGAAAGATTGAGGGCAGGAGGAGAAAGGGGTGACAGAGGATGAAGTGGTTGGATGGCATCATCAATTCAATGGACATAAGTTTGAGCAAAACTCCTGGAGATAGTGAAGGACAGGAAGGCCTGGCATGCTGCAGTCCATGAGGTCGCAAAGATTTGGACACAACCGACCAACTGAACAACAGCCTGACCAGCAACAGTTAGGTGGTGATGTGGACCTGAGTGCATGGAGGACGGACAGGAATACAAAGCCCATTATATTCTGCCACTGATCTCATTTTTCCAGCTCAAATCCTTCAGCCTACAGAAACAACTTGCCAGTCCCAAATCATTGTTCTTGGTATGTGAAATGTTTTCCCATACCCTTCTTCATAGTTTAGAAAATTGTTACTAGTCATTAAAACCCAGTTGACAGTCAAAGACACTCTTATTCGTGTATTCTGGTGGTCCCCAGCTCTGACTGCTCGTTATAATCACCAGGAGAGGCTTTTAAAAAATATTGATGCTCAGCTTCCGCTTACAGAAATTCTGATTTCATTGGGTACAATAATTTTGAGCATAGGGATGTTTAAATATTCCCCCAGAATATTCTAATGTGCTACGGACTAAAGATACAAAAACTAAAAAGACAATATGGAGTTTCTGACTTCAAGAAATTCACTGTGGAGGAAATGAGTAAATTAACTGTCATTTATAATAGAAAGCTGAACGAAGAGTGAAAAGATACTCATGTAGAACAAATAAGGAGGTGAGAAGAAAAGGTGTGCCACAAGGTCTCCTGGTGATGCTTCCTAGAAACCAACCACATAATTGATACTTTTTTTAAAATTTGGTCTTAGGATCCTGTTAGGGCTTTCCTGGTGGCTCAGCTGGTATAGAATCTGCCTGCAGCGTGGGAGACCTGGGTTCGATCCCCAGGTTGGGAAGATCTCCTGGAGAAGGGAAAGCCTACCCACTCCAGTATTCTGGCCTGGAGAATTCCACGGACTGTATAGTCCATGAGGTTGCAAACAGTCGGACATGACTGAAGGACTTTCACTTTAGGATCCTGTTAAACCATGAATAAATAGTTTAAAGCCACTGATCTATAATTTTATCATTATAAACAATGCAATATATAAAGCAGCTGTTCTGTAGTTAATCACCTTTATATCTTTAATGCCCCAAACAATACCTGGCACATATGAGATGCTCAAAAATGCTTGTTAAATAAATGAATGGTCAATAGTAGCTTTTAAACTTTCTTTTCTTCAGAAATGGATTTATAATGGATATCAATGTTGGTTGCAAATTAAAACTAAGCATTGTATCTTTGGTGTCAAAGATTTTGATAGATTAAACATAAATATGTGTTCTATTTCTTGGATGAGATTATTTCACATTAAGGTGAGGAAAAAAAAAAAAGTACTGACAAAGCAGTTCACTTTCAGTAATCTGGGTTTTCCCAATTAATGACATAAGAACCAGTCATTTTGAGTTGGACAGTTTTGAGTTCCTCTTCAAGAATCTGAAATGTAGGTCGGAGCTTTGTAGATATTTCCATTTGCCTCACCACTGAAAACCTGAAGTGATCATTGACAGGCAGCAGTGAGGAAGGAAGACGTGAGGCCGATACGAGGGCAGCAGCCTGGCTCTGAGGGGGAATTATGTGCTTCAAACAGGTCGTAAGGTAAAGAGATAATGATCTCTGAATACTCAAAAACAGCTATATTTCCTTTTGGAAATCCATGGGCCAAGTTGTCTTCTCTTATGAGTTTTATGATATTTCATACAGAGTTATGATAGAAGGTGAATCTGTAATATTATCTAACATCATATCACTTTAAATGGTATTATTGTGTATATTCTATTAGGTGAGTAGTTAACTCCTAACTAGGAATATTTCAGGATTTCTTTTGCCTATTGTTTGCAAAGAGAAGATCTACTATTGTTAACAAATCATGAAAGGGATCTTTATATTCATAAGTCATTGGGGACCTCAGTTTTTAAAAATGAAATATTGTGTGCCATTTGATGAGTTATGAGTTTTTGTTTTTTATATGAAAGGCTCAGGTTTAATTGAACAGATAAAAATAACTGAATAATGCTGATATTGAATAACTTAATTATTTAATAATGCATGTAACTGTTTAACTGAATAATGTTACTCCAGATGTAAATTAATGGCAATATTGTTTGGAATTTCTATAATGTGCTTCTTTTGAACTTTCTGCAGATAAAGGGGATTTCTATAAATCTAACTGGTGATAACATATAAGGTTTTGTCTCACTTCCTCTTTCTTCATTTTGAGTGCTTTTCTTTTCTGGAAGTTCTGACCTTTTTGGGTTTTCCTGAAAGACTAGTATTTCTGGAGCTTGATAGATACGTGAACCTGGTCAGGAGAAGGATTGAGGATCATGAGTTAGAGCAGAAAGAGATTTCTGATGAGAGAGACAAGATCAGGAGGAATTATATTTCATCAAGGGTCAAAATGTCCTATGAAGGTAATTCACACTGATTTTTGAAGAGTATAAGATCCCATTCTTTTGCTTTACTCCTCCACCTTATTATACCTCCTCACACCCCAGTGACGACTCTTTGCCCTGTTTCCTTCTCCCTTCCCATCCTTTCTTCCTTCATTCCTTTCTTCCTAATTAAAGTCTCTCATGAAAAACAACTGCTAGAAAAAATGTTATGCCTTTTAGTATTTTATTAAAATATTACAGTTTAAACATTTTTCATATTTTTTTAGAGAGCGACAAAGAATTTTTTCTGCTTTCAGGCATGAACCAGGTCACAATTCATTGGGATGTGGTAATAGCTCTCTACATATTCTTCAGTTGGTGTCATGGAGGTATAGTATTTTGAGTACCTATTGTTATTTTTTATTCAAATAAAATACTGAGTGTTTATTAGGTTCATGACATTATGCTTGAATATCTGAAGGATAAAAATTATTATATTGGGAAAAATTATATGCACATGAAATTATGTGGAATGAAATGTGAGCCAACCTCCCTCCTAATGCAGGATTCCTTTATCAAGCATCTTGACAGGGGTCTAATTCTTATATCAAAATTTCCATGAAGCGGTCTAATTCTCATATCAACATTTCCACAAAGGAGTTTATTATTTTGGTTTGGCATAATCTGTCTTTGAACATTTTTAACTTATATAACTCATCAAACATTTGAATTTTATTCAATTCCACAAACAACTTATTGATGATTACTCTGTGTTAGGTGCTGTGCTAAGCCTTGTCTTCCTCACAACAACTTTGTGCAGTAGTATTATGTGCTATTATTATTATTATTTTGTAATTCACACAAACAGCTGGCATTATGACAAAGGCATACACAGCTTTTAAGAGTGGGAGGTGGGAGATCATCAGAAGTTCAGGCAGGACAGCCATTGGCTCTTGAGAGTTTCTTCTGGGGGCATAGCATCCTGGACAGGCGAGAGGGACTCATTTACTAAGAGATAAGCAACACCAAGGTCTTCCCATGTGGCTCAGTGGTGAAAGAATTCGCCTGTCAATGGAGGAGATGCAGGAGATGCTGGTTCAATCCCTGGGTAGGGAAGATTCCCTGGAGGAGGCCATGACAACCTGGCAGGCTACAGTCCATAGGGTTGCAAAGAGTTGTACACGACCGAGTGACTGAGCATGCACGCACACACAAGCGACATCAAGGCAGGGTTTTAGATCTTGAAGGAAGCTTTGCACATCATGCAACTTACTCAGAATAGTGACAAAAGCAAAACTATCTTCTGCAGGTTGGGACAAACTTATATTAGACATATAGTAGTCCCACCATGAGAACTAGAATCCCTCCAGCAGATATCAGACACTTCCAGAGTCAGACCAACAGTATCCAAGAAGGTTTCGTAGAAATAAGACATCATTTATCATTTACTTTTTCCAGCTTCTGGAAATATGCAAATGATAAGCCAGACTTCTGTTTATACATGGAATTCTCCAGGCAAGAATACTGGAGTGAGTAGTCATTCCCTTCTCAAGGGGATCTTCCCAATCCAGGGTTCAAACTCAGGTCTCCTGCATTGCAGGCAGATTCTTTACCATCTGAGCCACCAGGGAAGCCCGTTTATACATCTGAGTGATTAATATGAAGTATAGAGAAATAAGACAAGTCCATATGACATGGCACTAGAGACTTTCCAGATGTTCATTAGAAATTATTCAATCTGCTGTAATATTTTTACTATCTTTTCCAGATTTTCTACTAGAATGATATTTTACCCCCTTTTAAATAGCTTTGCTGAAATAAAAAAAAAACACTATGTTTAGCATTTTTCTGGCCAACACCCTCCAAATTAACATATTTTGTATGACTTATTTTAACATATTAAAAAGAGAAATTAACATACTTTTGTCTGACTTATTCTTACAAGTTGATTCCTGCCGATTACTGATTTCTTTTGCTATATAGTGAAAAATCATCGACTTACTAATTCATTCCCAGCAGTGAAGCTCAGTGAAGCTCAGCAGTCCGGTGTTTCTGGGTTTTTTTTTTCCATTCTATTTTTTAAAACCAAAACAACATTTATCCAAATTTGAAGTCTTCGGACACTTTTAATATTTTCTGTGTATTCTTAAACACTACTCACGTTTCATGATCGTATTCACATATTTTTTAAGGTGCTGAAGAAACAGTTTCTCTGAACTTGAATTGTTGAACTTCTTTAAAACAGTAGGGGTTTCCCAGGTGGCGCTAGTGGTAAAGAACGCCTGCCAATGCAGGATACATAAGAGATGTGGGTTTGATCCCTGGGTTGGGAAGATCCCCCAGAGGAGGGCAAGGCAAACTACTCCAGTATTCTTGCCTGGAGATATGGACAGAGGAGCCTGGCAGACTACAGCCCATGGGGTCACAAAGAGGTGGACAGTGACTCAGCACAGCAAAGCAGTCAGATGCTTTCTTAAAACTTCTTTTCATGTCTTTGGCTTCAAATTCCTATTGATAATAATGGAATTATTTTTATCACTACTTCAACATTTAAATATTTATAATTTATATGTGAATGCTACATAAATGGACATATTCAATTATATTTATATTATAAAAGTTAATTTTTAAGCTTTGAATTCTAAAGATAAGGACTTTTACAATTAAATACTGGCCTTTAATTATTACTTTGATAAGGTTTTAAGATATTCTAATGCTTAGAATTTAGAATATTTAGAAAAAGCCTACAATGAATTTTCCTTGATGTGAATTTAACTTAATTGATATTGCATTACATTGTCATTTGAGTTTATGAAAATGCCTTTATTGTCTTTTGGCTATAAAAATAATACATTATTATATAATTTTTAAAACACAGAAATATTCAATTAAAAATAAAAATTATCATTGATAATTTGATAATCAGAGATTATCATTGATATCTTAGTGTATCTTTAATTCATTCATCTATTTATTCTTAATATCGAGCCTATATTAAATATTTTGTTTTGCAACTTGCTTTTCAACTTAAAAATATATTCTGAACATTTCCTCATATTTTTAAATTAATGATGAATTTTAAGTGGTGGTCAAGCAATAAATTTTTGCAACTAGTACAAGTATGATTTCACTCATTGAGCTCATAATTTTCTAATAAAAGTAGCCCTTATCTATAAAAGAAGGAAAGACAGTAGCTGAAGAATGCGGTTTGGATTCTTCACTACCAATTGTTGTTTCTAATGTTACCTTTGAAACATAAGGTAGCCTCAAAATGCTTCATTCCTCACCTTTAAAATAGAAGAGCTAATTATATTTGCGCTTTAGACTGCTAGAGAAGCTGAAAAGCTGAAAGCTCATTCTAGGCTTGTGTAATGCTGTCGAACATCAACAGAACATAGTAAAAACACACTGATTAGCTAAGCAACTAAATGATACACTGAGTCCTAATGGTAAAAAAAAAAAAAAAAACACTGATAAGCTAAGCAATTAAAGGATACACCGAGTCCTAAAACTCTTTTCCAATGGAAATTATTCCATTCAGTTCAGTTCAGTCGCTCAGTCATGTCCAACTCTTTGCGACCCCATGAACCACAGCACACCAAGCCTCCCTGTCCATCACCAACTCCCGGGGTCCACCCAAACCCATGTCCATTGAGTCGGTGATGCCATCCAACCATCTCATCCTCTGTCATCCCCTTCTCCTCCTGCCCTCAATCTTTCCCAGCATCAGGGTCTTTGCAAATGAGTCAGCACTTTGTATCAGGTGGCCAAAGTATTGGAGTTTCAGCTTCAACATCAGTCCTTCCAGTGAGCACCCAGGACTGATCTCCTTTAAGATGGACTGGTTGGATCTCCCTGCAGTCCAAGGGACTCTCAAAAGTCTTCTCCAACACCACAGTTCAAAAGAATCAATTCTTCAGCACTCAGCTTTCTTTATAGTCCAACTCTCACATCCATATATGACCCCTGGAAAAACCATAGCCTTGACTAGATGGACCTTTGTTGGCAAAGTAATGTTTCTGCTTTTTAATATGCTGTCTAGGTTGGTCATAACTTTTCTTCCCAGGAGTAAGCATCTTTAATTTCATGGCTGCAATCTAATTATTTTTGACTGGATTATTTTGAATGGAATATTTGACTAATTAATCCATTCAGTTCAGTTCAGTTCAGTTCAGTCGCTCAGTCGTGTCCGACTCTTTGCGACCCCGTTAATCGCAGCATGCCAGGCCTCCCTGTCCATCACCAACTCCTGGAGTTCACTCAGAATTGTGTCCATCGAGTCAGTGATGCCATCCAGCCATCTCATCCTCGGTCATCCCCTTCTTCTCCTGCCCCCAATCCCTCCCAGCATCAAAGTCTTTTCCAATGAGTCAACTCTTCACATGAGGTGGCCAAAGTACTGGAGTTTCAGCTTTAGCATCATTCCTTCCAAAGAAATCCCAGGGTTGATCTCCTTTAGAATGGAGTGGTTGGATCTCCTTGCAGTCCAAGGGACTCTCAAGAGTCTTCTCCAACACCACAGTTTAAAAGCCTCAATTCTTCGGTGCTCAGCCTTCTTCACAGTCCAACTATTCCATTAGTCAAAAACAATTTTAAATGCAAAGCATATTCTTCTGAGTATCTGGTTTTAATGTTTTACATGGAATTAATTATTTTATCTATTTGTTTTCCAGGGATTACAAATATAAACTGCTCTGGACACATCTGGGTAGAACCTGCCACAATTTTTAAGATGGGTATGAATATCTCTATATATTGCCAAGCAGCAATTAGGAACTGCCAACCAAGGAAACTTTATTTTTATAAAAATGGCATCAAAGAAAGATTTCATATCACAAGAATCAATAAAACAACAGCTCGCCTTTGGTATAACAACTTTGTGGAGCCACAAGCCTTTGTGTACTGTACTGCTGAATGTTCCAGATATTTTCCAGAGACACTGATTTGTGGAAAAGACATTTCTTCTGGATGTAAGTGTTGGCGTACATTCAAAAGCCAAGTGAAAGTTAGCCTAACAATTAACTGGTAACTACCAATACTGTCTAAAAACGGAGGCAAATTAATATACTTCACTTCTTCTCTTAGTTTAATGTAGGTATTGCAAATTTGAATGTCTCCAGGAGCCAGGTTGGTGAAATGTTGCATTAAGAAGCTGGTGGGATCTGTGCAGAGAGGAAAACACATAGATAGTTTACTGAGCACAGTGTCCAGCTTCAGCATCTCTGAGGATTCAGTATTCTTAGATCTTTTGGTTCTTCCAAAGAAGATGGAAGTATAAATTTTCAATGTGAACTCTACAAACTTTTCAATGTTGCCAACATATTCAAAATACAATTTTTTAACACTAGCCTGGCTGAACACAGGTTTTTAGGTATGCGAAGGCAGCACCCTCAGATTTTCAGTACTTTTATGTTCAACTATTTTTCACTTCACATTGTTTTCCAAACTAATATCAACCTTGAGAGTCCATTGAGAAATTTTGAGGCTAAGATTTTGGAAGGAAAAAACAGTTGCAATACTAGCTTTGTATTTCTGCTACATTTCTTACCAGCTGTGTGACTTCAGGAAAGTTGTTTAACCAGTCTGCCTCAATTCCATGCCTGTAAAATGAGGCTAATCATATTGGTCATGGTAAACATCTAACTTCAATAACTTATTTAAAAGTGTATTATATACTTTAAACTATAATATTAATGTGCCTGAGCCCTTTTAAATGGAACCTTTTGATAAAACATGGGGTGATTTTGATACAATTCCCTGCTCCTAATGTCACTGCCCCAATTGTGAATCACTGGGTTTGTTGCTACAATTATTAAGGAAAAAATGAATTGTTAATTTTAAAAACATTTGCTAACTTCAATGTGTGTTCATAGTATCCTGAAAGTGTTTAAGTTTCTATAGTAATATGGGCTGGCCTGTATAATTATACACTTAATTCTTGGTTCTACTATTACAAAAGAAAAATCAGTAACTTCAGTACTGGTTTAATCTAGAGTTTCATTCCCAGCATCTGGGCCCATTTTCAGTGAAAGATAAAGGGCTTTGGATCTTTGCTATGTTCCCTTTCTCCATACTTTCAAGAATCCAATCTGAGTTCTTCCTCATCTCCAGTCCTCACCTAGACAGACCAAGTCCACCTGGCCACCTCTACCTGTCCCTAAAGGGAGTGTCTGAGAAGAACGAGGCTTTTTTCTCTAAAGTAAGGCCATTGTCCTGCTGGGCACTTGACCTCCTTGCTTCAACAAAGAAGAGCTGTAGGAAGTAGCAGAGGTGAACTGAGGAAGGAAATTAATAGGTTTTGGAGTTAAAGAAAAAATTTAGGCCTTAAAATAATAATAACATGCTAAACTTGCCCTAAATTGTGGAAACTGAAACCACAAGTAGACATCTTATCTGATGTCTGAGGACTTCTTAGCTTGTCCGCATCCTCAGGAAACAAGAGTAACCCTCTTGCTTAGTTACATTCCTACTTATCCTTGATGGTTGGGGGGTGGGTTGTTGAGAGAATATTTCACTGGAGAACAAATGAGCAACTGTCATGGTTGTGGGGAAAGGTTAGTTTTAATTTTAAGCCCGAGTAAGAAAGGAGGCGGAAGTGTGGCCTCCTTCCCTGTGTTGCAGTTTGAGTGACCAGTGATGCCCAACCACTCTCCAGGGTTGGCTGAGGCCTTCTGCCCCCAAACACAACCACCAGGCTCTTTCAGGGCCAGGAAATGGCCTTCTCCTCCCTTCTAGGACAACACATTAGAAGCACTTACATTTTCTGCTGACAGCTGCTTAGAAAGAACATTACCCTTTCCACTTGTTTACTCTGTGATTTGGGAACTTTTTACATAGATCTCTGGTTATGAGTGTGAAAGTGTAACTGCCATGTAAGAATTTACTCAAAGCCCTGGGTTCAAGAACCCCCGTGTTCTTGGGCTCTACATTCTTAGTAAACAAAACTTCCTATTGAAGTAGGTCAAGTAGAGGTTTTTGAGGGTTTTTGTGGTATTCTAGAAATCACACTGCTTTCACTGGATCACTTTGATTACAGGATACTCTTCCTGTGAGCTTTACCGTGTCAACTTATCATCACTGTTCTGAACAAAATGATTATGTGCATTTTTTTAGACTGGAGACAAATCATACAAAAGAAAGAGAAGATAAAGGAGTCGTTGCTTTTCCTAAAAAGATATCCAAACATTAAAAGTTCCATACTTTGATGTGTAATTTGTGAAACACAAACTATTATCACAGTTTCATTTTTAGCCATAATCTTAGACTTCTTAGATTGCTATCTGTAAGTGTACACACATCATGAAAAGTCTTCTATCAGAGTCACACCAGTCCTGGAATAAAACACTTTAAGATTTCTCTATTCCTTTAAAAATACCAAATTAAACTATTCATGAAACAGTCATATTTCCACTGAATCATTAAAAAGTTTAAATATATCGAACTTGAATTTTAATCATCTTTGATCTCTACTTATCATCTGATGAAAGTAGACTTATTATCCAATAAAAGGCCCTGAAAAGTTGTCTTTAACATTGCTACTCAGTCTTATTAGTGACACAATAGGCCAGTCTGTGCACTCTTTGGGTAAGGAATTATGAAGAGATCTTTGCCAGAAGTATTGTCTTTCTTTTCATTTTAAATTCTCATTATCATTTTATTAATCAAACCAATCAAGCCATGAAATACACTTTACTTAGTGGTTAGTATGCACCAAAAATGTGTTAAACAATAGCAATTCAGAGAAGAGGGGATCACAGACTCTGCTGTCAAGAAGCCCTCAGTTGAAAACGATCTTTGGCTAAACTTTGAATTAATAAGAAACATGGCTTGTGAATAGTAAGGGACCCAGTAGGAGGGGAGATATGTGATGGGCAGGAGAGAGCAGAGTATTCTCTCGTATCTGGCTGTACAGCAGGTTTTTACCCATGGACATTTAATAACCCAGCAGGTAAAGAATCTGCTTGTAATGCAAGAGATACAGGAGATGAGGGTTCAATCCCTGGATTGGGAAGATACCTGGAGAAGGAAATGACAACCCATTCCAGTATTCTTGCCCAGGAATCCCACAGACAGAGGAGCCTGGAGGGCTACAGTCCAATTGGGTTGCAAAGAGTCCAACATGACTAAGCGACTAAGCACACACAATGGAATCTAAAAACAATTTGGTCTTATTTTATATCTATATTCACATTCCCATCTTTACATAGCTTCATATTAACAAATAGCATGTTTATTTGCACAGAAGTGTTTCATCTATTTGCTCTTTTACAAAGTTAATTAGCTACCAGACATAACCCTGAGTAGTCACTTCAAAGAAAATGCAGGAATAACATAGCCCCAAAGACTGACAGTTGTCTTTTATGATGGCCAAATCAAAGATACTCTGAAACTAGAGGGAAAAAATAACTTTAGCACAAATCACTGAAGGACCCCAAGTCAGTCAGTATCCAAAATGATTTAAATTTATGTTTCTACACCTACCTCCTTTAAGGCTCAAGTAAAACTTAAAGATTTATCTTACTTGGAGTCCAATTTCTCCCCCACTGCAGCTTGATGGTACAACTCATAAAATGTTTTAAAGCACTTTAGTATGTTCTTACTGTCTGAAAATACGTTTTTAAATCATTAAATCAAATTGCATTCATGTAGAATGTTTTTATTTAACATTTTGGACCAACAAAAAAGAAATACCCATCATTTCTGTAATCTTATAATCATACTACTAGCAGACTCCATCTTTAGTAATTTGGAATATGTCTTTCTCGTTTCAGTCTCTTTCTCTGTGTGTGTGTCTCTGCCTCTTTTCTCTGTTTCTCTGTCTCTCTCTCTCTTGCTACCCCTTTATCTTTCTGTCTCTCAAATGAGACCACTATACTATACTATTTTGTAACTTATTTTTTCATTTTATCATATGGCTCTTACTTATTTAATTAAACATATTTTGAGTTGCTTCCAAGGCCAGATATTTATATTGTCTTCAATAACTTTGTTTTTGGTTGTATTTCAGGAATATATTTTGGGAAATTAAGCTGGTTTCCAATTCTTCCATTATTATGAACAACACTTTAAGAGGCAAACCCTTTTAGCCAAATATTTTTGTGTATCTATGAACATTTTAGTAAGGATGCTAAAATTTAGCCAAGTATTTTTGTGTATCTATGAACATTTTAGTAAGGATGCTAAAATTTTCCTAGATGTAAAATTGCTTGGTTGCAAGATATTACCCCTGCTTTACAGATTATGATAAAGGTTGTTCCAATTTGCATTTCCACCAGCAGTGTGTTAGAGGATTTCCTTGAGTCTATTTCAACACTATGGATGACCATTTTTCAAAAACCTTGCCAGTTTGATAGTTTTAAATGACATCTATTATTGGTTCAGTTTGTAATGAAGATAAATTTTTTCCATATGTGTATTTCTTATTTTATAAGTATTATTCTTGGTAGATGATTTATAGATGAAGTACAGGAATATATCTATGTTTAAGCTAAATCTTTGGGTATAATTTCAGGTGCATAAATGTCTGTATTTTTATTTGTTCTGAGGCCCCATACTTTCATTTTTCTTCTTTCCTTAATGGGACAGAATTATTGGTTTATTTTTTGGTTTGTTTAATTTTTATTTTATAGCTGATTAACAATGTTGTATTAGTTTCATCCTTTCATTTTTCATATCATTTTTTGAGTAATCAGTTTCCCAGGCAGTATTGCACAAGTAGGCACAAGCTGAGAGAGCCACCCCTAAAAAGTGAGCATATGGCAAATGCTTAGTATTTCCATACTTCTTTTTTGATCTTGATTCTTGGTAATTTATTACTGGATGATGTATCTGAAAATTCCAGATGCTGTTCTATATTTGTTGGGGTTTCATAGGCTTTAGAGGCTCCAAGGGCTCCAACAGAACTCTCTCATCTTTTCTCATCTCTTGGGTTTTGTTTTCCCCTGTGCTGGCTTCATTGTTAAATAGACTGTTTCACTATGACAGCAAGATGGCCATCAACAGCCTATAGCTTACATGACACTCAGAGACAGTAAATTAAGGCAGGGAGAAAGCACATCTTCTACAGTAGCCCCAGAAAAAGTTCCTTGAATAATTCTGATTGGTTCATCTTGGGTCATGGGTTCATTCCCAATGGAAATACTCGATCAGGCAGACTAGGTCAAGGGCACAGTTCTGTGTGTCAAGGCACACCCCTTGGCACAGGGTTGGAGTGGGGATGAGGTTAGGAATGAGGAAGATGTCAGTTCTTAAAAGGAAGGATGGTGGCAGTCAAAAATTAACAATATTCTCCAAAATTTGGCCATTCAGAGAAAGAGTTGAAGGCATGGGAGAAGAGAGAAAAAGAAACTAGAAATAGAATTCTGTGAATGCCTAAAAAATTTTAATCTTTCTTTCCTGTAGTGAAATGTACTTTCTAAAAGATTCTTAAGTGTACAGTTCTATGAATGCCAGTGATGTATATACACACTGACCTCATTGTGCAACCATCACCACCATCCATTTCCAGTACTTTTTTCATCTTGCAAAACCGAAACTCTGTACCCAATACAACAACCCTTCATTTCTCCCAACTCCTCAACCCTTGGCCACCACCATTCTACTTTCAGTCTCTGTGAGTTCAACTGTTCTAGACATCGCCTATAAATAGAGTCATATAGTGTTTGTCCTTTTGTAGCTGGCTTATTTTATTTAGCATAATGTCTTCGAGGTTCATCTATGTTGTAGCATGGGTCAGAATTTCCTTTCTTTTAAAGGCTGAGTATGTATGTATGACTATCAAACTTTTTTTTCTTTTTGGCCTCACCCTGAGGCATGTGGGATCTTAGTTCCCTGACCCAGGATCAAACCTGCTCCCCTTACACTGGAATGCTAGAGTTGAGGATAAACATGGAGAGCACATTCACAACAGCCAAAAGGCAGAGAGATTTCAAGGTTCAGTTCAGTTCAGTTCAGCCGCTCAGTCGTGTCCGACTCTTTGCGACCCCATGAATTGCAGCATGCCAGGCCTCCCTGTCCATTACCAAATCCTGGAGTTCACTCAAACTCATATTCATCAAGTTGGTGATGCCATCCAGCCATCTTATCCTCTGCCATCCCCTTCTCCTCCTGCCCCCAATCCCTCCCAGCATCAGAGTCTTTTCCGATGAGTCAACTCTTCACATGAGGTGGCCAAAGTATTGGAGTTTCAGCTTTAGCATCAGTCCTTCCAACGAACACCCATGACTGATCTCCTTTAGAATGGACTGGTTGGATTTCAAGGTGGGAAAGACCAAAATAGCAAGTTCTGCAGATTCAAGCTCAATGATGACCATAAAGAAATCATGGGATTTGTGGATTAGAAAGTCACTGATGACCTTAACAACAGTGGTTTTGGTGGAATTGTGGGTCTGAATCTTGATTGTTTGGGGTTCAAAAGTATATGGGAACTGAGGAAAAAGATCAGTATCAGTTCAGTTAAGGTCTGTTCAGTCACTCATAATGGACTTTAAAAAAGAAAAAAGCTATTGTGAAAAGGAGAAAGATATACTGACAGCTGAGGGAAGAGAATTTGGGGCGGAATTCTTTTGGATGGGAGGAACTTGATCACCTTAGTATCCCCAAAGAGGGAATATAGCAAAGTATGTGAAGGAAAGCAGCAACATTTCACGGCAAAATGGGCTGGAATGTGAGCTGGAAGGGGTGGAATGGGGCAAATGCTGATTGACCTGGTTTTCCGAATAATATGGAATGATTATCAACTAACTATAAAAAACCTTGATGTTTCTGTGGTGGCTCCTAAGTGATATATTTTGTTGCAGATCCACCAGATGTACCTGACAAAGTAACCTGTGTCATTTATGAATATTCAGGCAACATGACTTGTACCTGGAACCCTGGGAGGCCCACCTACATAGACACAAAGTATGTGGTGTACGTGAAGAGGTAGGTTCCCTCCTCAACAGTCTGTCCTGAGCAGTTCCACTCCAGTTCAGCCAGTGCTGTGCCTCCAGCAGGGATCCAAGAAATCTGCCTCAAATGTTAAATGTATCTTTACTATCCCCAACTCCCTAATATTGATCAAGGAATCCACCAAAACACTTTTCAGGCCATTGATATTTTCACCGTGTGAGGTAATATGTTCCATAATCTTTATGCTGTTTTTACTCATTGGAGGTGACTGGGCAAGGACCTAATGTGATACAGCACAGTTTTAAAAGGATCTTTGCTTGAATCTCAGCTCTCTCCTCCTTCTAGGATTTAGGCACTTAAACTCTCCATATTGTCATTTCTTTATCTTTAAAATAGGCTTGAAAATAGAACCTAATGGATAGGTTAATTCTGTTTAAGTGGAATTTTACTTTTAAAGTGTGAATCACCATGCCAGGTCCATCAGTACAGTTCAGTCGCTCAGTCGTGTCTGACTCTGCGACCCCATGTACTGCAGCATGCCAGGCTTCCCTGTCCATCACCAACTGCCAGAACTTGCTCACACTCATGTCTATTGAGTTGGTGATGCCATCCAACCATCTCATCCTCTGTCTTCCCCTTCTCCTCCTGCCTTCAATATTTCCCAGCATCAGGGTCTTTTCCAGTGAGTCAGTTCTTTGCATCAGGTTGCCAAAGTATTTGAGTTTCTGCTTCAGCATCAGTCCTTCCAATGAGTATTCAAGACTGATTTCCTTTAGGATGGACTGGTTGGATCTCCTTGCAGTACAAGAGACTCTCGAGAGTCTTCTCCAACACCACAGTTCAAAAGCGTCAATTCTTTGGCATTCAGCTTTCTTTATAGTCCAACTCTCATATCCATATTCCATCCACATATGGAAAAACCATACCTTTGACTTTGTCAGCAAAGTAATACCAGATCCAGAGTTAGCACTAAATTCATGGAAGATAGTGTTAATAATGAACCCCAAATCTTAAATTTGGTGTCTATATATACCAACCATTTTCCCTGGCTTGGGAGCTATCAGGACACAGGACTTTCAGCTTTAAAACTGAAATCAATAATTGAATGAAAGTAATAAACTCTGGGAGTTGGTGATGGACAGGGAGGCCTGGCGTGCTGTGATTCATGAGGTCACAAAGAGTCGGACACGACTGAGTGACTGAACTGAACTTGTGTACAATGTCACAAACCTCTATCCATAGTTCTTCAGGCACTCTGTCTACCATATCTAATCCCTTGACTCTATTTATCACCTCTGCTGTATAACCATAAGGGATTTGATTTAGGTCATATTTGAATGGTCTAGGGGTTTTCCCTACTTTCTTCAATTTAAGCCTGAATTTTGCCATAAGGAACTGATGATATGAGCCTGATGATATGACAGTCAGCTCCTGGTCTTGTTTTTACAGACTGTATAGAGTTTCTCCATCTTCAGCTATAAATAATATAATTAGTCTGATTCCAGTATTGACCGTTAGGTGATGTCCATGTGTAGAGTTATCTCTTGTGTTGTTGGAAGAGAGTGTTTGCTATGACCAGTGTGTTCTCTTGGCAAAACTCTGCTAGGCTTTTCCCTGCTTCATTTTGTACTCCAAGGCCAAACTTGTCTATTACTTCAGGTATCTTTTGACTTGTTACTTTTGCATTGCGGGCCCCTATGATGAAAAGGACATCTTTTTTTGGTGTTAGTTCCAGAAGGTCTTGTAGGCCTTCATATAACCATTCAATTTCAGCTTCTTTGGTATTAGTGCTTGGGGCATAGACTTGGATTACTGTGATGTTGGATGGTTTGCCTTGCAAACGAACTGAGATCATTCTGTTGTTTTTGAGACTGCATCCAAATACTGCATTTTGAACTCTTTTGTTGACTATGAGGGCTACTCCATTTCTCCTAAGGTGTTCTTACTCACAGTAGTAGATATAATTGTCCGCTGAATTAAATTTGCCATTCCTGTTGATTTTAGTTCACTGATTCCTAAAATGTCAGTGTTCACTCTTGCCATCTCCTGCTCGACCACATCCAATTTACCTTGATTCATGGATCTAAAATTTCAGCTCTTATGCAATATCGTTTTTTACAGCATCGGATTTCACTTTCACCACCAGACACGTGCACAACTGAGCATGGTTTCCGCTTTGGTCCAATCTCTTCATTCTTTCTGGAGCTACTTTTCTGCCCTTCCTCAGTAGCATATTGGGCACCTACTGACCTGGCAGGCTCATCTTCCTATACCATATCTTTTTGCCTTATCTTACTGTTCATATGTTCTCAAGGCAAGAACACTGGAGTGGTTTGCTATTCCCTACTCCAGTGGGCCAGGTTTTGTCAGAACTCTTCACTATGACCTGTCTGTCTTACATGGCCCTCCGTTGCATGGCTCATTGCTTCAATGAGTTATGCAAGCCCCTTCGCCACAACAAGGCTGTGATCCACAAAGGTGAGGTCATATGCTAAGTCAGTTTAAACTTTTGAGGAACTGCCACAATGTTTTTTTTTTTTAATTGAAGTATAACTGATTTATAATATTTTGTTAGTTTCAGGTGTACCACATAATGATTCAATATTTTTCTAGGTCATACTCCATTTAAAGTCATTACAAAATAATTGCTATATTTCCCTAGGCTATACAATATATTTTGATGTCTATTTATGTTACAGATAATAGTTTGTATCTTAATCTCATACTCCTACCTTGCTCCTTCCCTCTCTCCTCTCCCCACTAGTAACCACTAGTTTGATTTCTATATCTGTGAGTCTATCTCTTTTTTTGTCATATACATTTGTTTTAGATTCTGCATATAAATGAAAATAGAGATTTCTCTTTGTCTGACTTATTTCACTGAGCATAATACTCTCTAGGTCCAACCACACTGTTACAAATGGCATAATTTCATTCTTTTTTATGTCTGAATAATATTCCATTGTATATATATGGACATCAGGATGCATGTCTCTTTTTGAATGAGTGTTTTCATTTTCTTTCAATATATATTCAGCAGTGGAATTCCTGAATGATATGTTAGTTTTAGTGTTTTGAGGAAACTCCATACTGTTTTCTAAAATGGCTACACCAATTTTCAATCCCACCAATAGTATACTAAGGTTTCCTTTTACTCATATCCTTGCCAACATTTGTTATTTGTAGAGTTTTTGATAATAACCATTCTGACAGGTGTGAGGTGATATATCATTGGTATTTGGTGGAAGGGAGAGCTGTTGAGCTTTTTTGATCTTGCCATGCAGCTTTTGGGGTCTTAGTTCTCTGTCCTGGGATCGAACCCAGGCCCTTGGCAGAGAGTGTGGATTCCTAACCAAGGAATCACCACAGGGCATTCCCTCTCATTATTGTTTTGAATTACATTTCTCTAATTATTAGCATTGGGCTTCCCAGGTGGCTCCGTGGTAAAGAATCTGCCTGCCAATGTAGGAGATGCAATCTCGATCCCTGGGTTAGGAAGACCCCTTGAAGGAAATGGCAACCCACTCTGGTATTCTTGCCTGGGAAATCCACTGGACAGAAGAGCCTGGTGGGCTACAGTTCATGAGATCACAGAGTCAGACATGACTTAGCAACTGAGCATGCATACAATGACTAGCAATGTTGAGCATTTACTCATGTGCCTGTTGATTACTTGTATATCTTCTCTGGAAAAATGTTTATTCAGGTCTTCTGCCCATTTTTATACTGCCATACTGTTTTCTAAAGAAGTCACATCAGGGGAGTTCAGGATGGGGGACATATGTGCACCCATGGCTGATTCATGTAGACGTATAGCAAAAACCCCTACAACATTGGAAAGTAATTATACTCCAATTAAAATAAATTAGTTAATTTAAAAAATTATTTTAAAAAAGAAGCCACACAGTTACATTCCCATCTAGGATTCCAACCTCCCCACATTCTTGTCAATATTTGCTATTATCTTGTTGATCATTGTCACCGTAGTGAGTATGGGTTACTTCTCTCAAATCTTGCTAATATGCCTTCTCAGATTCCTAGCAATGAGACTGTGTGGTAAACTTGAAATAGACATAACACAATTTGAAAAAATATGTTTCTTAAAAAACGCTTGTTGACCACCCATAATTTCCCATTTAGTATCATTAAAATGTTCTCACAATTTTATAAGACTATTATACATCTCTTTAAAAGCCATTAATGCATTGACAATTATAAATGTCTAAATTATTTATACATGGTGGTTTTTGAGGGACATGTCTACTTTGTCAAGTGAAGGTTTACTTACAGTAGTTATGAGGACTGAAATTGTTCTTGGTACTCAAAAAGTCTAAAGACTAGGTTTATTAAAGAGTAAAATGTCAGAAATATCCATTGGAAAGAGCAGAAGCTTTAGACTTTAATGTTTGATTTCCAGTTCACAGACTTATCAGTTAGAAGACTTTAATGGTACAAATATCTGAAAACCCAAGTGCAATGATCCAAACAGACAAGGCTTTATTTATATCAAGCCATTGGTGGTAGGTAGTGCAGAGCTAGTGTGTTAATTCAATTGTACTCCAAGGACCCAGGCTCTTTCTATCTTTCTTCTTTGCAGTCTTTAGAGCATTGACCCTAGTCCTTGGATGCTGCACATCTAGGCTTCTCATCCGAGTTTCAGGCAGGAAAGTAGTGAAGGGAAAAGGAAATTCTCCCACTGACTTCTGCTGGCATCTCATTGGCCAGAATTGAATTACACATCTACTCTATCTGGATGGGAACCCAGGATAGGAGTACGGTGGATGCAGTTCAGTAATCTAACAGTATCTGCCACAGTTGCTAGCTGAGTGACCTTGGAAAATTTGTTTAGCTTTGCTAAACCCTAGCCTCCTGAGAAATGAGTATAGGTAATACAAAACTAAGTATTATAAAACTTATAAGAAAGCAAATTATAAGAAAAGGCTCACAAATAGGAAATACTTAGAAATTGACAAAAAGACGATGTTAGAGTGTTAGAACATTATGGGGAAACTCAAGACTGACTCTCTAGACTTTTTTGATTCATTCTAAAATCAAAACCTGGCTGATTTGGAAGAGAAAATGAATGTAAAGCCATAAAAATGATCATTTACAGGTTATCGTAAGCAATAACTTTATTTACTTTCTTTTCAAGCAACAATAAATTTAGACAGATGACTATCTAGAAGGAATGTCAAAAGTGGTCTAATAAGTAAGACCAATTTTCAAGCTGGTGTACATACATCAATAGTAAAGTCACTCATTTTAAAGTCATTCAAACTAGAAACATAAACTCAATATGGGCAAGAATTTTTGCTTGCTTTGTTTACTGCTATATTTCTTTAGCCTGGGATGAGGCCTGGCATCTAGAAAATGCTCAATAAACATGTGTTGAGCGATCGTTCTCATAACTAGGAATGGACATTTCCTGTATCCTTCCTTCACAATCAAGTTGAATAATAATAACACAAGGTCCTATATATTAAAAAGGTATTTTTTCCACTGTCTGTTCTGAAACGGAGAGTAAATTATAGCCAAGCTTAGGCAAATCTAACCCAAATTCTAAATAAATTGAGCCCAGATTAGTGGAATTTTATTGTATCTTAAAAAGGACATAAAGGATGTGAAGTGATAGCATAAAAATGAATATGCTGCTACTGCTGCTGCTAAGTCGCTTCAGTCATGTCCGTCTCTGTGCAACCCCATAGACGACAGCTCACCAGGCTCCCCCATCCCTGGGATTCTCCAGGCAAGAACACTGGAGTGGGTTGCCATTTCCTTCTCCAATGCATGAAAGTAAAAAGTGAAAGTGAAGTCTCTCAGTCGTGTCCGACTCCTAGTGATCCCATTGACTGCAGCCTACCAGGCTCCTCCATCCATGGAATTTTCCAGGCAAGAGTATTGGAGTGGGTTGCCATTATATTCCTCTAGCAAATTCAAAGAATGAGCTCCTGTAACCACATACAAGTTGGAAAAGAAAACAGACATCTGTTCATCTTACAATTAATTAAAAACACATCCATGAACTGAAAAAAATTACAGAAATCCATTTCTAACTAATGATTAAGGCCTTTCCCCCCTAGGAAAAAGATGACTTATAATGAATTTTCTGGTTGAGGTAGTATCAGATTTAAAAAGGTTCTTCTTTTTAATACCCTGAGAACTCAGGGTTCTGAGTTCTCAGGGTATTTTCTACTTTGGCAGTTGCATAGATATCAGCATTTGCAAAGTTTCACTTCCAACTCCTGTGGTTCTATTTTCCAGTAAAATCATGTACAGAGAGAGGCATTTCACCTCAGCCCACCTACTTGTTTCCACAGTGGCAGAAAGATGGCATTCCCTCCATGGGAGCACTGGGGCCATCAGGGCCCCCAGATGGTATGGGGTTGAAGTTGTAGAGCGGAGGAATTGTGTCTATGTTGTTTCAAGAATCTTCTTTCTGCATAGGACTTCTGTGGTGACCCCACAAACATGACCTTTCACATACTCTTCTCAACCCCTTTGTATTTTGCTAAGTATTGCACCAATGGGTGGTGATAGGAAAAAAAAAAACAAATCAAACAAACAAACAAAAAACCCTCTGCTATTAAGCATCTACTGTTGTAGCCACCCGTTCAGGGAAACAAACTCACTCAGAAGGACAGTGCAGATAGCGGAGGGCAGTTTATTACACCGGCGGGCCTAAGGCAGAGTCTCCTCTTAGCCAAGGACCCCGACCATTTTTTGTGAAAACCTTATATACCCTAAGTGTACTTGCTCAAACCCACCTCTTCAAATTCCTAGAAACTAGTCTGGACAAGGTAAAAGAGAGATACGATCAAAGTTAGCCCATGGTTCATGTGTCACAAGACTAGATAAACAGTGGACATTTATCAATAGGACTGTGGTCATATCCTGATAAACATAATGGAATTTACAACTTTGTTCTGTTACAGAGATAATTAGCATATTCTTTTAGGCAATGGAGAGTCCAAGTACAAGTCCTGAGGCCCTTTTATACGGGGGTCTGATTTTCCATTGATATGCCATTTCTATAGATGCCGGGCACAAAGTTCAGAGTCCATTGGGAGGGTGACCATCCATGTAGCCTAATGTTCGCAGCCTGGCCTAAGATGGAGTCCAGCTCTGTCTGTTTCCTCCTTCACTGCTTACTGTTGTCCTGTTACCCTCAACAGCTTCATGTAAATACGTTCTTTCTTTATCATGGAAGCTCTTGCAATATCTGTCATGGTACTCAGTAAATACTTGTTGAATGAAAATGAGTGCGTAATGGCCCTTCATTCTATTTTATTCAAGTCAATTTAACAAATACTTATTTAGAATTGCATGCCTTCTTGGAACTATGTTAAATGCTAGAAAACTTTTAAAAAATAGACAACATCTCTGTGCATGACAAGTTCATAAACTATTTAGAAAAACACCAATAGTATATTTTCAGGTACCATGCAAGACCAATAGGGTCTTTTAGTTTTAATAAGACCCCTAAAATCAATTGTTACTCTTCTACTTCATAAGACCTGCTTGCTTTTGCCACATGTTTCTCTCCATAATCATATTCATGATAGCCAGACTGAGTTCTTAGATATAATTCCAAATATATTTAAGGCTGTGATGTTATATTTCTACTGAGTTCTTTTAGGACTTAAAAATCAGTTCATTTATTAAAATCCATCTGCTCACTGGTTCTACACCAGTGCTTGGAGAGCTAATTGTGGCTGGGGACAAATACAAATTTACTGACTGATATTACTTTATATTCATGATCACTCACTTCAGCTGAGCCCAGATAGCTACCCAGTAGTCCTGTGACACTTCACTGGTCAAGTCATTCCCTCACTAACCAGGCAATTATTTTGTTACTGTTTCATCTCTGGTTTCCAACATCTTCTCCCCCTTCTTCCTCTCTGTTGATGACTAACTTCCTATTTCATTGAGAAAATAAGCGTAATAAGAAATACCACAACCTCCCTCATCTGCTGATACACTGACATCTGTACCCCACACTAGGTCTTCCCTTCTATTAATGTGGATGAACGACCACTGCCCTGAGGCCAGCTCTCACCTATAGACTAGATCTTTCTCTGTCTGCCTGCTAGAGGACAAAGCTGCAGCAATGTTCCTTCCTTTCTTCTGTATCATCACCTTTTCCATCTTTACTGGATCTCCTCATCAGCTTTCAAAATGCTGTAGCATTTGCCTTCCCTAGGCACCCCCTTCCACTAATTTATTTTTCTGCTCCTTCATATGGTACTCTCTTCAAAAAGAGCTGTTCATACTTTCCACTTCTGCTGCTGCAGCTAAGTCGCTTCAGTCGTGTCCGACTCTCTGTGACCCCATAGACGGCAGCCCACTAGGCTCCTCCGTCCATGGGATTTTCCGGGCAAGAGTACTGGAGTGGGTTGCCATTGCCTTCTCCTTTCCACCTCTACTTCCTCTCTTTTCATCCTCTCTTTAATCTTGTTAAGCTTTTGCCCTCCACTTCCAGGTCTTATCAGTATTGCTAATGACGTCCCCATTGCCAGATGTAGCAGTTTATTCTCAATTCCGACCTTCCTTTTGAGGAAGGGTAGATTTATTATCCGGAGAAGGCAATGGTACCCCATTCCAGTACTCTTGCCTGGAAAATCCCATGGACGGAGGAGCCTGGCAGGCTGCAGTCCACCGGGTCGCTAAGAGTCAGACATGACTGAGTGACTTCACTTTCACATTTCACTTTCATGCATTGGAGAAGACAACACCAACCCACTCCAGTGTTCTTGCCTGGAGAATCCCAGAGACAGGGGAGCCTGGTGGGCTGCCGTCTATGGGGTCGCACAGAGTCGGACACGACTGAAGAGACACAGCAGCAGCAGCAGCAGCAGATTTACTATCAGGAACATTTAACTTAACTTTTTACTTCCTTCTTTGATCTTCCAGGACAGCACTCCCTTTTGGTTCTTCCTAGATGCTTTTTCTCAGTTTCTTTTGCCAATTCTCCTTTATTCTAGTAAAGTAATATCAATACCCTCAGATATGCTGATGACACCACCCTTCTTGCAGAAAGTAAAGAGGAACTAAAGAGCCTCTTGATGAAAGTGAAAGAGGAGAGTGAAAAAGTTGGCTTAAAGCTCAACATTCAGAAAATGAAGATCATGGCATCCGGTCCCATCACTTCATGGGAAATAGATGGGGAAACAGTGGCTGACTTTATTTTTTTGGTGGCTCCAAAATCACTGTAGATGGTGACTGCAGCCATGAAATTAAAAGACACTTACTGCTTGGAAGGACAGTTATGACCAATCTAGATAGCATATTAAAAAGCAGAAACATTACTTTGTCAACAAAGGTCCATTTAGTCAAGGCTATGGTTTTTCCAATAGTCATGTATGGATGTGAGAGTTGGTCTATAAAGAAAGCTGAGCACAGAATTGATGCTTTTGAACTGTGGTGTTGGAGAATACTCTTGAGAGTCCCTTGGACTGCAAGGAGATCCAACCAGTCCATCCTAAAGGAGATCAGTCCTGGCTGTTCATTGGAAGGACTGATGTTGAAGCTGAAACTCCAATACTTCGGCCACTTGATGAGAAGAGCTGACTCATTTGCAAAGACCTTGATGCTGGGAAAGATTGAGGACAGGAGGAGAAGGGGATGACAGAGGATGAGATGGTTGGATGGCATCATCAACTCAACAGACATGGGTTTGGGTGGACTCCAGGAGTTGGTGATGGACAGGGAGGCCTGGCGTGCTGTGGTTCATGGGGTCGCAAATAGTCAGACACGACTGAGAGACTGAACTGAACTGAATAGTGATCCAGAGCTCTGTCCTAGGACCTCTTATTATATTTATCTACATTCATTATCTAAAAGATCTCAACCAAATTTATGGTGTAAAACTCCCTAATCTGTATCTCCAGTCCATATCTCCATATCTCTCTTGAATTGCAGCCAAATTTTACCTAACTTCATACTCAATGTTTCCTCTTAATGTCCAAAAGGTAATATTTTCAAAACCAAATACTAAGTTCCCTCTCCTCAGACTCACGTTCCCTATCTCAGTAAATAACAACTCCATCCTTTGCAATATTCAAATTAAAATCACTGGAGTCCTCCTGGATTTCTTTCTACTGTGCCCCCATTCAACTGACAGAAAAACTTACTGCACCTATCTTTAAAAAACTAACTTTTCACTATCTCATCCAAGCCACGTCATCTCTCACCTGGGTTAGTAAACTGGTGCTCTAGCCTCCGCCTTTGCCCTGCTACAGTCTATTATTCACAAATAGTCAGAGTAATCCTTTTCACACACACACATCTCAGATGTCACTCCTCTGTTCAGTCTCCTGTTTCACTCAGAGATCCTTCCACGGCTCTATGTGACGTTACAGTGCCTTATAAATCTCCTCTCATCTAGGACTCTCTGATCTCATCTCATCCCTTCCCATCTCCTTCAGTCTATCAAACCTTAATGACCTCCTTACTGTTCTTGAACAGGACAGACAAGGACGTGCCTCAGGACCTACAATGTGCTACACATCACCTACAATGTGCTTCCTCCAGAAAGGCATAATTCTTGATTCTGTACTGCTCCCTACTACCTTCTCAGATTCTCAGACATGTCTTCCCTTATCTTCCTCCCTAAAAAGATCCTCCCTCACCCTTACTCCTAGCATTTCCTAACCCCCTTCCTTTTTCCTTCTGAATGTTTATCAACACAAGACATATATATATGTATTTGTGTGCTCTACAAAGGTTGAGACTTTACCTTTTTTGTTCTTTATGGTAGCTCCAGTGTCTAAAGTAGTGCTTAGAATATAGTGGGTGTTAAATGTTAAATAACTTTTGAATGAATGATTAAATTTTAAAAGATACTGTTTATCATTATCACCATAAATCAGCAGTGTTTACAGAAAATCTATTAACTGCAATGAGGACTAGGTGCAATGGAAACTTCAGAAAAATATAAATCATACTAATTCCCCTTCAACAAATAATCTGTTATATATATTAATTAGCACAGGAAAAACACAGAAGATGTTTTGAAACTTTGTACTATACAGTTGTATGCAAAAACTGTCCTAAAGTTTAGTCAGTCATTTTGATTGGATTTTTCATCTAAAATAGTGCTTTGTGGTCTAGGTGCTAATATGAGGGTAGACTTTAAAAGAAGAATTAAATTACCTAGTAGCTATAGTTAATGTCGGTCTGAGAATACATTTCCATTTTGACTTGTGGTCTCAATATGTGTGATGAAAGAATTAGCCACAAACCAATTAAGAACATGTATGTGGTTTTCTCTAACTGAAAAATATTCAAAGATGCCCTACTTACTACTTACACAGTTGCCATTTTCTTATTTTCACATTTGAATACTTATTTAACACAAAAGTTAGCATTCCTTATTACAAAGCCTTTGCATGGAACTCCTATGCAATGCCCCTTCCCAGAGGGAGCTCACTTAGTTCAAACCATGTCCAGTGCTGACTTCCCCAAAGAGGCACAATAGGCACACTCAGAGCCTGCCATACCTTCAGAAGTCTATGAAAATGTTTAATTTCACTTGAAATCACAAGAAAAAAATGAACCATTAGGCCAAAGAAAGTGTTTTAACATGTGACATTAATATATTTACTTTTGTATCAACAGTTGTAAAACATAATTTATATATATATACATATAAGTGCTCACGCATGCTCAGTTGCTCAGTCATGACTTTTTGTGACCCCATGGGCGGTAGCTTGCATATATATATATATATATATATATATATATATATATATATATAAATATAAACATATATATATATATATATGAAAAACATACCTACACATATACAAACTTTTTAATCTTACTTGCAAAAGGGGTTTATGAAGGTAAAGGTGCTTAGGGCCCATGAAAGTCACACCGTGACCCTGGATGGTCTTGATTATGTTTTCAAAAATGAAACAAATTTTGATTCATTTTAAAGTGAAAGTGCATTCTGTAAGCAAGCTAAAAAGACAGCATCAAAAAATTGAGGAATAATTTCTTCAACATAACTGGTGATCATAATCTTTCTCTTTTTGTTAAGTTTAGAGACAGAAGAAGAGCAAGAATATCTCACTTCAAGTTACATTAACATCTCCACTGATTCATTGCAAAAGGGAAAGAAGTATTTGGTTTGGGTCCAAGCTTCAAATGTACTGGGCACGGAAAAGTCAAAACAACTACAAATTCATCTGGATGATATAGGTAAAGAATAAAAAATTCTGTAATGTCTTTACAAATAAACAACTAATTTGCACTGACCTAATCAAATGAAGTCAAGATCTGAAAGGAGTTCCCCTAAAGGCCCCAAAAAATCATGATAAAGAAACTAAGCATTACCCATAACCAGCTGCCTGAGACAAGTCAAAGATAAGTGAGGCTGCCTTTGTTTTATATATCCTTTCAGTCTTATTTCTACACAATAGAATTGTGTCTTTTCACAATATTTATTGAGAATTTCTTATGTTCGAGCATAGTTCTCAGGGCTAGGGAAAATAAGACAGACAAAGAAGGTACTTGCTTGCAGCCTACTGGGGATGATGGAAACGAATAAGGATTATAATAAAGTCTGATGAGTTTTATGTTGTGAGAATTACAGTATACTGCTATATTACACTATTTTTAAAGTTACGTTTTTGTTTGAAAAGTTCTACAAAAAATGTAGAAAATTGTGGAGAATTATATAGACATCTTTGTGTATACTAGCCAGATTAAAATGTTAATATTTTTTGAATCAGGTATTTTAGAACTTGCCTTTTAAAAAAATTACAATATAGAATAAATATTTCTATTAATTCAATCTACAAGCTTATTTTTAATTAAAATCTTTAATTACCCCTTATTACTGTTCTCAGTTTTTCACCATCATAAATTATACTGCTATGGACAACTTTTAGGCTGAATTTTTACATAGTAGTTGTTTTTCTCCTTAAGATAAATTCCAAAAAGTAATTGCCCTTGAGCCTTTTACATCTACATTCTAATCCTAAAGCCAGAGTTCAGCCAAAGAGCACCAAGTGTGAATCCCCTTCTCGTTGCAGATTCTAGTGCCAATTAGCCCTGTTTTTTATTATTAAAGATAATTTCAGTAGCAAACACTTATGGCACACTTCTTCAGCACTAACTGCTTTTACATACATTATCTTGTTTAATCCTTATGACAACCCTATTTTGTAGAAGATAATGTAATTTATACATGAGGAAACCAAGCATGAGGCAAGTTGAGGCTGCAGAGCTAGGAAGCTTCTAGTTCCAGGATCCTCAACTCCTAACCTGTCTTTGTTTAAAAGCACATTGCAATGTGTGTGACAACTTTCCTGCTGATTAACGATTTAGGGGATGTGGCGCCCCTCAGGATACAGCATGAGTATCCTTTGGGGACTACTAGGGTCTTCTGTTGGAACTAATATCTCGATGTCTCAACTATGATAACAGGATTGGTCTAAAAATCTATCCTTAGGCTATGAATATTGGCTTTGAAAACAAACACTGCTACCTATGGAGATGAATAGTAACTCCACTGCACTGTATATTCTTGGAGTTATAGTTCTTTGGACTATGATCTACATGTCTTTGTAAGTTTACATTTTGAGGTAGTATACAGTCATAGTATGTGCGTGCTCAGTTGCTTCAGTTGTGTCTGACTCTTTGTGACCCTATGGACTGTAGCCTGCCAGGCTCCTCCATCCATGGGATTCTCCAGGCTAGAATACTGGAGTGTCATGCCCTCCTCCAGGGTATCTGCATCCCAGGAATCAAACCCATATCTCTTGCATCTCCTGCATTGCAAGCAGATTCTTTACCTGCTGAGCTACCTGGGAAGCCCTAAAAACAGGTTCTCCTCAATGGCTTAATAATGGTTAAAAGTTATCATGTTCAGTATCATTTTGGCAGTATTCAATATTAGGAACTAGATTAACATTAGTAGTATTACTATTATTATCATTGTTATTACAATCTTAGTGTATCTATTTACTAAACACCTATAGTGTTCCAGGCAATTAACGTGCACATTACACTTAATTCTGGAAATAATCATATATGATACCATTATGGCCATTTTTTAGACAAAGAAAGAGATAAAATAATTTCCTCAAACCACATAGCTAGTAAGAAGGAGAGCCAGATTTCACCTCAGACTTGCTCACTGGCTGTAGTTAACCATCACCCCCGCCTTCCACACTTTCCTCTGACTATCACCTACAAATCTTTTCACAGTAAACCAGGGAGCCTCTTGTTTGGAGTTTCTGCACATCCACCCCCTCCTCATCCTTTCTCAGTCTCTCAAAATGGATTCTAAGAAACTCAGATTGAAAAACACAGGTTGACAATGTAGGAGGCCCCTCCCAACAGAGTCCCTAGATTCTTACTGGATGTGCTATGTTGATTTATGGCACTTTAAGAATGAGACACTGCAAATTAGATAAATTAACTGTTCTATGAAACTGAAGCAGAGGACTCTCCTGGGAGTAATTTCCACACAACAGCTATGGGATTGGGCTTTAATTAAATTAGGGAGGTATGCTGAAAGGCAGGACTGAGTTAACGGTGTAGAAACACTGCCAAAATGACATGTGAAAGAAATGCTTAAACTTCTCTTATAGAGAAATGAGTGTCAATAAAGAAAATGCAATGCCTTCTGGCTGCCATTTTGAATATTAGTTCTCGCCAGTGAATAATTATAAGTAAATACATAGTGTTAGAAAGATACCAGACAGCTATAATACGGTTCTTTACTTCAATTTAAGTGGAAACGAAAGATACAGCATTTATGATGGAACTGACATTAAAAAAAAAAAGAAAACCAAGTAAGATCCGATGGAAATGTTTGAAATGTAAGCAATGATAGAAAAAATTCAACATTTTGAGTCTTGTATAACAAACTTATGTTCAAGTATATATTTTATAATTACTTGACAAATATAAGCTCATGCAAACCTGAAGCCTTAGATCTCTCTTGTATTGATTTGCTCTGTGCTAAGCCTCTATCTTAACCATACTTACCGTTCTATCTGCATTTCTCATAGGACTAAGAAAAGTTTTTCTTCCTCCCCAGAATATTTCTTTCTGGAAAAAGATCTCACAATGCTTGTGTTGTTATATTTGTAGCAGGCTATACTCAGAGATGGGGCGTAATTTATAGCCTTGAGGGGGGCTTAAGTATTCGCAAATGGTTTCAGAGCCCTAGAGATCCACTTCCCTGACTCTAGAAATCTCTGAATTCTGATTCTTATTACAAGGAGCTTAAAATAGAAAAAGGAAATCAACTATGGAATTCAGATGATAAAAGTTTAGTACTGTAAGTTCTTTAATTAGATTAATTCTACTACTATTACTTATATTCTATGCTAGGTTATGGAGAAGGAAATGGCAACCAACTCCAGTGTTCTTGCCTGGAGAATTCCATGGATAGAGAAGCCTGGTGGGCTACAGTCCATGGGGTCACGAAGAGTCACACACGACTGAGCAACTAAATCACCATGCTAGGTTAAGCCCAAGGATTTTATTTTAGGTCAGTGTTACTAGAAAGCAAATCTTTAATTTTTCTGTTTTTCTATAAATAATGTATCTGTGCACATAACTTTATTATTCATTGAAAATAAAACAATAATTTTTCCCAAAGAATACTTTATAACTTAGAATAAAAGGAAAGTAATTCATAGAGAATATTAAGTTATAATAATGGCCCCTAAAAGCACACTGATTTGTTAAATCAGTATTGGATTGGCCCAAGAGTTTGTACCATTGTACAGAAAACCCTGAATGAACTTTTTAGCCAATCCCAAAATAAATACATCTAACAAAGTCATAGGTTTTCATTGTTCTATTATGCATATAGGAGAAATGGGAAATGCCAATGATTGTATTCTATTCAGACCAAACAAATTTACAATAATTTGCAGATTAGAAATAGAGATTCCAGGTACACCATGACTCCTAGTATGAAAAATAGTAAGATTAACCATTAGAATTTAGCTTTCCTTTTGAAAATCAACGGAAAATTTTAGTTTCCTTTTGATCTTCCCTGGTGGCTCAGACAGTAAAGAGTCTGCTTGCAATGCAGGAGACATGGGTTTGATCCCTGGGTCAGGAAGATCCTCTGGAGAAGGAAATGGCAACCCACTCCAGTATTCTCGCCTGGAAAACCCATGGACAGAGGAGTCTGGCAGGCTGCAGTCTATGGGTCGCAAAGAGTTGGACATGACTGAGCAACTTCACTTTCTTTTTCTTTGAAAATCATAATCACACAACACAGCAATAATTTATAAAATCTTAGAGTCTTGTGAGACACTTTGTTCAAGTTATAAGTACAGATTTACTTTAATAGCTAACAAAACAAGTGAGCAAATATTTGTACAAGTTTCCCTATGACACAGGAGAATAACAATACGATTGTGAAAGATCTCAACTCAACATTTTGCCAAATCTTATTCTCTGAGCTAAATTTTGGATGCAAATCATAATTTCTCCCTAAACATACACAGGAAAGAAGAGATATCTTCTTTACCTCTTTTTTATACTCTTTTGTTAATAGGCCAGGCTTCAGATTTCATGAGTTAGGAATATAAGGCAGCATGCGGTGGGAAAAGACAAGACTGTTAAAGTTCCATTTAAAAGAAATGGAGAATGGGTGGAATGGAATTTTAATTAATAACAGCAGTTTTCTCCTACATAATAAATTAGAAAACAAGAAAAACTTCATTAATTATTAATCAGATCATGAGTTTTTTTGTTTAGCACTTTGAGTTTTAACATGTCTATATATTGATGAAAAAAATACCAATTTCTTCCTAAGCAGTTTTAAGTTACTGGATTTCTGTTTATGTTTTTTTCTAGTGATACCTTCTGCATCCATTATTTCCAGGGCTGAGGATATAAATACTACAGTGTCCAAGACTGTAATCCACTGGAATAGTCAAACATCAATTGAAAAAGTTTCCTGTGAAATGAGATACAAAGCCACAACAAACCAAACTTGGAACGTAAGCTAAATTTACTTTCCTTTTACATGTAAGTGAATAAAAGAAAAGCCAGCCAAGTCAATGACCAATGATCTATTTTACATGTTTTTATCTGACTGTTTGTGTGATATTCAAACTACTCTAGTTTTAATAATGATGCTTCCAAATAAAGAGGTGAGTTTCCTGAAAAGGTCCCTTGCCTTTTGTAAACCAGTAAATAGACAAATGTCCAACTAGGAGGGATTCATCTATTTAGCTACTTATAATTCAGTGTCTCGGGGTGAAATTTATATCAGTGATTATGAATATAAATGTAAGTATTCTATGCTGAAATTTACCAGGCATTCAGGAAAATACAATTTGTTCAAAAAGAGCTTCAGATTTATGGGTATCTCTTTTTAAATGAAAAAATGCACAATTCAAAATGTAAGATTTATTACTATATTAGTTTTAAATGAGCATAAGGTAAAAAAAAGTGAATGTCTAGGCAAATCAATCATCCTTAAACACCAGCGGTAAGTTAGCAAGTCAGTGTCTTAGGAGAGGCACAGGTGCAAGTTTCATTAATAAAAATCATATCACATGGCAGCACCTGTGACCACTATAATAGAAGCTCACTATTTTGAAATATAGGCGAACAATAATCTGAGGAAAAAGTACCAATTTTGGTGTATTTGAAAAGAAATGCCATTTTATTACACTCAAGTACAATAAACTGCCATTTGTGTGTGTGTGTGTGTGTGCGTGCACACGCACACGTGCGCACGCTCAGTCGTGTCAGACTCTTTGCAACCCCATGGACTGTAGCTGCTAGTTTAATCAAAATAATTAGGGAATGGAGTTTATGGCTTTGCTTAATTATGAGTTATGTATCACATATTAATTTGTCAGTTTTCAGGGAGTTAAGTGAAATGCTACACATTTATTCTCTGATGATTAGCATGACTCCAAAGCCTTCACCATTCTGAACATGAATGAACTTTTGCTTTGCTATAGAAAGCAGTATGTTTAGGCAGTGTCAAAAAAATGAGGGTAAAACTATACTAACTTTACCACATACTCTAACAACTACTCTAAATCCCCAATGCCAACTTGCTTATCTACCCTTGTTCATTTAAATGAGAAATGTGACATTTTAGTTGTTTAGATTACACTTTGATGCAAGTCCATGTTCTGCATCACTTGGTAAATACCCAAATAAAGATCCTGCTGGACTCCTTAACTACATAATTATGGCATTTGTGTTCACAGAAACTCCAAGCATAAAGCCTGGGATGAGCAAAATAAAAAAAAATTCACAGCCAATCTTTTGCATATGTGGAATTTAGGTAAATTAGAAAACAACCCAAATGAAATTCTCATCTTAGACTTTGAGTGAGTGAGGCCTTATTCTAATAAGACACCTGGGTTCGATCCCTGGGTTGGGAAGATCCCCTGGAGGAGGGCATGGCAACCCACTTCAGTATTCTTACCTGAGAATCCCCATGGACAGAGGAGCCTGGTGGGCTGCAGTCCAGTCCATAGGGTCGCAAAGAGCTGGACATGACTGAAGTGATTGTGAACACACACATGGGTAGTGTCGTGGTCATAGGATGGTATAAGAATATGAAATCCCCTTATTTGGCACAAGTAGGAGGAAGTAATAAGCTGTAAGAATGCTTAGGAAATAGAAAGGTGCTATAGTGTCAGTATCTTGTAATAGATTTTCAGAAACTGGTTTTTGGTTGAAACTTTTGTTCTCTGCTCCCCCTGGTGGTGCTTCATGTGCCACTGTGAAACTCGGTAACTTAGAGGTAAATTTGAACTCCTCAAAATGTTCTCTTTATCAGAAGCAGGCAAATGAAGGAGCTGAAAGAATATTTGTTACCCCATTTAATCTCTATCACAATCTTTAGTGATAGGTAGTCTCAGCTCCATCACAGAAATGAAGACATAGGGCTTGAAAGAGCTTAAGCCAGGTTCTCCAAGCTTACAGTATTAGTACGGTAACTAAGTACCTCTCACAGACCATACATTACTTTGGGCACAAAAAATTTTTGGAAAATGAAGGAACTGGTTTCAATCCAAAATCTGTATCCTATCCCTTTTACCATAATTTCTCCAAATGTAACCATTCACAGAGATGACCCAAGTCCAGTTGGTAACAGCCAGAATGAAGCTTTGTTTTCCACATGTGTTACTCATCAATTTCATCCGGATCATGCATAAAATGTTACCGTTACCTCCTTGTAAGGAGACAGGAAATGAGAGTCATGAAGAATAGGCAGATACAAAGGACTACGGATTTGCCCTTCCACCTCAGCTCTGCCTCCATCAGATAATTGCTGGAAGGAAGTTCTTTACTTCAAAGTGGTGGGCAGTTACACAGAAAGCCTTGTGGCTAAGTGCATAGGCTCTAGAGTTCAAAGCGGGCTATGACACTTTCTAGATACAACCTTGGGCAAGTTCCTTAGCTTCTCTGAGTCTCATTACTGCCACACTTAAAAGCAGACTAAGGTAAACACCCACCTCATATGGTTGTGCATGCTATGCGAGCATGCATGCTGAGTCGCTTTAGTCATGCCCAGCTCTTTGCAACCCTATGGACTGAAGCCCACCAGTCTCCTTTGTCCACGGGATTCTCCTGAAAGAATACTGGAGTGGATTGCCATGCCCTTCTTCATATGGTTGTGGGGATGATTAAATGACGAGAGAAGCTAGCCCACAACGTGGAATATAGTTAATGTTCAGTAAATGCTGTTTGTTACTGCCACTCTTCATCTTAACCTCCAGGAGAGCCACGTAGCAGGTGTGGTTGAGCCAAAGATGCCCACCTGAAAATCAGAATCAGTGCATTGAGGATATTTTCACCTGTTTTTAGCTAAGCTGTGTACATATTATAAGGTATTAGCCAGTCCTTCAGGTGAACCTGCAAGGCTGATGCCATGGGGAGAATATCTGCTTTGGTTATCTTCATCAGCTGTCTTCCTGACACCTTAAACTTGCATAAAAATTTGAGCTCACAATTCTCAATGGCAATCTTTGCACACTCCTATGCACCCATATCTCAGGAATATTTGCTCAGTTTACATGTGTATTTCCTCATCTTTTAACTGTGAGCCCCTGGAAGACAAGGCTGTTCCGTAATCATTTTTGTATTTACATTGATATTTATAATGTCTACTTCACACAGATAATATTTGGACACATCAACTATTAATACGATTATCTGCCTTTAATGGTGCCAAGAGCAGTGACAGTAAAGTAGGGAAATCTTGACTATAAGTTCAAATAAGTGAATTAATGGTGACTCAAGTCTCTGATGAAGCTAGATCAGGGTATTGGCAAACTTTTTATTCAAGGGCCAAATAGTAAACAATTTAGGCTTTTCAGGCCATAAGATCTCTTTCTCAGCTATTCAACTCTGTATTTATAGCATGAAAGCAGCCATAGACAATATGTAAATAAATGAACATTGTTGCATACCAGTAAAATTTACTTATGCACACTGAATGTTGTGTCATTTCCATGCATCATCAAAATAGTCTTCTTTGGACTTTCTTTCAACCATTAAAAAAATGTAAAAACCCTTCTTAGTCATAGGCTGCCCAAAACCAAGCATCCACTGTTTTCTTGGAATAGCTAATAGAACAACGGGCAGATAGCAAAGGGTCAAATCCTTGGCCTTCACATTTCAAAAGTGTAAGTGCTTGTATAGGACAGAAAACTTGTAAGAACATGTGAGTTGCCGCCAACCAGTACCTATTGTATAGCACATGGAACCCTGCTCAATGTTATGTGGAAGCCTGGATGGGAGGGGAATTTGGGGGAGAATGGATACATGTATATGTATGCCTGAGTCCCTTCGCTGCTCACCTGAGACTATCACAACTACTGTTAATCAGTTATACCCCAACACAAAATATAAAGTTCAAAAAAACCAAAACAAAAAAGAACATATGATTAGTCACAACTAGATTTCCCAATCCCCAGCCCCCTTCCCTCTCATACCAAACACTAGCTAAAGGCTCCAAGGGCTTCCCTGGGGGCTCAGTGGTAAAGAATCCACCTGCCAATGCAGGAGGCTTGGGTTCAACCCCTGGTCCAAGAGGATCCCGCATGCCTCAGAGCGACTAAGCCCGTGTGCCACAACTACTGATCCTGTGTCTAGAGCCCAGGAACTGCAACTACTGAGTCCACACGCCGCAACTGCTGAAGCCCACATGTGCTGGAGCCCATGCTTTGCAACAAGAGAAGCTGCCGCAACGAGAAACCTGCACACGGCAACTAGACAGTAGCACCCGCGCACCCCAGCGGCAGAAAAGCCCACCCAGGAACGAAGGCCCAGCACAACCGAAAATAAATAAATATGGGAAAAAAAGAGGCTTCTGAGCAGAGAGAGGAGGAAATGGGTTGGTACGGGGGAAGAACAAAAAACGTTTAGACTCAGATGTTTAATGAGCAGGACCCCTCAGCCTGTGCCATGCTCCAGGCTGGGGGGTCAGAGGCAGTTAGTTTATAGAACGCTGAATAGGGTGAGAGTCTTCCCTTCACCCAAGGATGCGCCCAGAAACTTAGGTGTAACCCTAAGAAAAGCAGTACCTCAAAATGATGGAGATTAAGTTCCCAGGCCTCCCACCTTGAGAACTGAGGCTTTAAAAAGAAATTAGCTGCTATAAAAATGAAGTTATATTTCTGGCACTTGAGATCATACCCTCTGCATAGGAACACAATTAAGCCCAACTCTCTCTCAATGCCTATTTTAGCCTCTGAAAGTATTATTTTGAAGTACCATCTTGAGCTTGCAAGACCCTAAAGAGTCACCTGGTTTGCTTCTTAGTAGAAACAACTTTTAACAGTTCCATAAAATTTTTTCTATTTTAGAATTCTGGCTGTAACTTTAGGGTATTTCTCTTCTTAGAGGACTTGTCTACAAATATAATGGCAAGAGACATACGGGAGAATAGTGCATATGGGAGCTAAACTTTTGGCACTGGTCAAATCTCTCCTGTATCTCAGGAGAGCCCAGGAGCCTCTACTCAAATTTAAAACAGCAGAAAATTTCAGGAGCCATGGGTAAAAATGTGGCTTATGGAAACTCGGAATGATATCTTTCAGGGAACATGATGTCCCAAAACAGACCTTTATATAATTTTTACAATTTAAATGTATTGCAAGTTTTAAGACATTAAGAGTGGGTTTTAACAGAAGACTCTCTAAATGATGTGAATACCCTGTTTTGTGTGTGTGTACGTGTGTGTGTGTTTTAATCGTGATAGTTTTAACTTTCTCTTTCATGGTCATTGCTTTCTTCCAGTTGCTGTTAATAAATAAATGCTTTTCTAGACTTTTTTCATGCTTACCTTTCAATTGTGCCTCACTGTTTTCCAGTAGATCCACTTATTACAACACACTAATGTGCTGTGTGAGTACCTTGGTTTCTCTCTCCCTTCTGAACCAGCTTGTCTGGGGATCCTTTTTCATTATATTTTATGGTAGGTTGTAGGGCCCCAGAAACATGACTTTTAAATTAATCCCTCAGCTATTTTTTTTTTTTTGCTTATCTTCCATTGGATTTTCTCAGTTCAATGATCTTAAATGTTTTGTTTTGTTTTCATACATATCCTTATAGAATGCATAGATCTGCAATAAGCACCAACTGAACAGCTTAGTTTGTAGGTAAGTTTTTCTAAAAGTCATCATTAGCAAGTGAAATTATTTTATCATTCAGAAAGAATTATTGATCTAAATACCCAACTGCAGAGAGACAGGGACAGACAGACAGATGGGGAAGGGAAGAAGGACTGAATTCAAACAGTAGCTATCAGGTCTCCCCTCCTCCTATCCTATTAAAATCAGCTGGGTCAAAATTAAGAGTATATTACATGCTGGAATTTCTTGAGATTTAAAAGCTTGAGAGAGTTGTCAAACACTAAGCAATGTGTATTTGACTTTTAAGGTTAAATAACATGTATTTGATTATTTATGACTATCTTTTATACAAAATAGTCTATTTCTGTTTCCCCAGGATTGAGAAGGGTCTAGAACATAATATGTGCCCCATATGTTTCTACTAATAATTGTTTGTTTTAAAAGCCTACTGCATCATTTCTTTATGGTACTTCACTATGGTTATTGATCTCTTTTAGGTTAAAGAATTTGATACCAATTTTACATATGAGCAACAGTCAGAATTCTACTTGCAGCCAAATGCTACATACGTATTTCAAGTGAGATGTCAAGAAACAGGTAAAAGGTACTGGCAGCCCTGGAGTTCACCCTTTTTTCATAAAACTCCTGAAATAGGTGAGTGTATGTCTATATTTATCTCTTCGGCTTTTCTTTTGACTTTTCTCTCTCTTCCAAGTTTATCTTTTTTTTTCCCTCCCTGATTTCTATCAAAATTGACAAAACTATTCTAGGGCAGGTCAGTTAAGTTCAGTTGCTCAGTCGTGTCCAACTCTTTGCAACCCCCATGGACTGCAGCACGCCAGGCTTCCCTATCCATCACCAAAACTGACTAAGGCAGGTGATAACATTTAAATTGTTATTTTGCTTTGATTTTGTTAAGGCTGACTACAATTTATATAATGGTTCTCAAATATTTCAAGATGTAACAACCAGCTGGGGGTGCTTGTTTAGTATGCATGTTCACTGTGGCTGCTCCCAGAGTGTCTGAGTCCATGATCTGAGGTAGAGGGGATGGGGGCTGTCAAATATCCTTGGGGTATTCTTGGGGATGGGGTAACTGTCAGGCATGTAATCCCCCTAACCCTTGTTTTAAAAAAGAGTTTAGTAAGAGTTACAGTACACTATTTAGGCCATTCTGATAAAATATATTCTCCTTAGGAGAAACAAAATTATTCAATAAAGATTGATTACTTACTATATGCAAAGTAAACACAAAACATTAAAACACTTCAACATGAGATTTTTTAATTCTCTTCTCAGTATAACCTAGCTGAGCTATTGTTTATTTTTAGATATTTTTCTGCTCTTAATATTATTCTGTTTATTTTCTAGTCATTTAAACATTATTCTGTAAAAGCTTAGCCAGGGAATTCCCGGTTGGTCCGGTGGCTAGGACTCTGCTCTTTCATTGCCAAGGGCATAAATTCATCTGGTTGGGGAACTAAGATCCCACAAGTTGCAAGCACAACCCCCCCAAAAAAATTAAATTAAGAAATAAACTCTATTTGGCTAAGATTTTATTTTTAACTGTAAGTAAATAATAAAATGAACCTATTGTAATTGTCAAAATACTCCATGCTGGTCCCAGTCTTTATCTGGAAGATGTTTCTGTACTGTGGGTAGCTTACACACTAGATTTAAAATGTTCTTTTCAGAACTGAAGGATTTATTTGTAATCACAGCATTGTTAATGTCATTCTTACATAATATAACATCTTGGAATTATTTTATGTTTTCAAAGCACTTTGACATACATTGTAAATATTAATGACTACCAAGTAAGTAGAGGGAGCCATAGAGCCAAAGATAAGGTTAAAAAGTTCTTTTGGTGCCCTCTATGTACACATTATTAAGGGAATCATTTGCAATATGGGTTATGAGTTCTCTCTCTTTTTTTTAAGTAAGTTTTTAATTTAAGGTATTCCAACTTAAATTGATATTGTTAAAATTCCTAGGACTTTTGATACCATTTTAGAACAGTCAGAATTTAGTAGATAATCCAGTTATTTTAATGAAATCTAGAATTGCTTAGCAAGATTATTCAAATTGATAATTAACATTTTCTTACCATTTATTATAGTATACATAAGTGTGTTTGACCTTTACATCAGACAAATTTAATAGTGAAATTGGCATCATTTTACAAATGAGGAAACTGAAGCATGATTTGTTTCCTTGCTAGTCAGTAAAGAGCAGTTAAAGCAGAACACAAGTTTTCTTACCACCAGCCCTTAGCAATCTCATTGATTTCTTTCTTTAACTAATTACAGTTGACTCTTTAACAACATGGGTTTGAACGGTGTGGATTCACTTATACATAGATATTTTTCAATAAATAATAGAGCACTACACAGTCTGTGGTGGATTGAACTCACAGTGCAGAACAGGATACAGTGGAACCAAAAATAAAGAGGGTCAACTATAAATTATACGAGGAGTTCTGGCTGTGTGGAGGGTCAGCACCCCAACCCTTGTGTTAGGGGTCAATTGTACCTCGAAGTGGAACAACTTACAGAAATATCCGCCAAGTACAGTCAGCTCTTCACATGCATGGGTTCCACCTTCATGGATTTAACCAACGAAGGGCAGAAAATATTTGGAAAAAAAATTCCAGAAAATTTGAAAAACAAAACCAATTTGCCTCACACCAGCAACTACTTCCTTGGAAGAAAGGAATGAAAAACCTAGACAGCATATTAAAAAGTAGAGACATTACTTTGCCAACAAAGGTCCATATAGTCAAAGCTATGGTTTTTCCAGCAGTCACATATGGACTTGAGACTTGGGCCATGAAGAAGACTGAATGCCAAAGAACTGATGCTTTTGAACTGTGGTGTTGGAGAAAACTCTTGAGAGTCCCTTGGACTGCAAGGGGATCAAAACAGTCATTGATATCCTAAAGGCAATCAATCCTGAATGTTCATTGGAAGGACTGATGCTGAAGTGCCAATATTTTGACCATCTGATGCTGACTCCTTAGAAAAGACTCTGATGCTGGGAAAGATTGAAGGCAGGAGAAGAAGGGGAAGACACAGGATGAGATGGTTGGATGGCATCACTGACTCAATGGACATGAGTTTGAGTAAACTCTGGGAGATGGTGAAGGACAGGGAAGCCTGGCGTGCTGCAGTCCATGGGGTCCCAACGACTGAGAAACCGATAACAACAGCAGCAACTACTTCCATAGCATTTACATTGTATTTACAACTATTTACATAGCATTTTATTGTATTGAGTATTTTAAGTACTCTAGAGATGATTTAAAGTATATGGAAGGATGTGCATGGGTTAAGGGCAAATACAAGCTTTCCCTGAGTTTGGTATCCAAAGAGGGTCCTGAAACTAATCCTCCATGGATACCGATGGACAACTGTATAGGACCACAAACCACAGATGTTCTCCTTTAAAAGTAAAGGTTGTAAGCTACACACAGAAGGAATGGGGACGTCACAGCTACCCTACAATTCTAAATTTAAAGTCTTTATTTCCTAAGGGAAAAATAATCACTCAAGAGGCAAAAATGCCAGCTGAAATTAAATATCTCTGAAAACTTGCATCTAATGCCAGCTGAAATTAAATCTCTCTGAAAACTTGCATCTGTCCAGGACTAACATGTTAGCTAAGAGTAACTGTAAACTATTCTCTTGGTACAAATTCCTTTCTAAGACACATTAAACAAGATACAGGAAAAATGTGTTAGGGAAAGTGCTAGCATAAAATCATTTTGAAAAATTATCTCTTTTTTTCTATTTGTAGAAGCAATGCAAATCTATTATGCAACCTAGAAATAAGTATTGTTTATATTTTAATGGATTTAATACTAGTTTTTTCCTATACACATATTTTTTAAATGGTTGGTGCTTTGGTATAAGTACTGTTTTATATCCTGGTTTTCTTACTTAATCTACCTTGTTGAGTTTAAAAAACCTATTTAATGGGTGCACTTCAATTTATGGATGTAATATAATTTAATCATTTCTCTAGTTAAACAATATCTAGGTTATTGCATTTTTCCTTTATCAATAAACTTCTTTGAATAGCTTTATATATAAATTCTCCTTCTGCCTTTAGGTCTTATTGGATCAAGAGTTGAGCTTAATGCAAGTTGCCAAATTGCTTTTCAGTAAATCTTTAATATCAATTGCTTTTTAAAAAAGGTATCCATGAAAACAGTCATTCATTTAAGCTGTTCATGAAATGTTCATTTGTCCTATACTGCACATCAGGCACTTGCTAGGTACTTGCATAACTTCAGTCAGTGAAGGAGACAAAGATCCCTTAATCCTAAAGAAGACAGACAAAGCAAAAGTCTAACCAAAAGCACACAGCATTATAAACAAACAATAAATCAAAGCAGTAAGAATTAAACCTCACCACCGAAGTCTGAATTGCTTCATAATGGAAAAAATAAAAAGATAGTTTCTGTAATACTTCAATTAACTTGCTTAGTAGTGGGGTTTGGGGCCAGACTTTCCTGGTAATTTATTTATTTATGAAGAAACATCACTTTTTGGCCTTTTGGCTAAGATTAAGTATGAAGAAACACAGCCCAGGCAGTAATCCTCCCTTCATGGAAGAATTTCCTGTTTTGGTGCTCTAAAATTCTTATTTGTGTACCACTAAATAGATTCATCCTTGTAACAATGCGTTTTCAAAATTTTGCGCAGATGGCACCTCAGGACAAATCGTGACGTAGGTATGGCTTTCCTGCAGACCCTAGCATTCTTCTGTATCACTTTCCCTTGGATAGTGCCTTTCCTTGGCTTTTAAAAACCTGGTCTCCAAAAGAAACCAAATGAAATCATTTTATAGTATAACCAAATTATAATAAGGGTTAAATGACATACTCGCTTTTTCATCCTTAGAGTATTTAGACTTCAATGGAAAACAAAGCCTTACACAGTAGCCCCCCCAACCGTATGGGTGGGGAATATATTCCAAGACCCCCAGTGGAGGCCTGAATCCACGGATAGTGCTGAACCTTATATATACTATGTTTTTCTCCTGTAAATAAAACATAAAGTTTAATTTCTAAATTAGGCACAGCAAGAGATTAACAACAATAACTAGCAATAAAATAGAACTATAGCAATATACACATAATATACATTGTGTGAATGTAGTTTCTTTCTCAATTTCAAAATTCTTACTGTGCAAATTTAATGCCTTTTGCATCTTAACTAAGCACTCAGCACATACTCTGGCTGTAACTTTTGCAGTTTGAGGTATGATAGCAAAACTAGCACAAATTTCTTTTTACTTCTTCATAATTTAAGGGACAGAAGATTTATTCTTACCATACAGCTTGGCGTAGAACTATTTTTCTTTCCTTATTGAGAGTTTTCATCTTTTCGCTTAAAGGAAGCACTTTACAGCTTCTCTTCAGCATATCCAAATTTCCAGCATCACTATGCTTGTTCTTTGGGCCCTTATTATGTAAGATAAGAGTCACCTGAAGATAAGCACCATAATACAGAAAAGTTGTTTTGATAACCACGATGGCTACTAAGTGACTGACAGGCCCAATTCGTGGATCATTCATATCCAGGGTAGGATGGAGCTGGACAATGCAAGATTTCATCATGCTACTCAGAATGGTGCACAGTTTAAAATTTAAAAATTCTTTATTTCTGGAATTTTCCATTTAATAGTTTTGGATCCAGCTGACCAGGGTAACAGACTGAGGAAAGCAAAACCATGGATAATGATAAGAGGGGACTAAAAAAGAAAAAAGAAATCAACCTCAGAATATACTTTCAGACTTTATGGGACAAACTTCCCTGTATTAGAGACTACTATGTTTCTATCCTGGTGTAATAACAAGAGGCTAATTCAGTGGCTGAATCCAGGTGACTTCAGGATAATAAATAATACAGCTAATATTTATTGGATGCTTATTATGTGTTGGGCACTGTGATAAGAATTTTACTCATCACTGCAGCTCTATAAAACTGTTATTCCAATTGTACAGAGGAGGATGAGGCTCAAGGAGGTTAAGAAGTTTGCTGAACATTATAAAGCTGGTAAATGGTAGACCTGGGCATGAGTCAGGCTGCAGGATTCCAGCACTTAACCTGTAGTTCTGCTGGTCTCCTTCCTAAGAGACCTTAGAGGGTCCCTTGTCAGCCTCCTCTGGATCACCTAACGAAATCCTCCTCTACATATTAGCTAATATGCCAACGGAGCTTCTTTAAATTCTTTTAATGTTTGTTATGAAATGCAAACACATGAGAGAAGAGGGAACCATAAGATGCTATCAACTATTTCCACTTTGGCATGAATACCAGATGTGGAAACAGGTTTGTGTTAAAGTGATGAGAATGAATCCATAGGAACCTTGGGATGGGATAGGGCAGTCAGAGACAAGGACAAAGTGCAGGTGGAAAAGGTGACCTTGCCCAAGACAAGGCACCACAGGGAAATTCACAGTGTGTTTTTCCAGCTGGAACTTGGTTCAGTAAAATGTCTTGGAAGCAGTGCTTCGCAGAGGATCATCTGCATTAGAAATGCTTGGGTACCAGTTAAAAATACAATTCCTCAGCATCTATCAAGTGGTATTTCTGCAGCATCTATCAAGTGGTATTTCTGCAGTGTGTTCTGGAGGTTGGACACACCCTTTAAGAGGGAGAAGTGTGTGGTCAAAGAGGGTCAGAACTGATTGCCCAAGCCATTGCCTTAGTAACATGGTTTTGGGGGGCAAAAAAGGGTGGGTACATGAGATTCTCAGGCCATTCTCTCTAGTATTATCTGGTTCCACCTCTGCCTCCTTTTCCTCCTGCCCACCACTTCCTCAGTCCCTGAGCACCCCAGGATCTCAAGAAGTATAGGATGCAGGGCCATGGCTCCAGTGAACCATCCAAATTACCCCCTCGGCCTAGACCCTCTCTGCCTCTGGATATGAGGTTTCAGCAGAGGCACTGAAAATTTCCAGGGGCTGCTAAAACTGGAGCTTCTAGACCACCAACCTGGATATTCACTGCAACAATTCTTGGAGTCATTAAGCAGTGCAGAAATAGCACCAAAAGGGAAAAGATAGTTTGTTGGCACAGAAAACTTACACTGAAAATATGAACGTGAATTTCCTTATTTCACTCCTACTGATGTGAAAAACTGTGAGAAGAGGACTTCCAGGCAGGAATGTTTTTCAGTTCTGTTGTAATACAGATCCTTTTGTCATGAAGAAAAGTTACAGGCCTTCTAACCCCTTTAATGACAAGTTAGAGGCCTGAGGGAAGGGCAGTTACATTTCACAATGACTAATTAACTTGGTTGAATTACAACTTGCAGTAGAAAAGTTTCCCAGAGAAATCATAGTCTATTTTTTTTTTTTTCTGGAGGTTCTCCAGAGGAAGGCAAGTATAAGCAAGATATTAAACCACGTTGTTCTTTGTTCTCAAAAAATACCATTGGTTGTATTACCAGTGACTCAAAGATTCTCATTAATTTTTCAGGATTTTAGTGGTTCAAAAAGAAAAAACAAATGTTATATCAATGGAACCAAATATAGGTGATAATAAATATAATGCAAATTAGAAGTGGCACACAGAGTGTACTTTGCAAAAATTCTGTTATTTGTAATTAAGAGATTTCTGATTCATTCATATTAAGATGGATTATAAATTTGTAGGTTTGTGGTTACTAAGCTGGGTTAAACGTATATACACAACGTTCTTTGAAATACTTATGATTTTAGATCCTTCGTCTGGATTTATTTAATCTTCTTTGGGTCCTGTCCCTAGTAAACCACCAGGGTTTTGTAGAATAAAGAACAATTCATAAGAGTTTCACAATCTCTCTGAGGTCTGCAATCAAATAATAGAGAATAAAGATTATGCTTTTCCATGAGGAAGTTGTAATCTCCTGTGTTAGTTTCCTATCACTTCTATTAGAAGTTAGAATAAATTCAGTAACTTAAAACAATACAAATGTGTTTTCTAGTAGTTTGGGAGGTGAGCAATCCAAAATAAGCATCACTGCACTAAAACCAAGGTACTGGCAGGACTATGCTCCTTCTGAAGGCTCTCAGAGTCAGCTTCATGCATTTTCCAGATTCTAGAGGCTGTCTGCATTTCTTGGCTTGCAGCCCCATTTTTCGTCTTCAAAATCAGAAGGATAGCATCTGCCAATCTCTTTCTTGGACTCTGATCCTCCTGTCTCCTTATAAAGACCCTTGAAATTTCACTCCTGAATATAGGATAATCTCCCCATCTCAAATCCCTTTTGCCATATAAGGTAATCTATCCACAAATTCCCAGGATTAGAGCATGGACGTCTTTGCAGGGTCAGTATTTGTCCTACCATGTCTCCTCACCTAACCACCCACTACCAAAAATTGCAATGTTTACCCACTACAGAATTTTTCATGGTGATTGGGTGTAAGCAAAAGAAATAAAATCTGGTTGTTCTGAAGCAGAAAAGGAATTAATTATTGGAACGACAGCTAGAAAGTAGTAGAAAGGCTGGTAAAATGGTCACAGATAGGATCCAAGGGATGGGGGCAGCCAGAAGCACAGCCAAAATCTTAGCCGGGGAAGATCTTGTGAGGACTCTGCACCTGGCACTGTGCTCTCTGCCACTGCTTACCTGTGCCCCAGATACTCCACTGGTGCTGCTGTTACCAGACTCTGGATATAGCTATTGCACCTACATTGGATTCTAAGCAATTTCCTGGAGCCATGTGTGAGTGGGGAAGAAGGGCATCTGATGAGTGAGGCTTAGGTCATCTGCTTGCAGCTACTTGCTGGCTGGGGAGGGGGTGGGATGGGGTAGGGAGAGGGTTTCTCTGCTCCACTGAGGCTACCACAGTGGGAAACCCTACCTGCCTCCTACCTCCTCTAGGATGCCCACAAAGAAGTAGGTCCTGCAGCTGGGCAACTGAAAAATGGCAAATGTCCACTAGACTGTTCAGACTAAGGAACAGGTACATGCTGGGCTTGATAGCCAGGTTGCACCTTTGAAGAATCCTGAACCACTAGGTAAAATTGGAAGCTGCCCATGCTTGTGCATAGAGTTTGCTACACTTTGATATCAGATCCTCACCTCTGTGAGATCTGTGTCACTCAAGAAAATGTCTAAGTGGCTGCCATTTTTTTTACCTTTTCCTTCTCTTATTCTTTCTCTTTGATGATATGACCGCCATACCCAGATTTCTTACCTTCTTCTCCCTTAACTGTAAGGAATATAAGCATGAAAATAATCCCTTGAATATGTCTAGGCACGACCTCCTATCCTTAATATACGAGGATAACATGGTAACTCATGAAATGATTCATGGTTCAACTTGTTTTTCAAGGCGTGGTAGAGTTTATTCTGACGTATCCTTTTCTCTGTCCAGGGCTTCTGGTGACTATTTGATAGTTCTGCCTACTGTCTTTTGCTTTGCCATCTGACATGACTATAGTCAAATCTTTACCCTTGGCCCAAATAATGTTGAATTCCAACCATAAAACTAAACTGGCCTAGGACGATAGCAGGTAAATGCTGTGAAACAGTTGAGATTATTAGAATAAGGAGAATAAAAATAAAGAAATCACAAGGGGATGCTTATGTTTTAAGACAAATAAGACAGGAAAAAAACCTTCACTAACTTGAAAAACACACCTTTAGTATGACTTCTCTTTCTAAAATACCTAGAAACTTCGGAAGGAAAGGTCTAGAAAGGGCCCTGTGTCAGCTCTGGTCAAAGCTCTAAGATGCAGGTCTTGGTTAGTGTGGCTCTAACACCAAGACTGGCAAGGACAAAAATAAAGGTGCCTTAAAAATATCTACGCCCTTTGGCCTAACAATTCCAGTTATAGAAATCTAGCCTTAGGAAATAAGTAGAGATATGAAAAGAAGTCTGATGCACAAAATTTATTTAAAAGCTAATTATAAAATAAGAATTTGGAAACAATCTATAAGTCCAGTAATAGCAATAGCTAATGCTTACTAAGCTTTTAATTTGTATAAGCCATGGTACTAAGCACTTTGCATGAACTATCTCATCAAACCTCACAATGAAGCATTATTATTACTATCCCATTTGACAAATGAAGAAACTGAGTCACAAAGCAGTTAAGTAATTTGCCCAGGGCCATGCAACTCCAGGTGATGAAGCCAGGATTTGAACAGTTTCATCTAAATCCAAAGCTGTTATTTGAAATCACCAAGATACACAGTTTCTCAATGGGAGAGTGATAGAATAAACACAGTGTAAACACGATGAAATATTTAATTGCCAGTAGTATGATGATTGTGAACAAGTTTTAATAAAACTTTTCAATGTTCATGGTGTATTATTGAATAAAAAAACCCAGATACAACATTTAGTAAAGAGCATAATCTCCACTAGGGCATAGATATACACCAAAGACTGTTAACAAATATATTAAAAAAATGATTTTTTCTAGTTTTTGAACAAATACAAAATTGTATTTTCTTTTTCATACTCTCCTATGTTTTTCAAGCATCCTGTAGTTGGCATGTGTTTGTTACTTGTTCAGTTGTGTCTGACTCTTTGCAACCACGTGGACTGTAGGCCTCCAGGCTCCCCAGTCCATGGAATTCTCTAGGCAAGAATACTGGAGGCCATTCCCTTCTCCAGGGGATCTTCCTGACTCAAGAATTAAACCTGGGTCTCCTGCATTGCAGGCAGATTCTTTACTTTCTGAGCCACCGTAGCTTGAATAAAATAGTTGGTGTTCAGAAGAAAATAACTCTAGGCTGGAAGAGTCTAAGAATCAGCGCTCAGTGGGTTAGTCCAACCATAGGCCTTTCAGGTGGGTCCTGAGCCCTACAAGGCCAGGCAGCTCTAACACACTGGCCAGCCCCTAGGGACAATGGCTAGGTCTCAGCAGGGGAACTCTGCTTGCTGGGCTGGCTGAGCTGCCCCACCTGCAGCCATCCTGATAGAAAGTGAGATTGTTAATTAATGGGGCCAGCGACCAGCATAAATCACATGCCAGAACCAGGTAGGAATTTTTACTCTTGGATCTCTGCCTAGGTGACTTTGGACATGTCATTTATCCTTATTATGCCTTTGTTGCCTCGTCTTTAAATGAGAGCAATAGTATTATCTACTTGATTGGGTTGTTGTAAGGATTAAATGAGAGAAAGCGTGTAAAGTCTAGTGCATTATCTGGAATGTAATTAGTACTCAATAAATCATCACTTTAAAAGAATAACAAAACACATTTTGCCCCATGGTAGACGTGGAGGAAAAGGCTGAGGAGACTGGTTTGACATTATCCGTAAGGCACAGATGGAATACATTATTGCAAAAGTTAATTCCTTTTGAGTAGATCTGATTAAATTAAGCTGGTATTCAGTGGGCCAAAGAATGCAGTTATGCTTCTAGTTTTGTCCAAGAATAAGAAACTACATCTTAAAAAAAAAAAATTCTCAGCTCCCTATAAACACGTTCCCTTCTGTTAAGACTAACTCTAGTGTCCAATGTCAGTGTGTATAAATTATATAAAAATTTTTACCAAATTAGAAATGATTTGGGGTTTCTGAGTATACTCAAATATGTGCTGTGAGAGTAATAACCATAATTTAATGTTCTGCTGCAGAGACAGAATTGTCTCTTTACAGACAATACCACAGACATTAAACAAATAACAAAAATACCGTGAGATTTTTTTCCAGTGTTTTAGGCAATACACTGATCATCAGAGTTGATATAAACAATGTTTTTAGTCATGGAAGCTGGATTAAGGGTTAGGGCTTTTTTTTTCCCTTCTCTTTTATTTTTCTTTTAAAATTATTTTCTCTTTTTACAGTTATTGCTTTTATAATGAAAAATATTGTGTGATTTTAAAAGAAATGACCTAGCCACTTGGTGGCAGTATGCTGTGAAGAATATATAGTCTATATGACTTCATTTTAGTCCCATGCTTAAAAATTTTATCATTGACTTGATTACTTCTCTGACAATTTTGCTTATAATTGTTTTACTTCAGATACATGATTCTTTATGAAATTACCTTTTCACAATTAAGCACAATTTTTAAATGGCTTCATTACTCTAACCTGGTCAGTTCGAAATTATTATAACAAAAGACTCTAAAGGAAGATTCTGTTTCTTCTCTATTAGGGCTAATAAAGCCCTAGTAAGATATAAAAGTTATTTTTAGGTGATGCAAATTAATAACTGATGTTTCATTGCCAAATAACCACCTGTAGTTTATGCAACAGAATTATATTAACCTGTGTTTAAAAGCTAGCAACATTATATATTAGTTTTAAATAAAATGCTAATTCAAAAATAATAAAAATGAAAATAATCCAGCAACATATGCTATAAACCTATGATTCTGCCAAACTAAAAGTTGTATTACATTTTAATGTAATATATTTTTTTTAATTAGATGAATAATATTGGCTGTTGGCCATTGGTGATGGAACCACACACTCAGGGGAAAAAAAGAGATTTACAGAAGCACTGAGGAGCCAAAAAGAGTTTCTGATTTGTCACAATTCAGAGTAGGGCTTCCCAAGAGGCCCTAGTGGTAAAGAACCCACCTGCCGATGCAGGAGACATAAAAAGACGATAGTTCGATCGCTGGGTTGGGAAGATCACCTGGAGGAGGACACGTCAATCCACTCCAGTATTCTTGCCTGGAGAACCCCATGGACAGAGGAGCCTGGCCGACTACAGTCCATAGGGTCGCACAGAGTCAGACACGACGGAAGCAACTGAGCATGCAGCATGCACAGTTCAGAGTGAAACATTTCCCTCTTGCTGGGGAGAAGCGAGATAAAAACACAAGAAAGAACTTTTGGCTTTTCTGATGTTTTCATCTCCTAAAATTCCCTACCCATGGGTCTTAGAAAACTCCTCTTCAGTTGAGCCTGTGTTTACAACCAGATCAGCCTTTTATAATCATTTCCAAAGACCCATAGGGACCTTTTTATTGGAACTCTGTGATATTTTTGTCAAAAAGAGTTGCCCCAGCCACATAGCTTGTTATAAAAGCCTGTGATATCCCTGTAGCAGTTAAGGACATCTCAAGTTGTGATCTCTCCCTGACCCCCACTGTAATTCTTTTAAAAGAAGAATTTGAACACTAAAATCAGAATGACTGAATACAAAGGGTTTGAGGCCCTCTTGAGGATCCAGAGCTTAGAACCACTTTCAGGAACATCTTCCATCAACTGGGAGAATCGTGTCCTTGAAATCACCTCTGGAAGCTTTTAATTATCAGGAGGGAGGAGGTGGATGAGGAAGCTCCAGGACTCTTGAGTTCAGACTGAAAATGAGTTAGCTGTCGAGGAAGCTAGATGACCCCACCCTGGTCAGAAGCTTTCATTAGCAATGTTCTGAGAGCCTTTATGAGTAGACAGGGCTGGCCAGGATCCTTGCCAGCAGGGAGGGAGCAGAGGGAAGTCATTCATGGCATTCCACCCTTATGTTATAACTTCAAAGTGTCTGCTAATCAAAACTGGGTTTCTTATATGGAGCCAAGATGTTGTTTGCCAACAGCATCTTGAAGATTATGCAAAGGCAAAAGTGTCACATCTTGGAGGCACTTAAGGAAACCTGAACCTTATTGCATCACCTATTGGAAGGAATCAAGTAAAGAACTGGTTGGGCATTTTCTTCTGGGTCAGTGAATGAAATAAAGCTCCTTGGTATTTGTTGCCTAGAAGTCTCATGAAATTAGTGGACACATCTTGAAGTCTTACAAACTCCGGGTAGTTTTTATCGTCCTTTGAATGTTTCCTCTTTTGGGATTTATCCAATTTAATGAAAAGAAGAAAAGACACACATACTAGAAGGCTTTTACTCCATCTTTCCAGTCTATTAAAGTTAATGGTTTACTTTATTCATCTCCAGACAAGTAAAGAAACTCTCTTAGGAAACTGGGTAACCTGAGTGCAAAGAATGAAAAGCTTACACTATTTTCTTTTTGTTTAAGTTCCTCAGGTCACAATGAAATCATTCCAACATGATACTCAGAATTCTGGACTTCTAATTGCTTCCATCTTTAAAAAACACCTTACTTCTGGTAAGAAAATCCTGCTTAGGTTTGTTGAGTAGTTTTAGCAATCATTCATTTGAATGCTCCATACTGAAAAATCACATGTTAGGTGTAAGTTCTTGAGAGTAAGATATGCCACATGATTTACAAAGGAAAATAACCAACAAAAATCCACTTAAAATTGATTTTAAGGAGTGTTTTAAGTAGATTCTGCCGGCTTTTGCTCTGGGTTAGAAACATGTTCGTTTCCATTGGTGCTGGGGCTCAAGACCTCAAAAATTCTTCCTAAAAAATATCATTATTTAAGTGTTTACCTTGTGCTAAAAGTTTCATGTACTTCATCTTTTTCAATCTTTAAAATAACTTCTTGAGGTAAGTGTTATGAGTCTATTTTACAGATGGGAAAACTGGAACTCAGAGACACTGAGGAACTTGTCTGGACTAAAATTCAAATCCAATTTTCCAAATCCTAAAGTCTATTGTGCTCCTTCTCTTACACAAGCCAGCTCCCATTTTATTTGTTAGTATGACTAGGTATTTTCCGTTGATAAGCATACCAAAATGTTTTAGGCATAAAAAGATATGAGATCAGGTTGTGGAGCATTTATTTCCTTGCACAGAAATATGGCAGGAACAGTATAAAAACTTTTGCAGGTGATATTGATGTTCTTTGGACTTTTATTTATTTATTAAAAAAATATTCTGTGTTGCCAGGCACATACTCTATGTGCCAGTCACTATTTTGAGTATTGGGGAATCGGCAGTGAAAAAAACGAACAAAGCCCGTCTTCATGAAGTTTCTTTTCTAGGCAGATGAATGTGTGTTGGGAGGAGGTAGACAACAAACAAAACAAGAAAAGTAAGGTGGCAGTAAGCGTTATGAAGATGAAGCAATGTAAGGGTACTCTAAATTTTGTATTATGTGAATCAATTATGAGCCAAGTGCTTAGGTTCAGAAAAGATCCCTAATTACAGATGCCTACACAGACCAGCACCTTGGTATTGCTGTGGGAACTGTGGAGGCTAGGAACTCATGGCTGCTCTATTAGGTAGACATCATTTCACAGAAGAGGAAACTTGAGCTTTGGCAAGTTCATTATTTATGCTCTGAGGTTACAGAGCTGATAAATGGCAGTATCTAATTGGAACCCAGGTATCTCGGCTTGTACTTTTGGTCACTCTCCTCTACTCCTCACACTCCTTTACCTGATCCCATGTTAACTTAGGGATTCTCCATCATCTTCTAGGCTCTAATGTCTGGCAGTCAGTCCTCCCATTAGTGGCTTGAAGTTCTCAGCAGCAGTATTTTAGTCCTAGGATAACACTAACTCCATACCCCACAGAGACTAGGAGTGAACTAAGCCACATTGACCCTAGCCCACCAGCTGGCTTTAGGAGAGGGGCTGGACAGCCTGGAGACCCCCAAGTGTATGTTAGGTGCAGCTGGGAAATAACTAGAGTAGGGCCAATTCAGTGCCTGTCATGTAGTAAGTATCTGATAAACATTTGTCAAAAGGAAGAAGGAGGATGGAAGGAGACAATACACAGCATGGCTTAGATACAACTCCCATATGACAAATCATGTCTCAGTTACAGTCTACATTTGAAAACAGAAAATAGGGTTTTTCATGTACTAGGGGGAAAATGCGGAGAAGGCAATGGCAACCCACTCCAGCACTCTTGTCTGGAAAATCCCACAGACAGAGGAGCCTGGTAAGCTGCAGTCCATGCAGTCACTAAAAGTCGGACATGACTGAGCGACTTCACTTTCACTTTTCGCTTTCATGCATTGGAGAGGGAAATGGCAACCCACTCCAGTGTTCTTGCCTGGAGAATCCCAGGGACGGGGGAGCCTGGTGGGCTGCCGGTTATGGGGTCACATAGGGTCGGACACGACTGAAGTCACTTAGCAGCAGCAGCAGCAGCAGGGAGAAAATGTGATGGGCCTGGCAGATAATACATGTTGAATATAGTATTTATTTAAAGATTTCAGGTGATTAATTCTACTTCAAAGTTCAAAAGAAGCATTGTTTCTAAAATAAAATATCAGTGCAGAATATAAGACAATTTGAATTTCTCTCTTATATATTGCTCTAAGTAGAGTGCCCTTTTTCAGCAGGAAGAAATTCATGAACAATAAATTCTGAAGAATGGTGACAAGCTGTACATAACTTCGGTCTTGTACAAAAGGTTAAACAAACCAAAAAAACCCTCAGTTGTGACTGCGGCCAGCTTTAGCCTCTGTCACAAGCAATTGGGAATTCTCACTTGTGTCAGACAAACCAAATGAGGTTCATCACTACACTTTTTTAAATATAAAATATGCAAGCACAAGCTCATTAAAAAATGTCTAACACTGACCACATTTGCCAGAGACTCACTGACCTCAGAAACCCACTGATCTCAGATCCATGGAACCCAATCTTCTCAAACAAAAGATATTGTTGTGCAGTTTGGAATGGCAGTCACTTTACAGCCCAAGGTGAAGGTTAATTTTATTTCTTCTTCCTGTTTCCATTGAGATTAATGACCTTCACTTGGTACAGAAAGAGAGAACAGTGATTCTGGTATCACATGTTGTTGTTCAGTCGTGTCCAACTCTTTGCGACCCCGTGGACTGCAGCATTCCAGGCCTCCTTGTCCCTCACCATCTCCAGGAGTCTGCTCAAACTCATGTCCATTGAGTCAATGATGCCATCCAACCATCTTATCCTCTGTCACCCCCTTCTCCGCCTGCCTTCATTCTTTCCTAACGTCAGGGTCTTTTCCAATAAGTCAGTTCTTCACATCAGGTAGCCAAGATGGAAATTATAGCTAAAATTATTTTTCTTTCCTTTCAGACAACGGGAAACAAGACATTGGACTTTTATTGGGAATGGTCTTCTTTGCTGTTATGCTGTCAGTTCTATCTTTGTTTGGGATATTTAACAAATCACTTCGAACTGGGTAGGTTTTTGTTGAATTTGTTTTCTCATTTAGACCATATATTTGTACCATCAAAATAGAGTCAACTATGTGATTTATTTTAAAAATTCATCAACACTTTTTGAGAAAAAGGCAAAATAAAAGGAACAGTATTTAATGAGTATGCATCCATGCCAAAAAGTGAAAGTGAAAGTCGCTCAGTTGTGTCCAACATTTTGGGACCCCAAAGAAATTCTCCAGGCCAGAATATTGGAGTGGGTAGCCTTTCCCTTCTTCAGGGGATCTTCCCAACCCACGGATCAAACACAGGTCTTCCGCATTGCAGGCAGGTTCTTTACCAGCTGAGCCACAAAAGAAACCTGAGAATACTGGAGTGGGTAGCCTATCCCTTCTCCAGGGGATCTTTGCCACCCAGGAATCAGACTGGGATCCCCTACATTGCAGGTGGATTTTTAACAACTGAGCATCAGGGAATCTATCCATGCCAAACTCTTTACAAATGCCATTCATTTAATCCTTGCAACGATCCTGCCAGAAAAGCTGAGTGACCTATTTTACAGATGATATAGATGAGGTGTAGAGAGGGTAAGGGCTCAAACCAAGGTCACCAAACACTAAGCCAGGAGTCCAGAGGCAGCTGATAACTAAGCCCGTGTTCTCTCTCTCCCTATGCAGTCTTCTCAATGTGCCTCAAGTCTGTCTGCTATGCCTGGATTCTTCACAGTAGTTAAGCTGTAACCTGCTTCAGTTCAGTTCAGTTCAGTCGCACAGTCGTGTCCGATTCTTTGCGACCCCATGAATTGCAGCACGCCAGGCTTCCCTGTCCATCACCAACTCCTGGAGTTCACTCAAACTCATGTCCATCGAGTCAGTGATGCCATCCAGCCATCTCATCCTCTGTCATCCCCTTCTCCTCCTGCCCCCAATCCCTCCCAACATCAGAGTCTTTTCCAATGAGTCAACTCTTTGCCTGAGGTGGCCAAAGTACTGGAGTTTCAGCTTTAGCATCAGTCCTTCCAAAGAAATCCCAGGGCTGATCTCCTTCAGAATGACTGGTTGGATCTCCTTGCAGTCCAAGGGACTCTCAAGAGTCTTCTCCAACACCACAGTTCAAAAGCATTAATTCTTCAGCGCTCAGCTTTTTTCAGTCTAACTGTCACATCCATACATGACTACTGGAAAAACCATAGCCTAGATTAGACAAACCTTTGTGGCAAAGTAATGTTTCTGCTTTTGAATATGCTATCTAGGTTGGTCATAACTTTTCTTCCAAGGAGTAAGCGTCTTTTAATTTCATGGCTGCAGTCATCATCTACAGTGATTTTGGAGCCCAAAAAAACAAAGTCTGACACTGTTTCCATTGTTTCCCCACCTATTTCCCATGAAGTGATGGGACCAGATGCCATGATCTTCGTTTTCTGAATATTGAGCTTTAAGCCAACTTTTTCACTCTCCTCTTTCACTTTCATCAAGAGGCTTTTTAGTTCCTCTTCACTTTCTGCCTTAAGGGTGGTGTCATCTGCATATCTGAGGTGCTTCAAGTTCTACCCAAATAAATCCCCTGAATCAGTCTGAAGAGAAGTGTGGCAGTGTCTGAATTCATCACTTTGAACCAATTGTGTTAGTGTTTTAGCAGCCCCATTGCCCATTTTCCTTCACTTCAGTTCAGTTCAGTCACTTAGTCGTGTCCAACTCTTTGCAACCCCATGGACTGCAGATGCCAGGCTTTCCTGTCCATCACCAACTTCCGGAGTTTATCATACTCATGTCCATTGAGTCAGTGATGCCATCCAACCATCTCATCCTCTGTCATCCCCTTCTCCTCCTGCCTTCAATCTTTCCCAGCATCAAGGTCTTTTCAAATGAGTCAGCTCTTCGCATCAGGTGGCCAAAGTACTGGAGTTTCAGCTTTAACATCAGTCCTTCCAATGAACACCCAGGACTGATTTCCTTTAGGATGGACTGGTTGGATCTCCTTGCAGTCCAAGGGACTCTCAAGAGTCTTCTCCAACATCACAGTTCAAAAACATCAGTTCTTTGGCGCTCAGCTTTCTTCACAGTCCAACTCTCACATCCATACATGACAAATGGAAAAACCATAGCCTTGACTAGATGGACTTTGTGGACAAAGTAATGTCTCTGCTTTTTATATGCTATCTAGGTTGGTCATAACTTTTCTTCCAAGGAGTAAGCGTCTTTTAATTTCATGGCTGCAATCACCATCTGCAGTGATTTTGAAGCCCCCCAAAATAAAGTCAGCCACTGTTTCCACTGTTTCCCCATCTATTTGCCATGAAGTGATGGGACCGGATGCCATGATCTTAGTTTTCTGAATGTTGAGCTTTAAGCCAACTTTTTCACTCTCCTCTTTCACTTTGATCAAGAGGCTCTTTAATTCCTCTTTACTTTCTGCCATAAGGGTGGTGTCATCTGCATCAGTTCAGTCACTCAGTTGTGTCCGACTCTTTATGACCACAAGAACTGCAGCACGCCAGGCCTCCCTGTCCATCACCAACTCCCGGAGTTCACTCAAACTCATATCCATCTAGTTGGTGATGCCATCCAGCCATCTCATATCTGGGGTTTTTGATATTTCTCCTGGCAATCTTGATTCCAGCTTGTGCTTCCTCCAGCCCAGCATTTCTCATGATGTACTCTGCATATAAGTTAAATAAGCAGGGTGACAATATTTAGCCTTGACATACTCCTTTTCCTATTTGGAACCAGTCTGCTGTTCCATGTCCAGTTCTAACTGTTGCTTCCTGACCTGCATACAGCTTTTTTAAAGAGGCAGGTAAGGTGGTCTGGTATTCCCATCTCTTTCAGAATTTTCCACAGTTTATTGTGATCCACACAGTCAAAGGCTTTCACATAGTCAATAAAGCAGAAATAGATGTTTTTTTGGAACTCTCTTGCTTTTTCTATGATCCAGCAGAGGTTGGCAATTTGATCTCTGGTTCCTCTGCCTTTTCTAAATCCAGTTTAAACATCTGGAATTTCACGGTTCGTGTATCACTGAACCCTGGCTTGGTGAATTTTTTTTTTTTCTGGCTTGGAGAATTTTGAGCATTACTTTACTAGCATGTGAGATGAGTACAACTGTGCGGTAATTTGAGCATTCTTTGGCATTGCCTTTCTTTGGGATTGGAATGAAAACTGACCTTTTCCAGTCCTGTGGCCACTGCTGAGTTTTCCAATATTGCTTACATATTGAGTGCAGCACTTTCACAGTATCATCTTTTAGGATTTGAAATAGCTCAACTGAAATTCCATCGCCTCCACTGGCTTTCTTCATAGTGATGCTTCCTAAGGCCCACTTGACTTCACATTCCAGGATGTCTGGCTCTAGGTGGGTGTGAGTGATCACACCATCATGATTATCTGGGTCGTGAAGATCTTTTTTGTACAGTTCTTCTTTGTATTTGTGCCACCTCTTTTTAATATCTTCTGCTTTTCTTAGGTCCCTACCATTTCTGTCCTTTATTGAGCCCATCTTTGCATGAAATGTTCCCTTGGCATCTCTAATTTTCTTGAAGAGATCTCTAGTCTTTCCCATTCTATTGTTTTCCTCTATTTCTTTGCAATGGTCGCTGAGGAAGGCTTTTTTAATCTCTCCTTGCTATTCTTTGGAACTGTGCATTCAAATGGGAATATCTTTCTATTTCTCCTTTGCTTTTCACTTCTCTTCTTTTCATAGCTATTTGTAAAGCCTCCTCAGACATCCATTTTACTTTTTTGCATTTCTTTTTCTTGGGGATGGTCTTGATTCCTGTCTCCTGTACAATGTCATGAACCTCTATCCATAGTTCATCAGGCACTCTGTCTAACAGATCTAGTCCCTTAAATCTCTTTCTCACTTCCACTGTATAGTCATAACGGATTTGATTTAGGTCATACCTGAACGGTCTAGTGGTTTTCCCCACTTTCTTCAATTTCAGTCTGAATTTTGCAATAAGGAGTTCATGATCTGAGCCACAGTCAGCTCCTGGTGTTTTTTTTGTTGTTGTTGCCTGTATAGAGCTTCTCCATCTTTGGCTGCAAAGAATATAATCAATCTGATTTTGGTGTTGACCATCTGGTGATGTCCATGTGTAGAGTCTTCTCTTGTGTTGTTGGAAAATGGTGTTTGCTCTGACCAGTGCATTCTCTTGGCAGAATGCTATTAGTCTTTGCCCTGCTTCATTCTGTACTGCAAGGCCAAATGTGCCTGTTACTCCAGGTGTTTCTTGGCTTCTTACTTTTGCATTACAGCCCCCTATAATGAAAAGGATATCTTTTAGGGGTATTAGTTCTAAAAGGTCTTGTAGGTCTTCATAGAACTATTCAATTCAGCTTCTGCAGCATTACTCGTTGGGGCATGGACTTGGATTACCGTGATATTGAATGAATTTTTTTTCTCACTGTATCAGCATGCTGTATAAAAACTTTTCTACAGTATCATGAACTTACCAATTTGTTCTAATTTTAGGTATGCTAAAGGAATATGAAACAGTAAAAGAAACTGAACCATAAAATGTATAAATATATGTAAAGAAACTATTTTATGCTACAGTTCAAGGTCAAGTTGAGCTAGCAAAGTCTGTGCAGCCATTTTGATTGTTAATTAGTTGAAGTTCTTACAGAAGCTGCATAAGCAGATAAGCAAGCCTGATTTGTGTGGTGCATTATTAACATGGGCCAGAGCTCACTGTAGTCTCTTCTAAGCCCAAGCTAAACTCCCAAGACAACCTCTTTGCTCAAAGCAACATTTACATAAATGTAGAAAGTGCTTTCACCACAGTGGCAGTGCCAAGGGGTAGCTTTGGAGGAAAAGTGGAGTGTTCATGGCTTCTCCCTCTTCCTTCTGTCACACAACCCCAGAGATCCTTAATAAGTACACAAGTGAAGTAAAAACTGGTATTCTCTCTGTGCCATACAATGCTCCTACTCTGACCACATAAGGAAAGTTTGTGGCTACCACTCTCTCTCAACCTTATTTAGAATCATTACAATTAGAGGAGCTCAAATATTATAGTTTTCTTATATGACATTCTCTTCTTTAATATTTCTTTATGGTTATGCTCCCCTTGGAAAGTTTTACATTTATCCCTTAAGTTTTACAAACTTTTCCACACTAACATCTCCACTTATAATGCTTTGCCATATTTAACGCGTGTATAGTTTCACTTCCTGGGTGGTTCTCCCGCTTATCTTGAATCTAGCGTGAGTGCTTTGGAATGTTCTGACTCCCTGGAGGCAGAGCAATATGGAGAAGAGGAAAATCTGAAAAGATACTGAATCAACTTCCCATATAAGTTTTAAAGAGATGGAAATCTTAGCTCCTGCATTGGAAATTTTAATTTTTATTATGCATTCTATTCTAGTTTATTTCCTAATCTCCAAGATGATTGCCTGCACCAGTCCTCCAGTAAGATACTTATTCTGTCATTTTTTGTTTTTTAGAATTAAAAGAAGAATCTTATTGCTAATACCAAAATGGCTCTATGAAGATATTCCTAAATTGGAAAACAGTAAAGTTGTGAAAATACTTCAGGTAACCAAACACCATTAAGTACAAACTAAATGGCAGCTGAGACCAAGAGCACAGTCCAATAGTTAAAGTAGAATTTCCATTCAAATAAATAAATGTGTGTGCAAATTTGCACAACTGTATAAACATATGCAGAAATAAAACTGTACATATTTCAGATAATCCTTAAGAGAGATGAGAGAATGGGTTAGGGGAAGGAAAGAGAGATGGAAGAGAGAAGCAATCCTATTCAAAAGAGAAAAGTGAAGAAGAAGATTGTAAGCCAAGTGCCAGAGCTACTTGGTGGCCAAACAATTGGTAGGTGTCCCCAGAGATCAAAGGGACAGGGAATAAAATCTCAATAGAAGGAGCCTCAGAGACACAAAGGAGCTTCTGTTTTACACGAGTTGGAGAAGCAGGTGGAGCCCAAAGAAGACACTACTTTGCTCCTGAGACCTAGTGGAATTCAAGAAGATGAATGTGAGGAGACTATGGCAGATGGTGTCACCAGGGGTAGACCAGGTCTCCAGTTCAGCAAAGAATAGAAGGTTGTCCTAGGAAGATCCTGAGGCAATAGGGGATTTTGCAGGTTTTGAAGGCGCAGCTGCTGGTTATGAAGGAGAGGAAAGAATCTGCTATGTGTGCTCTTATACTTTCTGGCTCTCTGGCCTGGCTGTCAAGGGGCTCAAAACTCAGTTGATTGGACAGACACATCATCTAAGCACTGAAATGCAGCAACGTAGCATAGTGAAAGAAATGAGGCAAAACCTGATGAGAATGTAGAGGAACTATATGAAGAGATGGGAAGGAATTGCTCAGGAGAGAAAGAGAACATTCAAAATAGGGAGGCTACATGAGCAAAGGTACAGAGGTGAGGAAAGCCTGCTGGGTGTGGCTTTGTGGAAACATTTGATGTGAGGAGCGGCTGGGATAATGGGGGAATGCAGAGTGGTCACACAGCGTCAGACATGACTGAAGTGACTAAGCACTGCTCGTAGAGTGGGATCAGGGCACAGGAGGCCTTGTCATGGAACTCAGACTTCATTCTGCCAACCAACAGTTTTCAAGCTTAAATTTATTTTTAGCCTAGGGACCCTCTGCTCAACTGATGTTGAAGTAGACAAGTATTGCAAAGCAAGTAAAAGTGGCTCCATCCGGAGATCTAGTGAGCCCACTAATCAGCTCCTTTCAGAGCCCCAGATGAGTCCTTAAGGCAATAGTTCTCAGCCTTGATTGCACTTTAGAATCCTGATTCCCAGGCCACAATCTCTGGGGGGAGGCCAGGATCTTTGGGGGGAGGGCTGATGTGGGGAGAGCCAGGTGTCAGCATCTTCAAAGTTTCCCATGTGAATCCACTATACAGCCAGTGTTGAGAACACTGTTAAAGGTTTGAAAACTACTGTGAGAAATTAGCATTGTGAGGGGTGGGCAAAGTGTCAAGAAGCAAGAAGTCCTCAGTGCTGACTTTGTAGAGGGCTTATAAGGAGTGTAATGTGCCTATGGAAAATGACAAGGAGTGAGTCACTGGTGGTCCATCCAGGGGTTCAGTTAGAAGTGAATAGAAGATAAAGAAATGGAGATGGATGTGGAGACATCTTTTGATGAGTGTAGACTGGAAGAGAAGTAAGAAAGGGGCTATGCTGACACGTGGTCAAATGCTCTCAGTACTGATGGTACTGATGCAACCTATGTATAACAATAGCTTCAGAGCAGTATGGACTCAGAATTGTATTTGTACTAAATTGGGTGGGCTTGAGAAGACTAGTATGGGGTGGCAGAGGTGGGATCAAACAAGACTATGAAGGGTTGAGGAGGAAAGGCCTACCATGAGCAGGAGGAGGGATCCTTGTCACTGGACACTTAAAGGAAAGAGTGTGGACATGGTTGACTCTAAAGGAGGTAATGTTGTACATAATGGAGGGGTGGTCTGGAATAACTGAACCCACACATAGGATAAAGTAAATAATTAACAACTGGCTGAAGGTCAAGTACACAGTCAGTAAACTACAGCTGATAAATCCTGTGGTCTTGATATTCATTCCACTTAGTCATTCTGTCTTGTTCCCCCACTAGTTATCCTGGGGAACTGGGAACATTCTGTGGCTCAGACAATTGTCCCTGACCTCACTGTGATCAGATTCTTCTCTTCCTTTAGTGTCCTCACTCTGGAATAGTCCTTGCTTTGTGTCCTTCATTGTGGTCTGACCCCTATGTACTTCTCCATTCAGCTGCCAACCTGAAGAGGGGAAAAAACCTCCTTCCTCTTGGTTTACTATAGCAAATCTACTTCCTTTGATTACATCTGATCCATGACTATATGTCTGCCCTTCCCAACACAAACCTAGCAAAGGCCCTAGGGAGGCTGAGTTGAAAAAATTTTAATGATATTTCACTCTGCTTTATTCAAGGTCTTCCTTTTGCCAAGCTTCCTTCCCATCCTGAGCTCTTGGAATTAGAAAAGAACCTTAGGATTTCCTTCAGATGAGGTTTTGCTTTCTGCCAAAAGACTAAGAAGTGGTAGTCTAGTCAGTTCAGGACACTCAATAGAATACCACACTGGGCAGCTTAAGTGGGAAGTCCAAGATCAAGACACAAGCAGATGTGGTTCCAGTGAGAGTTCTCTTACAGACAGCTGTCTTCTTGCTATAGCCTCAGATGGCAAACTAAGACATCAGCTTTCTTGTGTCTCTTCTTATGAGAACAATAATCCTATTTATGAGGGCTCCACTCTCATGACCTAATTACCTCCCAAAGGTCCCACCTCCTAATATCATCCCAGGGCTTCAACATATGAATTTTGGAAGGACTCAAACATTCCACCATAGTGGGCAGCTATAATTTTATAACTGTGTTGGGTGGGAGTTACTTGCCCCAGGAAGCCAGCCATCAGGTGGAAGGCCATGAGCCCTTCTCTTACCAGAAAAGTCATCAGGCTTTTACACAAATAAAAATTATCTTCACCCACCCTCCTGACTGATCACCACAGACATGTCTGAATTGTCAAAGCATTTACCACAGCTTTATTCTCAAATGGAAGCAAAACAGGATTTTCTGTACCCTTTTCAGTTCAGTTCAGTCGCTCAGTCATGTCCAAAACTTTGTGACCCCATGGACTGCAGCACACCAGGCCTCCCTGTCCATTGCCAACTCCCGTTTACTCAAATGCATGTCCATTGAGTCAATGATGCCATCCAACCATCTCATCCTCTGTTGTCCTCTTCTCCTCCTGCCTTCAATCTTTCCCAGCATCAGGGTCTTTTCAAATGAGTCAGTTCTTCGCATCAGGTGGCTTTCACTTAAGCAACAAAGTATTTTCTTCTAGTAAAGCTCTATAATATTATAAAATATTCCAAAATTTTAAAAGGCACTGAGATAATATGCAAGTTAACAAGCAAAAGGCTTCTTTCTCTTTAAAATACATAAATAAAGACATGTGCTTACAACATGGATTATCTTTATTACTCCTTTCCTTCAATCCCTTCCTGGGAGAATTTGACAAACCTTTGGAATGGAGCAGAGTAACAAAAGTAGGAAATCATATGAGAAGAGAAACACTATGAAGAAAAGCAAAGGGGAAAGGAAAGTTGAGGGAAAGCAAAATTCTAGTCCTTATTTGTCCAGTTTGCTACTTTAAATGTCTTTTGTGAAATAAAAGTGTCTTTTCTTCCTAGGAAAAAAATGAATTTATGAATAACAATTCCAGTGAACAGGTCCTATATGTTGATCCGGTGATTACAGAGATAGAAATCATTCTCCCAGAAGAAAAACCCATAGGCTACAAGAAAGAAAACAATACAGGATGCCTGGAGAGAAAAGAGAGCCTGGAGAAGTCACTACTCACCAACACTACAGTTGTATATATTCCTGATCTCAACACTGGGTATAAACCCCAGATTTCAAGTTTTCTCCCTGGGGGAAACCATCTCAGGAATGATGATGAAACAGCTTCCTCAATTCTGGAACCACCAGCTGATTCCTTAAACTTGGGAAACAATGCCAGGTTTAAAAAATATCCTGATTTTGCTTTTTCTGTCTCAAGTACAAATTCACTAAGCAACACACTATTTCTTAAAGAATTAAGCCTCATTTTAAATCAAGGAGAATGCAGTCCTCCGGACATGCAAAACTCAATAGAGGGGGAAACTGCCATGCTTCTGGAAGATGCATTACTGAATGAAACTATTCCAGAACAAACCCTGCTGCCTGATGAATTTGTCTCCTGTTTGGGGAGCATGAACAAAGAGTTGCCATCTATTAATTCTTATTTTCCACAAAATATTTTGGAAAGCCACTTCAATCGATTTCACTCTTAGAAAACTAGATTTGTGTAGTCAAAACCTGCCTTGAAATCTGAAGAGGGTTCTCTCTCTCAACACAAATTTAATTCTTCCCAATTTTTTTTATTAGATAAATAAGATCCAAAGATAAAACATACTTAATGGCCACAAAAGCAGCAGAAATATTAGAGAAGACTTCTATATTTTTAAAAATGTTTCAACTATATCAAATTTTCCTCATTGCAAGGCACTAATCAGATCTCTGTATGAAGGATAAATAATGCAAAATACACGGTAATGAAATAAATGCTGAAAATAGTTTTTAAAATTGAGCTATTACTATTTGCTTACAAGAGGAAAAACAAGTTTAACTTTCATTTTATTACTTAGTAGATAAAAATATAGCCCATAAACAGCAAAACAAGTAAGGGATGGAAACAGAGGAACAATTAATTACATGTTTACTGTGTTGTTTTTTTCCTACTACTTTCTATTCAGGTATTAAGAATGTGACCTTCCTTGTTTTGATTTTGGACTGAGAGTTGTAAACAGTGATGTGTGGAAATCATGAGGTGGTTGTCTTCATTCTAGTTAAGAGTGATGACGTTGTTCTTCTGTGGTGTAGCTGATGTGTTAATTACACTGCAATAGACTTATTGAGGTAGAAGAAGCAGGATCAACAAGGTGTAATTATTTCTTTTGTATTGGATGTCTGTCAGAAAATTATTGTAAACACAGGTGTGTTTCCAAATCTGGGCTAGCAATACTTGCTACACCTGTCACTGCCCCATAGTCCATGTCTCCTATAAACACCATTAGCACATCACCACGTGCCTTGCTGCTGGCCTTAAGGGGACCTCAGAATTCTCTCAACACAGGACTCCTGATGACCACAGCCAATAAGGGCTGGGGTTGGAGGCGAGCTCTCTGCCAACCAGGTCAACATTGGAAGTGGGTAATCTTAAAAACACAAAATGCATATTTTTAAGCTGGGAAATGGTAACCAGCAGACGTTTCTATTATGATTAATTTTTACATCAAGGGGAAATTTTTTCTAATGATCAGAGCCATTTGAAAATTGAGCAGATTACCGATTGAATTTCTCTTCCTATTCTAACAGTTGTCAATGATAATTCATATTCAGATTAAATAGTTTAATTTTACTATGCTGCAGCTGCTGCTAAGTCACTTCAGTTGTGTCTGACCCTGTGCAACCCCATAGACAGCAGTCCACCAGGCTCCCCCATCCCTGGGATTCTCCAGGCAAGAACACTGGAGTGGGTTGCCATTTCCTTCTCCAGCGCATGAAAGTGAGAAGTGAAAGTGAAGTCACTCAGTCGTGCCCGACTCTTAGAGACCCCATGGACTGCTGCCTACCAGGCTCCTCCGTCCATGGGATTTTCCAGGCAAGAGTACTGGAGTGGACTGCCATTGCCTTCTCCTTAATTTTACTGTACCAAAGCAGTTAATCAAAAAAGAACCAGTGTTCAGCATATTGAGCAAGCTAGTTTGTTTTGTCTTGGCTTTTGGAAAAAAAAAAAAAACCCAAAGTAGTTTTGTCATTAGATGTCCCCATGAGGAGGATGACCAAATATCCTGGTTTATCCTGGTTTTTGTTAATTGTGGCCAGTGTGCCCTTTCCTTCTCAGAAGCATCCCTTTGGATGATAAATCATTTGGTCATTCATCATTCTATTTATGAAAACTGCTGATGTCCAACATATAATTTATCACAATTCATTTTTTTGGCTTTTTTTTTTTTGGACAATCCTTTATTTTACTTTATATCTCTTACTAAAGCCATTGTGCTCCAAAATGAACATTACTGTTAGTGTAAAAAAAAATGTATCTTCTACTGTGAAATTCTATTTATCCTAAAATATGTATATATTTGTTATATTTTACATATTCAGGAAGCTGTATATTTTAAATCACTAACAAAATGCTAATATTAAATATCTTGACTTGTAAATGATCATATGCTTTTGCTTTATTCTTACCTAAAGGGAGAATATAATGAAGCAAAGATGCAGGTAGTATTTGAGATAGAGATAACAAAAGACCAAGATGAATATTTGATGTTTACTAATCTGATGAAGACATCTGTTAACAAGTGAAGAATATTTTCAGAGTATATTTCAGTATAAGTGTAAGCTGCCACACATCAAAAAAGCTTTTGTCAAGCTTAAAGGATTGAAGCATTATTTGATCTTCTGTGTTTGTTTCAATGCAGTCGGTGCCTCCTTTACGACATCTCCTTCTTGCCCCGCTGGAGCAGGAAGGAGCTGCTTTCTCTTGGTACAGTGTCTTCCCACACCCACATCATATTTAGCACAGAGAAGACGCTTCTAGTTCCATCCATTCCACTGACCTTGTTGGTCCCAACAGACTAAAAATGGAGGCTATACTTACAACCAAAGCAATGTGCCTGCCATTGTCCCAACTCAGAAAAAAACTTAACTGCTCCATCACCATGCAAACTTAATCAACAGAATCAAAGAATCTTTGATTCTTTTATTCAACAAGTTTTCACTGAAGCATTGAAGGCCCCTACTCTGTGTAAGGCGTTTTGAATTAATATGCTCAGCTGCTCAGTTGTGTCCAACTCTTTGCAGCCCCGTGGACTATAGCCCACCAGGATTCTGTCACTGGATTTCCCAGGCAAGAATACTGGAGTGGTAGCTATTTCCTCTTCCAAAAGACCTTCCTGACCCAGGGATCGAACCCCAGTCCCCTGTATTGCAGACAGATTCTTTTATCATCTGAGCCACCAAGGAAGCCCTGCCTTCCCTGAATTGATATCGATGTTAACAAAATCAGCCAAGTCCCTGCAGCCTTGGGGCTTCTATTCTAGTAGTGAGAAGCAGAAAATCATTGCCCTTCAGGGAGCTTATATTTTTATGGGGAAAGAGGTGATGATAGGAGGCGGAGAGAGGCAGAAATAAAATATAAAAGAAAAATGCCAGATAATGAGTGCCATGAAGAGAGGTAAAATGGGATAATGTAGTAGAGAGGCACTTAGCGGCCACTCTGTGATGGGCAGTCAAGGAAGGTCTCTTCTAGGAGGGAACATTGACACTGCAGTCAGAGTCACAGGTAGGAGGTGCATGTCAGAATCAGCTTGCCACTGACAGGTCCCTTTCATAGACGAATTCTCCAGTAGTTAATGTCTCTACTTCTTTCCCTCATGGACAAGTTGCTCCTAACTGCAGCCCTTTGCCACCTTTCCCTTCCTCAGCCAGAATTTTCTATAGCTTTAGGGGACAGGTATGTATCTTTTCATCTTTCCATCCAGCTCTTGGACTTATTAACTTTCTTTCTCTGAGTCTCAAAGTCTTGCTAAGTTTCTGCTTTCTAAATGAATGTGTTAAACTTATTGGTGTGGGTTAAAGAGAAGAAGGAAGAAAGAAAGAGTGAGAAAAAGGTCCCTGGAGATACCACTGAGTGGAAATACCACTGAGGGGGAGAGAAATATAAGGAATGAAAGGTAGACTAATATGCAGGATGCTAAAGCAAAATGGAATGCCTTGGTTCTGGACAATACTGAAGCTGATTAGCAGATTTCCAGTTTCCTTCTGGTCATGTATCTTCTTTGGCCCTACCTCCCTTTTCTTACATAGAAGCAATATGGGGAGGGAAAACTGAAGTACAATTTGAGGGTATCTTCTTGATGTATGTGTGTGTGTGTGTGTGTGTGTGTATGCCCTATCCTTTTTTAAATTAGGAACTTGTTTTTACCAGAGTTAGAAATAATATCGATGAGACTTCCCTGGTGGTCTAGTGTTTAGGGATCTGCACTCGATGCAGGGGGCCTGGGTTCGAGCCCTGGTCAGGGATCTAGATCCCGCATGCCATGACTAAGAGCCTTCACAACCAAATAAATTAAAAATGAGAGAGAGAAAGAAAAGAAATAATATTGATGCTGTAAGAGGGCTTTGGCATTCTAGCACACGGTGCTCGGGTAATGTGGATTGTTGTTTGGCCCTCCGGGTTCAAAGAACAACCCAGCTTCTTTTCTTTCCTTATATTTTCAGTCCCTTTGACATAGAGACAGCACGTGACTGTGGCATTGGGCAGAGGTTTTCAAAAGTAAATTTTAGCAATTGACCACCCCTTTTCTCCAATGAAATCTTTTGATGAAGCCCCAAATATAAAACAAGTGAAAGCAAATCTTCTGTTGAAACAGAGGGTGAAGTTCATGCCTGTTCCATTGTCTCTCCTCTGCTGCTGCAGAAGCCTATCCATCCATGCACAATGAGAATCCAAGGCTGAGGAATCTCTAGTCCACACCTGGTGATCTGGGTCCTAGCCCAACCCTGAGAAGCCTGTATCTCAGGATTGTACTAACCTCTCCCTCTCAGCCACAAGGCTGCTACCCAGACAAAGGGGACCAGAACTTCCTGGAGCTTCCCTACACTCTGAATGACTAAGTAAAAAGCTTCCTCTCAGAGACTGCTAATAGAGGCAGTACTATATGCAATAATTTACTTGTTTCTTTCCAATTATTTCATCATAAATGTCTGGATTTTGTTCAAGTTTATGTTCTCTTTGTGATCACTAAGAATAAAATATTGTGTTGTGAATATAATTAGATTTTATAAACCCAAAGACTGCTGAATTGTGCTGCAGTTTCTCTCTCTATGAAATAATTATACCAATTATAGGAGGTGATGTTTTAATGGGAAACATTACCCACTTGGCAGAATCTACTGATTTAAAATAAAAGAAGTGATTAAAAATAATTTATAGATCTCTCTTGGGTAAGAGCATGAAACCAATATAAAATAATTGGATTCTGATTCCTGGAGTGGATTGTGTGCAACTTTCTTGGATGCTATAGTCAAGGCAATATTATAAGAAACTTTAAGAAAGGTTTGACAGAATGTTATTATGTCTCTTTTCCACTGCTAAGATCCTACCATCACATTCCAATTAATGTTTCATGTTAGGATTTTAGCTATTTTGCTAACTTCACTTTTCAACTTAATTTAAGATAAATACTCTGCATCTCTTATATACAGAATTTCCATCAATTTTCTGAATATGCATTTCCTTTATATTTATGTTCAGGAAAATAGCTTATTATTTAATTCTTATCATTAACATTTAGCAACTAATTAAGAACGTATTCTTAAATCATCCCTTTTTGTTTAGAGTAGGAAGAGGATTCTGACCTCACTTTATGAGAACAAATATATATGTATAGACTAAGCAAGTATTGCAGAAACAATTCTTGAGATCATTGGTTCAAATATTCAAGCAAAATAAAATGCTGTTTCTAACCATAAAGGCATACCTAAAATTAGTGACTTTGTCAGAGCACAGGAAGGAAATCATAAACAGTCAAACACTAGAACCCAAGTGTGAGATGCGGAAGTCAATAAACCTGACTGCTTTCTTTCTGGTCACATCCTGCCTGAGAATTTTATTAGAAGTGAGTGACAAAGAAAGAGTACAATGGTAATATATATATATATATATATATATATATATATATATATATACACACATATATATTTAAGATATAAAGTTATACATGAAAAACCACTTTAAAAATCTAAGCTATGCCCATGTAAATGGAATAGAAAGTAACTGTCCCTCTCCACAGAGAAGGCAATGGTACCCCACTCCAGTACTCTTGCCTGGAAAATCCCATGGATGGAGGAGCCTGGTAGGCTGCAGTCCATGGGATCGCTAAGAGTCGGACACGACTGAGCAACTTCACTTTCACTTTTCACTTTCATGCATTGGAGAAGGAAATGGCAACCCACTCCAGTGTCCTTGCCTGGATAATCCCAGGGATGGCGGAGCCTGGTGGGCTGCCATCTATGGGGTCGTGCAGAGTCGGACACAACTGAAGTGACGCAGCAGCAGCAGCAGCAGCAGTCTCTCTCCATATCCCTCCTTCCCATATGCCATTCCCATCATCATAAACAGTGACTCTCAACAAGTTAAAGAAGCGCAGGTTTAATCCCTGGGTCAGGAAGATCCCCTGGAGGAGGGCATGGCACTCCAGTATTCTTTCCTGGAGAATCCCATGGACAGAGGAGCCTGGCAGGCTCTAGTCCACGGGGCCGCAAAGACTAGGACATGACTGAAATGACTTAGCAGGCATACACACACAAGTTAATGGTTTTCTTTCCAGTATGTTTTCTACCTAAATGTTAACATATGGTATTTCTCTGTGACTTGTTATTTTCACCTGTCAATATATCTTGGAAATCTTCACGTCATTATATTTAACCTTTTTTTATTCCTTTAAACAGTTACATAACATTTCATAAAATAAACGTGTTTTAATATACTTATTTTCCTGATAACAGCCATTTAGATTGTTTCCAATTTTTCATAAGTATACCCATTCCTGTGATAAATCCTCTTATATATATATATATCTGTGCACATATACGAGAATTTGTGGGGAGGGATAGATACCTAAACAGAGAGGCAAGAATGAGAATACGAGGTACCTGAGAGGAGAGGCAGGAAGTGTCACTAGACTTGTGGACTGAAGAGAAGGAAACAGGACCAGAAAATTTGGAAAGCATGCATTTTAGGTAGTGCAGACTGCTCTTGTCCACCTAGTAAAAAGTACCTAGCTGAGTCCCTTGGACTGCAAGGAGATCCAACCAGTCTATTCTGAAGGAGATCAGCCCTGAGATTTCTTTGGAAGGAATGATGCTAAAGCTGAAACTCCAATACTCTGGCCACCTCATGCGAAGAGTTGACTCATTGGAAAAGACTCTGATGCTGGGAGGGATTGGGGGCAGGAAGAGAAGGGGACGACCGAGGATGAGATGGCTGGATGGCATCACGGACTCGATGGATGTGAGTCTGAGTGAACTCTAGGAGTTGGTGATGGACAGGGAGGCCTGGCGTGCTGCAACTCATGGGGTGGCAAAGAGTCAGACACGACTGAGCGACTGAACTGAACTGAAACTCTCATCATGTGCCTGTTTTGTTTCAGTGTCCACGAGTTCATGGTAAACATGCAAAATCTGATATTCCTTGGATACTGGCTGATGTGATACTTATTCAAAACCTTGTCTCATCTGGATTTAAACAAAGTTCAGCATGCATTTTACTTTGGTATTCGATGTAGAAGATTTATTTTATCTTAGTTTCTAAAATTGAAAATCACTTGTATTTCATTAAATGAGATTAGGATTTTGAGAAGCTGTCAGCTGCTAAGTATTTGCAGGTTCATTTTTCCTTTTTAAGTATTCATTGCACATTCCACCTAGTGTGCTACTTCGGAGATTCCGTTTGATTGAATAGAGATAGCATACATAGATCCTTGGGAGGGTTTGGGAGGGAGCTTGCTAAGGCCCAGCGTGACCCAGAAAAGTGATTCTAATGCAACAAACAAACCCCAAAATGCTTTGGAAACTCACTAGATGATGGTCTTAGTCTATCCTCATAACTTTAACGAAATGATTATTTTTTTTAAACTCTTTTAAAAACTCTTATTTTTCCATTTTATTTATTTTGTTTTGCTAAGCAATGGAAATCCTCATTTAACAAACAATTTGCAGAAAAGCATGTAGAGCTACAAATATAACCGATGTTGCAAATAGGTAGATTGCACTTTATTTTATTTTCCCTTTAAGAGGTTGGATTAAAGCCAAACAATAGAGGTTTTTGAATTTCAGACCTACCACATGCCAAGTGTATGGCCTTGGGCAATCACTGGAGTTTCATGTTCTCTTCCTTGTCCTATTTTCTGGGACAGAGATACTGGTCGTGATGTACCTTGTGAAAGCAGATTTGACTGAGTTGACTTCTCTCTCCTTCCCGAAACGCTGTCTTTACTGCCCTCCCAGGACAGCACCAGCCCGTGACCTCTTTCTCTGGCTACTCACTCTCAGCCTCCTTTTCTGGTTTCTCCTAGCCTCTCTGTCACATAAATGCTAGAGGTCCCATAGCTCAGGTCTTGGTTTTTCCTTTGGTGACCTTGTACATTCACGTGGCTTTAAACACTATCTACATGTCATGAAAACAGATTAGCCTGACATTGACCCTGAACTCCAGACTCATACATTTAGCTGTCTGTCTGACATGTCCATTTGCATGTCCTCACTGCCTATAAGACCCAATACAAGATGGTCTTATGAAATTTTTTAGTAAATAGTACTGCTCACAAATTCGGTGTCATCCTTGATTTTTTTTTTCTTTTTTTGTTCTCATGCTTCATGTTAATCTATCAGGAAAACCAAGCCACTCTACCTTTAAAATATATCCAGAATTTGATTCACCTCTTACTACCTCAAGTCCACCACCCTAATTCCACCCGCCTACATCCCTTGCCTGCATTATTGTAAGTTTCCTAGGGGCCATCTTCAATAGTGTTAACTAGACGATCCTGTTAAAACAATGCTTGTCTCCTTCAAAACCTGTCAATGGCTTCCCATCCCACAAACAATAGCAGTCCAAGTCATTCCAGTGACCTATGAAGCCCTACCTGGTGAACCTCTCTCTGTCCCCCTGGCCACTTAACAGACACCTCAGGGCCTCTGCCTTGCATTTCCTCTTCTTGAAATGCTCTTCCCCAAGGTTGTTGCATGGATCACTTGCACAGTATCTCTGGACCTTCCATGTCACTCTCTCTAAAATTGGAAACTCTTCCTCCATGCTTCCTACTCCCCTCTCTTCCCTTTTCTTTCTTTAATTGTACTCACCACCATCTAAACTCAAATATACTGCATATTTAATACATTGTTCATTGTTACCCACTACAGTGTAATTTCCAAGAGGGTAGAAATTATCTGCTTTTTCCTCTATCAATCACGAATGCTTAGAAGAGTGCTTGAAACATCATAGGTGCTCAATAAATATTTGTTAAAATAATGAATGAATAATAGACAATGGCTCAGTTTATTAATTCTGTTTCCCATTAGAAAGAAAACAATATTACGTGGAGACATCAGAGAACTTTCAGACCTCAGTGTGTTTTCTGAGGCTCTTCCTTACATTCTACTATTTTACCATTATCACTGCTGCTTCTTTCTAAGCTGCCACTGTAGAACTGATGAGAAAGCAATGATACAATGTAAAAATATGCATTTTTCTTTTCAAATCTGCAGTTTCATTTCCTCAGGTCATTTCAACATGACAGCTATTTTCAACCACCATTTTTACTTTTGACTGAAGTCCTTACTTCAGATAGACTCATATGGCAGAATTAATAACACCTCAGTGAGCAAACAGTACTTTGCATTTCTTCAGGAGAAAATGTGTCTAGCCAGCACACTAATTAGACAGCTCTCGCTAATAATCAGGAGCAGAAAAATTGTGTGGTATGTTAAAGAAAAAGCAAACCAACAGGTGTGCTCACCTTACAGGACATTAATTAAATAGCTCAGTAATTAAAAAAAACAAACACTAGCCAAATTCTGAAAGTCAGTCTTGTTGATAAGAACTTTGGTGTAAAAAAAAAAAAATCACTAAATTCTCTCTAAAATAGTCAAGTAGAGATAATCCATAGAATGTACTTCAGTCAGTTCAGTCACTCAGTTGTGTCTGACTCTTTGCAACCCCATGAAGCACAGCACGCCAGGCCTCCCTGTCCATCACCAACTCCCGGAGTTCACTCAGATTCACGTTCATCGAGTCAGTGATGCCATCCAGCCATCTCATCCTCTGTCGTCCCCTTCTCCTGCCCCCAATACTTACCTATTATTTTTTTAAATGCCATCTATTTTGTTTCAATCTCGCCTGTTAATTTTTTCAGTGAAACTGGTGATTGGTGATTTATGCAGCCTGGCAGAGCTGGGGGCACACATCCACTGTCCTGACTCACCTGCAAAAAAAAAACAATCCCCATCCTCCCTCCTACTCCTGTAAAACACAAGAGGTACAGCTTTCCCCTGTCAGGGCACTCTCTCCACTTGGCACTGGACTCACCCCTCATCTTGTGCCTCCTTAGGGACTGGCTACAGTTAACTGTTTATTATCATACCTACCTTGCTCCCATTCACCAGTGTCTGGCTCATAATAAATGCAGTAGAAACTTCTACCTGATTCTTCAGCATCCATGCTTATATTCTTTACTTACTATCAAAACCCCTATAATATTGAAGCAGCAAGGTGCCCACCAAAAGCCATTTTCCAGGTTTCCTTACCACTATGTGTGGCTATGTGACTAAGCTCTGTTCAATGAGACATGCATAGCAGTCGATAGAGGGGTTTCTGGGAAGTCTTTTTAATAGGAGAGACAGACACACGGAGAAATCTTGCTCTTGTTCCCACCTGCCTCCTTCCTCCAGATGAGTGGAAAGTGGATGTGATAGCTGGAGCTCCAGCAGCCATCTGGGACCGTAAGATGCCATGGAGGATTAAAGCCACACAGTAAGAATGGTGGAGAGAAAGATGGAGGGAGCCCATATCCCTGATCACTTTGAGGAGATGCCCTGGAGCACTTACCTCTATTTTGAGACCAAACTAACGTTTTTAACTCACTGTTATTGGTGGTCTTGATATTCCTATCTGAATAATCCTTATGGATGCAATAAATTCATGGGGTTAAGGGATTAAGAAGAGGTGGCAAGAATACTCAGAGCTATACAAAAGGATCTTAATGACTCAGATAACCACGATGGTGTGGTCACTCACCTAGAGCCAGACATCCTCAAGTGCAAAGTCAAATGGGCCTTAAGAAGCATTACTATGAACAAAGCCAGTGGTGGTGATGAATTCCAGCTGAGCTATTTCAAATCCTAAAAGATGCTGTGAAAGTGCCACACTCAATACACCCGCAAATTTGGAAAACTCAGCAGTGGCCACAGGACTGGAAAAGGTCAGTTTTCATTTCAATCCCAAAGAAAGGCAATGCCAAAGAATGTTCAAACTACCATACAATTGCACTCATTTCACATGTTAGCAAGGTAATGCTCAAAATCTTTCAAGCAGTATGTGAACCGAGAACTTTCAGATGTACAAGCTGGATTTATAAAAGGCAGAGGAACCAGAGATCAAATTGCCAACGTCCCTTGGATCACAGAGAAAGCAAGGGAATTGCAAAGAAAAACATCTACTTCTGCTTCATTGACTATGCTATAGCCTTTGACTGTGGATCACAACAAACTGGAAAATTCTTCAAGAGATGGGAATACCAGACCACTTTACCTGTCTCCTGTGAAACCTGTGTGCAGGTCAAGAAGCAACAGTTAGAACCAGACATGGAAGAATGGACTGGTTCAAAATTGAGAAAGGAGTTTGTCAAGGTCATATATTGTCATCCCACTTATTTAACTTCATGCAGAGTTGTTGTTCAGTTGCTAAGTTGTGTCCAACTCTTTGAGACCACATGAACTGCAGCACACCAGGCTTTCCTTCATTATCTCCCAGAGTTTGCTCAAACTTATGTCCATTGAGTCAGTGGTGCAGAGTACATCATGTGAAATGCCTGGCAGGATGAATCCCAAGCTGGAATCAAGATTGCTAGGAGAAATATCAACAACCTCAGATACGCAAATGACACCACTCTAGTGGCAGAATGTGAAGAGGAACTAAAGAAAGAGCTTCTTGATGAGGGTGAAAGAGGAGAAAAAGCTGGCTTAAAACTCAACATTCAAAAAAAAAAAAAAGAGACAATTGTGGCATCCAGTCCTGCCACTTCATAGCAAATAGATGGGGAGGAAGTGGAAACAGTGACAGATTTTATTTTCTTCGGCTCCAAAATCACTGCAGAAGGTGATTGCAGCCACGAAATTAAAAGACACTTGCTACTTGGAAGGAAAGCTATGGCAAACCTAGATAGCATATTAAAAAGCAGAGAGATCACTTTGTGACAAAGGTCTGTATAGTCAAAGCTATGGTTTTTCCAGTAGTTAGGTATGGATATGAGAGTTGGACCATAAAGAAGGCTGGGTGCTGAAGAATTAATACTTTTGAATTGTGGTGCTGGAATAGATTCTTGAGAGTCCCTTGGACAGCAAGGAAATCAAATCAGTCAATCCTAAAGGAAATAAATCCTGAATATTCATTGGAAGGACTGATGCTAAAGCTGAAACTCCAATTCTTTGGGCACTTGAGGCAAAGAGCCAACTCACTGGAAAAGACCCTGATGCTGGGAAACATTGAAGGCAGGAAGAGAAGGGGACGACAGAGGATGAGATAGTTGGATGGCATCGTCAACACAATGGACATGAGTTTGCGTGAATTCCAAGAGATCGTGAAGGACAGAGAAGCCTGGTGTGCTGTGGTCCATGGGGTCACGAAGAGTCAGACACAACTTAGCAATTGAAAAACAATATGCAGTAAGTAATCAGAAATTAATTTTTCTAAGAAGGAGGGGAATACACCCTTTTGGTGGTCATCTATTATCTGCCCAGTTACCCTTTCCTGGGAACTGCCCCTTGCCTCCTATCTCCATGTTCCCTCAGTGTTACCCTGGCCAATTAGCTGCAGGCATTGGTGTGGGTTATATCCTAACCCAAGGCAGGCCAACCAAATGCCTTTCCAGGACTTGACTCTGTTTATTAACAGTTGAGGTAGAAGTGCACACCTGATCTAAGCTGGACCAACCAAAGGCCTTCCCCAGGGATTCTGGAAGAACAGTGTCTCTCCAATGACAGCATTTTAGATGCAAAGCTTTAGATTGTTTGCAGACAGAGAGCAAGAAGAATAAACACGTGAATAGAAAAGGGCAAAGAGAAGAGATGGAATGAAAACCCCAATTCAGAGGTTCAGAGTTCCTGGTTTTAATTGTTATTAAGGTTCAATTACATTCATGACCTAAAGTCTAAGAGGAACCTTCACCATACAGTAATCTCTTTGCTTCAGCTACTTACAGCTGTATTTATGCTATTTGTAATTGAGAGTCCTAATACAACCCCCCAAAATTAAAAAGAAACAAGCTTTGCATTTTGTTCCTAGAATCTATATGGTTTTCTTTTAATAATGATTAGCAATGGTAGTCTTTATCTTACAAGTTAATTTACCTGAAATTGAACAGGGACTAACGTACAAACATATATTTGGGGCTGTTTTCAGTAAATTGTTAGTAAAGTGGAGTTAAACCTCAAGCCATCCTGACAACTTCTTCCTAGATTAACCTATTTGCAATTAAAATCAGAAGAATTGGCCATAAATGCAATTCAGCTTGAAAAAAACAAACACTATAAATTTTAAAACCCTGTGCAAAAACACTGGATTGTATTATCAACTCATGGTACTTCCTGTTTGCACAACTAAAATTAGAAACAAAATTCTAAAGTTTTTGCTTTCATAGATGTTTATAACTGTGATCTTTCTATCTCAAACAATTATGCCTGGATAAAGATATTGCAAAGAGTCGCAGAGTCGAACACGACTGGCTGACTGAAAAACAACAGCAACAAAGATATTGCACACCATTTGAGAATACCTTTAAAATAAGTGACTGGGTTTCACATTGTTAATAAAGTATGCTAACCAAAATGTTCAAGCCAACTAATGCAAATTTCCTTTTCTATGACTACGTAAACAAAAATCTTTTGCACAGTACCAAGTTTTATGTGGTATAACGTGTGAAAGAGAAAGCATCTTATCTGTGTTTGTGCAGAAACCAAGTAACCTTGTCATAAACGGGAGAAGAAATGACTTAAGCGTTACGTCCCACTTCTGCTGTGAATAGGCTTAAGGGCTACTAGGTGTCATAACCATTAACACAAACTTGACAGAAGCTAAATCTCAGTGCACAAACTAAAAAGAAAACTTGAGGTGCTCTAAATGAGTCCTGTGAATTCATACTGGGCTCTTCCCAAATGTTTAACTTCCCAATAGCTTGTGAGGTATTATCATAACCACTTTATAGCTGGAAAACTGTCAGAGAACTGCAGCTCTGTGCCAGGGTCACCAAGCTTGTGAGACTCTGAACATGGGTCACCTCACTCCCAACCTATGTGCATAACTCAACACTGCTCTACTGTGAATTTCTCAGCTGTGGTTTTAAATTGTCTCTTTAGCATTTGCTATGCAAACCTAGAGTTTTCTTCTTGGTAGTACTATATACAGCACCAAGAATACAGCTGCTATACCAAGAGTATATTAAAGTCAGCAGGTGTGTGTAATAATACAGCAATTACAAAAAGCACACTTGTGAAGTATGTTCATATTCAGCGATAATAAATCATTTAAAAACTAGGCTTATCCACCAAATCCAACACATGATCCTGGACTGGATCCAAGGCTGAGGGCAAATCTGCTAACAAGACTATTATTGGACATTCAACAAAATTTTAATATGGACTGCAGTTTATTTTTAAAATGCTTTATCAATGTTAAAATTTCCTGCACTTGAGACTTCCCTGGTGGTCCAGTGGTTAAGAATGCCTTGCAATTCAGGGGATGTGGGTACGATCCCTAGTCAGGGAACTAAGATCACTTATGCCTAGGCACAGTTAAGCCCATGCACCCAACTAGCAAGTTGGTGCTGCAACTAAGACCCCATGCAGACAAATAAATATATATATAGTTTTTAAATTTTCCTGATTTTGATATATACTATGAATACTTAAAAGCATATCTTTATATGAAAATACATTGGAGTATTAATAGCTAAAGAGCCGTCATATATTCTAGAAACCTCACTCAGATGGTTGAGTGAAGAAATTGCGTCTCAAGAGAGAGAGAATGAGAGAGAGATAATAAAACAAAAGTGACATGTTAAAAATATCTAGTAAAGGCATATGGGAATTCTTTGCATGTGTTATTTTCATGATTTTTCTATAAGTTTGAAATTATTTAAAAATATGAAGTTAATTTTAAAAGAGTACTAGGTTTAGATGTAGGGGTTCTAGATTCAAGCTCAGATTTCCCATTACTCAACTGAGTGACATTTGCCATTTCACATAACTTCTCTGGACCATGTAAAATACAGAAGTTATTCAACTGTAGGCTGGCACAACCTCAGCTCATCCATTCCCCTACACAGGATAGTTTTGACTTTTTCACCATCACAAACAGTGCTGCAGTGAGAAGCTGTATACATGCTTCCTTGTGCTCACATGCAAGCTTGTCGCATATTATCGACAGGAATAAATTCAATATTGACAGGAATAAATTCAAGAATATAAGAGTGAGTGGGGAAAAAAAGCACACTGTAAAAGGATACATCAATGTAATTCTATTTATACAAATTTTCAGACACTAAAGTTATCCATAAAAATACAAAATCACACACTGGATTCATGTATCCCAGCATCACTGTAGAGCTTACCTCTAGGCAGGAGGGAGCAGGAAGGGAAGGATAGGGGGGACTTTGGCTGTATCTATAATGCCGTATTTCTTAGAGAGAGAAAGAGAAGCAGAGGGAAAGAGACTGAGAGAGAGACACAGAAAGTGTCTTGTAAGTGTGTGTAGACTTAATTTAACAGAATTGAGCAGGCATGTACTGAGAAAATACATTATGCAGGGCATTGAGCTACCCACCAGATAGTCACAAGAAAACACAGTTTGCTATACTTTGATGCTATATTAAAGAAAAAGTTTGGTTAATCATTTCTTTGAGATAATGAAACTTAAGCTACAATTGGGCTTCCCTGGTGGCTCGGGGGTGAAAAAAAAAAATTGCCTGCCAATGCAGGAGATGCAAGAGTCGTAGGTTCAATCCCTGGGTTGGGAAGATCCCCTGGAGTAGGAAATGGCAACCAGCTCCAATATTCTTGCCTGGCAAATCCCATAGACAGAGGAGCCTGGTAGACTACAATCCATGGGGTCATAATAAAGTCAGATTGGATTCAGCAACAATTAGAGGAGCTAGTGAACATGGGTGTTAAGGGCGGGCTTTGGTTAGAGAGGTGCTTTTAGCCATAGATGCCTGATGCGGAAATAGGAGCTTTTCATTCTTAGCATTGTTTGCTCAGTGAACCACCTAAGGAAGTTATACCTCAGCAGTTATTACACATTGGAATCGACCATTTCTCCATTAAGAGCTACAATTGAATAGTGTTTTGAAACAGCAGAAAAGCACAAATGGGAAATATATTTGATTCAGAACTGGTGTCATTTATTTTTTTTCTTTAATTTATTTATTTTAATTGGAGGCTAATTACTTTACAATATTGTATTGGTTTTGCTATACATCAACATAAATCCACCGTGGGTGTACACATGTTCCCCATCCTGAACCCTCCTCGCACCTCCCTCCCCATACCATCATTTAAAGTAAAACAAAGTGGAAATTTGGTAATTATCTAGTGAATTTCTGCAGCTTGATTACCAAACTTGATAATTCAAGCAAAATGTGTATCCATTGGTGAGTATAGATGATATCAGCAAAACACATGTCTCTACTTCTGAGGATCACGTTATGTAAAATTGAACAGAAAGGGGTTTATACATCAAGTCTCTTTTGGTACCAAAGAGCAGAAAACTTGACTCAAATGAACCTAAATGAAAATAAGAATTTAATACAAAAGGCAACTTAAAATACAAGGGTAGATTAAACTTCAAGTACCTCTTGACCTGGGCTTCCCTGGTAGCTCAACTGGTAAAGAATCCACCTGCAATGCAGGAGACCTCAATTTGATTCCTGGGTCAGCAAGATCCCCTGGAGAAGGGATAGGCTACCCACTCCAGTATTTTTGGGTTACTCTGGTGGCTCAGATGGTAAAGAATCTGCCTGCAATGTGGGATGCCTGGGTTCAATCCTATGGTTGGGAATATCCCAACCACATGAGGAGGGCATGGCAACCTACTCCAGTATTCTTGCCTAGAGAATCCCCATGGACAGAAGAGCATGGTGGGCTACAGTCCATGGGGTTGCAAAGAGTCTGACATGACTGAGCGACCAAGCACAGCACAGCAGCATCTCTTGACCCAGGAGCCAAGGTGATGGCATCAAGACTCAGTTCTTCCCCATCTCCTGGCTTGATCTTCTGCGATGCTATTTTCATTTGCAAGCTTCATATTGTGTCCATGATCAAATCACTCTCACAGCTAGTCATACTTGGGGGAAAAAAGGGTGGTCTCAACTGAGCAATTCCTACAAGAATTCCAATACTTAGGGTCCTTCGAATAACCTGCATCATTATCTCTAAGCTAATTAATCATTGGGCCTACCCAGGTGGTGAGCAGTGGTAAAAAATCTACCTGCCAATGCAGGAGACTCGAATTCAATCTCTGGGTCAGGAAGACCCCCTGGAGTAGGAAGTTTCAACCTTTTCCAGTATTCTGTAGCCTGTAGTCCACGGGATCGCAAGGAGTCAAACACAACTGAGAGACTGAGCATACATACACGCAATTAATCATTGTTGCTGGAGAATGCAGTGTTCTCATCACCAGGCGAAGTTACATGACAAGGAGTTAGAGGTGGGATTAGTTCCACTCTCAGCACCCCTGGGGGATGAGGTGTTCTCAGTGAACACTTCCCCCACTTTAAAGTGCATTAAATTGCCGGGGAACTTCTAAAACGCAGATTCTGACTCAGGAGATCTGGCATAGACCCAGACAGTCTGCATTCACAATAATCCTGGCCATATAAAAATCTCAAGGAATATGTTAAACTACTGTTTAAGGATCTAAAGTGTTGTTAGTTACAGGCGAGGCCAGATGCATAAATTAAGGGGCCCAGTGCAAAATGAATTGAAGCTCCTTATTCAAAAATTATCAAGAATTGGTGAAGCAAAGCATTAAACCAAGAGCAGGATACTTTTAAGCTTGAGGTCTGTGCATCCTCATGGGTCCCACATTCATGAAACCAGCCCTCACTGCAAGTTTCTGTTTTGATTAATTTGCAGCCACAGCAAGATTGCTGTGAAGTCTGAGAAAGGCTCAGTCAGACATTGATGTTCTTCTCTGTTCTTCCTGCAAAGAGATTCAGCTTCATCTTTGAACAAATGCTGAACATTTATTTGAAAATTGTCTCCTTCAAGGATCACCAGTTATTAGACTGCTTGCGGAGCCTACACATCTGTCTGACTCATCAGAAGAGCCCTGAAATGCTTACCCTTCTTAATTGCCATTGATTTTGCTCCCATATTAGGCTAGATACTCTTGCTGTGTATCCCAAGTCATCTCACATTCTCACAGTTCTAGCACTTGGCACATATTATTTCTGTTAACTAATTTAGTTGTCTGTCCTGGTGGCTTAGATGGTAAAGAATCCACCTGCAATGCAGGTTCCCTGGAGAAGGGAATGGCTATCCACTCCAGTATTCTTGCCTGGAGAATCCCATAGACAGAGGAGCCTGGTGGGCTACAGTTCATTGGGTCGCAAAGAGTCAGACAAAACTGAGCAACTAACACAGACTTCCCTCCCAGACCATAAATGCAAGGAGAGTAGGGTCAGTGTCTACTTTGTTAATGGACTCTTTGTCTATACAGTGCCTGGGGCAATGTTTAACAAATAGCAGTTAACTGAGTCGACAATTATAGTAATAGTTAACTTTTCTGGCACTTAAATTTTAGTCAGGCATTTAAATTTTAGCCATTCTGGTGGGTGCGGCAGTATCCTACTGTGGTTTCAATCTGCATTTCCCTGATGATAAATGAGGTTGAACACCTTTTTGTGAAAATTGACTGGATATAAGAATATTATCTGTATTAGCTGGCTAGGAATGCCATGACAAAGTACCACAGTCTAGGTGGTTTAAACAATAGAAATTTATTTTCCCACAATTTTGGAGGCTAGAAATTTGAGCTCAAAGTGCGAGCACTGTTGGTTTCTTCTGAGGCCTTTGTCTTTGACTTGTAGGTGGCTGTGTTCTCCTTGTCTTGACATGGTTGTACTTCTATGTATGTCTGTGTCCTAATCTCCTCTTCTTCTAAGCACACTAGTCAAATTGGATTAGGGCCCATCCTAATAACCTCATTTTAACTCAATTACTCCTTTAAAGAGCCTTATATCCAAATACAGTCACATTCTGTAGAACTTCAGAATATGCACTGAAGGGAAGGTACATGATTCAGCTCATAACCCCTTCTTTTGTAGGAGTGTCTTCAAGTCTCTTGCCCATCTTTGAGTTATCTGCTATAAAGTCTTTATTGAATTTGTTACAATATTGCTTATGTCTTATGTTTTAGTTTTTTGGCCGCAAGGCATGTTGAATCTTAGCTCCCTGACCAGGGATCAAACCGGCTCCCCATGCATTAGAATGCGAAGTCTCAACCACTGGACCACCAGGGAAATCCCTAAAATCTATTTATATATCCTGAATATTGTCTTCTTTGCCCTCTTCTCTCTCAATGGACTCTAGCTTTACATATGTTAGACCTTTTTATTGTTTTCCTTATGCCTCTTACATTCTTTGTCTCTCTCTCTCTTTCTGCTTCAGTCTGGACATTTTATTCTGACCTATATCCAATTTTATTTTCTCTTTAGCTGCACTGAATCTACTTATCAAATTAACCCATTCAATGCTTACCTTTCATTTTTCAGTTCTAGAACTTCCATTGGGTTCAAACTTATAGTTCTATCAGTTCTCTGACAAATTATCCACTTTGTTCTTTAATTTCTTAAACACATTCTCATAGTTATTTTAAAATCATGTTTAAAAACTCCAACAATTGTATCTCCTGTGACCCTGTTCATATTTTCTTTCTGGTTTAGGTCAGTCGTCACTTTTGTAGGCTTCATTCTTTTTTTTATTGAACTTGAGACATTCTACATGAAGAAATATAAAGGCAATTTGAGGCTCTGGGTTGACTTTTACTTTTGGCAAGAATTTAGGCCAGAGGTAGACCATCTTAATTCAATCTGGGGTTAAAATAATGCAGAGCTAGGCAGGAGTTCTTGTGAAGCCTATTTCCCGTTCCCATTGACTCCCAGGACAAAGCCTTTCAGGATCCTAACTGCCTGCCTGGAGAATTTACCAGGGAACCTTTTCTGAGCTCCATCTTTTTGCTCTTCCATTTTTGTTTTTTCTCCCTGCAGCTTCTGGAACTCCTCATGGAACTTCTCAGCACACATCTATCTGCTGCTGCTGCTGCTGCTGCTGCTGCTGCTGCTTCTGCTAAGTTGCTTCAGTCGTGTCCGATTCTGTGCGACCCCATAGATGGCAGCTTACCAGGCTCCCCTGTCCCTTGGATTCTCCAAGCAAGAACACTGGAGTGGGTTGCCATTTCCTTCTCCAATGCATGAAAGTGAAAAGTGAAAGTGAAGTTGCTCAGTCGTGTCCGACTCTTCACAACCCCATGGACTGCAGCCTACCAGGCTCCCCTGTCCATGGGATTTTCAAGGCAAGAGTACTGGAGTGGGTTGCCATTGCCTTTTCACACATCTGTCTGGCATCTCTAAAATGAAATTTAAATGCCAAGCTCACACATCTTGACTTTCTTTTATTTCCGTCATTGTCTTTCCCAGACTCTTACAAACCAGGTGTGGATGGAAAGAGATGACCAGAGTCAGCTTTTCAGATGACTTCCTCAGAGGGTCCCATTGTCAGGACACACTGGCTGGTCTGCTGAGCTGTGCTCAGGTGTCTCTTGGAACCAGTGATACTGTCTCTTAATCAAGGAGCCCTATCACCCATCTCAACTTTCTCCAATGGAAACAGTGCACACCTGTGGACAAACAAGCCCTTAAAATATGTTCTCTACAGAATCAGTGTTTTGAAGGCATTTTACAACTCCAAATCTGTGTATGTTTAAATTAAATAGGAAATTATCTATCTCGAAGTTGGGTTGTTGAATGTAAGCAAAGAGAGCAGAATGAGTACTCTGTGTGAGCAGCCTGATGTGAGAACTCTGCCTAACAGTTTGGAGAACGTGCTGGATTGAACACTGTCCCCCAAATCCATGTCTACCCAGAACCTCAAAATAGGACCTTATTTGGGGAAAAGGTCTTTGCAGATGTAATTAACTAAGCTAAGATAAAGTCACATGAGATTAGTGAAAGCGTTAATTGCTTAGTCGTGTCTGATTCTTTGACCCCAAGAACTATAGCCCATCAGGCTCCTCTGTCCATGGAATTCTCCAGACAACAATACTAGAGTGGGTTGCCATTCCCTTCTTCAGGGGATCTTCCTGACCCAGGGATCAAACTCGGGTCTCTGCATTGCAGGCAGATTCTTTACTGTCTGAGCCACCAGGGAAGCCCCCATAGGGTGGGCCCTAAATCAAATGACTGGTGTCCTCATAATAAGATATGTGAAGACACAGACAGAGACTGGATGTTGTCACAGTCACAGAATTCCAAGGACTGCTAGGAGCCACCAGAAGCTGGGAAAGAAGGATTCTTCCCTAAAGCCTTCAGAGGGCGCACTGTCCACCTTGGTTTCAGACTTCTCACCTCCAGAACTGTGACAGAATGAATTTATGTTGCTTAGGTCACTGAGTGATGATAGAGAGAGGACAATGCCATTGAAAAAAGTATTATTACTCACAGTTCCCAAGGGAAGAGGGTGTACTTGCTGGGCTGGGCCACACAGGAAAGTTCCAAGACTGGTCAGCAGGCAGTAAGAGTGAGGGGAGAACATGGTCCAGAGTCTTTTGTGGGGTTTTCATGGAAAGGAATGAACAAGGCAGAGTAGGCAAGTTTTAGCAGGTTTAGGACTAGATACCTTGAATAATTCCAGTGGGCTCTGGGCTACAGGTGGGAGATACAAGAGACCTGAGTCAGGAAGATCCCCTGAAGGAGGAAATGGCAACCCACTCCAATATTCTTGCTAGAAAATCCCATGGACAGAAAATCCTGGTGGGTTACAGTCCATGGGTCACATAGAGTCAGACACAACTAAGCGACTGGACACACATTGGACTATAAGAGTAGTCTTTACTTGTCTGATACTTGGACATGGGGTGGTTTGAGAAAGAAGAAATATTGACTTGATGTGTGAAAATTATGTAAAGGAAGTATTCAGGGATATGAACTTCAAATTAGTTAGTGTTATGGACTGAATATTTATGTCCCCACAAATTCATATGCTGAAGTCCCAACATCCAATGTGATGGAATTTGGAAGTGAGCATTCAGGGGCATAATTAGGTTTAGATTAAGTCATGAGGGTAGGACCTTCCTGATGGGATTAAAGTCTTTGTAAGAAGGGGATGAGAAGGAGAGATCTCTCTCCATGAGAACAGGCCAAGGAAAGGCCAGCTGAGCACACAGCAAGAAGGAAGCCATAAGCAAGCCAGGAAGAGATTTCTCACTGGGAACAAATCTGCTGGCACCTTGATCTTGACCTCCCCAGGCTCCAGAACTCTATGTCGTTTATGCCATCCAGTTTATGGCATTTTGTTATAGCAGCATGACCTAGGATAGTTGGTCTATATATGAAAAGAATGTTTGAAGGCAAATTGCTTACTCTCCTAGGAATTAGCTAGCCCTGAAAGGGGCAGTCTCTCCTTGGGTCAGCAAGCCCCTAAAATGTCAAAGTATCATAAAACACAGGAAGTAAAAAACAAAAACAAAAAACATGATTATCAAATTTATAAGCTTTTGCCTAGCAAAGGAAACCATAAACAAAATGAAAGACAAACTACGGACTGGGAGAAGATATTTGCAAATAATTCAACTGAAAAGGGTTTAATTTCCAAAATATACAAACAGCTCATACAACTCAATATTAAAATAAAAAACCAAAAACAGTCCAATCAAAAAATGAGCTGAAGATCTAAACAGACATTTCCCCAAAGAAGACATATAGACAGCCAGTAGGCACATGAAAAGATGCTCAACATCTCTTAATTGTTAGAGAAATTCAAATCACAACTACAAACAGTTATCACCTCACACTGGTCAGAATGGTCATCATCAAATCCACAAATAATAAATCCTGGAGGGTGTGGAAAGAGAGGAACTCTCTTCACTGTTCATGAATTGGTGGTCATTATGGAAAACAGTATGAAATTTCCTTAAAAAACTAAAAATACAACCACCATTTGACCCAGCAATCTCACTCCTGGTCATGTATCTGGAAAAAACAAAAACTCTAATCTGAAAATATATGCACCCCAATGTCCACAGCTGCACCATTTTCAATAGCCAAGATATGGAAGCAATCTAAGTGTCTATCAACAAATGAATGGATAAAGAATATATGGTATATCTGAACCACTTTGCTATATACCTGAAACTAACACAATACTGTAAATCAACTATACCTCAATGATAAGTATATAAATAAATAAAAACATGATCATCACAGACATACAGACAGAAGTTACCAGAAGCAGAAGCAGTATAAAGTTGAGACAGAAGGAGGCAGAACCTGTAATTATCTTTCTTTTCAGAGCCAAATTTCTTGAAAGAATAACTTACATTTCTTGCTTATTTCTCATTTATTCCTTACCAACTACAATCTGACTTTTTCCCTTACCTCTAAAAAATTCCTCTTATGCCAAATTCAGTGAATGCTTTCACATATGTCACCTTTATATGAATCCTTTCATTTTCCTCTACAGGTAGAATTGGTCTCTCCTGCATTAGCATTCTTTGGGTAACTTAGGGAAAATTTTATTGAATGCCTTAAATAATTCACTGTACATATTTACTTATATAAATATTCCTCTACCAAAATGTAAACTACTAAACTCTGAATTTCTATCCTTAATATTTAGAATTGCTCCTATTCTTAATGTTTAGAACCTAACACAGGCTAGGCTCCCACTAAATATTTTACAAATGAATTTAAGGACTAAAAATACTCCTCTGAAGCAGAACTTATCATTTTGGACAGTTTCTTGAGTTTCTTTCTAAGTGAGTTCCTCCCTCAGTGTCTATGGCCTTTTTGTCTTCCTGGTTTTTCCCCAATTCCTTACTGTTTCTTTTCTATCTCTTTTTTCTCACATTCTTTCAAGATTAATGTTAGATTCTAAGTGTTCCCTAGTGTTCCCAAAGACTTCATAAAATCTCCCTGGATGATCTCATGTGCTTTCCTGTTTTCAGTTTCCACCTTCATGCTGATGACTTCAACAGCTGTATGTCTTGGCTACTACATCCTCCATCATAGCCCCAAACTGCCTCAAACTCAGCATGTCCAAAGCTGAATTCACTACCCCCTTTCTGTGACATTTCATAATCTCCTAGTCAGGCCCTACTTTGAAATCAGTTCCTAAATGTCTCTTAATCCATATTCTCTTCTGCATCTCTCTGCCCCAATCACAAAGGACCCATTCTCTCCTTCCTCCAGGTCATTCTTTCTATTTGAAGACTTAAAAAGAGAATCAGGTCAACGTTTTTAGTGCTTCAGTAGTTCTTTGTATACTTCAGGATAATCATCTTTCCCTAAACATAACACGCCTCTTCCTTCATCTTTTATCTGGAAGATCCCTCCTGGCTCATTAGCCAGCCAGTCTCTTGGCCATGTAAATAACTTTAATGTGTGCCTTCTATGCGCAAAACCCTGGGCTCAAGTATCTTTCTTCAAAAAGCTTCCCTGATCTGTCTCCTCATTTCATAAGATGGCCACATTCATAGAATTTGTCAAACTCTATTATGATTACTTACCTACATATTTTTTCCCTCAGCTCTATTGAGGTATGGTTGAGAAAATTGTAAGATATTTAAAGTGTACAACATGATGATTTTGATACATACATACATTTGTGAAAGGATTTCCCCTTCATCAAGTTAACACATCAATCAACTCACACATTTCCCTTTTTTCTAGTGAAAACATTTAAGTTCTATCTTTTAGCAAATTTCAACTTGTCTCTCTTATCATCTCTTTCCTGTGGAGCCTAACATAACATCCAACCCATATCAGGCATTTAACAAATTACCACTAATGGGATGGATAGTTGAATCTTTCACGGGTCCTCACAAAAGACAAATGAGAATCTTACAATCTGACCGACCCTACGTGTCAGGGTGTTTCCCAGAACTCCCCCCACACATCTTTATGTTTCATAGATATTATTTAAACCTTTCCAAGCTCAGCCTACACCTTGATTCCTTACATCTAACCATGCAATCCATCTCCATCGACGATCTTTCGACACTCCCTTGGAAAGTTCCTATTCATCCTTCCACAGCCAACCCAAGTGTCACATCCTATGTAAATGTTTCTTATTCCCTCAGAACAAAGGAGTTAGATAATCTTTTGGTTATCCCCATAGAAGTTTATACATTCTAAATCTTACTCTTTCACATATGCTGTTTCTTAAAAACAACAACAACAACAAAAAAAAAAAAACACCAAAACTTTATTATCTGTTTTATTCACCAAAATGGGAAAAGATTGAAGATATGGAATGTCTATCTATCTTGGTATTCTTAGCAACTGGCACCACAAACTGAATAAATGGTTGACTGGCTAAATACATGTTCAGATATGGGCTTTCAGTTCAGTTAAGTCGGTCAGTTGTGTCCGACTCTTTGCAATCCCATGAATTGCAGCACACCAGGCCTCCCTGTCCATCACCAGCTTCTGCAGTTCACTCAAACTCATTTCCATCAAGTAAGTGATGCCATCCAGTCATCTTATCCTCTGTCATCCCCTTCTCCTCCTGCCACCAATCCCTCCCAGCATCAGGGTCTTTTCCAATGAGTCAACTCTTCGCATGAGGTGGCCGAAGTACTGGAGTTTCAGCTTTAGCATCAATCCTTCCAAAGAACACCCAGGACTGATGTCCTTCAAAATGGACTGGTTGGATCTCCTTGCAGTCCAAGGGACTCTCAAGAGTCTTCTCCAACACCACAGTTCAAAAGCATCAATTCTTCGGTGCTCAGCTTTCTTCACAGTCCAACTCTCACATCCATACATGACCACTGGAAAAACCATAGCCTTGACTAGATGGATGCTATCTAGGTTGGTCATAACTTTTCTTCCAAGGAGTAAGCATTCTTTAATTTCATGGCTGCAATCACCATCTGCAGTGATTTTGGAGCCCCCCCAAAAAATAAAGTCTGACACCATTTCCACTGTTTCCCCATCTATTTCCCATGAAGTGATGGGACCAGATGCCATGATCTTCATTTTCTGAATGTTGAGCTTTAAGCCAGCTTTTTCGCTCTCTTCTTTCACTTTCATCAAGAGGTTTTTTAGTTCCTCTTCACTTTCTGCCATAAGGGTGGTGTCATCTGCATATCTCAGGTTATTGATATTTCTCCCGGCAATCTTGATTCCCACTTGTGCTTCTTCCAGCCCAGACTTTCTCATGTACTCTGCATGTAAGTAAAATAAGCAGGGTGACAATATACAGCCTTGACGTACTCCTCTCCCGATTTGGAACCAGTCTGTTGTTCCATGTCCAGTTCTAACTGTTGCTTCCTGACCTGCATACAGGTTTCTCAAGAGGCAGGTCAGGTGGTCTGGTATTTCCATCTCTTTCAGAATTTTCCACAGTTTATTGTGATACACACAGCAGGCTTTGGCATAGTCAATAAAGCAGAAATAAATGTTTTTCTGGAACTCTTGCTTTTTTGATGATCCAGTGGATGTTGGCAATTTGATCTCTGGTTCTTCTGCCTTTTCTAAAACCAGCTTGGCTTTAGGAAGATTAAATTGGCAAAAGAGTAGGAATACAATACAAAGGCAACGAACACCTGAAGTAGGATGCTGGTAGTGATGATAGAAATACTAAGACTATTCAGGTTGCCATGATAAAAGGAATTGACAACCCAGCAAAAGTTAAGAAGGAGAGAGAATAAGCAAAATTAACTCTAAATCATTTTTATTCAGTTATGCATGGCTTTGAAAATATAAAGAAAGCTAATGACATCATGGTGGGGGGGGAGCACACAAGCTCATTCACAAAAGCTTCTTCACATAGTAAATCAGGAGATTCCTTCCCTTAATAAGTATCCCTACTTTAGTGCATACACCACTGCTTTAAGTTGTGAGATGGGATGGTTTGAAGGATGGTGATACCACTAAGCAACCTATGACCTACTTGAAAAATAGCTGGTTTAGAGGAGTGAAGGGAAGGCGGGTTTTGAGAATACAGAACACCTTCAAGTGTGCATGGTTTTGACTACTCTAGAGAGACCTTTGAGGAGCACAACATGTGCAATTTCTGAGGATGCTGAAGCTTGAGGCACTGCTTTATACCAGTAAGTGACTCAGTAGTTAGACAAGCTGAGTGCCTGGCAAATGAAACTCAACTTTTTAATGCACTAGGCCTAAAGAAGTGAAAAAGATCAGCTTGTGGAATGGGTACAGGCAGAGGAGACTCACAACTTCAAAGGCTAAGTTTAATTATGAACTCAGACAATCACTCCTTGTGAGAAAATTAGTAGATATATCATTGATCAAGGTTTTCTATATCAAGCTTGAAATGCTAATGGGCCATAGAAGCAGAGAATATTCATTAGATGGTTAAACTAGTTATTGAAACAGAAACTGAAATTAAGATGAAGACTTGAGATTTATTCCTTCTGAAGCATGAATTTCAAACATTATTCAAATATGAGATTACAACACAGTTTGCACACACAACCACAGTTTGTATACACACAAACACAACACAGTTTGGATACAAACTGCAGAAAATTCTTAAAGAGATGGGAATACCAGACCACATTACCTGCCTCCCGAGAAACCTGTATGCAGGTCAAGAAGCAACAGTTCGAACTGGACACGGAAAAACAGACTGGTTCAAAACTGGGAAAGGAGTACATCAAGGCTGTATACTGTCACCCAGCTTATTTAACTTATATGCAGAGTACATCATGAGAAATGCCAGCTGGATAAAGCACAAGCTGGAATCAAGACTGCCAGGAGAAAAATCAATAACCTTAGATATGTAGATGATACCACCCTAATGGCAGAAATCAAAGAGGAACTAAACAGCCTCTTGATGAAGGTGAAAGAGGAGAGTTAAAAAGCTGGCTTAAAACTCAACATTCAGAAAACTAAGATCATGGCATCCAGTCCCATTACTTCATGGCAAATAGATGGGGAAATAATGGAAATACTGAAAGCCTTTATCTTCTCAGGTTCCAAAATCACTGCAGATGGTGCCTGCAGCCATGAAATTAAAAGAGGTTTGCTTCTTGGAATAAAAGTTATGACAAACCTAGACAGCATATCAAAAAGCAGAGACATTACTTTGCCAACAAAGGTCCATATAGTCAAAGCTATGGTTTTTCCATATGGATGTGAGAGTTGAACCATAAAGAAGGCTGAGTGCTGAAGAACTGATGCTTTTGAACTGTGGTGTTGGAGAAGACTCTTGAGAGTTTCATGGACTGCAAGTAGATCAAACCAGTCAATTCTACAAGCAATCAATTCTGAAAATTAATTGGAAGGACTGATGGTGAAGCTGAAGCTCCAATACTTTGGCTGCCTTATGTGAAGAGCTGACCCATTGGATATATTTGTCAGACTTTCCCTGATGCTGGGAAAGACTGAAGGGAGGAGGAAAAGGGGATGACAGAGGATGAGATGGTTGGATGGCATCACCGACACAATGGACATGAGTTTGAGCAAACTCCAGGTGATGGTGAATGACAGGGAAGCCTGGCATGCTGTAGTCCATTGGATCACAAAGAGTTGGACACAACTGAGTAACTGAACAAAAACAACAGTGAGATTACTAAGTGCAATAGGCAGACTTCTAAGATAGTCTCATGATTCTCCCTCTCTTGTACTCATACCTTTGTGTAATCCTTTTTTCTTGAGTGTGGAGCCTGTGACCTGTTTCTAACCAGTAGAAAATTGTAGTGGTGGTAGGATATCACTCCTGTAACTTGTAATTATGCTACCTTATATGGCAAAGGTGAAGGTATGTTGCAGCTGTAATTGAAGCCCCAAATCAGTTTATGTTGAATCACTGAAAAGAGAGATTATCTTGGGTAGACCTGAGCTAATCAGCTGAGCCATTTAAAAGAGGGACTGAGGCTCTCCCTAAGTTCAAAGAGATTCTCCTTCTGGCCTTGAAGAAATAAGCCACCAAGAGTTCTAAAACTGCAGAGAAATGAATTCTGCTGACAACACTGTGAGCTTGGAAGAAGATGGCATTCTTCAGATAATGTCACAGCCCTGGTCAACACCATGGCTGCAGCCTCGTGATATCCTCAGCAGAGAACCCAGCTGAGCCATGCCCAGACTTCTGACCTATAAAAACCCTGAAATAAAAATATGTCTTGCTTTAAACTGTTATCTAGGTGGCAATTTGTGATGAAGCAGTATAATACTAACAGACCAGTGGAAAAAGAATATGAAGAGAACCAAGGAGGTTCAAAAAAGTCTGACAAATACATCCACATTTGAGTGACTGGGAAAAGAAATAGGTACACTAACAATTATTAAAAGGAGGTGGTGGTCAGATGGCGTCTTAGGTAGTTTGGGCTGCTATAGCAAGAATTCTGGAGACTGGGTGGCTTAAATAATAGTTATTTTTTATAGTTCTGGAGGCTGGAAGTTTTAGATCAGGGTGAAAGCATGGTCAGGTTCTGGTGAAAGCCTTCATCTTGATTTCCTTATAATGTGAAGAAAGAACTTAGGTTTCTTTACCCCATAAGAGAGCATGAATCCCCTCATAGGGACTCTACCCACATGACCTCATCCAAAACTATTATTCCCAAAGGCTACCTCCAAATACCATCACACTGGGGATCAAGGCTTCAACAATATGAATTTGGGAGGGGAGGACTGCCGGGAGCCAGCATGAGAAGCTCTGCCCATGGCAAAGGTCATGAGGAAGGAGGCTCGGCATATGCAAAGGCGGGATCGAGCCTCAGGAGACCCCCTGTTCCGGAGCATCTACCCCCAAAAACTAGAGTCTGCCTACTTTACTGCTTTATGCTCTCACCTACACCTCTGACTTTACGGGGGGCTGTCCCCCACCACCTCTCTCGGAGGAGTTAACTTACAGTTTCAGCTAATAAAAATTCCTGGGTGTGACAGAAGTGTTTCAACTTACAAACTCCACTGAAGGTTCTCTAGCCTACCTGTACAGGTTCGTCTGGCCACATGTGATTGTTCACAGCCTCCCAACCATGAGAGGCACGAGATGCTTTAAACTTTCTAAATACAGACTCTTTTGAGAAGTTAGAAAATTATTAGTATAGTATTAGTGGTGAAGGGTTTTCATTTGTTGGGCCAATATTTGCTGCCAAGTCTCCATATTCCCTGTCCTTATACACATAAATGAATATAACTAGCATATAGGAGAAATAGGTATTAACCGCTGATATTAATCATGTTAAACCTTAGGCTAAGTAAATTCCTTTCTTGATTATAATCCACTACACCCTCACCCTATAGGAATGCAACTTTATCTGGCACCTTTGGAGGGTGGCACCTGGTTTAAGAAAAAAACACCCCTGGAAAAATAAGTTTTCACAAACAAAGCTAGTGGAGTCAATGGAATTCCAGTTGAGCTGTTTCAAATCCTGAAAGATGATGCTGTGAAAGTGCTGCACTCAATATGCCAGCAAATTTGGAAAACTCAGCAGTGGCCACAGGACTGGAAAAGGTCAGTTTTCATTCCAATCCCAAAAAAGGCAATGCCAAAGAATGCTCAAACTACCGCACAATTGCACTCATCTCACATGCTAGTAAAGTAATGCTCAAAATTCTCCAAGCCAGGCTTCAGCAATACGTGAACCATGAACTTCCTGATGTTCAAACTGGTTTTAGAGAAGGCAGAGGAACAAGAGATCAAATTGCCAACATCTGCTGGATCATGGAAAAAGCAAGAGAGTTCCAGAAAAACATCTATTTCTGCTTTATTGACTATGCCAAAGCCTTTGACTGTGTGGATCACAATACACTGTGGAAAATTCTGAAAGAGATGGGAATACCAGACCACCTAACCTGCCTCTTGAGAAATCTGTATGCAGGTCAGGAAGCAACAGTTAGAACTGGACATGGAACAACAGACTGGTTCCAAATAGGAAAAGGAGTATGTCAAGGCTGTATATTGTCACCCTGCTTATTTAACTTCTATGCAGAGTACATCATGAGAAACGCTGGACTGGAAGAAACACAAGCTGGAATCAAGATTGCCAGGAGAAATATCAATAACCTGAGATATGCAGATGACACCACCCTTATGGCAGAAAGTGAAGAGGAACTAAAAAACCTCTTGATGAAAGTGAAAGAAGAGAGCGAAAAAGCTGGCTTAAAGCTCAACATTCAGAAAATGAAGATCGTGGCATCTGGTCCCATAACTTCATGGGAAATAGATGGGGAAACAGTGGAAACAGTATCAGACTTTATTTTTGGGGGCTCCAAAATCACTGCAGATGGTGACTGCAGCCATGAAATTAAAAGACACTTACTCCTTGGAAGAAAAGTTATGACCAACCCAGATAGTATATTCAAAAGCAGAGACATTACTTTGCTGGCTAAGGTCCGCCTAGTCAAGACTATGGTTTTCCAGGTGGTCATGTATGGATGTGAGAGTTGGACTGTGAAGAAGGCTGAGCACCAAAGAATTGATGCTTTTGAACTGTGGTGCTGGAGAAGACGCTTGAGAGTCCCTTGGACTGCAAGGAGATCCAACCAGCCCATTCTGAAGGAGATCAACCCTGGGATTTCTTTGGAAGGAAAGATGCTAAAGCTGAAACTGCAGTACTTTGGCCACCTCATGCAAAGAGTTGACTCATTGGAAAAGACTCTGATGCTGGGAGGGATTGGTGGCAGGAGGAGAAGGGGACGACAGACGATGAGATGGCTGGATGGCATCACCGACTCAATGGACATGAGTCTGAGTGAACTCCGGAGTTGGTGATGGACAGGGAGGCCTGGCGTGCTGCGATTCATGGGGTTGCAAAGAGTCAGACATAACGGAGCGACTGAATTGAACTGACCGTTATCAGAAAGGGCCATAAAATGTCAGCAGGACTCATGGCCAGAAGATGATGTAAAACCCCTAAGACCTTTGTATACATTTATATGAAGCACCTGATTTTGACAAGGGTCAGGTCTGCTGACCCCTCGTGACTCTGTATTCATCCCTATGTATAACAAAAAGTATATAAGCAAACCTGAAAATAAAGAAAACGGATCAGTTTCTGGAAAGACTGATTCCCCCATGTCGTTCTTTCTTGTTCTCCATTTTTCTAGCTGAATTCCCATCTGGAGCGTGGAGGCTCGCCATGTATACTTACTTGCCCTGGCTTCTAAGACCCACGTGAGAGGGAGTCCCAGGAGGGGCACCCTCCACTATTCAAGTGGGCACCGGTGGCCTATGTAGATGGTGCAAATTCCTTGTCTTGGAGTTTTATTGGTTTTCCACATAAACAGTTATTCAGCATCTTTTTCTCCACTAATTTTCCTACTACACTATTCTTTTATAATCTCTCTTTATATTTCTAATTAAATAGTTTTTTTGTAGGATGCCGACTCCATCTCCCCTTCGAATTACCCTGGATCCACTGGGGCTGGACCCTGGCAGGGACATAAACATTCTGTACATGGGAGGTGGAGACTTCCTCATAATAATACAGCAGCTGATACAAGAAGCTGCCTCTAACTTCAAACACATAGAAATTTTGAATTTTTTTGATTGTTTAAAATACATAGCCAAGCCAAAAGCGAGAAAGAACAACCTCATTTGCCAGAAATGAAGACAGGCCCAAAGTAAGAGCACCAAGTAGGAGCTAAAGAAAAACAACTCACAGGGGTGAAGGAATAGAAATCTTTGGCACTCAAGTTTTACTGCTGGTGAGAAGAATAGCACATAGACTCAGACCCAGGCTTGATGGAAAGCTTGAATAATCTTCTGGACCACATGAGGTTGACTTTGTTAGTGAAAATGGTACAAAGAAAACTCCATCAAATGAATACACTAAGATAATTAAAAATAATTAGAAGAGATAAAGTTTGCAAATTTTTTGGTGATACATTTACATAAAATAAGACAAATTATAAAACCAATAAGATAAACTATTATAAAAGATTTTTATAATAATTTATCAGAACAAGTTCTGTATATAAAAATCAACATTAGTGCCCCCTGGTTCCAGCAATATCAATTAGAAATATAATAAAAATATTTCTTTTATAATAGCAACAAAAAATAAAGTTGGAATTAACATAATAAGTAATGTCAGACCTATATGTAGAAATTTTTAAGTAAAAATTATTCATAAAACAAGTATAACATACATACAGTTCAAAAATTTAAAATACAAAAGGAAAGAAATAGTACTTTAAAATGCCCTTCTACCCTTTCTCACTTAATTCCCTTTTCCTTATAATGTGGAAATCATCTTGGTTTCTTATGCATTTTTTCAGAGATACTCCAGGGATACATAAGCAAAATATATATATATATATATATATATATATATATATATTTTGTTTAATAAGATGGCAACAGAGTGAAACATTCCTTAGTATCCCAGCTTTCCTCACAGATCAATATATCTTGGAGATAATTTTGTATCAGTACATATGAAATAGCCTCATTCTTTTAAAATGTAGTATTGCATTCCATTTACATAACCAGTCCCACATTAATTAATATTGGTACAAACAATGTTATTGTGAAAATCCCTGTACAAAATATCTCAAGTCCAAATTGCTAGAAAAGGAATTAAGTCAAAAGTTATATGCATTTAAAACAATGATAAATAAGACAAGTAAGCCAAAAAAATCTCCCTAGAGTTGCACTCACTCACATTCCCACCAGCAGTGTGGCTGAGTGCCTATTTTCCCCCAGTATACTCTCCATCTCAGTGTTTATTCAAAATTTGATCTATGTCAATACAATAGGTTAAAAATGGTCTCATGCAAGTAAAAACCACAAAGTGGTACTTCACACACAGTAGGATAGCTAAACTACAAAAGACAGATACTAAGTTTTAGTGAAGAATCTTTATACACTGCTGATGCTAGACACATTAAATGATTCAGCCACCTTGGCAACATACTGGACATTTCTCAAAAACTTAAACATACGGTTATTATATTAGACCAAACAATTTCACACCCAAGAATATGCCCAAGGGAAATGAAAGCATATGTCCACACATAATTTTGTACATGAATGCTTATGTTATTCTTGTTGTTATTTAGTCACTAAGTCATGTCCAACTTTTTGCAACCCCACCAAACTGTAGACCAGCAGGCTCCTCTTTCCATAGGATTTCCCAGGCAAGAATACTGGAGTGAATTGCCATTTCTTTCTCCAGGGGGTCTTCCTGACCCAGGGATTGAACATGCATCTCCTGCACTGTCAGGTGGATTCCTTATTGCTGAGCCAGCAGGGAAGTCCTATATGAATTCTTACAGCAGCATCATTCCAACAAAAGATAGGAACAACTCAAATGCCTATTAATTAATGAATGGATAAACAAAACATAGTTTATCAATTGAGGGTGTACATCACTTACCACTCAGCACTTCTATTGATATTTCTGGGTGCACACCTTTGAGAAACATTCACAAACATTCAAGAGGATGTTCAACTTTTATTTGCAGTAGCAAGGAGTTGGAAGCACCTGAGAAGCCCATCAATATGAGAATGAATGAGGAAATGTGGATTATGCTTTTGAAGGACTGCTATGCAGCAAGCTGAAACAATGAACCAAAGCTACTTGCAACAGTGTGGACTGACGTAAAAACATGATGGTGAGAGTGAAATAAAAGTAAAAACAGTATTATATTTATACAGAAATCAGTTCAGTTCAGTTCAGTTCAGTAGAGTGGCTGAGTCATGTCAGACCCTTTGTGACCCCATGGATTGCAGCATGCCAGGCCTCCCTGTCCATCACCAACTCCCAGAGTTTACTCAGATTCATGTCCATTGAGTCAGTGATGCCATCCAACCATCTCATCCTCTGTCATCCCCTTCTCTTCCTGCCTTCAATCTTTCGCAGCATCAGGGTCTTTTCCAATGACTCAGTTCTTCACATCAGATGGCCAAAGTATTGGAGTTTCAGCTTCAGCATCAGTCCTTCCAATGAATATTCAGGGATGGACTGGTTGGATCTCCTTGCTGTCCAAGAGACTCTCAAGAGTCTTCTCCAACACCACAGTTCAAAAGCATCAATTCTTTGGTGCTCAGCTTTCTTCACAGTTCAATTCTCATATCCATACATGACTACTGGAAAAACCATAGCCTTGACTAGACAGACCTTTGTTGGCAAAGTAACATCTCTGCTTTTTAATATGCAATCTAGGTTGGTCATAGCTTTTCTTCCAAGGAGCAAACAGCTTTTAATTTCATGGCTGCAGTCACTATCTGCAGTGATTTTGCAGCACCCCCCAAAATTAAGTCTGTCACTGTTTCCATTGTTTCCCCAATATTTGCAATGAAGGGATGGGACCAGATGCCATGATCTTTGTTTTCTGAATGTTGAGTTTTAAGCGAACATTTTCACTCTCCTCTTTCACTTTCATCAAGAGGCTCTTTAGTTCTTCTTCACTTTCTGCCATAAGGGTGGTGTCATCTGCATACCTTAGGTTATTGATATTTCCCCCTGCACTCTTGATCCACCTCGTGCTTCCTCCAGTCCAGCATTTCACATGATGTACTCTGCATATAAGTTAAATAAGTAGAGTGACAATATACAGCCTTGACGTACTCCTTTCCCAATTTGGAACCAGTCTGTTGTTCCATGTCCAGTTCTAACTGATGCTTCCTGACCTGCATACAGGTTTTTCAGGAGGCAGGTCAGGTGGTCTGGTATTCCCATCTCCTGAAGAATTTTCCATAGTTTATTATGATCCACACAGTCAAAGGCTTTGGCACAGTCAATAAAGCAGAAGTAGATGTTTTCTTGGTGGGGAAGGCAATGGCACTCCACTCCAGTACTTTTACCTGGAAAATCCTATGGACGGAGGAGCCTGGTAGGCTGCAGTCCATGGGGTCGCTAAGAGTCGGATACGACTGAGCGACTTCACTTTCACTTTTCACTTTCATGCATTGGAGAAGGAAATGGCAACCCACTCCAGTGTTCTTGCATGGAGAATGCCAGGGATGGGGGAGCCTGGTGGGCTGCCATCTATGGGGTCGCACAGAGTTGGACACGACTGAAGTGACTTAGCAGTAGCAGCAGATGTTTTCTTGGAACTCTCTCGCTTTTTGGATGATCCAGTGGATGTTGGCAATTTGATCTCTGGTACCTCTGCCTTTTCTAAATCCAGCTTGAACATCTGGAAGTTCACGGTTCACATACTCTTAAGCCTGGCTTGGAGAATTTTGAGCATTACTTTACTTGTGTGTGAGATGAATGCAATTGTGCAGTAGTTTGAGCATTCTTTGGCATTGCCTTTCTTAGGGATTGGAATGAAAACTGACTTTTTCCAGTCCTATGGCCACTGTTGAGTTTTCCAAATTTGCTGGCATATTGAGTGAAGCACTTTCACAGCATCACCATCTTTTAGGATTTGAAATAGCTCAACTGGAATTCCATCACCTCCACTAGCTTTGTTTGTAGTGATGCTTCCTAAGGCCCACTTGACTTCACATTGCAGGATGTCTGGCTCTAGGTGAGTGTGAGTGATTACACCATCATGATAATCTGGGTCGTGAAGATCTTTTTTGCATAGTTCTTCTGTGTATTCTTGCCACCTCTTCTTATTATTTTCGGTTCCATTACATCCATACCAGTTCTGTCCTTTATTGTACCCATCTTTGCATGAAAATTTCCCTTGGTGTCCCTAATTTTCTTGAAGTGATCTCTAGTCTTTACCATTCTGTACAGCAATATCATTCGTTTAAAATTTTAAAACTTTTAGTTTTAAGTTCAGTTCAGTCGCTCAGTCGTGTCCGACTCTTTGCGACCCCATGTTTCGCAGCATGCCAGGTCTCCCTGTCCAGCCATCCAGCCATCTCATCCTCTGTCATCCCCTTCTCTTCCTGCCCCTAATCCCTCCCAGCATCAGAGTCTTTTCCAATGAGTCAACTCTTCACATGAGGTGGCCAAAGTACTGCAGTTTCAGCTTTAGCATCATTCCTTCCGAAGAAATCCCAGGGCTGATCTTCAGAATGGATTGGTTGGATCTCCTTGCAGTCCAAGGGACTCTCAAGAGTCTTCTCAAAAACCACAGTTCAAAAGCATCAATTCTTCAGCGCTCAGCCTTCTTCACAGCGCAACTCTCCCATCCATACATGACTACTGGAAAAACCATAGCCTTGACTAGACGGACCTTAGTCAGCAAAGTAATGTCTCTGCTTTTAAACATGCTATCGAGGTTGGTCATAACTTTTCTTCCAAGTTAGATACTTTTAAAAAGTTAGATAAAGTTATATAACTTAAAAATTAAATGTTAGATACTTATCATATTATGTAAATAAACACACAGAATGCATATTATGTAAATAAACACAGAGAATGCAGGTTGGAAAGACACATTATATAAGAGAGAAAGTCATTGAGGAGATAAGGATAATAGGAATGGAGTCAGACAACAAGAAAGGAAAAAAGAAAAGTAGACAAAACTTTTAAAGGGGGCTATGAACTAGACCTGCCTCTTGAGAAACCTACATGCACATCAGGAAGCAACAGTTAGAACGGGACATGGAACAACAGACTGGTTCCAAATTGGGAAAGGAGTACATCAAGGCTGTGTATTGTCATCCTGCTTATTTAACTTACATGCAGAGTACATCATGAAAAAGTCTGGGTTGGAAGAAGCACAAGTTGGAATCAAGACTGCCAGGAGAAATATCAATAACCTCAGATATGCAGATGACACCACCCTTATGGCAGAAAGTGAAGAGGAACTAAAAAACCTCTTGATGAAAGTGAAAGAGGAGAGTGAAAAAGTTGGCTTAAAGCTCAACATTCAGAAAATGAAGATCATGGCATCTGGTCCCATCACTTCATGGGAAATAGATGGGGAAACAGTGGAAACAGTATCAGACTTTATTTTGGGGGGCTCCAAAATCACTGCAGATGGTGACTGCAGCCATGAAATTAAAAGACACTTACTCCTTGGAAGAAAAGTTATGACCAACCTAGATAGTATATTCAAGAGCAGAGACATTACTTTGCCGACTAAGGTCCGTCTAGTCAAGGCTATGGTTTTTCCAGTAGTCATGTATGGATGTGAGAGTTGGACTGTGAAGAAAGCTCAGTGCCAAAGAACTGACGCTTTTGAACTGTTTAGTGTTGGAGAAGACTCTTGAGAGTCCCTTGGACTGCAAGGAGATCCAACCAGTCCATTCTAGAGGAGATCAGTCCTGGGTGTTCTTTGGAAGGAATGATGCTAAAGCTGAAACTGCAGTACTTTGGCCACCTCATGTGAAGAGTTGACTCATTGGAAAAGACCCTGATGCTGGGAGGGATTGGGGGCAGGAGGAGAAGGGGATGACAGAGGATGAGATGGCTGGATGGCATCACCAACTCGATGGACATGAGTTTGGATGAGCTCCAGGAGTTGGTGATGGACAGGGAAGCATGGCGTGCCACAATTCATGGGATTGCAGAGTTGGACACGACTGAGCCTCTGAAATGAACTGAACTGAACTGAACTGGTGAACTAGACTCACCAAAAAGAGAGATAACTCAAATAAATAAAATCAGAAATGAAAGTGGAGATGTCACAACTGATACTACAAAAATACAAAGGATTATAAGAGATTATCACAAACAATTATGTGAAAGAAAACTGGACAACCTAAAGGAAATAGATAGTTTCCCAGAAACATACAAAGTACCAAGACTGAGTCATTAGGAAATGGAAAACCTGAATAGAATTATTATTAGTAAGAAGATTGAGTCAGTAATCAAAATCCTCCCAGCAAATAAAAGTCCAAGACCAGATGGCTTCACTGGTGAATTCTAACACTTAAAGAAGAACTAATATCTAGCCTTCTTGAAAGCTTCCCAAAAATAGAAGAGAAGGGACTCCTCCAAACTCATTTTATGAGGCCAACATTACCAAAACCAGCCAAAGTTATTACAAGAAAATTGCAGGCCAATGTCCTTGAAGAGCATAGATATAAAAATACTCAACAAAATATCAGCAAACCAAATCCAATAATAACTTAAAAGAACTGTACACCACAATCAAGTGAGATTTATTCCAGAGTGTAAAGATGGTTCAACATCCACAAATCAAAGTGCTACATCATATTAACAAAAAGAAGGATAAAAATCATATGAACATGTTGATAGACACAAGTATTTGCCAAAATTCAACATTTATTCATGATAAAACTCTCAACAAAGTGGAAACAGAAGGAACAAACTTCAACATAATAAACCCCATGTATGACAACTCTATAGTTAACATAATACACAGTGGAGAAAGGGCTTCCCTTGTGGCTCAGCTGGTAAAGAATCCACCTGCAATGTGGGAGACCTGGGTTCAATCCCTGGGTTAGAAAGATTCCCCTGGAGAAGGAAAAAGACTACCCACTCCAGTATTCTGGCCTAGAAAATATCATGGATTGTACAGTCCATGGAGTTGTACAGAGCCGGACACAGCTAAGTGACTTTCACTTTCATTTTCAGTGGAGAAAAGCTGAAAGCATTACCTCTAGGATCAGGAACTAGACAAGGATGCCTACTCTTGCCACTTTTATTCAACATAATACCAGAAGTCCTAGCCAGAAAAATTAGGCAAGAAAAAGAAATAAAATGCATCCAATTGGAAAGAAAGAAGTAGAACCACCACTATTTGCAGATGACATGACATCATCTACAGAAAACCCTCAACACTCAACCAAAAAAAAAAAAAATCACTAAACTAATAAACAAATTTAGAAAGTTTCAGGATAAAAAAATCAATATATGAAAATAAGTTATGCACTAACAATACACTATTAGAAAGAGAAAATAAGAAAACAATTCTTTTTACAATAGTATCAAAAAGAATAAAACACCTAGGAATAAATTTAATTAAGGAGGTGAAAGACCTGTCCATTGAAAACTGTAAGACACTGATGAAAGAAGTTGAAGACATAAATGAATTTTAAAGTAACTCATACTCATAGATTGGAAGAATTAACATTGTTAAAATGTCTATACTATTCAAAATAATCTACAGATTCAATGTAATTTCTATTAAAATTCCAATGGCATTCTTTCACAGAAAAAGAACGTACAATTCTAAAATATATATGGAACCACAAAAGATCCTTAATAATCAAAGCAATCTTGAGAAAGAAGAAAATGCTAGAGATATCATACATCCTGATTTCAAACTATATTACAAAGCTATAGTAATCAAACAGTATAATATTGGCATAAAAAGAGACAGATTGATGAAATGGAATAGACAGCCCAGAAATAGATGCACATGCATATGGGTTTATGAAAAAAAAGCTGAGAATATACAATGGAGAAAAAATAGTCTCTTTGATAAATAGTGGAGGAAAAACTGGACAGATACATGCAAAAAAAAATAAAAGAAACTAGACCACTTTCTTATATCTTACACCAAAACTAACTCAAAACAGATTAAAGGCTGTTGAACATGACACCTGAAACCTTAAAACTCCTAGAAGAAAATATAGGCAGTTAACTCTTTGACACTGGTCTTGCAATGATTTTTGGATTTGACACCAAAAGCAAAGGCAGCAAAAGTAAACAAGTGGGACAACATCAAACTCAAAAGCTTCTGCACAGCAAAGGAAACTATCAACAAGATGAAAAGGCAACCTACTGAATGGGAGAAATAATTTGCAAGTAATATATCTGATAAGAGGTTAATATCCAAAATATACAAAGAACTCATATAACTCAGTAACAAGAAAACAACTTGCTTTAAAAAATGGACAGAGAATTTAGCATTTTTCCAGAGACAATATAGAGATGGTCAAAGAACACATGAGAAAGTGCTCCATATCACTAATTATCAGGGGAATGCAAATTCAAGTCACAGTGAGATACCTTTTCACATCTGTGAGAATGACTATTATTAAAAAGATAAGAAATAAGCAACTGTTGGAGAGGATGTAGAGAAAAGAGAACCCTTGTGCACTGCTGGTGAAGATGTAAATTGGTGCAGTCACTGAGGAAACAGTGTGAAGCCTTCTTAAAAAAATTAGAACTAGAGTTACCATGCTGCTGTTCTGTGCTTGGTCATGTCCTACTCTTTGTGACCTCATGGACTGTAACCCACCAAACACCTCTGTCCATGGGGATTCTCCAGGAAAGAATACTGGAGTGGGTTGCCACACCCTCCTCTAGGGGTTCTTCCCAACCCAGGGATCAAACCCAGGTCTCTGGCATTATAGGTAGATTCTTTATATCCGCTGGGCTACCAGGGAAACCCAGGGCTACCATATGACCCAGCAATTTTACTTTAGGAAAGAAAACAAAGACAATGACTTGAAAAGATTTCTGAACCTCCCTGTTCACAGCACCACTATTAACAATAGCCAAGATATGGAAACACATTAAATGTCCATCAATGAACAACTGGATAAGTTGTGAAAGTTCAGTCGTGTCCAACTCTTTGCAACTCCATGGACTGCAGCATGCCAGGCTTCCTGTCCATCATCAGTTCCCGGAGCTTACTCAAACTCATGTCCATTGAGTTGGTGATGCCATCCAACCATCTCATCCTCTGTCATCCTCTTCTCCTCCACCTTCAATCTTTCCCAGCATCAGGGTCTTTTCCAATGAGTTGGTTCTTTGCATCAGGTGGCCAAAATATTGGAGTTTCAGATTCAGCATCAGTCTTTCCAATGAATATTCAGGACTGATTTCCTTTAGGATGGACTGGTTGAATCTCCTTGCAGTCCAGGGGACTCTAAAGAGTCTTCTCCAACACCACTGTTCAAAAGCATCAGTTCTTCAGTACTCAGCTTTCATTATGGTACAACTCTCATATCCATACATGACTACTGGAAAAACCATAGCCTTGACTAGATGGGCCTTTGTTGGCAAAGTAATGTCTCTGCTTTTTAATATGCTGTCTAAGTTGGTCATAACTTTTCTTCCAAGGAGTAAGTGTCTTTAATTTCATGGCTGCAGTCACCATCTGCAGTGATTTTGGAGTCCAAGAAATTAAGTCTATCACTATTTCTGTTGTTTCCCCATCTAATTGCCATGAAGTGATGGGACCAGATGGTCTTTGTTTTTTGAATGTTGAATTTTAAGCTAGCTTTTTCACTCTTCTCTTTCACTTTCATCAAGAGGTTCTTTAATTCTTCTTTGTTTTCTGCCATAACGGTGATATCAACTGCATATCTGAAGTTATCGATGTTTCTCCCGGCAATCTTGATTCCAGCTTGTGCTTCATCCAGCCCAGCGATTCTCATGATGTACTCTGCGTATAAGTTAAATAAGCAGGTTGACAGTATACAGCCTTGACATACTCCTTTCCCAATTTGGAACCAGTCTGTTGTTCCATGTCTGGTTCTAACTGCTGATTCTTGACCTGCATACAGATTTCTCAGGAGGCAAGTAAGGTGATCTGGTATTCCCATCTCTTTAGAAATCTTGTACAGTTTGTTGTGATGTACACAGTCAAAGGCTTTAGCATAGTCAATGAAGCAGATGTTTTCCTGGAATTCTCTTGCTTTTTCTATGATCCAGTGGATGTTGGCAATTTGATCTCTGGTTCCTCTGCCTTTTCTAAATCCAGATTGAACATCTGGAATTTCTTGGTTCATGTACTGTTGAAGCCTGGCTTGGAGAATTTTGAGCATTACTTTGCTAGCATGTGAGATGAGTGCAATTGTGCGGTAGTTTGAACGTTCTTTGGCATTGCCTTTCTTAGGGATTGGAATGAAAACTCACCTTTTCCAGTCCTGTTTTTGGGTGTAATATCATGTAATATTATTCAGCCATAAAAATGAAGGAATTACTGCCATTAGCAACACTGTGGATGGATTTCAAGGGCATGCTAAGTAAAATTAGTCAAATAGAGAAAAACAGTGCTGTATGATAGCACTTATACATGGAATCTAAAAACCAACCAAACAGACACTGAACTGATGAATACAGACAAAAGATTGGTATTTGACAGAGGCAGAGGATGGAGGGTGGGTGAAATTGGTGAAGGTGGTCAAAAGGTACAAACTTCCAGTTATAAAATAAATAAAAAGCAAAAGTTGCTAAGTAAATCTTAATATCTCTAAGTAAACAAATCTTGAGGGCTTCCCTGGTGGCTCAGTGGTAAAGAATCTGCCTGCCAATGCAGGAGAAACAGGTTCAATCCCTGGTCTGGGAAGATCCCACATGCTACAGGGCAACTAAGCCTGTGTGCCATAGCTATTGAGCCTGTGCTCTAGAGCTTGAGAGCTGCAATTACTTATCCCATGTGCCACAATTACTGAAGTTCGAGTGCCCTAGAGTCTGTGCTTTGCACCAAGAGAAGCCACTGCTCCACAACTAAAGAGTAGCCCTGTTCTCTGCGACTAGAGAAAAAGCCCATGCAGCAATGAAGACCCAGCACTGCGAATAAATAAGTAAATAAAATTATTTTTAAAAATTTAATAGTTTTCATCACTTTGAAGGAAGAGACTAGAGATATGAAGATAGAAGTATACTGTTGTAAAGTGCATGCATTACACATTATTTGAAGGTAAGCTGAGATAAATTAATAATACATATCTGTAAAAACAATCAGACACATGAAAGATGTTCATAGTCAAGGATATATGGTTTAAAACAATGAAATACCATTTCTCATCTGTTATATTGATAAAAATAACAGAAGATGGATAGCATTCACTCTTAGTGATGATGCAGTATGCCAGTAGGAGTGTAATTACTATAGTTTGGACAATAATCTGACATAATCCTTTACAGTGAATAAGCTCAAACCCTTTGATTCAACAAGGCACACATGAGATTTTATTACATACAAATAAAAGCACTATACATTTGTACATGTTTATATTTAAGAATATTTTTATTTTGGTGAGTATGCTGTATTTTTGCTTAGAGGAAAATTGAAAAAAACTGAAGACCTATAAATAAAAGAAAAATTTACATAGTATGGAATACTTGTAGCTATTAAAAAATGAATAGATCTGTTATGTATGTTGTGGAATAAAGTTGATGCCATGTGGTAAAGAAAAACAAAAGATTGATAGATAGATAGACTGATAGATAGATAGATAGACCTCAATTTTTGTTTAAAGCAGAAAAAAGCCCTATCATACATTTATATAGGCATGAAGAAAAACGTGGAAAGATTCTCACAAAACTATTACTTTAGGGGGATTTATCCTATTATTACTCTACTGTGTTTAACTTATAACAAAGGATACTTAGTTGAGATTCTGTCTCAGTTTTAACAGGGGTCCTACAGGCTAAAATAAAAAACTCTAATGTTAATACATCACCCAGCAGATAGCAGTGCTTAAGACCAATAACTTCTGGTGTTTCACATTTTTTTTCCTTTCCAAAGTGGAGCATTCATTGCTCCTGTTCCACCACTTTATATTGTGGGTGAGGAATTGGGGTGCAGGTAACATGTACTTGGGGATTATAGGTGGTAGACCAGAGAAGTCATCGCCAATGAGGCAGCCACTACTGCTCACTACCCAGAGAACTTGGCTCTGAGCTGGATATATTGAAGGGACAAGACTGGAAGCTGTCTCACTTCAGAAATCAGAGAGTATTTTTTATATATCGGAAGCACAGAGCAAAGAGATACTTGGAGCCTAAAAGACGGATGCAAGGAGATCAAACCAGTCAATCCTAAAGAAATCAACGCTGAATATTAACTGGAAAGACTGATGCTGAAGCCAAAGCTCCAATATTTTGACCCCCTGATGCAAAGAGCCAACTCACTGGAAAAGATCCTGATGCTGGGAAAGATTGAGAGCAGGAAGAGAAGGATGTGATAGAAGATAAGGTGGTTGGATGGCATCACTGACTGAACGGACATGAGTTTGAGCAAACTCCAGGAGATACTGATGGACAGGAAAGCCTGGCATGCTGCAGTCCATGGGGTCACAAAGAGTAGGATGCAACCTAGTGACTAAACAATGACAACAAAAGACTGATACATGGAAAAGAATATTAATGCTCACCAAGCCTCTACGTTCCAGAATGTCCTTCACTGGACTTTCACTGAGCAAATCTCTAACTAACTAACTTAAATAACTACTGTGTGATTTTTGGTTAGAAATGTTTGTTAGAAAACTGTCTTTTATGTGAATCTATCTCCTCTTTAGGAGAACCTACAATACACTTTCTCTCGAGCCACAAAAGTTCTGCTTCTGATGCCCAGGTTACAAATTATTACATGATGGAATCTGTGAATCCTGTGTATCATGTCTCTTAGATTTAGCTGTTGAAAAGTGCAGACTGTGAATCAAATTTATGTTGTGTGGAACCCTGTGGCTGTCAGTGTTTTAAATTTGCCCCATGTCTCATTTTACTTTTTGATATTTATTTTCATTTAACGAGGCTTCTGGCGACCTAAAAAGCTCTTGAAAATGCATTGCTCCTATCCAAGACATGGTATCTTTCATGTGGCTTGTTCCTCTATAAACAACATCTGTGCTTGCTGAATGTCATTTGTGGGAAAGTTATAACTACATTTTAAGAATCTTTGAGGATTACTAATAATTTAAGTATTTTGCACTACAATGTTTTACGTAAGCCTTTCAACATATGACAGTACAATTATATTTAGGGGTTTTATTTGGGTCCTGTAAATGTAACACTTTGGACAGATGAGTAAAATTGATAACTAAACAAAAACTTTCAGAAATGGAACTTTTGCAAAGTGAAGTAGTAAGGATGAATAATTCACTTTAGATTCTAATCTCTTTCTTAAAAGTTTAAAAACGAATGTCTGAAACTTCTTACCAAGTTTAACTGGTGCCAACATTTGTCTGATACACTAAATCACTATGTTGGCAACCATCTCAATATTTATTGACAGTTATTCATAGCACACTGAAAGTATTTTCAGGACTTTTGGTATCAACAATGAACCAAAATAGACATTTAAAGGAATGGAAAAATACTAGAAATGGAAACTTAACTAGTATTTCCTAGAAAAGTATTTGTCATTGTGGTTATTCACTTAATTGAGCTTTTGATTTGCAAGTGCACCATCTAGTTCTAGCTACACAGATGTCCATCTCACATCTACAGACTTAAAAATCATCATACATGGATAATTTGGTTTATATGTCAGGTTCTTGCGTCACCAGGCTTTCTTCATTATCTAGGGCTTGTTCTCAGAAAATATAGAAGCAAGATTTTCTTTTCTCTAACCAGACAGGTAACCACAGACAACCACCATGTATCTACTAGGGAAACTCCCCAGATATTAAAAGAAGAATGAGGAAGAAAAGGAAGAGAAATGAAGAAAGAAAGCAGAAAGATTTTGACTGATGGTTAGATTCCATATGGAAGGGTCACTGAGTTACTAAAAAAAAAAAACTACTATATATAATTTTCCAACTATTCTTTTTTTTAAATTCTGTTGCAAATTTGAAGATTCAATATCACTTATAATCTTGATTGATCACAGAGAACGAAATTTCTCCAGAACAAGTCAATTCAACTCAACAAATATTTATTGAGCCCCTGTTCTGTACCACTCACTGTCCCAAGTGCTGGAGATAAGAGAGTAAATAAGACATGTGGTCCTTGCACTTGTGGAGCTTATAGTAACAAGGAGGATTCAGGGAGGATGGGAGCACCCCTGTTTTTAGTAACTATTAACACAAGCCTTCCTTCAATATTTAATTGAGGGATATATTTAATTGAATGATATACTGATGGATTTAAAAGAAGATGATTTATCTAATAATACTTATGTATTAGTCATCTTCTAATTTATTTGCATCTTGGGAAAAGAGAATAATGAACGTTATCATTGTTGGCTGCATCTTGAAGTTTTCTCACAATTTGTTTTGCTGCTTAGCAAATTCAAGTTCTTTCTCCATTACCTCTCATCTATTCCCCTACAGAAAATGGCTCAGATGCACTGGAACATCATCTTGTATCTGACTCAGCAATTTTGTAACATGCTGCAGTTAGAGGTTAACAGACTAGTGGTTTTTAAATATTTCAGTCCATGTGTGGCTTTTAAAATTAAAAGGATTTGTGCATATATCCCCAATATATGTTCAGTTTTTTAAATTAACTTAGAAATTTCATATATACATAATAAGTATATTTTGCAAATAGTTACAACATATATACTGTAAAATATACACTAAAATATAAATTAATTTTAAAATGAGATAGAATAAAATACATTTTGATGATTTATTGACAAAATAAAAAGCCTTTCTTCTCACTAAAAATAAGAGAAAAATAAGCTAATTCATGAACTATACAAGCCTACTATTAACATTTGGTTACCATAATTTTACTACTACCCCTGATACTGATTAGTTGTCCTTTCAAACTGAGTTGCGGGCAGCTGCTTTACCCTCTGAGCCACCAGGGAAGCCCCTGAAAGGACAATAGCTGCTCTATTTTCATACTTTTAAACAAAGGGTTCAAAATCCACTCACTCAATTGAAAGATTGAAACAAGATATAAAATACTTGTTCATAAGTATTTTAAAGCACTTTTTTTGTAGGTGACAGATGAAATTACATAATTTTTAGCAAAAAAATAAAAACCCAATAATGGTAATATTTTGAAATATTTGTTTTCAAATTTTTTCTTTATAGCCCTTTCTCCCTCAGTGTGGAAATGTAGATTTATTTGAAGGGACAAACAAACCTTGTTTCTTATTTTTTTTCCAGAAGAGTCTACTAGGTAACATACTACTAAGAGACATATCATTACAGAAAAGGTAGGCAAGTTTAAAATATTGGTCTTCTTTGGTAAAAGATTAATAATAATAATTGAATTCTTTTAACTTTGTTGCAAATAATTTTCACAGTCACTATCTCACTACACAGTACTGTTAAGATTCTACAATTTAAGGATTTGTTTTTTATCAAAATACTCACAAATTGTTGGAGTGTGTAAACTTCAATGTCACAGTCTCAGAAAACTAATTATACACTGTCAGTTCTAAGATGCACACTTTTCATATTTAATAGCTCTAAAATTGGGAAGTGTCTTATGCCTACCACCCAAACAGTATGGCGAAGTAGTTAACTTTGCACATGCTTAGTGAGCCTGGACTGGTTTCAGAGGAAGGGAAGAACATCCCAGGGGTACTTGGGACTTTCAAGTAAGAAATGTGGCTTTCTTATATCACGACACAGATATCATATGTTGATATGATACCAATATCAACACTCATATCACAGAGGATGATATCAGGTGAAACCCAAAAAGTGATCAGGAGTGTGATCACTCAATGTGATAGTATTTAAAGACTATTTTAAACAAATTTATTTTTTTCTTTTTGAATGAGCAAGAGTGACAGATAATAAACGCATATGTCTAATCAGCCTAAAGGGGGTGTTTTTAAAACAAGAGTGTAATTACAAATATTCTAAGTGACAAGGAAGCATTATGTCATAAGTTTTATGTGAGAGTTCTTTTTATTTCTTTCTAGTATATAAAAAACGGTCTTATAGTTGAATTCCTAGATTCAATGAAATATTATCATAAGTAAAGTCACCTCTGTCATCCCCTCTGCATTATGGGCAGTTTTCCCTCTTCCTTCAGAACCCCACTTACAACATATGGAACATGGGATTTTCCTGATGGTCCAGTGGCTAAGACTCCAGGTACCCACTGTAGAGGGCCCGGTCCGGTTCTTGGAGGGGGAATTAGATCCCACATGGCCCAACTAACGGTCCGCATCTGATTCAGCCAAATAAATAAATAAGTGTTTTTTAAAAAAACAAACATATGGAACATGGGACCATTTAGGGTCAGGGTCATGCCAACTATTAAATGTACATTTTCCCTTACCTTTTAGTTACCAAACACCAATGAAAGTTCTAATATTTTCTTCCTACATCCAGTTTTTCACACAGCCCCGTTTGGAAACCACGGTGTGGTAAGCGCTGGGCAAGCACAGAGGAAGAACATCTCTGAGGAAAGTTCTCTAAGCAGTGTCAACGAAGGGCCGCTTTCCTGTGGCAGGAACACGACTCTGTGGTGCTTTTCACACTCTGGCGCTTACTCTATCTCCCCAACCCGGTGAGCCCTCGCTCAGGCTGATGAGCCAGGCTTTCCGACCGTCGTGTACCGAAGCGGGAACCAGAGGTGCGGAGCGGTAATTACCTTGCTCCGGGACACACGGACACAGCTCGCCCGGGAGGAACCCGAGCCTCGCCGGCCGGCTTCCACCGCTGACCGCGCAGCCGCCTTCCCTCCGCCAACGGTCCCGGCCACCGCCACTGCCCGGGCTCCGTCCGCCTCACGTCCCCGCGCGCCCCGGCGCTGGAGCACCCAGCCCCGGGCCGCCGGCGGGCTAGGCGCCGGCCCCCGGATGCCGGGAGCGGACTCGGCCGGCGCGGCACGTGCGCCCACAGCACCCCGGCCACCGGCTCCGCGCCGCCCGGCAGCGCAGCCGCGGGCAGGCGACGCGCGCGGTGAGTGAGCGGGGCTGGGTGGGATCGGGGCACCAGAGACCCTGGGGTTGCGTGCCTCGCTTCTCCCGTGGAGGGGGGTTTAGGGACGACCCCTCCTAACCGAGGTCCTGGCGGGCGATTCGCAGGAGGGTGCCAGGTTGGGGTTGGAGGTCAGATGGAGGGGAGGGGGCGCTCAGATTCATCCTCCACTGAGCTTGTTGAATGGTGGGAGTGCTCAATGGAGGATGCGTAGGTGGCTTGTGGAAAGGGCAGCGGGCACCCCTCTAGCCTTGGACAAGGCCCACCGGCTTGACTCGGGGCTCGAAAGCGGACCTTCTGTGATTAAGATACTGAGGAATCTTAACTTGGTCTTGCATAGGAGTGAATTCTGCTTTTCTCCGCAGCACTTGCCTGGGACGTCTGTAGACCCAGAGTCCCCACCTGGCCAGTCACTAGCAGAATGCTCTGGGGCCAGCCTCCTGGCCAGACTCTTCTCTCATCTGTGAGATGTCTCTTTAAAGAGGCCCTTTTCACCTGGTTGAAGGGCACTAAATAAAAGCATTGAAAAAGATTATGTATCCTATGATTAGATCTGTTTTATGAACAGCAATCCAAACCCATGCAAACAGTTTCCTCCATGGTATAGTCTAAAGAACAGGGCAAAATTAGACTTTAGCCTTTTAAAAAAACTCTAAATGTTTGTTATAATCCCTTCCGTGTATGTCCCATGTGAATAAAAATCATTGAGCACCTACTATGTACTTGGCCCTTGGGTATCATTGTTATACTCTATAATTCTTTAAAAACCAGTGAACCAGTTATAAGTATTCCCATTTTACAGATGTGGAAACTTTCACACTTTCACACAGATAGTGGGTTACAGGTTTCTGGCTCCAGACTCTGTTGCCTTTGCACCTCTGACTCGGACATTATATCCACTTCCACTTGGGTAAACAAACATTAGATTCTAGTTCCCATTAGCAAGGAATGGTACAGTGCCCTATTTCTGTGTCCAGCATATAACTAAAAGGACCTTAGTGGCTGAGAACTGACACTCTTCCCCTCCATTTTAATGTGAAATTCTCAACTCATTACTGTCACTTTCTTGGGCACAGAAGACTGGTAAAGAGTTTGCAGCATTCTTTTATCATGTATCATGTTTCTTGAATGTCATGATGTTTACATAAATCCCCAAATTTTGGCAAGCTCTGAATCTTTCCTGCATTAGAATTGAGTTACAGTGTAGAAAAATTCTAAAGCACATATGAGATTTTTATGGGAGAAAAATCCTGTAAGTACAGTAGATGTTGTACATCATTTTTCAATTGTGGACTTTTTGTTGTTGTTGTACCTGCTTTGTTCGTTGGCCAGTTATTTGTCATCTTTTGACATTTTCATCACTGCTGTTAACTTCTGCCATGTACCTTTGTGTAGGCTAAATCCCAAAGAAAGAAAGCCAAATCCCAAGGAAGCCTTGTCTAGTTTCCTTTGTCCTTGGAACATTGTGGTAATGGTAACAATGTTTTTTTAAGTATGTATTGAAAATCTATTATGTTCAAGACATTGGGCTCATCATTGTAAGAAATATAAAGAAATGTAAGTCTCAGTTCCTGTCCTCAAGTTAAAACTGTTTGCATGCATGCTCAGTCGCAAAGTTGTCTGATTCTTTTGCTAGCCCATGAACTATAACCCACCAGGCTCCTCTGTACATGGGATTTCCTAGCCAAGAAAGCTGAAGTGGGTTGCCATTTCCTTCACTAGGGGATCTTCCCGACCCATGGATCGAATCCGTGCCTCCTGCATTGCAGAAGGATTCTTTATGACTGAGCCACTTTGTCATAAATGATAGGTGGCATAAAATCACCTTTTATGTAGCAGATATAGGATCTAGTTTTAATCAAACTAATTCCTTCAGTGGTGAGCCAGATGAATGGGCCAAGAGAGAGGTCAAAAAGCAAGACTGTCTTAATTAATTCTAACAATGTCCTTGATAAGTAAGTGATATTATCTTTTTTCTTATAATAAGAATAATAATGGATGATAATATTTACTGAGCTCTTGCTATATACCAGGCACTTTGCTAAGAGCTTCTCATTTAACTCCCACAATAATCCTGTGAAGTAGGTGCTATTTTTATTTTATAATTGAGGAAACTCAAGCATGGAAAGTAGTTCTAATTTATCTGATTCTGAATTTACTTCTTGTTTTTCTTATTATTGTGAGCAACTTGCAGATTTCTCCACTTGTAGAATAGAGATACTAATAGTTAACTTTATTTAGTAGGAAAGCAAATATTAAAAACTCTGCATTTTGGTAAATTGCTAAGTAAATGCCTATAAAAGATTATTAAGACTAGAATCTTAATTGACATCTCTTTTGCAGTAATATGCAGAAGAAAAGGAAAATATTAAGTAAAACATCAGGCAGAGATGTTGAAACATGCGGTTGTTAGTGCAGAGGTTTGGGATGAATTATTAGCTTATAGAAGAAGCCTTGAGGAGTATTATAGGATGGTGATCACTAGTCTTATTCCCCTCAGCCCCCACCCAGAGTGCCTCCAATGATATTAAGATAATTGTGAAATTCCTAGAAAACTCTTAGAACAAAGTAATCATAATGTGTTTTAATGTTTTTAATGCCTCATAGCACTCAGAAAAGACTCAGGGGTTAATGTTACAAAACTTGCCAAGATTTTACAAGATCCAAGGATAAGCCTGCCACTCCCATGCCATTGCCCACAAATAGAGACTTCAAGGTTGAATGTGTCCAAGGAGAGATCTTTCCAATAAACTAATGAAGAAAAGTTAAGAGAGAGAGAGATTTAGTTTTCTCAATAGATATGGATTGCCATTTTTCAAAGGTACATGCAATGACACGAATAGAAGTGGAAAAACCAGGATGGCACCCAGCCTCTGGCCCCACATACCATGCTGTTTTCAGAATACCATCCTCTCCAGGAAAAGATGACTTCTTTTATTTATAACTCTTGAAGTATGCAGAGAGTGAAAATAGAGGAGGTTGGATTGTTGAAGCTTAATTGAACAAGTGCCATGAAAATTGTAGCCTTGTGGAGCTAAACAAAGAAATAAAAAACATTGCAAATAACATCAGTTGATTTGAAAGTACCTTGTTTTTTCAAGACTCCATCCATGTCTTATGTCTTATTCTTTTATTTCCTTTTTATTTCTCTATTGTAGGAGTGCTTGTTCAATTTATAAGGCAATTCACAGTACACATGGTTCTGCGGTTGGGTCCTGATAAGATTCCCTAATAAGTTTTAAATGGAATTTGTTTACACACAACATGTCTGGAGCCTGCCTGTTATGTCCAGTGTGATATATCTGAAGTGGAAATGAAACAAATAGGACTGAGAAATAGAACATTCTAGAAAAATAGGAAAGAAGGGAGAAAAGCAAAGGGGATCTTTGTTAAGGAAAATGATAAAAAAAATCATAAAGAGGGAAAGGAGAAGACACTCTGAGATTTAAAAAGAGAGAAAGGAACCCTTGAATTCAAGAGAAGAAAGTTTCTGTACATGGGTAAAATTAGGACTACAGATGCTTACTGGTGAGATAAGCCAAAGTTCAAGAGAGCGTCAGCAGCTGCATGAGAAAGAAAAACAGGTGTGTGTCCAATTTGGCTCGTGTAATGGCGGTTGGAACTGTTGGTTAAAAAGAAGAAAAAGCAGAGGGGGTTGACATGGTTACTTTCCTTCCCCTTTAAGCCATCTGGGATTTCCAGGTGGCACAGTGATAAAGAATCTGCCTGCTAATGCAGAAGATGCAGAAGACATGGGTTTGATCCATGAATTGGAAAGATCCCCTGGAAGAGGAAATAGCAATCCACTCCAGTATTCTTGCCTGGGAAATTCCATGGATAGAGGAGCCTGGAGGGTTACAGTCCATTAGGTCACAGAGTCAGACACAGCTGACCATACCTGCATTAAGCCATCTGACATGACATTATGAAGGGGTTGATTTGATAATCTGGGGCTTGTGGGCCAGGATTTGTCCATATTATGGCTTGTTAGACTTTTCAACAAATGGTAGTCTTAGTAGCAAAATGGAGATGATGCTTTGGGTAAGGAACTCTTTTTCATAACATCACTTGTGAAAGGCTTGAGGAGGAGAAGGTTGGCTCCAAAGGCTGAGTTTCAAGTTAGCTATTTGGTGGACTTTTCCTTTTCTATCCTTACAGTGGAATAGATCATTAGAAATGGATACATATTGTACATACACTGGGTTTTGTCATTTGATCTTTGTTCGAGGGAAGTAGGTGAT